>NC_139985.1:13152098-13807098 GCF_963993115.1 Abramis brama | reverse complement strand
ACTGAGAAATTCAGACTCTAAGCACGGTCGCTTAAACAATGCTAATCAGCCTCACTATCCATCATTAACGCATTTAAAGTTAGTTTATATATAAATGGAGAGGTACACTGGCTTTTCTTGGGGTTGTTGGGCAGATCATCTTCTGTGTGTGTGGCTTTGATTAGATACACACGGTGAGGCCCCTAATCTGCCATTCATCTGCGCAGGAATTTCTCAGTTTCGGAGGGGCCTCTGAGAAAACTCTCAACGCAAACAAACAAAATATCAGCTTACCCTGCCTTGCAATATCCCCTCTCCGATCTGGGGACGCTGAAGCAACACACTGTTTATTGTTTCATAGTAAACTCTGCTGTTGCATTGCTGCCTCCTTAATTAGATTTTACCTGCCTTATTTTTCTTTTTCCCCACCCTTGCTTTTTATTCTTTACTCTTAAAAAGGTGATGTTTTCGTGGACCACTGTAAACCACAGGGTGTTTGGAGAAACAAGCTTTCCGAGAAGACAACTCTGATGGGAATGCGACAGACATCTGAGAGTTGAATTGCTCTTGTTGTTCTGTAGAAGATTTTTCAAATATGTTTACGATATTAACAACTAAAGTGAGATGAAAGCTTCAGATGCTCAAGTTTTGGTAATGTCTGAGCCGCTTCCTCCCTCTCTCCTCCTTACTTTTTCAAACATACACCGCCGTACCTCCAGGGATAACTGGAGTGTTTCTTTGTGGTTTGATTTGCCCCAGTGTGGCCATGAGAATGCAGGCACTCCACAGTAAACCCCCAGGGTTGCCACCAGGCAGATCCACCTCTTCCTCACTCACCTGAGGGGCCTGTCACCCTTTCCTGGGGGTTGAGATGCACCTCTCTTCATAGACACTAGGGTGAGGTATATTATCAGGGGGAGCCTGTCTACTCCCCGAATGTAGGGCTTGCACCTCGCTTGTGTGCACAGAGCTCGCTTTGGAGTCTCTCGGCAATGACCGTCTGATGTCGATCGCCTTGGGAAATTTTAGTGTTGTCAGTCACTACGTTTCCTTTCATCGACTTTCCCGAGCCTTTTTTTCTGTCATTTTTTTTTTCTCTCCTCTCCCTCATCCAAATGTCGTGGAGTGCTAAGAAAGTGTCATAGAAAGTCGATAAAATTACAACTTTTTACAAATTTAAACATAAACACACATCTTCTAAAACTTAAAGAAACCTTCAAGTGCCTCGGGATGAATTCTCACAGGTACCTTGAATTTGTGAAGAGGTGTTCAAGTGTGCGTTTATACGCTTGTCTCTTTTGTTTACTATGTTTGCGCTCTTTTTAATTTTCTCTGTTTTGGAAAAAGTAGACAGCTTGTCACTAGGCTCGCTGACCTCGCTCCATCACCCATAAAGTCCTCTTATGGTATTGTATATGCAAGCAATGGCACTTTGTTTTCTTTCATAGACTTCATGCCTTACATGGAGGCACACAGTGGCTCCAGCCCACGTTGTGTATCACGGAGAGACTTTTGCATTGTGTATAGGCTAGAATAAACTGTAGGAGGCACACTGGGGTCAGATCTCCGCTATCAAATCCTTGGATATATTGGATAGGATGTCAGCGATCTTTCAAACATGACATGTCAGTGTTTAGAAATGAAAAGTACACCACAACAAAAGGGGGAAACCTAATACGCCATGCCCTGATGCACACTTATCGGCTCACTTCAAAGTGCACTTGTCATTCACGGTCTAAAACAGGGTGATTTTTCTCTCCATCTCTCCATTTCTGTCAAATAGCTGTGCCCCCCTGAGCAAAAAAGAACAGACAATATACTGAAAAAAGGGGATAGAAAATAGGTTTTTCTTTTACTCCCCCCTCCTCTGTTAACTCCCCCCTCTCTTGCCCCCTGATCTCAAGCCTCGCTCTCTCCACACACTCATGGGGAATGTTTGGAGGCCCTGTTCATATTTTGTTTGCACAATGCATTCCTGCAGGCTCTTTATTTATGTCAATCTCCCCTTTGATCAGGGTCCGCTTACCCACTCGGTTCCTGTGAGTGAAAGAACCCACCTGTGAGGCAGCAGCCAGGGCTCTGGATTCTTGGGAAAGTTTACCGTCAATTAATATGGCTAAATTATTTCTTCACATGGCAAACTACTTATGTAAGGTGATCCTGGCTGGTGGCTGATTCCCTGACATCTGGGTTGGATATTCTGCACAGATGGTTCTACCTGCTCCGGGAGTCTCTTTTCATTTTGTTTTCCCTCCGTCCTTTCTTTCTCGCTTGCTTTTTTTTTTTTGTGCGGGTGAAAGGTAGGCCATGGTTGAATGCTTGGGCAGAGTAATACAACCAGTAGGGAAGTGAAGGGGGCTGTTTTTCTATTTTTTATTGTTTAGTTGTAGCTTACAGTGCAGGGCTTTCAAACTTTTTAATGCTGAGGTCATATTATTTAATGCTAATATAACTATTAAAAAATAATAATGAAATTTCTATCATGATAACTCTGTCATAAGTGTTTTGTATGGTAATGACAGTTAATATGTTTTGTCTTGGCAGAATAGATCTGCTACGCTGCTGCTGCAGAACAAAGTACAGAGACTTGCTACTGCCAATATATACACAACAAGCTAATGTGAGCAAGTAAGACATGCTGCTGCTGAACAATAGCGTACATGAATGATCCGTAGCAGATCTATACAGGTGGAGGGTTTCTGAAAGCGGGCTGCATGCAAACTGCTACAGCAGATGCTGACCAAGTATTTGAAAGTTCATTGGCTCCTGAAACAGCAGGAACCAATGAGATGATCAGATATAGAGAAGAATGTGATTGCAAGCAGATTGAGTTAAGATGACAGAACTAGAGTTTCATTTCAAAACTTTGTACAGTATATTTATATGTAAATATATATATATTTACATTAATACTGTGTGATAATTTAAAGGCATGTTTCCTAAATTAAGTTACTGTATATAGTAAATCACTGTAATTCACTATACTAAAGTCAAATCTAATTATTAATATATTATCTGTAACCTTTTACTTTAAAGGGGTGGTTGATTATGATTTCACTTTTTTAACTTTAGTTAGTGTGTAATGTTGCTGATTGAGCATAAACAACATCAGCAAAGTTACAATGCTCAAAGTTCAAAGCAAAGGGAGATATTTGCTTTTAAAAGGGACTACACGACATTCCTCCAGGGTTAGTGACATCACCAACCCTAAAATTTACATAAACCCCGCCCCTGAACTCGATTTATAGATTATCAAGACATAATATGCTAATCAATGACTAGAAGATAACTACACATAAGCTACATAAATTCATCAACTAACCATTCAGAAACGTCCTGTTGCATTCTACATGTTGTCACTTCTTCTTGAGTCTCGTCTCCATCATTGTCTGAATCCGGTTTGAACATAAAAGGCTAAACGTTTTTAAAATTTTTATTGCAATAGTGCATGTCTGCGTGAGTGCAAGCTGTTGAAGCTCCGCCCCCTGTGCTTGGAGCAGCAGCTCATTTGCATTTAAAGGAACAGACACAAAATGGTGCGTTTTTGCTCACCCTCAAAAATGTACAATTTTAACATGCTATATATAAAAATATCTGTGGGGTATTTTGAGCTAAAACTTCACATACACACTCTGGGGACATCAAAGACTTATTTTACATCTTGTGAAAAGGGCATTATACCACCCCTTTAAGTATTAAGTTACTTTTCTTCCTAAAGAGATTTTCAACATTTTTTGTAAAACGCTTTTTACAGTTATCATTCCAATGTAACTTGCTTTGAAAAAAAAAATACTACATTAGATATATACAGTACATACAGTATATATGTGTGTGTGCGTATGAATATATATATATAATATATATATAATCTTTGTGCTGACATGTTGACTTTGACAGCCCTATAAACATCCCTTTGACTGCCCTTTTTTTATTTATAGATTTTATTAAAATATGTCGCACCCCTTTTCTTTTGTGTCCCTGAGAGGGTCCCTTGGCCCTAAACTGAGTTCCGCTGTAGTGCATGTACATGCAAAAATGGGCCACAATCTAAGGGAATGACTCTAAAAGTTTTGCATTTAATTTAATTTAGTTTTAGTTTCATTTCTTCTAGTTTTGACCTGTGTATCACTTTAAGTCCTGAAATTATAGGTAGACCTTCATTTAATGAATTACAAATCAAGTTTCCTTTCCCCCAGCAACAGGGCCAAGAAACCAATCAGATTGTCTTTTGTTTTTTTAAGTAACTTCGATATCTTGAGACTTTTTCATCCCAAGTTTTTTTTTTTTTTTTTCATCAACTGATTAACCTCTCTAATCAAGTAATGTGTTTTTTTTTGTCTGTTGCTGGTTTAGCATATTATTATCATTTTTTCATTTTATTTTTTATAACACTTTTAAATAGATCGACCTGGTTTTAGACACTACTGAGGGTCTGTCCTGCTATCTGTGTCTGCAGTGAGACTGGAGCTACGGACACGTTCTCATACAGAAGCTCTCCCCTCGCATCCCGCCCTCAGCTATCCCAAAACCCCCTTAGGAGTGGTGGACTCACAAGTACCCCATATCCAAATAATTAATCCAAAGCAATTACTCACTGCCTTCATCCGTCTCTTAGCCTGCTAACAAAACATTTCTACGTATGTCCTCATCAGTTAACTTTAATTACGCCGACTACAATTTATCAGCCTCACATTAATGAAACATGCTGCACCAAGATACTCACAAAACTGTCCTATTTTCCCTCTTTTCTGTAATGGAAGGAAAAAAAATAATAATTAAGAAACCCAACAGTGAGGAGCCTCATGAGAGAGCCAGCAGGAGTTGTGAGATATCACTTTTTTTCTCCTCTACTTTGTTCTAATCAGGGAACATAGTTACCGTCACCAACGTGTCTCCTTTATTCAGCTTAAGTGAAAACAAGCTCATGAGACACTTTACTTTTTTTTGCAAAATTTTGCAAAGATAAAGGACCTGTTTCGTAATGTTGTTTTTTTTTTTTTACCTGGACGTTGAAGATAATGTGAAATCTGAATGTTATTGCATTTTCTTTTATTTCCACAGCAATGATGTGGGTTTTGTTGCCAGTTTTGTTGTTTAATGCAGTGGGAGAACTTGACATGCACTTATTGTGTTGAGTAAATATTAGCCATCTGTCAGAATATAAAATGTGATTCCTGGCAGCTGTAATGCCTAGAATAAGTTTGAGTTGATTGTTGATGAAAATGATTGTTAGAATAATTAAATATTAATTAATTATGTGTACTCTATCGACATGTGTGGCTGAACTTAACATTATTTGTTAAGGAACATTTTTATGTCAATAGACCAAAATCATTGATAGTAAGAAGGATATCTGTCACCATATTAGCTAGACCTTCTTTCCTTTACTGATGTGACGTGAACATGCAAGGACACATGATGTAAGCATGAAATTTGCTGCCAATTTGAACCCGACAGCACTAAATATAAATCATTACTGTAGGCTTATCATAGTGACATCAATAAAAAAAAAAATAATACAGATTTTTATGTACTGGCTCAATCTTAATAAAACCTTTAAAATGTATAATCATACCACTTTAAAATGTATGAAGTATACAACAACCAGAAATAAGTCACCTATAACTGAGATGATCTACAAATCAAAGATTTCACAAGCAGTTAGCAATTTAAAAAAAAAAGTTATTAAATAAAAATTTGGTAACACTTTATTTACAGTGTCAATGTTCTTACTCTAGTAATAACAGTAAATTTGTGCATAATTACGAGCTACTTACCCTAATCCAAACCCTAACTCTAATTATATAGTAAGTTCATGTTTTTAGGGAGGCTTTTTGAGCATCTCTACTTAGTAAAGTCGATCTCTTAGCTCAGATGGATCTCTTCCATCTCTCCATCAGCCAGGGTGGGAATATTCCTGTTACCGGCATTCTGCAGCCAACCACTTTCGTTTGAGGGGAGCTAGTGTTTGGTGGAGCTCATCCTTGCTTCCTCGGCCAAGGGCAGCCTGGGAGCAATTTGGCAGTGTAAATTGTTGCCACACATGGGGCCAGTTGCTGGCAGGGTCAGAAGCCCTTGATGTCACACCCTGTCATTTCAAATTATGTTATGCAAAGCGAGGCAGCCGCTTAATTTTCTTGTAAGTTGGACCACGGGGCCCCTTGGGCATAATGAGCAGGAAGTTATAATTGGACCGAGCTGTTGATTGCGATAATTGCTACTGTCTGTACGAGGTAGCCCGGCCTGCTCTGATCAGCTTGTTACCAAGGCATGACAGCATGCTGCAATTCTGCCTGGACTGAACGAGGTAACACAGGAGGTGGAGGTGGGGGGGGTAGAAGTGCTGCTTTTGGAAGCATCTGTGTTGTGTGGGTTTAGATGGGTGCATTGGCCATTCCTGGCCGGGCCTTTTTTTCTCGGCAACAATGCTCTCCATCCTTCCCCCACTGACCCTTTGACCCTGTGAGGGGGGAAACGCAATAAGGTCACTGCTCTTTGTTCTCTGCTGAAAGGTAGGAAAGGGCCATTAGTGTCCACAAATCCTCAGACATAACTATGGATTCACAATGCTTGAGACCCTATAAAAAAAAAAAAGGATAAATATTGGAGGCGAATTAGACTGTTGTGTTCATTTTCTAGACTAGCATGGTGGATTTCTTTCTTAAAGCGATAGTCTTTATATTTAACAAAAGTCTTTATATTTAGTCATCCTTATGTCTTTCCAAACATCTAGTGGGACACAAAAAAGTGAATTTTTAGGTGAATACCTTTGCCGTCAAGCTCCAAATTGACAAATATTTCAGTTCTGAAGACTGGAGTAATGGCTACTGAAATTTTTTAAATACATTAGAATAGAACAAGTTATTTTAAATTGTAATAATATTTCACAATATTTCAGTTTTTTCAGTATTTTTGATCAAATAATTGAAGTCATGGTGACCATAAGAGACTTCCCAACCTTATGAATGATTTCTATGTTATCTGAGCAAGTGAACAGTTAGGATATTCTTCAAAATGTTTCCTTTTGTTTTCCATGGAATAAAGACACTAAAAAGTTTCAAACAACAATAGTAAATGAATAAAAATGTTCATAATTACTTGAACTACTGCTTTATTGCATTCCCTGTTGTGGCACTGAATATAACATCCTTCAGGCTCTCCTTCAGCATGGGTCTCACGGCTTGCACTACAACACATCACTGAATCGAGCACTCATTACTTTCCTTGGGTACTAAACAGCATTAGCCATTCTAGGTCATTAGACTTCAAAGGCAAGGGGTGGATTATTTACTAAACTTTTGAAATCACATGGCATGGCTTCCTTGTCGTTCTAGATGAGCCTCTAATGAGATAAACACTAATTCAATCTGAACAAAATAGCAGAATCTTAAATATTTACTGTTCCTGTCTATGAGCCATGATTAATCCTGAGAACAATATTAGAAGGCACATATCCGAGTCAACGTTAAAAGGATTTGTTTTAGTTTTCAATTATCACTCAGGTTAATTACTAAGGGTTTCTTTGAACGTTTTCAGATCATTTTAGAGTTATACACACAGAAATCTTTCACAAAGTGCATGAAATGATTATAATTTTCATTGTCATAAACGTAATATTTTGTGTCATTTCCAGCATTTGCTCATGAAGACGTAATGTCTGCCATGTTAATTGAAGGTACTTTGAATGCTGTGATCTACTGAATAGCACCAAGATGTTCACACTACAAGCACACTCCAGGCGTCATAGATAGTTCCCTTAAGAACAGAGGGTCCAGACCTTTCACCAACCAGTCTTCCCCTTCACCACGACCCTCACACAGACCTGTCTCAAAGGTCACTTTGAGTTGTGGTGGAGGGTTTTTTGAGAGCTCGTTTCAAGATGCCAGCACCTCACTTCCATTCAAGTTTTTCTGAATGCAGCACTCGACACTATGGCTCATTCTTAAATCCTTGCGGGGTCACGTGGAGGCAAGAACTTGGTGGAGAAATGTTTTCAGGTATTTATTTATTAATATTCTAGCGGGCTCGTTCTTGCTTTCATGCGTCAGGACAACACGTACCCGATGACCCATGGCGATTAGGCCTATTCATGCTCATCTTCATAATCTCGAGTGGCGCTGCCCATAAGAGGGAAGCTTCAGGGGCAGGGGCTTCCTGTGAAAGCCGAACGTTACTTTTAATGGAAAGGGAATGATGATAAAAAGGTAAAAAAAGAAAACAAGATGATTACCGCATATATAGACATGTGCACCCTTATCTTTTTGTTTAACTTTCCTCTATAATGTGTTTAAGACGGTTCCACTCGTGGATCTGAACAAGCACATACTTGGAGTTCTAATTGCCAGCGTTCGTCAGTTTTCCCCTTCGAGATGCGACTGCGGAGCGGCTAACGATGCACAGCTACAAAGGGAGAGCAGCGGCGGGGTTAACATGTCTCAGTGCTCTCCCTGGAAGCGGGATTTTTGGGGTTTAGACACCCACTGAGAGAGAATAATGAGTATATGTTTCTAATCTGGGCCCCTAGGAGATTGCAGCTCCCTTGTCTTTTCACACTGGTGGAAATCGGCAGCCTTCTCTTCTGTGTGTGTGTGTGTGTGTGTGTGTGTGTGTGTGTGTGTGTGTGTGTGTGTGTGTGTGTGTGTGTGTGTGTGTGTGTGTGTGTGTGTGTGTGTGTGTGTGTGTGTGTTTTTCACAGGCTAATTTAGAGCTGTCTTTGATGCTTTCTCTCCGGAGCTTCTGTTTCAAATATCCAAATGCAAGGATTAGTGGGCTTTTGTGCTGTAAACCCCAATTTATCCTGGTTTCTTTCCTGTTTTTTTATTTTATTTATTTATTTTTTGTGCATAATTTTTATTTTTTTTGCAGTCTTCTGACTCTAGAAACTGCAAACAACGACAGGCTGACAACCTCTGCAGTGTTTATGTATGTATGTATTTATTTGCATGCTTGTCTGCATGTCTATTCTAGGCATTTTCCGTGCGCGCTTACGGGATGCACACGGTGCAACTGTAGCAATTTAGGCGGCATATCTTGTTTTAAGATTCATTACCAGGAATAATGTGAAATAATAAGGACTGAAGCGTATTCTCTCGTGATATTACAAATCCCTTTGTCAGGCAAAGCACTGTCACTTCTAAGTCTGGGTCTGATGAAAGAGAGGAATAAGGAGAAGACACATGCAGCATGCACCCGTCGTCTGCTAACTGAGCCGCCTTTGACGACTTTCAGGATCCCGCCACAGATCCTTGGATGAAGCCTTCAGTGGAGCTGGCAGCTTATATGGCACTTTGCCCGGGTTTGCATCCCTCTGCCGACTTGTTGCATTGTCACATATTATGTATTTAAATCCCCTTGTGTCGTTCTGTCACAACACACCATCGTTTTCAATGTCTCTGAGGTGACTTTACTGCAACAGGCGATGAGACTTTCTCCGTGTTACTTCAAGAGAACCAAACTCTGATTAATCTGAGAGAGGCAGCAGCAAATATTTAGACACTGGTTGCTCTGGAGAACTGAAGGGTCAGGTGACAGACACAGAATGGCCTCAGCTGACAGAATGCTAGTTGTGATCTAATACAAAAGAAAAGTGGTGTTCATACAGCTTAAAATGGCTTTTTTGTTGAATTCATTTAATTACTTTTTAATTTGTTGAATTCATTCATATATATGATATGATATAATATTAATTATATTATTAATTAAATATTATTTTATTTTTATTTTTTTACAGTCATTACCAATTGAGGTTAAATAACTTAAGAATTAGCATTATTTTTTTAAGCATAATTTGATTGATCTAAGATTTATGTTTGTGATGTATTTTGTCTCTCTTTTCAATCTGCGCTACTTCTTCCCTCAGTAGTTTTCATACGTTGTGCTATTGTATTCTCTGTTATTGAGGATGAACTTTGACCTTGGTTTCTTGTGTTCAGATCCATATATGTTTGTGGCTGCTGGCAACCTTCCAGTGCTGAATGGCTTTATTTGCCTTATTTTATATCTCTTGGAAATGTTTTGCTGTATTGACTGAAAAAGTCAGAGTGCCATGTATCTGGAGATAAAGCTATAGCATGCAAACAATGCCTCTGTTCTCTCTCATAGACAGACCCTCACCCACCTCTGGTTCTATCAATAACAGTAATGTACCTTACAACTGTGCAAATTAGACCACCATAGTATGTTATAGTATAAAAAAAAGTACATTTAGTTCCGGCTCTCAAATGTAAGCGAATTTCCAAGTGTGCTGATATTTTGACTTTTCACTGTATAGAACTGTATTGTGAGAGCAATATGTTGAATAATATCAGTATAATTTGTTGCTTTGCCTGTTTTTGATTTGCACAATGCTTCCTGCCATTTAAAGGCCTTTAGTAAAGCAATGCTATTCTGATGCTTTTTAATTTGCAGCACACCACGTCAGGCTACAACCTATCTGAGAGTCGCCACCATGGCGAGTGATAAAAATGTGTTCCAGTGCTGGAGATTTTAAAACATTTCATCCAGATAGCTGTATTTAACCTCAGAACAATCTCAAAGAAAAAAAGAGGTGCTAAAGTCTGATGTTTTGGTGGTTGTGCTGTAAAATTAAATTATTATAATCTTAATTCAAGTGATGAAGGATTTTGAAAGGCTGACAGTAATCAGTGTTGAGAACTACTGTAAGGTCAACTGGCTTAAATGTTTGAAAATGATTAACAGTTTTAGAAAAGTAATCAAATGTAATCAGTTACATTGCTTTAATAAAGTAATTGAAATAGTTACACTACTTATTACATTTTCAATAAGGTAACTTGTAATCTGTAACCTATTACATTTCCAAAGTCACCTTCCCAACACTGCTAGGTATTCACCGATACCATGAAGTCTGGCCAATACTAATGGGCTGATGAATCACGTTTTGGCTGATAAATGGAAATAAAACATTTTAAAAAATCATTTTAAAAGCTAGAAGCTATGCTAGTGGTCAAATGTTTGGGGTTAGTAAGATATATATTTTAAATAAATTAGTACTTTTATTCAGTGAAGATGGATTATATAGATCATAATTACCAGTAAAGCCATTTATAATGATTTCTGAAGGATCGTGTGACACTGAAGGTTGGAGTAGAGAGAGCTGGAAATTTAGCTTTGCCATCACAGGAATAGATGACATTTTAAAATTATTTATTACAATATTACAGTTTTGGATCAAATAAATGTGACCATAACAGACTTCTTTCAAAAACATAAAAATCTTACCGATCCCAGCATTTTGAATGTTAGTGCATGAAAAATGGCTGCAGTATGAAAAGTAGATATTCATTCTTATATTTGCTAAAGATTACATTCAACAGTGTTAGTAAATAATAAGTCTTTTTCAAGATGAACTTTAAGAGAGTGTCAGATGGTGGCAATGGCACCCATTTATCTTGCAATACAACAACACCCTTTGATACAAGTAAAACTTTTCCACAAGTTCCTCTTTCCCGTGTCATATACTTGTACTTTCTGGATGATGTTCCCATTCTGGCTTTGGGATGTCATTGGTTGACAGTGCTCTGCTCTTTAGCCTGACTGATCAAGGCCATCTCTCTCTCTATGGCCTATGAGGAGATCTCCCACACCTGGCAGACCATGTCACATAAGTGTTATATGCTGACAGGTAAGGGAGATCAGGGCTGTTTTCTCTGTTCTTAGGTTGGCAGGTATAAGGAGCAGGTGACAGGTTACATGAAGAAAACGGGACTAGTAGATCCATCATGACCTCACTGCTTCTTCTGCAGCTGCCGGTAAGGTTTGCACTAACCAAACCAACATCTCTTCTCATATCGGGAGAAAAACATCCTTGCTCTCACTCCCACCCCTGCTTTACCCTTCCTACCAACAACTGTGTTCTTGTGTTTGCTGTTGCCTCGCTACCCGGATTAATTTTAGAGGCAGAAGGAAGGGGCAGGAGAAAAAAAAAACTGTCATACAAGTCGACAGGCAGTGATTAAGGTTTTAACTGATCATCCTCTCCCTGACAGCTAACCAGCTATTATCTTAAAAGAATCAAACGAATGTTCAAAGCCCTCGCCGGGCATGGAACATGAAAGGAGACGTCAGCTCCTGGCAGCTGACAAGCCAGGAGGAGAGCCAAGGAGTGCACGAGGAAGACTAAGAAACGGGGAGAGAGAGAAGGAAAGACAAAGCAGGGAAGAAAGATCTTTATTTTCATTCTAAAGGGAGTTTTGACAAACTGATCCCTGAGCCCGAACACTGATGTTCTAGAACAACAAAACACAATGGTGCGTTTATATTGTGGGAAATGGTACAGATGAAAGCAAAGGATGAGATGCACAAAACGGCATATTTTCAAATTCAACTTCAGATCGTGAGTTGCCTGAATGACTAGTCGACTAATTGTACTTAAAGGGATAGTTCATTCTGAAATGAAAATTAAAATTAAGGAATAATTTACTCACTCTGGTGATGTTCTAATGCCGTATGCTGTTCTTTCTTTTATGGACCACAAAAGGACATTTTTTTATGGCCAAGGTCAAGAATTTTGTTACATAATACAAAACATTTCAGTTTGTTTTTCACCAAACACTATCGTATACTCCCAGAAATCTTGGAATATATGTCATGTCGCATGCGATCATTCTGTGATACTTTTGAGTCTTTTTTGAAAAGCTTGATACTGGCCACTGTTCACAGCCATACTCAAAAGGTTTGGAAAATATAAAAAAATTTTTTTGGTAATATTTCAGACACACACACGCGTATTACTAGGGTATTGGTTGGCTGTTTATATATATATATATATATATATATATATATATATATATATATATATATATATATATATATATATATATATATATATATATATATATATGTCTATATATGTGTGTGTGTGTTGTTATAGTTTTTCATAGTCTGAATGGGTCGTTTTACATAGAAAAAAATATTTAAGTTTGTATGATTTAAAAAAAATTAAAAAAAGCAACCCAGTGGGGAGTAATCAGATCGTACAAAAGAGATTGTACGTATTCATATGAATTCGCCACCAGTTTGCCAAAATGTAAAATTCTTACAAATTGCCATGAAAGAATGTGTTTGGATCTTCAACATTACCTGCTACAGTTTACATTTTATCTCATTGTCTGTAATTTAATTCTAAAGTCAAACTTACAGAAAATTTTTTTGTCATGTTTTTCATCCAAGTTGCAAATTTAACTGATGTGAAATATATAATATCACTAAAACTGTTTGCCAATGTCTTATTGGGCGGGTCAATGTCATTGTTTTTTTGGATTATCTAGATTATTCTAAAGTTTATTTGGTAAATGTTTTTTGGTAAATAATGTATGCACCTCAAACCGAGAATACTATGTTATTTAATTCTCTTTTTTGAAATTTAATTCTAGTTAAACACCAGTTAATATCAAACATTTTAATGTGATATTACAAAATATAGTGTGACACTTAGTATGACTGAGAACTATTTAAATGTACAGTTGTTGTTCTGGTGTTATTCTGTGTAATTTATAGTGTATATTTTTCAAATAGTTTGTCCCTAGTCCTATCAATAATATAGATTTAATATACAGAGTCCAAGATAAATTTTGCTTCTGGATCAGCAAAGTATGTTTTAATTTAATTTATTTATTAGTACATAATTAAAAAGTGTTATTATAATTGATATAAATATTATTACTAATACTAGTGCTTCTATTTATGACACTGAGTCTGTTATTGCTGCTATTTCAACCATTCAACTGTTGTATCTATTAATTCTGTGTACTACTCACTCTCTTGGAATGGCTATGCTCGACCCAAATGTTTATACTATAATTGAGATTAAAATTGGCTCCACTTTCCCAAAACTTTTTTTGATCTACTGCAATGACAATCATGCCACCAAACCTGGGGGAAATGAGCCCGGAGGGTATCCGGCAGTCCAATGATGTGTTTGAAGTGTAGATAGGGGATTTAGAAAGAGACCAAGTCGCTATTTGTAGGAGGGAACAATCTAGAGAACATAAATATGGAAAATGGTTCATTATAAGTTTGTGAAAGGAGCCATAGATTACGCCATGGCCTCGCTTTTAAGTTTGTGTTCTTAGACCCACTTTAATCATACTTCTGAGAAAGTTTCTGAATTAGTTGAAAGTGAAAATAACACAATAATAAGAAACATAGTTTTTGTGTGCTTTTCACCACTTCACTTTGACATTGTGATCGAACATTGGACACAAGGTTAGATCACACACTGAACAAGCATAGAAATCACTTTTGAAAGAAAACGACCAGTTCTTTTACAGTTCCTGTAATTATTCTGCTTGCATCTACTGTGAATGCAGGTTGAGCATATCGTGGAGTATGTAGAGTGACTCATCCTGACAGCCCTGCTCATGCAGATAGTGAGAGTAGACCTATCAGATTAGCACCAGGTTCAGCTCTATAGCCTGTGGGTGAGATGGGATCAGCCTCAGCTGTGGCATTTACTGTTGTTCTCCGTTAACCACTATTGTGTAATGAGAGACTCTCAACTTGCGCTAATGACATTTTAGCCAAGATATCCGGAGCTTTATGTCCTTCACTTTCCCTCCGTCAACTTTGTTTCTAATATGCCAGGCTCCAAATTGACGCTTTGATATTTGCTCTGATGGAATAATTTCTGAATAGTCCACTTGGGCCCAAAAGCACATGTGTGGTTCAGCATGGGATTTTACAAATGCAAGAATCAAATTCACTCAGAATTAAACAACAGCTGACAAACATTTTATTTAAAATCAAGATATCATGCATTATGTCAGATAATCGTGCATAACTCTTTGGACTTGCAACTTAAAGGTATGTCCTTATTGCCGGTTATTCTGGCCAAGAATTACCAACTTAGACAGGAAGAGACCACCTGACTGACATATAGTGTGATAATGAGAATTTCCAATTGTCCTCCTAATAGTAGTGAATTACTTAAAGGTTCCGTTCTTCGTGATCCCATGTTTCAAACTTTAGTTAGTGTGTAATGTTGTTGTTAGAGTATAAATAATATCTGTAAAATTATAAAGCTCAAAGTTCAATGCCAAGCGAGATATTTTATTTAACAGAAGTCGCCTACATCGAACGGCCCGTTTGGACTACATCCCTCTACTTCCTTCTTTAATGACGTCAGTAGAACAGTTTTTTGACTAACCTCCGCCCACAGGAATGCTCCCTCAATTCGTTTATGTACTTGCGCACTTCTTATAACTTACTGTGTTTACTCAGCTCTTACGGTGATTTTCTGAAGTAAAACTGATGCTTCATCTTTTGTGTGATGTACAATAAACTTTATTAAACTCATCAGTATGTTTGATCATCATTCGGACCTGGTCAGAACAGCAGACTTGTAGGCTATTAATAAATAATGGATACATACAAGCAGATGACAAATACGTTATAATAACCGTAATTAAACTACTAAACTATACCTGTTCCATCTCTATACAGCACTCTGACTCTGTAGGCATTATTGTCCGACTCAAAATGAACACCGTTACTGAGAGTTTCTGATATTATCATCATTCCGTGAGATGAAATTGTCCTGAGAGACTGAGCGCGAGCTCATGAAGCTCCGCCCCCTGGGTCGTCCAGCAGCTGCTTATTTGCATTTAAAGGGCACACACTAAAACAGCGCGTTTTTCAGAGCCCCAAAAAATGACAATTTAAACATGCTGTAAAAAATGATCTGTTGGGTATTTTGAGCTGAAACTTCACATACACACTCTGGGGACATCAGAGACTTATTTTACATCTTGTTAAAAGGGGCATAATACGGGACCTTTAAAACCAATATCAGTATATTTATTTATTTATACTTTCAAAAGGTGCGTAGGTATGGTTGTAACTGGTTTTCTTAAATCATTTTTTGTTTGAAGCTGTGGGCAGGCAGTGAATGTGCTGAGACTATTGCTGAATTTAGAACGGCATACTTGCATACTACTCTCTCTATCCCTGCCATAGAAAGATATGGTACAGACATTAATTTGTATGCTACTATTCCGTTCCGAATTCAGCATATATCACATAACCTTAATCTTTTGCATTCTAAAAGTAAAAATTAATAGCTTACATGGTGGCAGAAAACCAATATATATGTTCAAATCTATATATAGACTTAAGGAATCATTTTCACCTCAACTTGCTCCTTCTAAAGCTGATTTTGGCCATTACACAACTCAGAGTGAGAAACATTAGCGCAGGGATATTGGCATTTAATCCAGCACACATCCGTAAATCAGTGTGGGGACAGGAGCCATGCTTTCTAATTGTCCTGTTAAGTGCTCCTGAGTGTGACATGTTAAGCACACAGTGTCCTTTACAACTGAGGATAACCTTGCAAGAGCTTTTCATTGTCCAGTACCTGCACAGAGATTTTGCCTTTGTCCTATTTGTTCTCTTATAAGTATTCTCACGTGTGTGTACCCTATTTTCCTCTCTTTCTAATCTTATTGGAACATGTTGTCCCTTGGCATGCAGTTTTTAACACTTCTTGGGTGTCTAAAGAACTGTGGTTGTCCCCAGGTTAATGCTCGCAGAAGTGAGGGCTAATAATGGAGACTAGTTCATCAGGCTCCTTGGAGACTCTGAGCTGGAGAGCCAGCGACCCACTTACCAAACACACAGACCCAAGTTTCAGCCTGATTTAGCCACAGTTTGCCCAATGTCAATGTAGTAACAATAATAATGTATTGTTAGTGAGCATTTATGTGTGTAGATGTGTGTATATATATGTGTATGTATGAATACTGTATATATAATATACTGTATATAATATCAGCATTATCAGATGCAGTTTACTTTTTCACTTTGTATGCATATATGTACTGTATGTATGTGTGTATATATAGGCTCTGTGGAGGAAGCAGACAAAGGTGGGTGAAAGGCTTTAAAGAGTGATACATGAAAGGTAGGGTGAATTCTGTAGTGGGACGCAATTGTAGTTTGTACATCACCGAGTAGATGGTGAAGGGACCAGTATACCTGGGATTTCTTGCAGGGCATGTGCATCCTGATGTCTTTGGTGGATAGGTGACGGAAGGTGACAAGGTGTCTTTGCCATGGTTTAGGCTCATTCCTCACATCCTAGGGCAACTTTCTGAAGTCAATTGCCATTATTGGTGACCAGAACCGTTCCTGGATGATTGGGAGGGTATGATTGGTCCCAGGTTTACCAGTGCCTACAGAGGAGTGGATGGATTCTATGAAAAGGGTGCGTTGTGATGATGGAACATAGATCTGGTTGGGTGACGGCAGAGCTGGTTCAGTGGCAGCAGCCTTGGCAATCCTATCGTCCAGGGTCCATTGAATTGGACTGACCACCGGACTGGTTGGTAGGATGGACTCCGGTTCATCCGGAGTTTCGTCAGGAGCATAGAGTTGAGAGAGCATTGGCCGTACAGTTCTTTAACCTTGGACGATAGGTGATGGAAAAATTAAACTGGGTGAAGTAGAGGGCCCATCGAGCTTGCCTGGGATTCAATCTCTTTGGATCTCTGAAGTTCCAGATTTCAATGATCAGTGAGTACCAGGAAGGGATTATTGGGCCCTTCTAACCAGTGTCGCCACTCTTCAAGAGCCAATTTAATGGCAAGGAACTCTTGATTGCCGATGTCATAATTCTGCTCCGCTGGGTTACTATTGTCATTTTACTGTGGATTTTACTGTGGATTATAACGCAGACACGGACAACTTATCAACTCATCACTGGCTATCCATCCAACTCACACTACTCCGCTGCTGCCTGCCGATCTTGGCGCTACTCCACTGTACCTTCTACATAGGTGGCGGGTGAGTCTCTACTCCCTTGTTTATCTATCGTGGACAGTCTTTTTGTATGGTTGGTTACCCCCTGCTATTCAATTTGTCTGATAAGGTCTCTATACTGTGTTGATCGTGCATAATTAGAGACGAGAGTGTTGCTGCTTTCTTGCATTTTATTGCGAGGAGTGCGTTCTTTAACTCTGGGCTTACTACTCAGCTGTGTCGTAGCCATGGCGCTCAACTACTCGTTACTCCAACTGTGTAGCCTGAAAATTCATCCCGTCTCAACGCGACTACATACAGGCTCTGCACGGAGCTTGGGATTGCTAGGCGACCGCGCTATGTTCATCGTTACGGTTACCACCATTTTTCATCGCGCTGCCTGTCGCACTTTGTAATTCCTTCTGTCTGGTCTAACCGCTCAGATAAATCTTATATCATTAAAAAGAGTTTCCTGTGATCCATCTCTGACTAATCAACATACACTCAACGACTGCGCGTTTCTGCCTGCAATTGCGCTGTTTAACTGTCGGTCTCTCACGGATAAGGCTACTGTGCTTTGCGCACTACTAACTGAGAAAAACCTTGACTTCCTGCTACTGAAACATGGCAAACTCCTAATGACTATCTCCACCTAAATCTCCTCTGTCCCTCTGGATACAGCTACCTGACCAAACCTCGCTCGACATCAAAGGGTGGTGGCCAGGCTGCTGTCTACCGCAGTAGCATTCCAGTCAGGACTATTGACTTTCATGTGACTGTAACCTTTGAATATTTAGTTTTCAAAGTTTCTGGTACATCTTCAGTGCTCATGATTCTCTTGTATCGTCCACCTAAATCAATGTCAAGTTTTTTTCAGTGAACTACATGAACTGTTAACCATTTCCTCTGCCTTGTCCCCTGCAGTTATATTACTTGGTGATTTCAACATACATGTTGATACTGACTGTGCAGAATCCCGTGAACTCATGTCAGTGTTTGAATGTTTTAATCTTGTACAGCATGTCAGTTTTGCTACTCACTCAAAAGGTCACACATTGGACTTTGTTTGCACTGCTGGCCTACATAATGTTTCCGTGCTTGGTTCTCAGATTGGACTGTCTGATCACCACCTCATAGAACTAAACTGTGAAATGCCTCTTCCCCGCCTTAGGGTGAAATCCACCATAACCGACCGTAAACTTAATTCTGTTTATCCATTACTGTTTTCTGAATCTGTACAAACTCATCTCTCCGACATTATTGATCATACTAGCCCCCTTGATATCCTTGTTAAATACAATACCACTATTTCGACTGCTCTTGATATTCACGCCCCTCTTTTAAGTCGATCTGTGCCTTCTACTCATACGTCTCCCTGGTTTACCCCTGCACTTCACAATCTGAAAACTGCTGGTCGTCGTCGTCTTGAACTCCTTTACAGGAAAACCGGTTTGACTGTGCACCTTAATGCTGACAAGGACCATTTTCAACTATAGAAATCTGTATTAAATACTGCATGCTCCAGTTATTACTCTAACCTTATTAATAATGCATCCTCTCAACCCAAAACTCTGTTTTCTGTAGTCAATAAACTCACTAACACTCTTGCACCTGTCATGAGTAACTCAGCAGATCTTTGTGAGTAATTCCTGCACTTCTTCCAAAATAAAATCAATAGCATACATAATCTATTCCCACCTATGATCTCTCCTGTCCCCACACATGTCTTCGCCCTTGCTCTTGCACCTGGTACTTTCACTGATTTTGCCCCTCCAACCCCTGCTTACATCTTTGAGTTAATCAACAAATCAAATACGTCTTCCTGTCATCTTTATCCTGCTCCTACTGCTTTACTTAAAAACTGTGCACCTGTTATTTCATTGCCTATTTCATTTCTCATTTCCCAACTTCTCAGTACTGGTGTTGTTCCTCTGGAATTAAAAACTGCTGCCGTCACCCCAGTCCTAAAGAAACTTGGCCTTGACCCCTCTGACATGGCCAACTACAGACCAATCTCGAATCTTCCATTTCTGTCAAAGCTGCTTGAGAAAGTAGTCGCTGCTCAACTTAAAACGCATTTGTCTTCTCATAACCTCTACGAATGTTTTCAATCTGGCTTTCGCACCCTCCACAGCACTGAGACAGCACTTCTTAGGGTTGCCAATGATCTCCTTTTGGCCATCGACTCAGGCTCCATCTGCATTCTAATTCTTTTAGACCTTTCCTCTGCATTTGACACAATGGCACTGTCCTATCCTGGTTTACTTCCTACCTGTCTGACTGCCAGTATTACATCTCTATCTGCCAGACTAAGTCCACTACTGCCCCTGTCTCACACGGTGTTCCCCAGGGTTCTGTTCCTGGCCCTTTTCTTTTCGTCATCTACATGCTTCCATTAGGTCACATTATCCGTCATCATGGCTTTAACTTCTATTGCTACGCAGACGACACACAAGTTTACATCCGTTCTCAACGCAATGCTCCTCTCCCCACTAATTCCATATCAGCTTGTATTGATGCTATAAATGATTGGATGAGCAGTAATTTTCTCAAACTCAACTCTGATAAAACAGATCTACTTGTTGGTTCACCTCAAACTACATCCCGTTTCTGTATTGACAATGTTAATATTGCTGGTACCTTGGTTCAACCTTCCACCACTGTTAAAAACCTCGGCATAATCTTTGACTCCTCTCTATCCTTCCTTCCTCACATTTAATAATATTCACTCACTAAGTCTGCCTTCTTTCACCTACATAATATTACACGCTTGCGTCCTATTTTTAAATACCAACGATGCTAAGACCCTAGTTCACGCTTTCATCACTTCACGGCTTGACTACTGTAATTCTCTTTTCTATGGTTTACCCAATACATTTATAAATAAGATCCAATATGTTCAGAACTCTGCAGCTAGGGTCCTCACATATACAAAGAAATCTTCCCACATTACTCCTTTCCTACGCAGACTCCATTGACTACTCGTTCGCTTTCGTATTCAATACAAGATACTCCTTATCACATTCAAAGCACTCCATGGTCTTGCTCCCCCGTATATTTCTGATCTCATCCATACCTTCTCCCCAGTTCGCACACTTAGATCTTCTGATACCGGTTTGTTGTTCATCCTACGGCATAAATTATAATCATTTGGTAGAAGGACATTTTGTACCGCTGCCCCCACTCTCTGGAATTCTATTCCCCAACACATTTGCGACCTTCAATCATTACATGATTTCAAAACCCACCTTAAAACATATCTTTTTGCTTCTTGTTTCTCTGATCCCTGACTTTATGATCTGATTCTTGTCATGTTTATCTTTTCAGTTTAATTATGTTACCTATTCAGTTTATCTGGACTGTTTCTTTGTCTACTGTCATGTTTATTTGTATCATATTGTAAAGCGACCTTGAGTTTGTAGAAAGGCGCTATATTAAATAAACATATTATTATTATTTATTATTATTTCAGAACACTATGTTCATGAATCCTTGGAACATGGAGGGGGCATTGACCAGGCCATACGGCATCACCTGATATTCATAGTGGCCTGTAGGGGTCACAAAAACGGTTTTCCATTCGTCCCCACTCCAGATCAGGTTGTAGGTGCTGCGCAGGTCAAGCTTGCTGAAAAGTGTTGCTGCACGCAACAGTTCCAGTGCAGCAGGGACGAGGGGAAGTTGGTATTGAAACTTGACTGTGATATTATTTAGTGAACGGTAGTCGATGCAGGGCCTCTGTCCTTCTTGGCCACAAAGATGATGTACACCTTGGCCAGGTGTAGCCCTGCACCGGGGTAAAATAGATCAAATATATAATGTTTTTTATGTTTTATATTTATGTATCAAATGAGAATCAATAAAATGATCGACTATATTTTGAGACCTTAACAATTACCTTGTTATGGTAATTAAAACAACAGTTTTATTGTTAAAAAGAATATGTAAAACTATGGTATTTGGGGTTAAAAGTGCCCCTGCTGTTGGGGCTAAAGGCACAATAATTAACATGATGATAAATAACTGGCTAACTTTTCCATTTGTTGAAATGAAATGGTTAGATTCAGATGTTCAGATATGAATCTTTACCTTTTTTATTATTATTTTGTTAATTGTATTTTCAAAAATTAAAATATTTTAAGCGACTGATAAGATATGACATGTGAATGTGTATATATAGTAGGTTGTAGGCTGGCCTCACAGTATTATTGCTTGTAAGTCTGACTATAAAATCTATCATCTTCTACATTTGCATTTTAATTGCTCCACTGTTTGGACCAATTTTGATTTTGACATCTCTCAGTGTAACCCATGCATTTGAACAAACAGTAGCGTCTGATGTGTCACATGTTGTCATTAATCGTAAACCCTTAAAGCAACTCAGGAGATAATATTAATTGATGAAGCCTTGTATTTGATCATCTGGTTTTATTAGCAGTAGCGCATTGGATAGAAACACAACAATAAACTTTATATTATTATGGTTCCATTAAAATTGCGTTTGGTGTGAATAGAGGCTTCAGCCACCCATTACATTGTGTTTTTCCATTTGGCAGACACATACATTGTATTTATACTCTTTCTTAGTTCATGCATTTCCTGGGTATCAAAACCATGACATTGCAAACTTTTTTGGCTACTACAGCATTAACCAGTAATATTAGATTGTGTTATATAGTATATTATCATCAACAAACATTATTACACCCCTCAAAATAATTGAATTGTGCTGAATTTTATCTTTCAATTCTCATACATACGGGAATTTAATTGACACAGGCAAAAAACAGGCAGTACTTTGCCTTTCTTTCGATCACTCCATCATCACAATTGTCATTTTGACTCTTGGTGGTGGATAAGAATACTTCAGCACTTGCTTTACAGACTTTTTTAAGCTCCATTGGCTGATCCTCTAAATTTGTTGGTCTTAGTTGAATAATTTTTAGCACATTCTAGATGCCTTGTGTGTGTTGAATAGAATAGAATAACTATGGTACGAATGTTAACTGATCTGATCAATTATTTGCCGTAATTTTAACACAAAAACACATGTTGAATAGTGTCTGTCACCTGATCTAAAGCAGATTTATGATGCAGTTAAGCTTTTGCTGCTGTGCTTTGTCCTTGGCTGTGGAAACAATTGAGGCATGAAACATTAGTTATTCTCCATGTATTTTAATCAGGGTGATTTCAAATCCAGTGTCAAAGAGGGGCTGTGTAGCTCGAAGGCAGTTTGCCCCCTCATGATGTGGTTTAAGGCTTTGTATGTTTGACGTTGATGTTGCTATATTTTTTTTTTTTATTATTATTAACAAGGACACATTTTTTGATGATAGAATTTATTTTTCAGAGTTTTTGTCACTGAAATATTCTTTAAATTTAGTCGATATTTTATCATAAGTCAATTTCACTTAGACTAAAATGGTGTCTAATTTTAGTCAATGAAAATAACATTTTTGTTGCAGAACGTGCACAATTTTAAATAGTTTATTTTAATAATTTAATATATAGTTAAATTATAGTTATTTACATTAGTTATTTTGTTCACTGTTCATCTTCCTTACACAACTCAAAATATTAGTTTGAAATACATATATTCTTTTTAGATTGACAAACATCTGTTTTATTTTGTTTTATCCATGACTTGAAGTATAATATTTGCAGGGACAGTCCCATGATGCATTGTGAAGTGCCTCCACCTAAGATCAAACCCCTGCCGTGATTAGCTCAGAACCTTCACCGCTAAGCCACCACCATCACACTATCAGGTTTTATTTTAACACACCACATGTCAATGCATAACTCTTACCTGCAGTAATCAGACAGCATTTGCAAATAAATGCCACACCCCCCACCCCTTCCTCACAGTAATCCTCAATACACCCAAAAAGAATAACACAACCTCATTTATCATTATTTGTTTCCCCCCATCGCTTCCCGCAATTGATTGACAAGGGCACTGTCGGGGTAAGGGGTATGAATTACCTCACATTCAAGTTATGGATAGTAAATTATGGGTGGCTAATCCCCCATAGGGAAACTCAACCCTTCTATTCAACCCTATTATTCTGTAATGGATGTCTGATTTGAGAATAAGACACTCTGCCTGTCGGGCAAGAGTTGATATAGCGGCGGGCCTGCGGACAGGGAGGGGTCTCCGGCTATAACTCACTCGCAACTTGATCAACGGCATATAAATCTGCTGCCGGCTTCCTGCAAGATGCGCTCGGGCCCCCTCCTCCTGCAGAGTTCTCCCTGAGGCTACAGGGAAAGGGTATACCGTATCCCCCTGGACCCCTGGCTACCTGTCACTATCTGATGTATAGATACTGTATGGCCACTGTCACTCCTTGGAATTCTGTAATCTTACATGGGCTGCCTTAGGGCAGAGGGCTTTGTTGTCGAAGGACGGCAATCTCCTTGGTTTTTCAATGGTTTTCTTCATTTTTTTGAATATCTGTTGGACATTTCTTGTTTTTTTAAAGCACTTTGTAAATCCCTTTGAATACTTTAATCAATAATTTTCTATTAAGAGAGAGTAGTTTACCTGGTGAACTATCCTCTTGCTAAGACAATGGCTTTTCAAAGGGACAAGTTTCATCATTTGTTGTAGAAATCCAAATAGTTTTGGAAGATTATTATTGTGGAAGTAGGGCACAATGCCATGTTCAAGTTGAGATCACACATCATTATTAGCTAAAATTCTTGATCTTACATCTTAACTCAAGCACACTATAGGGTTGGACTTTGCAAGAGCACAAACATTTGAGTGCCAAAGGTTTCTATTTACAGTATTTTTATGATTGTTGAGCATTGTAGCCAATCACAATCATATCTGTTGATCGTGTGAACTCAATGGCCAGAGGTGCTCGTCAGTATAACAAGAGTTTTCGTTAGTGCAGAATTCAGTGAGCTTTCGCTTTAGAGATTGATAGCCTTGCTGATTTACTTGCTTTCTTTTTATGACCCATTCCCAATCTGAATACAATCTGAATACTCCAATTGTCAGTGAAAGTTTTGGATTTTGAACTCGTTTCCAAAAATTTAACTTAAAGTAATCCATTGTTTTGACTACTTGACTTCAAGTTGAGTTTAGTCATGTTTAGTTGAGTTTACTCCCGTTTTTAAAGCAGCAGGTGAACCTTTGTTTCTAAATTTAACCACCTGAAAATGTTTTACATTTGGTATTTTTTAACCTTTAAAAATCTAATGTAATCAATATAATCATTAAAAAATCTCAATAAATTTTTCAGACTGTACATTTTAATGTTGTGATGCCTAAATCCACTTGTAGCAAGTAATAATATATTTATATTTATTATAATGATAATTTAACAGTATAGAATTTTCATATCAGCGTAACGTGAAATTACCTGTATCAAACATAATTTCAGTATCCCTAATCATCTTATATTTACTGCCGATCACATTTTTTGTGTGTTTGGATGAAGTGACCTGACCATTTTACCTGATTTATAAACTTGAGTGCATCTCTCTATACACTGATATAGCTCTGGAAGTCCTGGTGAAGTGAATCAGGACGCCTTGGTAGGTAATTGACAGGCTGATCCACAGCACCAGTGTTCTGTCAGTTTCAAAGCCCTGGTCTTACCTGTGGATTAACTCAGATCAAGCAATGATTGACATGGACTCAGACAGGGGGTAAGAGCAGGGTGGGGCTGTTCACGCACCATGTTTGGGGTTGCCGGTGAAACGCTGGCGTGAAACCATGGCTACAGAGCGCTGAGCAAACAGACAGAGATGAAGATGAAAGATTTGACCTGTCTGTATCTGTCATGTTTTACAAGGCAGCTCTGCCCATGCTGTTATAACATATTGATTCTGATTGCAGTTTGCCAAAATGGGCTCAAAATTTTGGTTGGAAAATATGAAACCACTGATGGCTATCTTTAGGGATGCACAATATTAAAATGGCTATTAATCTTTGTTAACGTTAGTTAATAAAAATATAGTTTTTAATTGTTTGTTCATGTTAGTTCACATTGCATCAACTAATGTTAACAAATACAACCTTTAATTTTAAAAATGTATTAATACATGTTGAAATGAACATTAACTAAGGTTAATAAATGCTGTGGAAGTATTGTTCATTCTAACTAAAACAGGTAACTAATGAAACCTTATTGTAAAGTGTTAGCATTTTATCTAAATAAATAAAAAATAAATAATACACTAAAAACTAAAATCAAACATTAGGGTAGGGCTAAAGGTGCACTGGGGTAAAAGACGCCTTTGATTTTATTTTCCTCTTGTACAGTAAGTCTAGGTAATCATTCATTTCTTCTAAAGAGATCACTTTATATGATGACATTTAATTAAGGATTTTATTCATATATAAACATTGCAACATTGCTTTATGTGTACGCACTGGGAATGAAGCACAGGAATGAAATCATGCGCAACCCCCGCAATTCAACGCCGAAAACTTACTCGAAGATCCGAGATTGATGGTACATAATAATTTTTTACACATTTGAGCAATTTTAAAATGTTTGGAGTTTTTACACGGCACCCCTGCTCTCGCCAGACAGCACCCCGGTTAGGAAACGCTGCTCTAAACCACTAGATGGCACAACAACTTACACTTTACACAGTAGCACTGTCCAAAACATCCGCTTTTCCAGATGCACGTGGAAATTTGACTGATCCTTCACACGGCAGCAGCGCAAATTGATTCTGCGCTAATTTGATCTAATATGTGATGTTGTAGATTTAAGTAGCAAATGAGAATCGCTAAAATTATTAAATATATTTTGAGTCGAAGGTCGTCTTAATGGTTTTCAGGTTTGTTTAAGGTAATTTAAAGGGGTGATGAACTGAGAAATCAAATTTTCCTTGAGCTTTTGACATATCAGGAAGAGGTCATCATACTATAAGAATATCCTGTAAGTTTCAGAACTGAAAACTTCCTTGTTAGTCCAATAAAAGCTTTTATTGACACCAGGCACAGCGAACGACAGGTTTTTCAAAGTGGGGATCTATGACGTCAAAGGGTATAAAACACCGCCTCCGGAGAAGAAGATCAACGCCTACTTCAACACTGCCTGTTTAGCCCCGCCCACCGATTCGCGCATTAAATGAAACTCATTATAATATGCAAAACTGTTATCCAATCATAGCAGTGGGCATTTACTTCCGAGTCTTCAATGCGGCGCGCCCATAAAAAACGAGCATTTCAGGAGCTAGGCTCAAAACCAGGGTAGAAAATAACCTATTACTTATTCATTTTGATGTTTTTGAATGTAAAAACCAAGCGAACGTCATAAGTTGACCTCAGACAACAATATATATATATTTTTTAAAAGCCAGTTCATGACCCCTTTAAGCAACAGTTTTGCAATAACAGAAGAATAATATTTAATAATACATATTATGTAAAAGTATGGTATTTGGGGTAAAAGGCTCCCCTGCTGTCGATAATAATTAACATAAACCGCTATAATAATAATAAACAGCTGGCCGACTTTTCCATTTGTTGACATGACATGGTTAGATTCAAATAGTAAATTTCTTAAGTTGGGTTTCCACCTTAGAGATAATCACCATATGTATAATGGAACCATCATTTAAATTTGATATTAATAATATCATATAAAAATATCATTTATTTTTACTACTGTAAACCAACCTATATTATGGGATCTGCTTCAATCCTTTCAGAATCTTTAATTTTTGAAATGATTTTGTTTCTGTATTTTTTAAATGTTTTTATATTAACATATTTTATTGACAATATATTTAGTGAACAAAAAAATTTATTCTTTTATTTATCTAAATAGAAAATAGTACAGACTTAGCTAAAGTGATTGTTTCATTGCTGATGAGCCTGTGTGTGTGGTTTAAAAGGCCCACCTTGCCACCTCATACATTTATACGATTATTAAACAAAATAAATCTCTTTTATGATTTATTGTCACACAAAATCTGTTGCTCCATCAATGTTCAATACAAACATAAATATTTTTTCTGCACTCATATACTATGGGAGTAGTGAAACGCAATTTTTTCTTAAGGTGTGCCTTTAGCCCCATTGTACCCTACATAGTATAAAAATGGATATTAATTTTTAAGATTTGCTAAAGATTACATTTAACAGTGTTATTATTAGTGATCTTAAAGATTAGTGAGTGTTAGGTGACGGCAAAGGTAGTGTAAATGTAAAAATTGGGACACTATGTGTGCATAATTAATATCAGGTATTGATTGATACCCCCCAAAAAAAAGAAGAAAATTATCATGATAACCAGTATGGTAATGATATTTCTAGTTATATTAACGGTATTGGACTGTTTGTTTTTTTTAACTAAGCAATATCACACAAGTGCTGTTGTTCAGACAGTATGATTAGAGAAACAAAATTAACTGTTGTATAAAATACATTTTGTGCACTAATTATTGGTTAATTTGGGTATTTTTTTGGTAATAGTTAAAACTCAAGTCAGTTGGTAGATCTTTCAGACGTGAATTTCGATTCTTACATAACTCTGTACAAAGTCAGTTGACTGCATGACGAAGCACACACGTTTTAGCTCCAAGTAGCATCTCTGGCCTGTTCACATAGTGTGTCTCTAAGCTAACCTCTGACTGAGATCTGCCCGTGTAGACTGATCTGAGATTAGTGCTTGATGCTAATGCACTTCCCCACAATGCACTGCAAATGAAGGGTGTTTCTGGGTACTGATCATCTCCATTCATAATCAGCTCATGTGTTTCCCTAATGATGCATGCAGCAGTAATCTCTACAGTCTCTCAGTTCTTTTAGCCAGCTCAATGCTACCTTGAGTCTGACATTTAAAGTCATGTGTGACTCAAGTTTCCAATTGGTTTCCTTCAGTTCCGCCCAGTAGGCCAGAGGACGTGCTTGCCTCCAAATACTGAAATTAATTGCTTTTCAGCAATGGGTATATCTCTTTTACCCAGCATTCAACACTCTAATCAATCAGCATTCAGAGTTAGACTGGCATTAAACTTTTTTTTTTAGTTTTTAGACCACATAATTTATTGTCATTTGCCTTATTTAAGACAAAGAAATAAAATAAAATTGTATGTACATTTCAAAGTATTTACAACTCTTTAAATTGGCTGTCTTAATTTTTTTGGGTAAGATGCTGATTTATCTACTAGGCTATATAGTATGCCTCAAATAATATTTTAGGGTATATTTTCAAAATATGCAGCATAGTATAGAATATCACATATGCAATACTGTATGTACTCATGTAGACCATATGTTAACAATAGTGTTTTAATGTTATTGCTTTCAGGTCACAAAGTTTATAGCAGTGATGATAGAGATGCAAATATGGAAAAATTAGCTTGGTTTAATTTGAAAACTTCTAAAACCACAAGCTCCCATATTGCATTTTCCTTTTAGAACAGTCGCTCAACATGTGTTATCTATCCTGAGTTAGAGTAAAACATTTTCAGCCATATTAGCTTAGAATCACAGAGTAGTTGAGGTGTGCACTTGCAAACACAGGGATGTATATTTTCTTAAATTAAAATGGGAATTGACGCTTAACCCAAATAGTTCCCAATCTTTCTGTCCACGTCCTGGTGTATTGTTATTATTATTGTGGCCTTAATAAAGGCCAGATGGCTAATATTAGATGTAATCTGTTGGAATAGTTTTGTTTATGTAATTCTATTTTTCCAGGCAGTTGTTTCCAATTAGGATGTTTGAAAGTTTTAATTGAATTAAATTGCATATTTCTATATGTAATAGAATGGTATAGAAAAACAGTGCAGGACTGACCATGTGTGTAGTGATGTAGTTCAGTGTGTAATTTGACTCTACTGCCTATTTTATTGAGAATCTAAGGTCTGTCTGGAAGTCAGGCACAGATGTGTAAATCTGCTTGGTATTGGACAGATACACATTCAACAAGCTGAAAAAAAAAGATCCCTATTGTTTTAAGTTACTGTACTTTGTGTACATAAATCAGGAGAAAGAAAAATGAAAGACTAAAGGGGGTCGCACACTGGACGAAAAGCGCAGCGCCACGTCTTTAAAATTCAAACACATTATTCTCTATGAGTGTACACACACCGGCGGCGCCATTCGGCGTCTGTCCGTGGCACCCAGCCACGGCTCAGGACCTTGTTCAAAATCCTGATTAAATGTACATTTATTTGTCTCAAATCGTCGTTAATGTATATACTGACTTCACCCTGTGCTGCAATATACATTTAGTTTTACATTCATTTACAGAAATCAGCTGCTTGAATGAAAATTGCTGATGTTATCGGATTTTCAGGTGATATTTTCAATTCATTCAGTTAACGGACGCTCTGAGGTAAAGTGTTCAGACTGCAGACTCAGCAACGATTGTATTTAATTGTACAGTACAATCATAACATAGTACAGACATTATCTTAATTCCATAATGTCCTTAAACATAACAATATTGCTGGCCATTGCTGTGCGATACCTCGAGTTGTCCTAGATGCCACGCGGCGCGGCGCTCCGCTTCTCGTCTGGTGTGCGACCCCCTTGAAAGTGTGTAGTTTTTAATAAGATACACTTTTAATAAATATAGTTAAGGATAAATGAATAATAAATAATTTATATTTAATAAATATATTCGATAATGATTTAGGTAAGATTTTTTTGAAAAAATCATTTAATAAACATACATATTTATTTTATAAGTATATACTTCTTACTGCACATTACTTTATTTGAACTTATAAAAAAAAATACAGTTTCATTTCAGCGGCTAAGTAGTTTTTGTTCTAAATGTTTATTTAATATTTAATATTTATAATATATGGATGTATATTTATTAAATATGAAGTAAATGAAAAAAATATATAAACATGTTTTTACATTACATTTTTATATTTATTAAATATGTATTTCGAGTAAATATAAATCGTTTTTAAAAGTATTGCAATGTAAGCATCATATGTAGTTGTGTTTACCGCTCTGTCCACCAGAGGCACACAAATACAGGTGCAACAGATCACCAGTCAAAGATGCCTTTACTAGTTCAACCTGCACCCACTTAAACTTACACGAGCTCTAGCTTTCAGTTTTATGCTAATATTGGATAGATCAGTTTGCTTCTGATTTAAAGAATTAAGTCAGTAAAACAACTCTGGCTTTCACCATCTTCTCTCTCTCTCTCTCTCTCTCTCTCTCTCTATCTCTCTCTCTCTCTCTCTCTCTCTCTCTCTCTCTCTCTCAACAGTCTGCACATTCTTTTCAGTGCAGCTCATACTGGGGTTGGCTTCTGGTCGTTTGCACAATAAAAGAATTGACAGTACACAGAGGGAAAACCAGGGGCCTTTGGCCTGAGGAAGGGAGAGGAGGAGCTTGCGGGTTGCTTTGACAGCAGCCAAGCGAATATTGAAAAGGAACTTTGTTGTTGGTAATGTTCATCCCTGTTTGTTTTGGACGTCACATGGAAAGCAAGAAATTCGCAGTGAGTTGCCAGGTTACTGTCAGAGGGGAACATGGTATCAGGTACTGGTTATAGCTCAGTGAGATTGTTTACAAAGGCAGTGACCTGTCAGATGTCCTGGAGAAAATGAGAGCGCGTTAGACAGCATTCCATATGAAAAGAAAAAAACAATATAGGAAGGAATAACAAGTATCCCCATTGCGGGCATGGAAATGACTCGCATTGCATGAACACATGTGGATATCTTTGTGAGACGCTTAATGCTGTGCAATAATTTGTTTTCTCACTCTGGTAACTTTAATATGAATGATTTAACGCTTAAATGCAATCAGTGTAAAAAGTTCCCAAAAATCCTCATGCAGTCATAACAAGTTTGGGGGCTGTTTATAGAGAGAGGCACAATGCGGAAGACAGATGTGGAAAACTAGCGCCCACCAGACAAGGGCCTCCTTCAGTTCTCTGCTGCTCTTTTTCAAGATGGAGGGCTTAAGTTACAGAACTAACTTCCTGGATTACATCAAACAGAGCCCTTCCCCTCCTCCCGGTGCCTTACCCTTCTCTTCTCTTCTCTTCTCTTCTCTTCTCTTCTCTTCTCTTCTCTTCTCTTCTCTTCTCTTCTCTTCTCTTCTCTTCTCTTCTCTTCTCTTCTCTTCTCTTCTCTTCTCTTCTCTTCTCTTCTTGTTCTGTCTCTAGTCTTGCCTCTTTTCATCTTATGTCCTCTTCTCTCCTCTTGTCTCATCTCTCCTTTATGCATCTCATCTTTTGTCTTATTTCTCTTATTGTCAACTTCATTTCTATCCTTTACTCCCCATGTCTGTGTGCCACATGTTTTTAGGGCACACGACCGCATGCCCTGCACCACCCACCTTTATATGAAAAGCACAGCGGTGGAAACCCTGAGACTTTGTAGGGTTTGCAGAGCATCATGACCTCGGGCAACACAGGAGAGAGAGCGAGAGAGAGAGTTCTGTGAGCGGAGGAGGGGCAGGAGGGTCACGGGACTAGACTGTGAAAGTCAAAGCGTCGCTATGATCCGCTCAAGCATGGAGAGTGCTGATCCCGTCTTAGGGGAGAGAAGTAGATGCGATGAGTTGGGGGGGGGGGGGGCAACAAGGGGTCCTGCTCAGGAAGGGGTGTGCGGATGGGATGTGGCACGTTATCTGGGCAAAAATATGCAGCTGTATTTACCACCTCTGTTTGTTGTTCCCGTAGAAAGCTCCAGGATGGGAATTTTCTGTGTCACTGCCTCAAAGGATTTTGGCTGAGGCTCTGTTGATCCTGTGTTGTTGTAGAAAAGGGGAATAAGATTTAAGCATTAGCCATGTCAGGCAGGATTTAACACTCTGGTCCCCAGACCTCTCACCATTTAGGCAACTCTTCCCCGAGCGCTTAGCCCTCGACGGCCTGCCCAGCGGCCCACTGGGTGGAGAGAGACAAGGTTGGTTCTCTCTCTCTTACTCGTGCATTTCCGCTTTTCCGGCATCCATCCAATGGAAAAATAAGGTTCAAGCCACTTGATTTTGTGTCATGCTTCCTGGAGCATGCCAACTTTCAATTACAGCACCTCCAGTCCACCTTGCACTTTGGCCATGGCTATCTGACAGCTCCCCTGCTGTTGTTTGTGGCTGGTGGCCAACTGATTCCCAGCGCATTATGTTTCTCCGACCAACTGAGAGATAGTTGGTTGTTTTCCATTAGGCTATGAGTTATCACTATCTGATGGGGCACTCTAACCTTGACAGATGCCTGGCTGAATCACAGCACGAGGATGAACTGCGATGCTGTGCCTTCATGTTCATTCGCCATCACTTCGACATGGAACTTCTTTCTCACAGGAGATTGTTATAGCATTTTAATGTTGATATACATGTATGTTGTCAGATTATGCCTAAAAAGTACTAATCGAGGCTTACGTTTGTTCATGTGATCATAGCAGGAAAAATGCTAATCTAGCGTACTAGTACACGACAGACTAAAAGTAATCCTAATTCAGCATTCTTGCTTTTAAACTGATTATGAGAGACTTCATTTGATCTCTTTGTATTAATCTTGTATTAAGTCATTATGGTGTTTGATTAAGATTTGATGTAGTCCCATATCTGATGATTACTTCTAAAAGTCTGGGGACATCAGAATGATGTAAAAGAAGGACATTCAGTGCTTTTCTAGAAATAGCAGTCTCACATGAGATAAAATAAGAAAGAAAGGGCTGAAAAGACACTGTTGGTTATTATATTTTTTACTTTAAGTCATTAACTTCTCATATTTATGGAAGCCTGTTTCTGCCTGAAGGTAAAAACTAAATCAGGTAATTTGAGGTAATTAAGTAAGAAATAAAGTTTTCAGATGTAGTCACATTATGACATTATGAGAAATAAAATCACAATTACCTTTTTTAATATGAAGTGGATAGAGGTTTTTTGTACACTACAGTTTGGTGTCAGTAAGAAATGAATACTTTTCAGTAAGGATGCATTACTTTCATCAAAAGTGAAAGGAAAATCCTTAAAAATATTAAGCAGCACAACTGTTTTCAACCTTGATAATAATAAGAAATGTTTCTTGAGCACTAAATTGGCATATTAGAATGATTTCTGGAAAAAATTATGTTTTAAAATATTGAAATGGATTATAGTTATTTTAAATGGTAATATTTCACAATATTACTGTTTTATTGTAGTTTTGAGCCTGTAGTTTGAGACTTGAAAAGTACATATTTTCACTAGAATAACACTTTCAAATATTACTATAATATTGTAATACTGTATGTAAGAAAAATGAACACATGATTATTATTTCACATGTAGCAAGATAATATTTGGTGTATGTACACTTATTGTAATGTTTTCCAGAGAAGGTTGGGCTTTTACAGTTTCTCTCACGGTTTTTCTTCTTCTTCTCACCTGAACATCTAATGGAGACCCCCAACCCTTTGCCTTTGGTTTGCTCACTGAGGACTTTAAGGGATGCATTGAAGCAAAACTCTATACAAATAAAATTGACAAAGCGTTTCTAAAGACATGCACTATGATTGACCGAATGAAACAAACCTTCACCCTTTCTTTGAGCTTTATTGTGTGCTTGTATTCTCCTAAAGCTTTTCACCACCTCTTTCCACCTGAGAACTACCAGCTACTTCTAGTCCAAGGTTATTAGCAGTTTCTATCCTTCAATCACCGGGAACCAAGAGTGCTGATAAAGAGGCATTGTTTGGAGTTGTCCAGGTTATGTGGTTTACAAAGAAGAACCAGCACTGATGCAGGGAGCCTTTTGCATGTTTATTTTTTATGGAAGTATCCTTTACTTTTGAATGCTTTTGTTTGTATTTAAGACCCTCAGAATAGTGTCTTTGGCAGGGGGGGTTGGTGTTTGAGGATGCAGTGGGGCGTGTCTATGATGTCCATCCCCCTTACCCTCACGACCCCGGTTCTGCCTGGATAGCGCTGCATGGGCCCTTGCCTGGGTCACCTGCAAAGGATTAGGCTGTGGCTGGTGGACAGTTGTTGTTTGAGGAGCGTCTGGGCACGTCAGGGGTACAGGAAAGGGGAGGAACAGAATGGGGTGAGTGGCCTGGTGAGTCGTCTCGCCTCCAGATGCCCAGACCTCACCCCTGCAGGGAGCAGCACACCAGGGGACAGCAAACACTACAATCAGCCTCTACTCCAACACTTTTGCTTGTGAAAAGGCTTGGATGAATTCAGCTATTATTTACTACTTGAACTCATATGCTGTTTTTTTTTGTTTGTTTTGTTTTTTCAGTGGGACACAAAATTAGATTTTTTTTTTCATACAATTGTTCATAGTGACTAAGTATGTCAAGCTCCAAAAAATAATAAGTTATATAAAGTAAATAATAATAACACCATGAAATCATAAACATACTTCATAGAAAAATGTTTGCTTCATTGAAAACAGTGCTGTCAAATCGATTAATCGTGATTAATCGCATCTAACACAACTTTTTGTTTACATAATATAAGTGTGTGTGTATATATATATTATTATATTTATATATGTCTGTGTGTGTATATGTACTGTATACACACACGCACATATTTGTCTATACATATATGTATAGTGAGGAAAATAAGTATTTGAACACCCTGCTATTTTGCAAGTTCTCCCACTTAGAAATCATGGAGGGGTCTGAAATTGTCATCGTAGGTGCATGTCCACTGTGAGAGACATAATCTAAAAAAAAAATCCAGAAATCACAATGTAAGATTTTTTAACTATTTATTTGTATGATACAGCTGCAAATAAGTATTTGAACACCTGAGAAAATCAATGTTAATATTTGGTACAGTAGCCTTTGTTTGCAATTACAGAGGTCAAACGTTTCCTGTAGTTTTTCACCAGGTTTGCACACACTGCAGGAGGGATTTTGGCCCACTCCTCCACACAGATCTTCTCTAGATCAGTCAGGTTTCTGGGCTGTCGCTGAGAAACACGGAGTTTGAGCTCCCTCCAAAGATTCTCTATTGGGTTTAGGTCTGGAGACTGGCTAGGCCACGCCAGAACCTTGATATGCTTCTTACAGAGCCACTCCTTGGTTATCCTGGCTGTGTGCTTCGGGTCATTGTCATGTTGGAAGACCCAGCCTCGACCCATCTTCAATGCTCTAGGGAAGGAGGTTGTTCCCCAAAATCTCGCAATACATGGCCCCGGTCATCCTCTCCTTAATACAGTGCAGTCGCCCTGTCCCATGTGCAGAAAAACACCCCCAAAGCATGATGTTACCACCCCCATGCTTCACAGTAGGGATGGTGTTCTTGGGATGGTACTCATCATTCTTCTTCCTCCAAACACATTTAGTGGAATTATGACCAAAAAGTTCTATTTTGGTCTCATCTGACCACATGACTTTCTCCCATGACTCCTCTGGATCATCCAAATGGTCATTGGCAAACTTAAGACGGGCCTTGACATGTGCTGGTTTAAGCAGGGGAACCTTCCGTGCCATGCATGATTTCAAACCATGACGTCTTAGTGTATTACCAACAGTAACCTTGGAAACGGTGGTCCCAGCTCTTTTCAGGTCATTGACCAGCTCCTCCCGTGTAGTTCTGGGCTGATTTCTCACCTTTCTTAGGATCATTGAGACCCCACGAGGTGAGATCTTGCATGGAGCCCCAGTCCGAGGGAGATTGACAGTCATGTTTAGCTTCTTCCATTTTCTAATGATTGCTCCAACAGTGGACCTTTTTTCACCAAGCTGCTTGGCAATTTCCCCGTAGCCCTTTCCAGCCTTGTGGAGGTGTACAATTTTGTCTCTAGTGTCTTTGGACAGCTCTTTGGTCTTGGCCATGTTAGTAGTTGGATTCTTACTGATTGTATGGGGTGGACAGGTGTCTTTATGCAGCTAACGACCTCAAACAGGTGCATCTAATTTAGGATAATAAATGGAGTGGAGGTGGACATTTTAAAGGCAGACTAACAGGTCTTTGAGGGTCAGAATTCTAGCTGATAGACAGGTGTTCAAATACTTATTTGCAGCTGTATCATACAAATAAATAGTTAAAAAATCATATATTGTGATTTCTGGATTTTTTTTTTGATTATGTCTCTCACAGTGGACATGCACCTACGATGACAATTTCAGACCCCTCCATGATTTGGGAGTGGGAGAACTTGCAAAATAGCAGGGTGTTCAAATACTTATTTTCCTCACTGTATATATATATATATATATATATATATATATATATATATATATATATATATATATATATATATATATATATTCAATGTTTTTACTGTAGTTTTGATCAAATAAATGCAGCTTTGGTGTGCACAAGACAGTTCTTTCAAAAACATAAAAAAAATCTTACCTACCCCAAACTTTTGAACGGTAGTATAGACATAATTAAATACAGTGTTAGAAGATAAACAGAGGGACGTTTCGACAGTCTTTTCATTATCTGCAAACTATTTATTTAAACGTACAGTATGGATTTTTTTCTCCACTAGGGGTCGCTAACCTATTTACAATAACAAAGGCGTAGTTTGATGACGCAACATTTGCTAAGAATTATGGATCTTGTCGTCAACGTCAAGCCGACCGATCTAATAATGTTTATGGATGACTGAATACATCGATGTTTTTATCATGACCGTGATATGAAGCAGTTCGGGATTGCTAAGAGACAGCTATCAGCTCCACAAGCGACGCGAGTCCCGCGGATATAAAAGGAATATGGACATTTCATTCTACCGAACTACACGCGAGTGCAGAATTACTACTCACAGGCATTATTAGACAAATTAAACTTGTGAGGTAACGCAGCGCTGTTTCACTTGGTCTAACATTACACTATCACACTAAACTGCATTTGAATGTGTTGAAATGTATGTGTTAGTTTGTCTGTATGAGACTAGCAGTAAACTAGATCAACATGAGAATAACATACAGATCATATTCTAACATTTTATCATTGTTGAACTATATAACATTGATTAGTTTTATGTAAATGTGCTCACCTGTTTAATAAAGTACATGTAGGAGCGGTCGAGTCTCGGACGTGGAGCTCTCGTTTATATATGGGAGCTCTCGGCATCTCGAAAACACCGCGCTGATATTGATTCTCGTTTTAGTTCTCCTTTTTTATCTAAAGTCTGCTTGCCATGGTCCATAATGTTTGAACGAAACAACAACAGCGTGCAGATAGACATTGCGAACTACAGTGGTCCACGTCTGTCGTCTTGGTTACTATCAGAGGGCTCTACTTTAGTTCATAGCTCTGGTTACCATGGCAGTACAAGCGGAAACCAGGGACAATGCGGATATGACGCCATTGACTGCGACAAAACGGAAATAAAGAAACGGGACGTTTCTCGAATTAAATTACAAATTTCTCCTGGTTTGAAAGTTGTTGGAAACAGTCGGGATAATGTAAGTAAACAACTAAAAAAAATATATAACATAGATATAGTGATTTTTGCTATTTTTAAAGCAAAAAAGTTACATATTGTGCCTTTAAGAATTTATAAGGAATGTTGACCTGGGACTGACTGTTTAACTCATTAACCAGATTAATAAAAGAGAATAAAGGGATGAGTAACAGAAGAAACAAAGAGCGTATCCCTAAGCACATGTGTCAGAAACCTCTGGAGGGGACCCGAGATTGAATATGCCACGGCTTCTGTTCTCTGTGCCAGTGCGAGCGAGCCGAGAGGGGTGCACACAAAGCCAGCGGAGAGCCGCATCACTACACCCGCCTCTGTCAATAATGACAAGACAGCATTCATTGATTTTCTCATGGAAAAATAATGTGTTAATAAGGACCCTCTCAGAAGATTACCCAACCTCGCCCCGCTAATCAGCCTCTTTGTAAAGGTCCATAAATCACCAAACTAATAGCACGGCGGATATTAATAACTCAAATTATGATTTATATCTTTGTTGTTGTCTGTGAAAGGATCCCTCACCTCCTTACATTTTCAATCAATATCATCAAAATGCTAACGAGCGAATGGCTGTAATTACCTTCATGGGGGGGACAACACTAATTTAGTTCTCTCTTTTTTTTTCTTTCTCTGAAATGCTACCAAGCAGACATGGGGCAACTGCGTGCGTATACCTGTTGCACAAACAAAGCAGGCAACGTGTTAGTCTATGAAGAAGACTTTAGCCATGATATTAGCTGTCAAACCAGGGTCATCGTAATTTTTGCTTCTGAGCTTTGCCGTTCCAAATAAGACATCAGTCAAGAATGAACAACTGCTCAGTGACTATAGCATGAATTAAATATTACAGTATATTACAAGGTGGAAGTTTTTTATTACTGTAACCTACTTGACACTTATCTTACTCTTTCATTTCTTAACATTTGTTAATGCATTAGGTTTCATGCACTAACAATGAACAACATTTTTACAGCATTTAATAATATAGTTATATAATGTTCTTTTTTTTTTTGAATGTCAAATAAATACTTTTTATTCATTTTAATGTTACAACCACATTTAATTAGCAAGTCTAAAGTGCTTTTATTTGTGTATATATATATATATATATATATATATATATACTATATTTTTGTCTTATATTATGCATCCTTTTTGAAGCTTAAAAGGTCCCCATTGTAATTGCCTGGAAAAGAGCGACTAGTACATTCCTAAGAAATTCTCCTGTGTTCTAGGAAAGAAAGTGTCATACAGGTTTGGAACGACATGATTGTGAGTAAATGATGACAGAATTTTCATTTATGGGGACCTATCCCTTTAAGAGGTTATGAGCCCTTTCACATAGAGGTGAGAGTAATGCTCGCTTGTCTTTTTAGCATTTCCGTTCTCCTGATATAAGTGAAATGTTTGAGTTCTTGTTTAGCAAAAGTCACCATGTGACACTGAGGTTTAGGGGTTCACCACATTCGACAATGCAGTGATTCAGATCTCGGGCCAGGACTTTTTCTCTGGCCGGCATGATGTCAGCCTCAAGCTTTTGTCAAAGTCTGATAAGACCACTAACACAATGAAATCTTCTGGAAGGCTGCTTGAATGATAACCCATAACAAAAAAGGAACGGAGAAAGAAGGGAGTACGGCAGTTTAATAAAAACTTTCCCCGCTCTGGGATTTCAAGGCTTTTTCTGAGGTGACTGAGGTTATCAGTCCTGTTTTTAGCCGCGTGAGCTGCCCAGCAAAGCAATCACACAAACAAATTAATTAGTCTTCCAACAATAGGGCCTTGATAAATTGAACCACTTGCATCTCATAGACTGTCGTTCCATGTTCGCTTTTTTAATCTCAGTCTTTTCAACACAGACTTGAGAGTGATGTTTACATTTAGTCTTTGTAACGAGACATTGCACATCGGTTTGCAATAAACAGCTAATTATCATATCTCTGGCTACAGCTTAATTATATTTGCATAAAACTTCTTTGTCTCGTTGTCTCAACAGAGCCGGCGCTGCCTTGTCTTTTCATTGCTCAGTTTTTATTTACATGCCTGAAATATGCTCAGATTTACACATCTTTAAGTTTTTTTTTTTTCCCGTCTTGCCTCAGGTTGCCTCTAAAAGAAAATGTGAAGGTCGAGGACTGTTTCTTTCTTATTTTCATTTTAACCCAACTATACTGGTTTAGAGATTTGTGCAAAGTTGCTGTTTTCACTCATGCATGTTCAGTAATTTTAATTATTCATTTTTTTTTTATTTAACAGGAAGTCACATAATTATCAGTCTTCATTTTTTTTTTTTTAAACACGAGTGCTTTGCATGAGCACACGGCATGGGAAATTAGTAAAAGAAGGCATTAAAAGGACAAAAAAAAATGCATTCAGCTTCGGAAATGTATTTACAAATTATTTTCTCAGTGCTTTGGCTCGGGGCAAAGGAGACTGTGTCTTCATTCAATTATCAACTTTAAGCGGAGTGCACTCATTAAAGGAAGCTCATTACAGGTACAACCCACACGATTTAACCCCTGACTGACTGTTTGCTACATTACTTCTCACATACGCTCAAAACAGAGCAATAGGAGAGTTTAAGATGTCAGTGTGTAAGATGGGCCATCCCCTTAATCTAGTATTTTGTAGAATGTCATATATTTAGAAATGGGCCCATCATGTATGGATGTTTTTTTTAAATAAATATTTTTAAAATATTTTTGCATGTATATAAAATTAAGCATTTAATATTTAACATTTTCCTGTCTGATTTGTTTGATGTGATTATAATAGTCACATTTATAATTGGATTGTGCATTAGTGTTCATATGTTTGTTTGAAATATTTATCAATTATGGATGATCAATTATTGGGTGCAGGGGAGGTGGATCTATAGAGAGTCATACTGTATCTCTATAGTCCATCGTGAAAAATGATTAGGTGAATTATCTATTTATTGCAAACAGGTGGCACATCTTACCCCCACTCACCCCATTCTTTTTTATTCTTAACTCTTTCCTCGCCATTGACGAAAATTTTCGTCATTTGTGAGAAAAAGCTTCCCCGCCATTTCAGTTTTCCATGTTTTCACTGTTATGCGTTAGGGGGCGCTAATCTAAGCAGACAGGTTTCAGGTTTGACTTCAGGACAGGGGAGACAGAGCGCCTCGGGGCCTCTCCTCTTCATCCCTCCACGCAAACATCTCGAAATGGCACCTAGTCAAGCATCAGAGGTCTGTGACATCCAGCGCGTTCAGGGTCTGGGTGACATGCAGCTCTGAAAAAAGCCACATTACTTTTTGACTCAGTAAGACATCATTCATGATTCATCTTGAAATGTCTCACCTCCCCCTCTTCCTCAGTGTCCTTTGTCTTATTGGAGAAAAAATATTAATTTGATACATTCTTCTCCCTGTTCTTTCTTCTGATATATTGCATGTTCAGATATTCATACAACAAAATATTCTGGGGGCCATGACATTTTTGTGAAAATTGTCAAAAACGACAACTTTAAAAAAAAAATGTTTGTGGGGAAAGATACAATTTTTTTCATAAATTTTCTTTTATTATAGAGGAAAGTGTAGGAAAACCAGATTTCGTGAGCTGGGTTTAAACTCACACCTCTCATATAAGTGTGACAGCATGACAAGCAGGAAGTATCTCACATAACAAACACAAAAACGTCTAGTTTACGTAATGTCACAGCTTGTTCTTTCTTTCTGTCTCCTGATTGCTCTGATTAAGGTTAAAAGAAGAAGGCCCAAGACTTCACATCCACCTTTCTTTTTTTGAAAGTACTTGTCAGCGAATTAAAGTAGATGGGAGCTAAAAGCAAAGGTGGAGAAATGTATTTATGAACGTAATTTCTTTGAGTTGCATGCTGTGTGAGAGTAATTACTGTAGCCTCTATAGGCAGAGTTAAGGGGATTGACTGTAATCACGGGTATAATGAGAGTCGTGGCAGAACTCTCTCACACAATATAAGGTCAAACATGTCATCGTAGGCAGCCTTTCATTTTCTTTTGGAACCGTCAGTGCTTTAATAGTTCCCTGACTGACATTAACATAAAAACGGGGGCCGTATTGCTCAAATCTTTGATAACTTGAGAAGAATATGTGAAAGTGGTGCACTGTTCCGAGAGATTGGTGAGATAAGTCACGCAGTTTTGTACCGACCCAGGCCTTCTGTCCACCTCTGTGCCTTATTCTAAGAAGTGAAAATGCTCTCATATCACAATGAAAAGACAAGTTATCCTACTGGCTACAGGCTACCATATTGAGAGATTCCTGGATTATTCATTTTACCTAGATTTACACCCTGACATTCCTCAAAGGCATGATGTTATGATGATAAAATGTTTCCTTCGTGTAGAATTTCTCTGCAGATTATGAAAGGAACGTCTTTGTTCTTGTTTTCGGAGAGAAGTCTACTCTGCAGGCTATAGAGAGTTGCATTTGAAAGACGTGCTCTATATTTTAATGTATTTACAACCCTCATGGTACCTAGTTTCAATAACCTTGCTGTAATGTCAGCTTAGATTGTTTGCTTCAAAGCAGCAACCTGCTGAGCAGAGACAAACACAATAAACAGGCTTTAGTGTGTTATTCTAAGCACTCAGCAAGACCTGATTCAAATTGGAAAATGTGGCTTAAATAAAAGTTTCATATAATTTGGCTGCTCTGGCCACTTAGCACGCTACATCCTTTATGTCGGGTAGCTTCAGTTTCAATGGGATCTACTGGTGCATTAGAAGGGATTTGCGCCATTCAGAATTAAAATGAGAAATTTGAATCCATCCATCCATCCATCCATCCATCCATCCATCCATCCATCCATCCATCCATCCATCCATCCATCCATCCATCCATCCATCCATCCATCCATCCATCCATCCATCCATCCATCCATCCATCCATCCATCCATCCATCCATCCATCCATCCATCCATCCATCCATCCATCCATCCATCCATCCAATAGTTCTCACAACAAAAAGAAACATGATTTGTGCCTCTAAAATGCATCAAATCAGTACCATGTTTGTGGAATGTGCCAACATAAAGTTGCTTTGTTAACCTGACATGTTGAATGTTTATATCCTTGTGACCTCTGACCTTTGAGTGATGATCAAACCTCATTTCAGCTCACAACACTCAAGGCTTTCCCCACAAGCTCATCTGTATTTGATTCTTCTCTATTTCAACAAACAATCTAACGTAGCACAACGGTAAACACATTTCTGGAGAGCGCATAGTCTGTGCGTTGCGGCTTGAAAGAAAATGAAGACTAGCAAACAAAGGCCAGTGTTATCATGAGACATAACGTGTGTTTGTGAGATCTACCAAACTGTGACTGGATTTGATGCTCTGCCAATGCTAATACAGAAGCAATCCTCATCCGCTGGGAAAGAATGATGCTAAGCTAAAAGAAGCTTCATCTAAACCAGACTCAGTTCTTTTTGATGTACAGCACTTCAAACCAGTTTTTCTTGAGTGTAACCAAACATGTTAACTTATCCCCATTAGGGCTCATGATGTTTAGACTGCAGAAACCAAAACTGGAAAATTTAACAAAAGCACCCGACGAAGGAAAATACTAGCGAAAAAAGGAAGATAGAAGAGAAAAGCAACCCAGTTGGTTCAATTAATTTTATTCATCATTTCTCTCTGTCCAAAAAAAAAAATCACAGAGGAGCAAATCCATTTGTCTTTACCTCACAGAAACATGAAATTGGTCCCAGTGACCTTTTTTTTTAGGTTTTCCTCATTCTCGCTGGTACGAAGACTTTTGACTTCCACAATGTGCCTCTATTGTCTTTATGCAATGGACCTTTTTTGCAGCTCACCAGGTGAATGAAAACCAATCGTCGGGTCTGGCGTTCACTCGCAGAAGTCATCAGGGAAAAAATATTACCTCATTCCAAGCGGCGAAGAATCCTCTTTTATGGAGACATAATGACTTAAAGTTTAATCTCTTCCGTGTTCACCTTTATGAAAAGAGCACAATGATCCATTTGAAGTAAGTTAAATTACACATTTAAATGGAGACGTGTAATATACTTAGTTAAAGTGGGTTTGACCACTGCACCAGTTAATCAGGGGCCGCCCCATTAAAATTGGACCGGAGCCCAGGTTCTATGATCATATTTTAGTGGTCGGAGGGGGTTTTCTGGAGTGAGCGTGTGAGAGAAAGTAGACTCGTCCCGTTTCCCTATTTGTCCACACCCTTCCCTTTGAGCTGTGTATCGTAGAGTGGAAAGAACATCAAAGCTGTTCAAAGGACTGACACTTTCTTTTCCCAACCTTTCAGAAGTCTTAAATCCAGCTAAAGCTCAAAGCCTGTTCTGTCCGGTCTCTAAGCAGACAGGTTTCAGGTTTGACTTCAGGACAGGGGAGACAGAGCGCCTCAGGGCCTCTCCTCTTCATCCCTCCACGCAAACATCTCGAAATGGCACCTAGTCAAGCATCAGAGTTCTGTGACATCCAGCGCGTTCAGGGTCTGGGTGACATGCAGCTCTGAAAAAAGCCACATTACTTTTTGATTCAGTAAGACATCATTCATGATTCATCTCGAAATGTCTCACCTCCCCCTCTTCCTCAGTGTCCTTTGTCTTATTGGAGAAAAAATATTAATTTGATACATTCTTCTCCACACAATTAGGGGATCATTGCAGAGTCTGACACTTCTGTGCAGTAATCCGTTTTTTAATTTAAGAGGGTTTGGTTGCGTTACGTTAGACAGACTCTGGTGCAGTTAGTTAATTATTATTACTGTTTTAAGATGGAAATGAAATGTGCCGTATTGTGTCTAAAAGATGAGCAGCTTCATTACAGAGTATTTTAAAATATGGTTCAGTTCGTTAACATGAGTTAATGCATTTACACTAACAATGATGATACTTTTATTACATTTATTAATCTCGATTAATACGTATTAATTTAACTGTCTAAAGTATTAACGTGAATTACCAATGAACAATAATATATTTGTAAATTTACATTAACCTAGATTGATAGTTCACAGTAACTAATACATTAACTCATGTTGACATATTAAACCTTATTAAAAAGTGTTCACAAAATAGCTTGTGTTTGAACAGTCTCCATGGTGAAACAAACAATAGCAATGCAGCGAACAAGAAACAACATGATTGACTCTCAGCTGTGGTTTTCATCCTTATAGAAGAATTCTCTAAGGTGTAATTACTTTCTGTGTTCCATACTGGGGTTTTTAAAACAAAGAAATATTTGTAGCCACTTATATTGGTCTAATAACACAAATCAGTAAAGTGTCAGTACCTCATAATTATAGTTTTTCTCTGCCATTATTTTAACCTAACAGTTTTTGCAGCTGAATCATAATTACTGTTCCATACGGTAGAACAGAAGTCACTTATTCTTTGTTCAGACAAGCATCAGATTTCTGTTTTTGTGGCATATATCATTGGTATTTGTTTAGCATTTTGTGAAATATGTAAAATAAAAAAAATAAAAAATAAAAACACACCGTCTTCTACTTTTATCCGCTTTATGATGGGTGGCAACCAGCGTTAAGATGCAATACCACCACCCACTATGTTTGATTTCACTTTTTAAAGGGGTCATATAATGGTACATGCATTTTTACAAGTTGATTGTACTGAAATGTGTGTTGGCAGTGCCTGTACACAACCATCATAAAATGATAAAAATCCATCCAGTGTTTTTTTTTTAATCTTCTTATATGTTTCCTCCCATCTCAAATCAAGCTGTTCGATTTTGTGACGTCACAATATCGACGCCCCTCCCACAATGGGTGATTGACAGCAGCGTTTCAACACAGACCCGCCCTCGCGCCCTCGTGAGCGAGCTGTCAATCATAGCACGCGCCGACGCGCGTTCATTGTTGATAGCTGGAGCACTGAGTAGAATGGCGTCGGTCTAAGAGATTGTGGTGTTCTGTTCTTGGGAGTAATAAGGAACACAGCATCATATTGATGTTCCTAAATCCGAACCGCTGAAGACGCAGTGGCTGAGTTTGTTTTCGAAGGGAATATTCCCCACGATCAACATCAATGCTTTCATGTTTGCGCGAATCATTTCACCAGACTGCTTTACAAACGAGGGTCAGTAAAAAGCTGGTTATTTGCTAAGAAGCTGCTCCTGATAAAAGGATCAGTACCAACTATTTGTGTTCGTGCTGCACCTCCAGAAGAACTGAAGTGAGTGTAATGTTTTATTGACGTTTATATTAATCTTTATATTAATCTTTGCAAATCGCTAGCACGCTTCACGATGAATGCGGCTATTTTTACACTCAGGTACATTATGGCATGTTTTCTATGTACGACGTTATCAATATAATTCATAATCCCACGTTTATAATGAACGACACGTTATGGTTATTATTGTGTTATTGTGTTACAAACGGTGTACGCACAGAACAGAGGGGCGGGGTGAGCAAAGCTCATTATCATTTAAAGACACATGCACTTAAACGGCGTGCTGAAAACAGAGCTGTTTTTGACCAGGTAAAATGAGTGTTTTCTTACAATACTAATGAGAATTTTTAATTAAAGTATGTTACAAACTTTTAATTTAGACCCTAAAGAATCATATTTAGCTTGTACAAAAATGACATTATATGACCCCTTTAAAGTCCACATGAAATCAAAATTGACCATATTTACTTTGTTTGCCTAAATTGATCGTTTTGTGGTGAACAATTCATCCATGCAAGTCAATCCACACAAAAAAAATTTTTGGCTTCGTAATCTTTAATCAAAATCTGAAAATGCCCCTCCCCTCTGCATTGGAGGACCTTCCCTGATGACGTAGGTTTGAGGACTTGGGTTGGGAAACGCTTAACCACTCCCCTCAAACCGTTAGTCTGTTATGAGCGAGAGATGGAGAGGAGGAGCGCTAGAGTAAAACCCTGCCCTCTGTTCAATATTCCTTTTCACTGGGAAATACGTCACAACACTGGAGAAAAGTCGTTTGCAACTTCCGGTTCACGCGGACTTTAAATATCACGGTTATCATCAGTATCATAATATTGCGATATCCCTAGTACAAATGCACTCTTTTTAGCTCATTAATTCCCTATTCAGGACAATATGTAGCACTCACTATATAATGAATGAGTGAGTGCTTTTGGAATCACAACATATGCCACTGTCACTTCATGAGTTCTACAAGCAGAGGCAAACTTTATCGTTTTCCATTGTCTCTTTCCACAATGAGTCTCTTGTGTAATCTCTTGGCATTACCATGGAAACTAATGTAGACATATTGAATATTGACTACACTGTCTGAACAAATGGGTCCAGTTCTTTTAATCATTCACAGGGCTACTTTCATTGCCAGCTCCATTTTGCCGCCTCTCCTCCATTGAAAATGAAATGGGAACTTGCAGTTACAGTGTACCGTGTAAAAAGGCCTTTTGCGCTGTGCACTGAATTTGACCATATCACCTTTTAGATACATTGTCCATGAAGGAATGAACAGGTGTGGGACCCTGGAGGACAATAAAAACACGGAGATACTCAAAAGAGCAATCCGTCTAACAGAACCTGGCTATAATTCACTCGCTCAAATGCTTTTTATCTGCTTTGTCCGCTCTCTGTCCCACGTCTCAGTCATGCTGAAGAATTAGCCGCTGTGCAAGTGTTAGTGTCTCCTAGAGTCACACACACGCTGTAGCAGAGGGTTTTCAAAGTCAATGAGCATTTTATCGTTTTTAACCTTCTATACTTGATCACAGTTGAGAAGCACAAATTCTGTGAATAGGAACGCTCGCAAAAGCATACGCACCCTTGCAAATGGGCCATTCAGATCACACAGTCGGTCAATCAAAGGCAGTTATAATAAAGGGGCCCATGGGGGCCCCCTGTATACATACACCACATCTGCACCTGCAGAGGCAGTCATGACCCTCTCTGAAAAGCTGCACTGTAATGATCACATGCCAATAGCATGTAATATCCAACAATGTGTTATAAAATTGACCCTGAGGTAATAAATGTCATCAACACCTTTTATTACAACCATGATTTTTTTTGTAGTGTCGATAAGAACAGGCTCTTAACAAAGTACCATAGTGTCAAACAATTAACCTTTGTTTGCTTTCATATAGCGACTTTAAATGCATCTATTTATTATGGGTCAGTTACTTTTTTGTCTGAATCTTTTCATTTATTCAGAAATGCATTTGAATTTGAATACATCTCTAAGATGATCATTTTTGTAATTTCTGAATTAGCTAACACTTTACAATAAGGTTCATTAGTTAACATTAGTTAACTACCTTAGTTAACCTGAACTAAGAATAAACATTACTTCTACAGCAAAAAATCAAAGGTTGTATTTGTTAACATTAGTTGATGCACTGTGAACTAACATGAACAAACAATGAACAGCTGTATTTTTATTAACTAACCTTAACAAAGATTAGCTAATACAGTAACACATGTATTGATCATTGTTAGTTAATATACATTAACTAATGTTAACTAATGAACCTTGAAGTGTTACCCTGAATTAAAATTCAGTTTGACATTTATTTTTTAGGTGGACATGAAGTCATGTCAAGCTTAAAAAACAAAAACAGGAAATGATATCAATGAAATGACCTCTGCAAATGCTCATGATTATGTCAAGGTCAGCCGGTCACCATTTTTATGAGAACATGGCAAGAGTAGTTCAGGTTGTAAAATCTCATATGGTGTGACTCTCAAACAGCTCAATGATATTAATAATTATAATAAATTAATAATTTATGATATTAAAAAAAAAAAAGTTTATCTTGAACATTTATATGTATTTGGAAAATGGGTTATTATTTTTTCTTTATTGTTGCACCACATGACATTTTTAGCATTTTACATTTTAATTTAAAGGGTAGTTCACCCAAAAATAAAAATTCTGTCGTTTACTCGCCCTCAAGGTTTTCCAAACGTGTATGAATTTCTTCTGCTAAACACAAAAGAAGATATTTTGAAGAGTGTTGATTGCCAGACAGTTGATGTGCCCCATTGACTTCCATAGTATGGAAGTTACTCGTATACTTTAAAATATCTTCTTTTGTGTTCAGCAGAAGAAAGAAATTCATAGAGCTTTGTAACAACTTAAGGGTGAGTAAATAACAGAATTTTCATTTTTGGGTGAACTATCCCTTTCACATTTTACTTGAAAATGGCATAAGCATTTTTTATAAACCATTTGAAACCACTATGTTTACAAAGAGAACTTGGCGCAGGTGTTTTAAACTAGATTTTCAAAAGATTTTTCCTTTATCTTTATATTTTCTTATTTGTCATTAACCCTCATTATTTTGTTTGGATGTATGCATCAGTCTGTCCGCCTGTGTTGTAACACATGAGACATATTGAGACAAACTGTAGCAGAAGATCAATGAGCCCCTTGATAATGATGTCACCTCGAGCCACGGGCCAGCCTGAACGCATGAATGGGCTTCAAGCAGATTGAGTGTCTAATAACTCTCATGTCCGGATTATTACATATTTCCTCTTAAGCAGGAATTCGCCATAATCTTGAGAGCATTTGAAACCGAGAAAATTGTCAACGGCTGTGCTATCGCATCATGCCTTATACCCTGTTGTAATATATGGTAAACAAGCATGTTCATATCTGGTTTATAATTTAAGGGTGCTGTATGCAACTTTTTCAATCTAATAAATGTTTTTGCATATATTGAGGAAACATGCTAAGTTCACATAGTCGTTTCTCTGAAAAACACTTCCACAGCCAGTTATTTTACTTTGAAATGTGCGTTTCCAGGCTGGAATGTTTGTTTTTGTTTTGGTCTGTGATACTGTACGTTGCCAATTTGCCAATTTTCATTGTCCATTGCGCTCGTTCCCGTTGCGTGTGCTCAAACTGGCATCCCGGGTGTGAGTACCGTCCAGTCTGAGGAGCAGGTGGCAGGAGAAACGATGATCTCAGATATTTTGAATTGGATTGCAGTACCTATTTCGACCACTAGTTGTCATTCTTACAGACTGCACCTTTAATTTGCGACAAAGCTAAATGACAGGACTGGCATGATGCGCAGCATCAGGTTTTCTTGTTAAATTTAATATATGACCGGCGTGCACCAGTATATATGACTCATGTGTGCATTTTGCTTTGTATGTGCGCATGAAACCGTACTTGTTTGTTTTGCTTCGTATGTGCTTGCGTTCATGTGTGTACTACTCCAGGGCTCGTCCCTTTGGGAGCGTCCCGCCAGCGTAGAGCTCCTGACATTGCAGAGAGGCTTTCAATAGCCGCCTTTCAATCCTGATGCAATAATGATGTCGGGTTGCATTTCAGCAAAGTGGAAATTAGGGGACTCAAAGAGGAAAGGCAGCCACCAGTGAGGAGATCCTCTCTCGCTCCCCCTCCTCCCTCTCTCCGGCGCAGGGGGGACGCGTGGGCCCTGAACGCAGCCTCTATGAGTGGCAGGCCTGCTATCACCACCATCACACGCTGCTGCCTGTGTTAATGGAGAATGCCCCGGACTGCCAGTGTCTTTGTTTGCCGGGCCACAGCAATAAATATGCATGAGGTTGAGTGGTGTACGTGTGTGTTTAATGTGTGCGTGTGTGTGTATGTGTTGTGGGGGGTGTTCACTAATTACTAGATTCCTATCATGAATATGTATGGCCGCATCTTTTATTACGGGATTGGCTTAAACATATCACAGGCCGGCGAGAGGGCCTGCACAGCATGCGTAATTTAGGCCTTTTGGAGTGTTTGACTTTGATGGCAGTAAGATGCTTGACAGAAAGAGAAAGAGAGAGAGGGAGAGCTTAAAGGGATAGTTCACCCGAAAATGAAAAATCTGTCATCATTCACTCACCCTCATGTCATTCCAAACCTGTAGAATCGTCTTCTGTTGAACACTAAAGGAGATATTTTGAAAAATGTACTAGTGGCTTTTTAACCCTATAAAGCTGTGTCGTATTTTATATGCAAATTTCTAATGCCTTTAAATGATCAGCTTGATCGAAACTGTTGTACACAATTGACTACATGCCTTCTGTCATCTGATTGATATTTTATACTTTTTAGCAAGTAAAAGTAAACCTTTTACTATCATTCTAAAAACATCCATATGTGGCACGTCTTTTTACTCTGAAATCTTTACTGATTTTTATAAAGTAAATATAGTAATAACTTTTCTATTGTTGGTAATATGTCAAGATGAACACTTACTGAATTGAAGGAACGTAGGTTTACTTGATTATCCATACATTTTTCCATACATCAGATATGAAACATCAGGGTTTTGAGGAACACTGCATTATATGTTTTACCCCCACAATAAAAACTACAGAGCTTTGATCATAAAACTTAGACACATACTAAGACATATTATTGGAAGATATAGAGTGACAACTGATATTTATATGCATTTTATTTAAGTAATCTGCTTTGAATCGCATCGATTTACATTACAAGCTATCAGAATGTCATCTTTTTTGGCCATATAAATATCAGCAACTGCAGCAAATTGCATAGTTTTGCTCAATTTGGGCCTCTGAAAAACATTGAGGAGTCCCCCCACCCCTCCTCAAGTACGAGCTAGATATACTCCTAAATCAAACTATATGAGCTATAAAAGCCTAAAATCTTTTTAGATTGTGTCTAAAGGTAAACAGACTGTGCTATTAAAACACTATTATTTCATATTTTAAGCTTAACAGGATTAATATTCAGTGACAATGAATGGTGACTGGAGCTTTCAAGCTTCAAAAAGCAAATGACAACATTATAAAAGTATCAAGAAAGTGATTCATACAGCTTGTGCGCTATATTCCAAATCTTCTGAAACCATACGATAACTTTGGAACACAGCAAAATGAAGTAATCTATTGACCGATGAGTTTGTGAACTAAATCAACTGATCCAATCACAAATTAGACATGGCTCCTATTGGGAATTTTGATTCGTCCCAGTGACTTGTGCAGATTATGTTTTGTGAATTTTGGTCATTTCAATGACCTAAATCCATAATTTTAATGTTGATCTATTGCTTTTGGGCCTTTTTTGATTTTCGAAAGCTCCAGTTATTGCAATTTGATGGAAAAAGAGCAACCAATGCATACTTTAAAATCTCTTCTTTTGTAAACGACATGATGGTGAGTCCTTGTTTTTAGCATGACAGATGCAATACATCTCTTGCCTCGACATTTGCCCCCAGAGAAAAAAAAATAAGAATACACCTGCACAGCATGGACCTGAATCAGAGTCTGGCATTTTCTCTACAAATATGTGTGACAGATAGATAGAAGGTCATCAATTCCTAACTACGCTCTCATCCATCTAGGTGTCGACGGATTCCAGATCTCTCATTTCCCCAGGAATAAAGCCCCCCGACCCCTTCCTCTGCCACTCAGCTCTCGCTCCAGTATGACGCTGCTCTGTCCGAGACTTTATCCATTAGATAGATAAATCTCTTTTTCTTTTTCTGTCGTGCCAATGTCCATTTGCCGTGTCCCACACTTGAAAGTTATTACTAACCTCAGAACAAGAGCACCGTGCAATCTACCAAAAAGCTAGGGAGCTCCTTATCTGTCTGGTTTATGGCCACAGTGTAATAGATCAATCGAAGAAGTTAACTGGAAAGAAAGGAGCTGCTTTTGGCCTCGTGTAACCCCTATAATGCCAACAATGTCTCTGTCCGTAAAAAGTCCATAAGACGACATGCTGTGTGTGCGAGAGAAAGAGAAATACAGAGACTCTCACATTGTCATTTAATTTGAGGACAGCGAGGTATTGAAGAAATCAAATATAAATTGAAAACCAGTTTCCAGCTGTCAAGCTGATGTCATTTTATATTAATTTGGTCATTTGTCCAGTCTTTTGAGGACAAAGGTACCTGTCAAATATTTACAGATGATTCGATTTTTATTTTATTTTGCATTTTTAATTTTTATAAATTCATTTTTTTATTCTTTAAATTTATTTATTAAATTTATTTGACATGATGTCTTGTTGAACCTTTTTAAAAACCAATGAGCCTCAAGTTTTTATTTTATTTTTTAGACTTCTTCTTTTTTTTTTTGGTTATGGGAGTTTTAAGACCACTCTATGGTGAAAAAGCTGTAATGCGTAACCCTTTGCCGCTTATTGCGTTAATAAATGTCATATCCGTCTGCTTACAATTACACATAATACTGAAACACCTAAAATAAGAAATGGCAGATAATAGTTATTTATTCATCATTATTTATTCATCTTGCATCAAAGTTTCCACATGAGTCACATGAGATTTCATCAACAGTTTCATCATTTATCAGAGCGCAGGGGATATGAGATGTGGACTGTTAGCTGTTTAGCAGGTATTGTACCGTCTGTGAGTCAATTCTGTCCAGAAGCTATTGAGTTTATCATGGGTGTGACAGCTGGCTTACAGCTCAATTGTATCCTGTGTGAGTTTGTGAAGACCATGCGGGCAGTGTAATTTTAGAGTTAGTGTTCTGTTCAGAAACTCAATAACACATATTACTTCAGTTGTATGGCACCTTTTTTGGCTATTCCCAGCACATATGTTATCACAGCTATAGAGGCTTTAAGACCCAATGCATTATCTGATATTTCAGGACTCACACTTTCATTATTGCTATTATTACCGCTACTCTTATTGCAGTGATTTGCAGCACTTATCAGGAAAGGAACTAATTAGAACTTTAGCATTTCTATTGTGCTGGGCCATTAAGACAATTGTTGCATTTAAATCGTAGCTGTCTCGAATATGATATTCATCTTTGAAATGTCATGGATTTAAAGTCAGCTCTATTGAAAACCCAAAAGACAGAACAGACATACACTTTATACTCAGCAGGAGCACAAATGTGAGAAGTGTGATACACAAAACAGACAAAAGCGAACATGAGTATGCAAATATGCACTCTAGATTATGTTCATCTGACTGGCTTATATAAAAAAAAATTTTTTTTAACGAATGCCATGAGTACCTTGAAGTTAGTTTGAATTTAAGTGCACCAAACATGAAGGCAGAATAAGTTATGTTTATCACAGTTTAAGTCACCCTGTTCAGCTATAGGTAGACTGGCTTTCTTTTGTTACTTTATTGGTAAGTGTTAAGACACATTCATGCTATAACACTTCCACCACGCGTCAACTATTTCCACCAGACCTTCCATACATGTGTGCACGTTTCCATGGAGTTTTATTGAGGTCTGTTCTCTCCAGATGAACTTCATCTCTTTAAGTGGAAATTCATTGCTCCAGTATTATGTTCTAAACATATTGTCAGGTTTTTTTTTTTTTACGTAACTGATCATTTTTAGTTTCTGCAAGGTTTGGATTAGTTGCCATTCCAAACATTATTTTAAATTAGTAATCTGTCATTTAGTTTAAAAAGTTCACTTTGGTAGCACTTTATTTTAAAGTGACGTAGTTAGACGTTACATGTACTTATTATAGTAATAACAGTAAAGTATGCATAATTATAAGTAACTAGCCCTTAAATAAAGCCCTAACCGTAACCCTATATTAAGTACATGTAGTTAATTATTATTATTATTCAGTACTTATTTGTGCAATTACACAGGAGCAGTCTCACCTTAAAATAGTGTAACCTTCAGTTTTTACTTAAAAAAAGATTTAAACTATTATACAGCAATATTCCTTTGCTTTTCTGCCTAGAATAACTACATACAGTAGATGTGTGCTGTGAAAGCGAGATTAATGTCTGTGTGAATCCCTCTTCCGTCTCTTGCACACAATGCACAAATGGCCCCAATTTAGCTTAACACTCATGTGATCTGACATGTATACAAAATACCCGGCATTAAGTTTTTTTTTTTTGTATGTGGTGCTTTTCCACATGGACAAATTCGATTACAACTGCAGCATTTCCAGCCATGGAAATATTTTGCATGCGCACTTTAAAAAAAAAAAACGTTGGCCAAGAAACAAGGAGTGATTTGCCAAACATAAGAGAGACCTCCATCCTCACAGACAGACACAGCAGGTGATAGAGAGGGCTGTGTCTTTGCAAGAGTCCCATGTCGACTCTGACCTTGATAAAGAGGAAATAATCGCTGACGGTCGGGAAACAAACAGCAAAACCCAGCAAAGAGAACAACACTGATGTGTAGCCACGATAGCGGCCGTCATTGTCAACACAATAGCACAGAGCCGCCGTGCATCTGTCAATAGCTCTACCTGTGCGCTTGCCGTGCATTTGCTTTTGCCTTGAAATCAGAGATAGGACGGCATACAACAAGAGCCTGTATGCCACGTCACTCCCATCCCTCCTCCTTCCTGTTCCCCTGACAGTTGTGCCTCCTGATCTGAAGGAAGAGAAAAAGGTATGGCATGGATTGTAAAAAGGAGAATGTCAACTGTCAGTCTTCCTCTGATGTCAGAATCTGGTGAAACCATCAAATGAGAGCGAGAAAGAAGAAACACTGATAGAGAGAAACAAAACAATGGAAGAAAAGTCTCCATTCTGTCCGATAGAATGTCAGCTATTCAGGAAAAAGTCCCAGCAGCCCCTACGTCAATGCTATAAAATGCGGTCTCGATTGTCAGCTCACTATGGTTTGGTCTGTGAAGTCTCCATGCAGGCCTTTTCCCCGAACTTTGTCGGGAAAAACGATTAGTTTAGTTTAGAAAATGCAGGATATTTGCCATACTTTCAGAAAATCATTTCTGATGCTAGTCACTGGTCACACACACATAGAAATTGTTCTGAGGAACTAAATGAAAAGGGATAGTTGACTCAAACATGAACTATCTGTCATCATTTACTTACCTTCATGTTGTTCCAAACTCCGATGACTGACTTTCTTCTGCAGAGCACGATAGAAGATATTTTGAAGAATGTTTCAGCTGGTTTATGTCCATATTATGAAAGTCAACGGGACCCACAACTTTAAAGCTCTAAAAAGGAAATTAATCTAGTGAAGCAATGGCAACATAAACCTCAAAATGTTAAAAATGGCAAAATGATACTTCAAATGTCATGATGTTTGGTCAAGTGACGTACATGAACCAATGAGGTTTGACATGAGTTTACGTTTGAGGTCTGTGCAGCTATATTTGATGTCCGTCTATGTGTGTTTATCAATGTTTTGATTTGACTTGATTGAATAACGGCTTAAATTTTCATCTGTTCAACATAGAAAGCGATTGTGTTATCTTCAGAAGACTTAGAATATACCAGTTGAGTTTTATAGATTTATGTCATTTTTGTGATTTTTGGATCCTGATGAATTTCATATGGACAAAAACAGCTGACACATCATAGAATTTTTAATTCTGTGTATATTACAGTAGCTGATGTGAGGAAACAGCTCCCTCTACCCTTTTTGCATGAGTCTATGTTCACAAAACCAGTTGAATGGAGGCAATAGAAAGGCCCCAAAGCTTTTCTATAGGTCTGGATTCACATATATTTCTCCCCGTTAAGCTTCACACACAGACACTTGACTTGAACTCGTGTGGCTGCCTGGGTCAGGGCGTTTTGTACCCTGCCAGCAGGTGTCCTCTTGCCTCAGGCAGTGTGACTGACCCTGGCGCAGCAGGTTATTGAGCTTCCTGTCCCACCAGCTGAGTCATCCACCCTGGAGGGGTCTCTATGATCTTATGGAGCGCACAGCTCGTCACTTCTGACCTCCTCTATGCCCCCACTGCACGTCTGACCTCTTGCACACTTTGCTTACATGTATCCTCTTGAAAAATATATGATCTCCCCAGCGTGTGAATAGGACATAAATTTTCAATACTGAAGCACTCTTGAGAAATATTAAATCACAGAATCAGTACCTAATGGAGAGGCTTTTCATTTTGATATAAAGCTCAGTTACTCTGGCTTTATTAAATGCATAAACTAGAAATGTGAAACACATCAGGGAAACAGTTCACCCAAAATGAAAAAAAAACTGTTGTTTTAACAACCATATGCTACTGTTTGTTCCATGCAATACAAAAGTAGATACTAAATGTTTGAATCCAGATACATATAAAATGTCGCATTCGTGTTGTTGACACCAGATATTTGGGTCCAAATTCAATGGCATGTTAATAACCAGATTATTCACATACGGATTCAAAAAATTGCCCTTTGACATCATTAATACCAGATGTTTACATCTAGATTAAAAGAAAACAATTGTGCATCAGTGTTATTTACAGATTAGAGAAAAAAAATGGCACTTTAACATCATTAACATAAATCTAAATTGATGCAACAGTTTATGCAAAGTGCTTTGAAAGGTTTTTTAAAAAATCCCCAGACTGTCATAAACAGCTATCAATGCTTCAGACTATAAATATGGTGCGCAAGTTGAAATGACTATGACTTTTTATGATGCTTTTATGGTGTTTTTGTAGTTTTGGGGGCTGGTCATTACTGCCGTTGGAAAGAGCTGCTTATTTCTTTTTCAATGTGTTCCACTGAGAAAATAACGGAATATGGCTTTGAAACAACATTGTGAGTGAACTATTCCTTTTAACAATTACCTGCATTATTATAAATGAGAATGATGACATTTTTGCAAATATTTACCGTGGGACAAATTTACAAAAGATAGATCACTCAAGCACTCAAGATCCTCTGACTTTGACATTTTGTGTCATCCACAGGATGAGAGAGTCTGCCTGCCAGTTTCCCTTCCACATTTTCGGATGCTTCTTCCTCAGTGCTTCAGGTCTGACATTACACACATTCCTTCCTCTGGAAGCTCCCCGCTCCACTCCGGGCAGGGCTGAAGAACGGGAAACTCTCCTAACGCCAATGTGTAATAGCCACTCTGTTATTATTATCTGGAATATATCAACTTAATCACAGCTTCATTTTACTAGGCTTCCTCCCTCTACTCCGAAAAGTAAAGAGTCGGAAAGAAAATGAAAGGGGAAAAAGTAGTATATATCACAAGGCCGGGGGTTGTCCGAGTTAAAAGATAAACCTGTTAATTTTTCATGGACATCCACCCTAATCTGTGTCCATAGTGCCTTTAGTGTCAGGGAGAGAGAATGATGGAAATTAATTAAAAAAAGGCTTGGAAGATTTCCCCGTGCTGTTAAAAAAAAGTGGACGTGTTAAATATTACGCCGTAATATTAGGTCGTAATATCACTTCAGATTGTAGGCCGGACATAAGTGTTCCTTTGACTTTGATTATCAATTTTCATATAGAAGATATACATGTTAATTTAATGGTTTAAACTGACTGCTTACAGTGAACTTAAAGTTTTGCAATACGCAAAGAGTATTAAAAAGTGACTTTTCTATATACATGCATGTTAACATTAGAACTTAAAAAGTAATGTTATCAATACTGTCCATAAGTACTGTAACTTGCAATCTATTTTTGTATGTGTGTGTGTATATATATAAATATAAATTATAGGAGAAACCCCTGAGTCAAAGATGAACCCCATTAGGTCTTTTTAGTTATTAAAGCAGAACCTCTGAGCAATAAATCCCATCTAGACCAAAACCTTTCTACGCTCGCTCTGTTTCCCGAAGATGCTAGTTACATAAAACAGTCTGTATAGAGCTAGTGCTGTCACATCTGAACTGTTAAAGCCTTTCCCAGAGTGTTGTTTACACCCGGCCTTTAATCTTAAAGGTGAAGCACTAACATTTAACGGAGTGGAACCGAAAGTTGTTCAGCGCAGCCCCACTACGGACACACACGTCTGTCAGAATAGGTTAATAATGAGGGTAATTGTGCAAATCTATTTACCCCATACATAACACACCAACATGCTGTGCACCGCATGCCCATGTAAGGTGAAAACACGGACCCTGTTTACACAGAATTTCTGAATTGCTGAGCCACCAAGGAGAGAAAGCAGATATGTGTTTTTCTTGATAGAGCCTCGAAAATCAAGCTTAAGCAATTCAGAAGCACGAAGCTTTAATTTAGAGCGATGTGAGATGATATAATGTCGAGAAGCAGACCACCTCTGGCTGCAATCCTATGGGACTATTGCCTGCTCGCTTTATATGCTTATCACACTTGCTTTTTGCCTTGCGTTAAATTTGCGATGACTGTAAAAAAAAAGGCACAGGAGTGCTTTGTGTGATTCCGAGTTTGTCAGTCTGAATAATAGTGACACTTGTTGTTAAAAGCACTTGTCTTTGCTTATTTGGGTTTGGTGTAAGTTACCATGGAAAAAAATGTGAGACAGAAAACAATGTTTGGTCTGCAAACAACCTATAAACAGCTGCTCTCCCTTTTTAGGGATGGTTTAGTAGGACGGGATGAGAAAATAAACATTCTCAAGGAGCCTTTGGCTTTTTTTCCCCTTCAAAATAGAGTGCAAGCTGCTACGTGCTATCAGCAGAGTTGTTGTGAATTGCACTCGATCCTCACATGAAAGATCCTTTTTGGGACACTCTCGGACAAGTTCTGAGCCTCCTTCGCCAGTTGTCCGCCACCCCTCTAAAACTGTTGTGTCTGGTTTAGACACAAGGTATGTAGAGTTTACTTAGTCCAAATATGTTGACAACAGGCGCAGGCACACGCACGGCAGCAGAATCTATCGCAAAGGAAATGTATCTTGTACACAAATATGATTTAGAGCAGGGGGGTAAGACAAATTGCAAGGGTCTCTCTCTGTTTATTTGAACCGGGAGCCATTACTTGAATCTATCAGCTTTATTTATTCTGGTGGCAGGAAAGCAGCGGCCAAATTATTACAGCTGTACAAGAGGGCCATTGGCTGGAAGATGTGCATAAATATGCTGCGCTTGGAAAACAAACAGCGATTATTTTGTATTTGTTTTTGTTTCGGCTTTCTTCCCTAATGCTAGTGTTCTCGTAATGTGGACCAGATGGAAAGCCAAGCTGTCACTACGCAAGCAGTGGGGAGCTCGTGCGCTCTATAAGAGTCCCTGGATGCCAGCAGGCTTCGGTGTCATTACTGAAGGGTTACCACTGCTTGTAAAAGGCTTGTTAACACAAAGCCCTGTTCAGATGTTAATTGGCTAATTGACTAATTAATTTTTCTATAAAGGCATGTGGAGGAAAAAAAGTGAGCTCTAATTGAAACCGACTATTGGTTTAATTACGATGGGAATGAGGTGGGGCTCCGTGATATGGCAGAATGACAGCTAAGGTTGGGCTCAATGATACAGCACATGATATAACACATTTTAAACTGTTTGTTTATACATCATTTTACATGTATTCATTTGACTGACACTTTTATCCCAAGTAACTTGCAGTGAGTTTTATGTATGTGTATTCCTTGGTATTATTATTAGGATTTAAGCTGGATTTTAAGGTTATTTATTTAGTCAGTATTTAAAGGAAACAAGAACAACTACTTCATTCCAACCATTCATATTCTACAATGCAGATTTTAAGTATGTTGTCACTCTACTGGTCAGTCATATTTCATTAAGAAATTGAAAGCAAATTGGACTGATTAGTTTTGCTGTAATTATACGTCAAAATTAATTTACATATTTAAAAAACATTTTTTTTTTACTGAAATAGCTGAGGTACTGTAATTCACCAATAAAGTAGAAGGTCGTACTATATTGTGAAAGTGGTTGTGGCTAAAGGGTGCATTTATCTATACGTTTCCATCTACTTATTTTTATGCAAATTTTGAGATATTGGATTTAAAAAAACACTGGATAGAAATGCCAAGATGCACTGAAATTCTAAAAATGCGCACAAAAACATATGCGCTGTGATTGAAGTGGACAAATTTTTTTATCCAATAAGAAGACATGCGCATAAACTATAATGGAAACAAATTTACAGAATAAATCCCTTGATGCGCAACAACTAAAAGTCATGTGACTTTGCCTCAACAGATCTACAGGTGGACCAATTTTATTGCACAGCATCTCAAATGTTGGTTTGCTTTCATTGCACAGGATCTCACATGTGGATTTTGCTTTATTCGCAAATGTTTTTATGCGATATTTCAATTTGCGCAGAAGTTACATTCATGCAATCTTAACTATATTCTGTGGATGGAAAACTTAGGGTACCTATTTCTATTATTAAAATGATTATTAGATATTAAAAATAGTATGGATATAATTTTTTGGGGTTAAAAAGTTTTAAGCAAATGTATTATTTAAGGGGTATTTACATAATTTCTGGTACTACTGTATGTATTTTAGCACAAATGAAACGCTGTATTGACCAATCAGAAGCCAATACGTCATTAAATTTTAGATAGATTACAGTAAATAAGGCAACTTACAGCCTGACCAGAAAATAATTTATTTAAATTTGTCATAAACGCACCTTTACTTCAAAGTAGTGAATAAAACACTCTGTATGTGCACTGCCTTGTGTTTACGTGAGAGAGAAAGCATGAGAGAGCGACTGAAGGGTCTCTATTTAATTACCTATCTTTAACTCTGTTTGTAATCTCAGTTGATTTATTGAGCGGCTCAAAAAATGAATTGAGGAGAGGTTGACAACATAGACGTCGGTGTGTGGAGAGGTGTCTGCAAATTCAATTTGGTTCGCCAGCTCTCTAAAAGACAACCACAAATTAAATCCTCCATCTAGGAAGAGACTAATGAACGGAATTAACAATGATGCAACAATTTATATTGAGGCATATGGATTCACGGCATGTTTTCTGCGTGTCTATGTTCCTTGTGCCTGCGAGCGAAGAGAAGGGGGAAAAAGGCCATTTTTAATCAAGAAATTGATTCCACTTTTCACAACCCTCCTCCCCTCCACCCGAGCCCTGGCTGTCTCCATAAAAAGCTGTATGGGGGGAGAATCACCCAGAAGCAGTCAAACAAAAACATCTTGTTCTGCTCTAAATTGCATTGTATGCATTTTAATTGCAGTGAAATCTGCGCAGAACGTTCTCATCCGTAGACAATACAGGGAACGACTGGAGGCCGATTACTGTGGCCGTGAGTATAGGAGGATTCCAAGGTTATCTGTTATTGTTAGTTAATTGTAAAACTGATAATATCACTATAGGCTTTACAGACGCAAGTTTGCATTTCACACAAATTAGGCCCACAATCACAGATATTCGTGTCGTACAAGCACCAAATCTTAAGCCACAAAGTTTAAGAGTTAATTATTGAATTGTGGTTTGGAACTTTGTGGAATTCAATTATTTGTTTTTAATTACTGAAATGCCATCCTTCTAACAGATGCAAAGGGAATGTCTTTCAAAATGATAATCATAAAGCCAGATCCCCGTCAAGCTGATTTTTTTTTTTTTTCTGTTTCCCACGTAAACTCATATTGCGTCTTGTTTTATTATCATGATTCTTTTAAATATGGGTGCACGATATATCAGTTATTGACCGATATCAGAGATTTTTTGGCCTAAATGCTCTTGTGTAGCATTTAGTCATTTGTTATTCGTAGATTTTAGTTTTTTGGGTTTTAATTTAATTTAATAAAACATTTTAAATGTCCAGAATTATAATATTGTGCATTTCTGTTTTTAAAATACTTGTGTAAAAGGGCGTTATATGAGCTTTTTAGGGTAAAACAGTTAGTTTCCATTTGCCAGTGCTTCCATAAGGCCCTGCTGCATGCCGAAATGTGCATTGTTATGCGTTTGTTATTTATCTGTTCTGCTCAAGGAGAGGGATTGCTTATTTACGCTGAAGTTCTTTATCATCGTCTCTCCCCGAGGGAGCCTTGTGCCTCACTAACAGACAAAATGGGAGGCAAATTAAAACGCCGGCCCTATCTGATCTGACGCACTCATTTCCCTTAATAATCACATTAAAGATGGCCACTCGTCTCTCTGGGCGAAATTACACGCTAAATAGCGACATCACTCATCCAGTAAGGCTGAGGTGTCTTTAAAGAGGTAAATCCTTGTTTTTCATCCCTCACCCACCCTTGCCTATGCATGCCTCTACAATTAGAGATATTTATGGTTGTGGTCAGGAATATAGGCTTACTGTTGAATGCCTGTGTGTCTCTGATGAAACCGGGGGAACACTTGCGCTTTGTTGGCACAGTGACGCATGACAACAGCATGGATTTACAGTGCTCCCTAAGGCCATTTTAGGAGGTCATGATTCCTGACCTTTCACAACAAGGTCGCCCCCTTGTACCATTCCCACTCTAAAATTTCCTCAAATATATTTTGCATAGTGCACATAGTCAGTTAGGTCTGCAATTAGCTCCCCCTGTGAAACACAGGCAGATATGGAAACATGTTACTGCCTGATTTTATATTGCAACTTTATTAATTAATTAATGTATTAATTAATTTGAATGTTATAGCACCTACATATCTCACAATGTGACTAAATCTGAGAATATGACTTTATATTATATACTATATATAGTGCGACTTAATATCTCAGAATTGCAACTTTATTTTCTCTGAATTGCTTTTAAACTTTTGAAAACGGATTGCAAGTTTTTTGAAAATGATACCATCTCCGTGTAAACTGCAAAAACACAAATTTGTGAAAGCTGTGACGTCACGTGCATGCATATTACGTATTCACTCTGTAGGTGCGTATTTTCTTTACAAAGATTACCGCCAACTACTGGCCTGGCATGCATAATACAGTGTTTTTAGTCATTTTCGTGGATCATTTTGACAACTTTGTCGTCTGTACATGAAACTTTTAAAAAATGCTACAAAAAAGTTTCCTGTTTTTAGTACATTGTTGTCGCGTAAATGTACCCTAAATCTTTTTACAATTTTTATTTTATATTTCACTATTTACTTTCAACAATGTGACTTATCTTGCAGTCTAGCGGATTTCTTGCAGATATTAATATACAAGGGCATTATATCTTAGAATTGCAACTTTATTTTTTGGGAATTGCATCTTTGTATGTCAGTACGACTTAATATCTCAGAATTGCAACTTTATTTTTTCATAATTGTGAATAAATCTTTTTTACAATTTTAACTTAAAAAAAAAAAAATTGGACAATGAAACTTTTATATCTTGCAATCCGACATAACATAAGTTGCAATTCTGATTCTGATTTTCCGATTGTTATCTCCATATGTCACAAATTTTCGTAGTTTACATCTGTCAGTGGGACCTTATATCTTGGAATTGCAACTTCATTTTCCCGTAAAGCACACAATACGACTTTAATTCAGTCTTGTGACTTCTCACAATTGTGACTTTATATCTCATAGTGAGACTTAATTTCTTATTTTAAACTTTATATCACAATTGCCTATTTATTTTTTGCTGAAACAGGCAACCATATTCAGCTCTCACACAAAGTGTCAACCATTTTAGCCGGAATTTGCCCGCCCTATCGTGACCTTGAGTGGGTGTAAACACAGTTTTGGGTTTCACTATGTGTGTGTGTGTCTTGCCCTCCACTCATGATGGCACACAGTGATGAGGTCATTGTCTTTGGACCCCGACCAGCACTCTCTCTCTCGCTTCCTCTCCCAGAGAACAGGTCCTCTTAGTGGCTGCTTCGGGATTTCCCCGTGCGCCTCCCACCCGTCTCCCTCCCAGACAGGGAGGGATTCAGAAAGTCACACTCTCAATGCTTTTCCACAAGCCAGAAACTCAAGGGTCGTGCTTCCTTTGGCCCATGTTTCTTTCCAGTTGTTTTTGGTGCCCTCCCTTCTTCTTTTCTCTCTCTCTCTGGTGGGTCTTTCCTCATATGTTCCCTGAGCCAGCCTTTTCCTTTGGCCGCCATGACTCTTAAACTCTGGCGGCACGACTGAGAAGACATCCGAGAGGATGTGGCCTTGCGTGAGGAGAGGTGGCAGAACGCGCAGAACTTTCTGTGTGCTCCTGCGTACCATCAAAGTATGAGTCTGTGTGTATTTGACGCATTCGAAAATTATTTGTAAAACAGATGTCACGCTCCATGCCATTTCAATTTCCGCTGTGAATATGGCCTGTAATCGCCATTACCGCACATCAAAAACAATAAAGCAGTGAGAATCCACCGACTGAGGATGCCGACACTATATTTTCCTGTTTAGCGTGAAAGCATGTCTCATTGCCGTTCTATTTCCAATCTCTGTGAAATTGATATCTTAAAGGGTTTTTGGAGAAATAGTGCTAAGCAGAACATTAAAGCCTTGAGACACTCAGTCCATAAAGAATTGTAGGCTCAACAACAGATAACAGAACAAATTGTGTTGCACTACAGGGAAATACTGTAATCCAATGATTATGTGTGACCCTAAGAAAAACTCAACACATCAATTCACTTTCAGAAACATTTCATAACTGTGTTTAAAAGGCTGAAATTCCCACAATACCAATACTCTTGACAAATGACGCCTTATCATGTTATCAAAACTTTATGCAGATATAAGCCAATATTTATCTACCTCACTGTGTCTGCGAACAACATTCACTATATATTTGCAGTTTATTTTAGTTGTGCAATTATATTTTTAATTTATTAACTTTACTCTTCGTTACGTAATTTTACTAGTGCTTTTCTATCTATAATATAATATATAATAATATATATATTTGTGTTTGTGTGTGTGTGTGTGTATGGAGAAATAATTTTTTTTATTTTATTAGAATAATTAGGCTATTCATGTGTACAATTACTCTAACTATTCAATAATAGTATTGAATATTTAAATTCAATAATAATATTCAATAAAAACAAACATAAAAGTGTATTACACAATGTGTATTATTTATGTATTTAGTTATAGATTAGGTCTAGATATATATATATAAAGATTCCTAATTGCTTTTGCAAATGTGTATCCTTGATACCTAATTCAATGCCGTGATGCCTTCTTGAAATATTCAATAAACAATCTGATTCAAGAGTCATTTGTTTGTGAATCGGACTACACTGGTCGCATGGTATGTTGATTTTGCATGCAGGACAGCACAATACAAAGAGATTTCATAAGAAACACTTCTTTGGTGTTTGAAATGTATCATGCATCACTAACGCCCATACATTTATTTCCACTTCAAAATCTAATCAACCTCAATCAACATCTGTAAATCATATTATATATACATAATATCATCTCATGAATGCATGTAAATACACGTATGCATCAGTAAACAGACTTTTTTTACTGTTTAATACAGGCAGTCGTGCACGGCATGGACCGAGGGTTCTGCAGCACCACGGGGTGAAAACCAATCAAGGGGTCTATTCCTGAAGGAACATTAATTCCTGCCCATATTTCCATCTTATTAGTGTCCAGTTATACCCAGGACTAATTGAACATTAAATATAAAGAAAGTTAATGAAAATGTCCTTTATCCCTGTTAAACTGTGCCTGAGACTGCATTTATTAAAGGGAATTAATCGGCACATACCCTCTGCACAGAGAGAGGGAGATGTGTGCGCACATCTTGCTTCATAGCGCTGGAAATTAGGACTTTATTCACGTTCGGGTAAATAACAAAGACCCCGTTGTTCAGTCGTTCCCCGAATTCCTGCATTCCATACCAAATTTCTCATTTTCCTGTCTTTCCCTCTCCTTTTTGCATTCAGCTCGGTGTTTGAAGACATCTTAGGGTAGATATCTGTCTGAATTCGGCCATCACGGTTTCTCCAGTTCAACACCGATCTCGAGGTCTATTATCAGAAGTGTGCAATTAACATTAGTACCTTGCTCAGATAGACACTATTGTCAGATGCCCTATAGTGCAGGTGCCATTTTCAGCCATTGTTCTCTGCTCTTTAGGTGACATTTGATCATATTTATGTCAAAACTCACTCCTGAGGAGCGAATTACAGGCTGATGAAGAGCTGAGCGTCCAGATCAGGAATATCTGACTTCAGTCGAGCGCAAAGGTCGTTCCCAGACAGCCCTGGCTCTCTTGCCCTTCTAAGGCCCCTGATCGTGTCAAACCCCGGGGTTCTGATAACAGCAAAAAGGCCAGTGTCTGAACAATGGAGGGCCAATTTCATTTAGATGAAAGGAAAAAAAGGCAGAGAATAAAACGATAACGTAACATTCTCAATCCCAGACCTCCAAAAGCGTCTCCTCTTCAGATTCTCTCATTAACACTTCCCCATTGAATCGGAGTGAGTGGGGTTAAAAAGCCATTTAAGAGGCACCGAAAGAAACAATGCCAGCCGAAAAAGACAATAAATAAGATTTCATGTGCATATTTGTAATTTAACATCAAAAGAACCTCCAATATAGACCTCTGTAGCTGCTGTTCTTTAATGAACAGACCCCTCCCCCCCTTAATCACATTCAAATTGGTTAGTGTTCAGAAAATAGAAATATGTATTAGATAGCAATAAATTTTCATCATTGGCTAAGCCTGCTGCTTAATTGTCCTGTCCCAGGGCTTTGAAATTTCATTGTTCGTTAGGTGCTTAAGTCCCCCATCTCATTTTGTCTCTGTGACATTAGTGCTGAGGGCTCTAATACTCGAATAATTTGAATGGGGATTTGCATGATAGAGCGGGGGAGCATTAAAATATGGGGGAAAAATGAAAACGGGGGAAACGGCTCCTTTCACTTCAAAAGTCACTTTGTTCAAAGTCAAATCACAATATTTAAAGATGCGTTATCATTTTGTCTCTTTTTCCCAGGGTTTGGACGTCAGAACTCGTTAGTTGTCATGTTAGCGGTCACATCTGTGTTGTGGTGGCCTGGTATTGTATCAGTTTCTTCAGTTTTTGGAATTAGCAAGTTTGTTACAATGCGAGGTTTGGGCTGGAGTTTTTGTTTCTTTTTAATGTCTGCTGTAAGGATGAAACCGTTTGCAGCCCCTCACTGAGCTTTGAGAATCAGGTTTACAAACTCTTTTGGTGTGCACTGTAAAAAAAAAAAAAAAAAAAATATATATATATATATATATATATATAAAGTACAATCAACTTAACTTGGGTAAAAATATATGTTATAACTTATTGGTGATATCTTTTTATTTTACAGTGTACAATGCTGAGTAGGCTTTTGTAGTGTAGACCTCTAACTCTGACACTTTCTGTATTTTCACAAAATAATTTTTTGCAGGTCACCTAAAATATACTTTAGGAGGTTGTAACCTCTAAATAAATTAGTTTTATTCAAGTCAAATAATTCAGTGGCCATGGTTTGCAGTGATTTTTACATTCATTCATTCATTCATTCATTCATTCATTTATTTTCTGTCAAAATTAACATGTTAACTCAAGATATCATTAAGTATGTTTTAGATAAATTAAAATAACATTAATTATAATAAAAAATATTGATCATCATTTTTATCAGTATATAATAATGATCTGAATCATTGAATTTTTCCTAATCACTGTCACCTTTATCTTACTGCAGAATTAAGGCAAATTTGAATCAGTATTATGATTATTTTATATTATTATTTAGGCAAATAAGCATTATTTATTATAAATTAGAATTTATTTCAATTTGGGTTTACAACTAGCAGTGTTCTAATAGTGGTTTGAAAAAAGGAGACCAGGTCAAAGCATCAGTTCAGGTAGAAATTGTTCTTAAGAGTAGCAACTGCACTTTGAATTTGCATTTACATTTTTTTTTTATAGCGTAGAGAGATATTGTAAAAGTGTTAGAGACCCTTTAGCAGGAAAACATTATTTTCTTTTTTTTCTAAATAGGCTTTTGGTGTGTTTTAATGAAAAGAGAGAGGTAACTGAGGCAGAAACAACAACAGCAACAGCAAAAATATTCCAGCACGCTGCACTGTCTGAATTTGTTAACTAACTGGGAGACAGTGGCAGGCTGGTTTCTGAAGTTAACAGTGTGGAAAAGGTTCAAATCTGTCACTGGACACTGGAATCATCCACTGCGCCTGTCCTGCATAATATGGTTTTACCCTTGTTTCCAGTGTCCATAATTAGACACTTTGAGATCACCGTTAATAAACAGTCAGAGTAAAAAAGGGAAATATTAATACAATACGTTGAAGCCCCTAAAAGGGATAATTTGCATAATAACTAGGTTAAAAACTAATAATTAAGTCCCAAAAAAAAAAAAAAAATAGAAAGACGATGCGCCTCACCTAAGACGAAGCACTTGCTCTCTCTCAAACCAGCCAAGCAGAGATGGCCAGGCTTTTGTTGCTGAGATTTACTAAATGAATTTATTATCTTAATGCCCTTCAACTGCAAATTAAACAGACGTCCTGGCCATTGTTTGAATGAGAAGTCATTCCTTGAGGCACTTTTCAGCCTGTCATTCAGCGGTAATGGAGAGAGGGAGAGTGGCTGAGAGCAGAGAGATGTTGTAGAGAGGTTGCTTTCCTGATCGTTTGACACAGAGATGAAGATAAGCTTTCTACAAATAAATATCCGCCTGTAAAAACATCTCACATATTCATTTGACCAAGAATCTGAACTATTTGAGCTGTTCAAATCCAATTTTCATCTTTGTTTTTTTGTTTTTAAGTAAAAAGTTCACCCACAATTAAAAGTCCTGTCATGTTGTTCCAAACCTATAGGACTTAGGAACACAAAAGATGCATTTTTGAAAAATATCTTGAATCTTGAATTGTGTTTATAGGGCTGTCAAGACAAATCGACAAAAAGCACCATAAAAGTGGTCCATACGACTTGTAAATTATATTTAAAGTCATCTGAACCCATACAATAGCTTTGTGGGACAACATTTAAGTCATTCGTTTGATGTGGATCTTTTTCAATGTATCTGTTAAAGCTCTGAATGTTCTGTTCACAAATAAATTCTGATCCATTTTTCCAAGTTCAACTGATTGACTCACCCCACTTACAGTGGTTTAAAGCCTGCTGAAATGGAAGATTATAACAGCTTAAATGATGTTTTGCGATGCAAAACTATTATATGATTACAGAAGAAGTCATTTGGACAACTTTTAGGATCTTCACCTTTCCCATAGTGTGAGAACTAGTAAAAAAAATTGCATCTTTTTTTCTATTAAAGTCCTCCTCTTCAACATTTACTTCCTTTTTTTTCTTCAGTTTAACCGTATTCACTTTCTTTTTCAACGCCTTAGCCAAATATCACATTGTCCTAAATGAAATGACTCATTTGCTTGAATGTGTTTGTCTTGTTTTGCCCTCTGTAGGTGGTGTATGTCTCTACAAGACCACTGCACTGCTCTTCAGTCTCTCTCATTTTCCAAGAACTGGTATTTTTTGCGTCTCATTGGATATTTTCAGGGCTATTATTTGCAGGCAGACTCCCTTATTAGTTAATTTCTTCGTGGAATCCAAATGTCATTTTCTGGCAAACATAACCAAGGCTCTTTTCCCTTTGAGGTCACTGGAGCTTCATTGCCGGGGTCTGAGATAATGAGCCTGAGCCGAATGACCCTAGAGCGGGCACTTTTCTTTTTCTTCTTCTTTTTTTTAAGAGCAGGGCATGCGGGGGCAGGTCAGTCGGTGCAAAACAACAACAACAACAAGCGTTCGTGTTCAGCACAGCGTGCGCACTGAAGCTTCATGTGGTAGCTTTATTGGATAAACTGCACTCTATTAGACACCGTGAATAAGCTCCTAATTAAAAACAGTTTGGGAGACGGCAGTAATTGCATCTTGTTAAATCTGGCTTTTATTTCAAGCGCAAAGGAGGTGGGAAATATGGCGACATGATTTAAATGTGCACAAAGACATGCAACTAAAGAACACTAATATCTGACCTCAGTGAGGGTCTTGTACTCTTTTGCACACTCATTGGATTTTCAGTGTATTTCTCCCTTTAAATAAAACTACTTGGGTAAGCTCTCATACCTGGACTCGTCTAAAGACGTCTTTTAAATGAATGTCCCTGTATGACAAAAGTTTGTCTTTTGTTTGAAAAATAATGTGTTCTCATAATCTGTCTTTTTCAAGTCCATACCTCTTCCTACTTATCTCACTTTATTCCAATTCATATTGAGATACGTCATTCCACCCCCGACATCCGCCTTTTATTCCTTCTCATTATTTTGTCCATGGCTTCTCATTAATATGCATCAGGAATAATGTATCTAAATAATGCCGGAACATGGTGAGAGAATGGAACTGTAAAATGTCCCGAAATTTCTGGTAGATGGGAATTGTGATCTTGTCATTAAGAGTTAAATGAATGTCCAATCACAATTACCTCTCTAAATGTACGTACATTTGAATGGAGATGGAATGGACAGGGTTAGGGCAATCTTTTTTTTATGCACAAAAACGTTTCAGTGTTCTTTTTTAATATTCATTGCTTTGCTTTTTTCTTTGTTCCCTTTAACTTTTTTTTTGTCTCTGGTTTGTGCTATTCTTTTCTATTGGATTATTTGAAGCAACCAAAAAAAAAAAAAAATTAAAGTACCACTTCCTCACTAAGTGAACGTGATAGTTTACCGCATTGTACAAATAGGTCTATCTTCCTTTCCCCAAGCTGTCTGTTTAGATTAATGGGCTACTTCAGTGTCGTGCCACATAGGGATTCCCGTTTCCTTATTAGATTTGGGAACATCAAGTATTAAAATTAATTTTATCCTATTTCATTCTCATTAAAAACCCTGTTCCTTGATGTTTGTGTAATTTAGGCATAAACAAATCTTATAAAAGTCTGTATTGTCATCCTGAATTTCAAATGAGACTTAATGAGCAAAAGTGGGATCAGAAATTCATCCCCGGCTCCTCTTGAATATTCAGTGGGATACATATATATGTATATGCTAATGGATGAGTTTAGACATATGTAGTGTGCTCTTAGCATACTAATAGGTCATGGAAGACATAGGGCATGAATCGTATCAAGCCAATCACAGATGTAAGGAGAGGGAGAAGAGGTTAAACACAGAGATATATATGTGCATAGTTAATGAAACCGCTTTCATGTGTGGTTGCATGCCGCTGTTTTATAGAAAATGGTTTGTGTTTGTGTTCTGCTGAAACTTTGAAGATAATATAGGGATTATGTGATTCTGTTACTTTAACCAATTTGACCATTGCTTATACACAAAATATGTCAAATCACGGATCAGAAAGTGTTCATATCTTAAATCTTAAGGTCTATATGTAAGATTCCAGCACGAATACATTGTAAAAAGGCTTTTTTTTATAAAATTTTTACTCTACGTCATTATGGATGCCTTTTCCACCTGAAAGTTAAAAAAGGGAGATTTGCAACTGTATCTCACAGTTGTGACAGTTTTCCTTATTATTTCTTATTTTAAAATGTTTTTATTTTTAATTTTTCTCTTTGAAGTGAGGTGAAATTGGTCTCCATACATGCCAGATTATTATTATTAATTTTTTACATAACAAATCTGTATATTGATTATGTTGCAGAAACATTAGGACATGTAATGAGTGATGTTTGTTCATTTTTTTCAATCACTTCTTGCAAGCCAGTCAGGGCTGCGTTTCCAAAAAGCATTGTAAACCTAAGTTGATCGTAGAGACCATTGGCGGCGATTGTTATATGATCAACTTACGATGCTTTTGGGAAATGCAGCCCAGATCACTTTCACCAAAAATACTGATGTTAACACACTGAATCTGCACTTCATTTTATCTCCCACTTAAATGGCCAGACTTTTCAAATTGCCTCAGGATCTGTATACTTTTTTTTCCTTCTTTTTTTATATTCATAATTGTGCTAACCCCCTAGTCAAAGCTGGCCCGCGTTAATCCCTTTTAAGGTGAAAGAGAGCAAATGTTTTGAATTTTGCGCACCTTTGCAGTAGTTGTTTGATAGCACAGTGCTATGTTCCGGTCAGTGTGTGTCCACATTTGGAGAGATTAATGGAGAATACTGTTCCTGTGACCTTTCCTCATAGAGATGGAGGTGAGGCGAGTCATTAATGCTTCTTATGTGGTAATTAACGAGCCCCCATCCCCCATCACCCCCTATCCAGCTCTAGCACCCACCCCCACGTCAGGAAAGCGGCAAAAAAAATAAAAAAATGCCCGCAGAATGGAGGTGATCATTTAATTAGGCTTATGTGCATATCTGGTGATAGCAAAGAGAGGTGTCAGATTTTAACTGCTGCACTAAATTACAAGCCTTACCACATAGAGCTCACCACACTCAGACGAGAAACGACAGCAGCAAGTTAGTTACTCCACAAATAGTCGGAACATGCTTCCTGTGTGGAGATTAAGTGGCATCAGGATATCTGGAGAAGGTCATGAGTGTCCACAGCTTTGAAGTGATGCTAATCTCCAGGTATTTTCCAAAGCGAGTGATAAGCAATTATTTTCAACAACCAAAGGCTTGTTTTTGTACATACTGTGACAAAGCAAGTTAGATGTCAACTGTGCTGTTTTTTTAAAGGGATAGTTAGGCCAAAAATGCCATTATTTACTCATGCTCATGTCGTATCAAACCCGTATGACTTGTTTTCTGAGGAAAACAAAAGATTTTTTGATGGATATCTTGGCTACAATAAAAGTGAACTTGGATTGCGTCTGTCAAGCTATAAACAAACAAAAACATAGTTCATATAGTTCATATATACTCATTCCAAAATCATGAGAAAACATATGTCACTTGGATGAATTCAAACGATGTGATTTGTACGAAAATTTATGATTTTTAGAAGAAGAAAAAAGCCAGCATGAAGGTCCACCCCTAATTCCTAAAAACTGTGGGGTGTGAGTAGATCATACGAAAATGTATGAATACATTTTTTTATGAATTAGTCACTGACGTGCTAAAACGTAAAAAGTTATGAATTGCCATGTGGGTATGATGAATATCCAGATTTGGAATATAGTATATTCAACAAACTCGCAAGGCAATTCGTAACTTTTTTACAAACACACTTGTCAGGTTTGATCAGCTCACTTCAATCTCAGTCTGTTCATCATGCAAATCTATGGTACAGCATCATAATCTTGGAAAATAGGGCATATGGGTGAGTAATCGATGGCAACACTTCCATTTTTAGGTGAGCTGTCCCTTTAAGGCCGTGTTGGCCATGGAACTGGAGTCAGTGGCAGGTCATGACCTCTGAAAGACCTCTGTTTCCACACACACCACCGTACTCAGTCCAAACAGAACAAGATGTTAGCATGTTTGGCGTGTCCTTCCCGCATAGCTACCTCCACTCTGATTACCCCTACGGCTCTGCCTCGTACCCCTTCTTACGTGTTGATGATTGATGTGGCTCGTGCTTCGACCCAGCTTCATTAGTGCAAATGTCATCCCTGCCACCGCAACTAACGCTTCTGCCTCTGCCATATTTTACCATTCCTCTTCTAATTGAGTTTAGAGTTAAAAATGTATGAGTGTATTAATTGTTTTGTGACATTGGAAGGGAGTTTGGGTGACAAAGAGGTCCTTCCATGCAGAGTGGAGGCTAGATGATTCCAGTCCGTTCCAGTCCCTCTGTAAGCCTGTTTCCCGGGGGAATAAAACAAGAGGGACATTTAAATACCAATTTGGGTCTGACGGATGCTAAAATTTACATGCTCAGCTCTTTTAAAAATGCTTTACAAAGTGGAAGAATTGCACCAGCTACATTTGAAATAGTCTCAGTTGGTGCTTTTTCACTGTTAATTAATTTGAAGTTTAATGCACAGTGATTTTACCTCATGTGTTTCTATTCTTCCTATATGCGATTATTAGCGGTGCTTGCCAAAGCAAAGATCACTGTTACTATTTATCATACTCAAGATTAGGGATCTGAACACACCCTTAACACAAAGTGTACTGTTACATTTCAACATAAATTCAAGAGACTAAATACTGCGCCTCTTTTTTTTTTTTGGAATCGACTTTAAAAGCATATAATAACTGACACAGAAGAGAAGAAATTGTTGAATAAAGTCGCTATATTAATGAAGGTCTTACGGGGTTTGGAACGACATTGAGGGTGAGTATTTAATGACAGAAATGTCATTTTTGGGTGAACTAACCCTTTAAATATGAGAATGACACAGAATAGCAACAACAGTAGGCAGTCTAAAAAATGTATGCCTTTAAACATATTTTAATTGTATCAGTGCAAAGTGTAACAGTACATTTAATTTTACTGCAAGTTAAAAAACAAGTAAAAAAATAAGAATAATTGAATGAAAAACATATTTCACAAGATAATGCATATTCATTTACAGTGAAAATATTGTGAAAATTATTATTTTATTATTACAAATGTATGAGTAAGCATTCCAAAAAAATCCCTGCTTGAACCATCATGTTATTTTTATCTAATATTTATATTTATATTTATAAGGTCATATGTGTTACCTTGATGGTGTTGAGTCAGTCTGTCTAAGGAAGACTTTGGGGCTTTTATTGTTGTTATTTATGTATACATTTTTTATTTCATTATATATTTTTTAATTAACCACTTTGAAACAATCTATAATCAATTGAAACTAGACAGAAGCACCACTTGTGTGCTGTGTGTGTAAGGTACATCATCTGTTCTGTAATCTTAAACTGTTCTTTGTTTCTCTATGTTCCACCTCACTCCTTTCCTCCATTCAGTCCCTTTTCTTTTTCCTCCTCTCTTTTCCAGTCAATTTGACCCAGCTGTGAAAACTATCCCGGCGGTGCGGGTACTGTCTGGCAGGTTTGGTTGTGCAGTAGGTGAGGGCCGGCAGAACGACGCAGACCTCTGAGACAGTGCGCCTGATGCTCTCCACATGTTATTGTCTGGAAAACAGCCCTTCGGTTAGTCATCCACGTGGAAAACGCCCCGTTAGCAAACAGCTGGGTCAAACTGCGCAGCCGCACGCCTCCCGAAATCACAATCCTACATCCGTGCTGATATCCAGTACAGTGTTTTAAATATCTTTAATGTTTAAATATTGTTTATTTACCCCAGATCTTGCATGTCAAATGTGGTTTGTGAGGACTTCCTTCTCAGAGGTCACAAGGTCAAGGTGTGCCAGTGACCCTAATTCTGCTGTGATGCCAGGCTCATGCGGCCCTGCTCTACGCCAAGTCGTCCTTCTGAAGTGCAAGGGGAGCTGTTCTATTCCTGTCCTCCTCCTTCCAGAGACACAATGAACTGTTGAAAATGTAATTGCCTCCCTGATCTATCCACCACATGCCGTTCAAAAGCCCCTCACTCACTCCAATGGGCAGCCGCTCAGATGATCTCACCCCACTGTACGCAGACAAAAGAGTGTTCTTATTAAAGAATGGCGCTGCGGAGAGATGACAAAGACCGTGGAACACGGACAAGAGAATTTTTCTGACATACTCCAAGAATTTCGTACACTGTCACTGTCGGTGCCAGATAATAATTACTAAGCTCCAAAGGCATGGCTGCTATGAATCGAGGCGCTGGTAGAACGAGTGAATGAGAGAATAGCTGGTGGTCAAACTGCTTCAGGGGATGAGGAGGACACAACAGGCCCAGTGTTTTTAGCGGTAATGAAACTAAAACAAAACGTAAATGAAATCTATAGGAAAGACTGGAAATACATTAAAATACATTTTAATTGCTGTAAAAGCTAATGTGAAAATGAGACAAGATGGCAATAACAGTTGACTATCGTGATTAAAAGCGTTACATTTTTCCAGACAAATTATATCAGGTGATGCATTAACTAAACCCTAAAATACTAGTACTTATTGTAAAATAATGTTAATCTGATAATTGTTAAAGAAATAAATAAATAGAAGAATGTTTTCAGAAGAAAAATGTAAGAATTTTACAGAAAACATATATTTAACAAGGAATGCATGCTCCTTTTCAGTGAAATATTATTATTTTGGTGAAATTATTATTAATTAAAAAAATTATGATTGAAAATTCTTAAAGGGATAGTTCACCCAAAAATGAAAATTCTGTCGTCATTTACTCACCCTCAAGTTGTTCCAAACTGGCATGAGTTTCTTTGTTCTGCTGAACACAAAGGAAGATATTTGGAAGAATGTTTTAATCAAACAGATCTCGGTCCCCATTGACTACCATAGTATATATTTTTTCCTACTATGGAAGTCAATGGGGACCGAGATCTGTTTGATTAAAACATTCTTCCAAATATCTTCCTTTGTGTTCAGCAGAACAAAGAAACTCATACAGGTTTGGAACAACTTGAGGGTGAGTAAATGACGACAGAATTTTCATTTTTGGGTGAACTATCCCTTTAATGTGAAGAATTTTTTTTTTCTTAATTTTTATATTAAGTGTGCTTGGTAGTATTTTATGTTAAATTTTATGTTATTTAGTTAATTCAAGTACATCCAAGCCAAATGTATAGAGCCTGAATAGCAAATAATAATAATAATTCCCCGATTATTTTATCCAAAGCAACTCAAATTACATTCAAGGTATATGTAGTCCATTTCTTTGGGATTTGAACCCATGACCATGGCATTGATAACAGCTTGTTTTGCCATCTTTTAATTTGTTTGTAAAAAAAAAAAAAAAGTAGAAAAAAAACTAAATATATTGTAAATAAATGCTGAAAAACTAACATTGAAAGGTCAAAATGAGATTTAAATAGAAATAAAACTAGATTAAATTGCAAAACTATGACGACCCTGATCAGGACTCCCAAGAGTTCTGTTTATTTGAACGTTTTGTGAATTGTTTATAGCAAGTGTGTGTGCTTTAGTTTGTATGATGACACAGCTCATGCGGAAGCTTTGGCTGAAAAAGTAGTTCCAATAAATAATCTCCCATGCGCAGTTCTGGAACAGTGTGCGTAACTGCATTCATGTAAATAATTAACACAACCATCTTGGATAAACACATACTGAGTCATTTTGAGATTCCTGTGAATGTGAGGGGATATCTGTCTGTCAGGCGCAAGAGGAAAAAAAAGACAGTGGATAGCAGGAGATGAAATGAGAGGAGAAAATCGAGAAAATGAAAAGTGCGAGAGGGAAAAAAAAGTGGAGGAAAACAGTAATAAATGTCTTGTCTTGTGAAAGCGCAGCCATGGTATTGCTATTTCATTCCAGACTGACTGGTGATGTCTGTGTTAAGACTTGGCAACAAGTGAATTAGCCTCCGGAAGGAATCAAACAAAAGCGAGGAAAATCAATACGGACAAAGTAGAAGTTTTTCATTACCTTCCACGGCTATTGAATCAGTGCTAGGCTGTTATCACTTTATCGGTTTGGGGTCGCTGTACTGCAGTCATTAACATCTCCTAGCCTTGCTAGACTCATGCGCACCCGTCTAGCGACGTCTCATCTTGGCCTTGTGCTGCTTGTACGGTTCAAGTGATGAAATATTGACCAGTTGCTCCAGGATCCAACTCTATTGATCTTAACTTATCCAGCTGTTTATATCTGAACTTAAGGTTTAACTTGCATTGATTTTTTCACCACCTTTGAGTTCTCAAGGTGCTGGCCTCTGCTACCCACTAATTGGCTTGAACAAGAGAGGATTGTAGTTCGCATCCAACCGAGGAGTAGGTATGTGCTCTCAAATGTCCTAATAATCAAAAAGTAGAGATAAAAAGTCCTTTTCCAGGATGATTATTTTAGTCAAGGTAATAGAAGGCAACAACCTGCTCGTTTTTTTTCCATTTGTTGTACAGAGGTCAAAAAGCACAAAAATTATTAGTGAATACATTTTTCAATTCAATTCAATTGACATTTATTTGTATAGCGCTTTCACAATGCAGATTGTTTCAAAGCATTTTTGATCATTTTCACAATTTTCATGACCCTTCATGCATTCTTTTTTTATCAACTTGAATGTGGGTAAGTTTAACTTAAAAAAGCACATTTTGAGCTAAAAGCTGAGGAAAAACAAGTTTTTGTCAAAGACTACATCCAGATCGGATTCAGAAAGATGATCAAAACATAGATGGAGTTGATCGAGTCCATCAACACCCCTAATGCTTGCACAGTCCTATTGCTCGTCCTGGGTTGACATTTCATTCAGTAACATTAGTTTCACGTTGATGCTCGCGTTATTTTACATATGCATCTGCTTACATCTGCTATCGCTTGTTTCTGCTTCTTCTTCACATATCTTCTGATCTGGAAATTCATTACTCTTTCTGAAGATGCGTAATATTGCCCCCTACCGTATAACAGTGAAAACCAACACTATCTCACGACCAATTCGTACGAATGATAAAAAGTTGGCTAATTGAATTCGTACGACCTCACTCGTATAAATTTGTACGATTTGTCTAAACCCACGTGATGGGTAGGTTTAGGGGCGGGGTCAGGGGTAGGTCATTCGTATGAATTCATACGAATTGGGCAATTCGTAAAATATGTACGATTTTGCAAAAATCTTACTAATTCGTACGAGTGAGGTCGTATGAATTCGTACGAATTAGCCACCTCATAGAATTTGTACGTTTTCCCGTGAGATCAGGTTGCACAGAAAGCCGAAAAATTCCATTAAATGGCGGGGAAGCATTTTCTTGCAAATTATGGAAATTTCCATCAATTGCGGGGGAAGCGTTGTCACAGAAATGACGGAAATTTCATTAAAGTAAAGTGAGCTCATTAAAGTAATAATTACAAGTTGTGGTAAAGTTGTTGATTCAGAGTTTGATTCTGAAGTCATCTCTTCACAGAAGAGTGAAGATATTTCAAAAGATCCCTGGCCTTTTTGTTTGCATGCTTTTCAAACAGGTAAAAACTGATTTGTGAAGAATTTGCATTGAGATATTTTTGAATACAGCATTTGCCTTTATTATTGGCCCTCGCTTCATACTATTATCTGACCCCGCCATCGCATCAGTGTGTTAGCACGGTTTTGAAAAGATTATTGAAAGTGAGCGCACTCTTACACCTCCACAACATTGTGTGCGTAAACTCAATGCAGTATACTATCCGAGGAGATAAAATGCCAGTGCCTTTATTTGTTTTCTGTCAGGTTACAAGGTTAAAATGCAAGCGGAATCCAGACATGAAATCAATTCTGTAGCCTCTTTATCTGTCTGTCTGTGGCCATTAGACACCGTTTGCACCTCGTCCCTGTGAAAGAATTATTCATTTATTTTTACCAGTCAACCTTGAATGCCAATAAGCGCTGAACTGCAAAAGAATAAATCTAGTTACCTGCTCCTACATGCATATGCATTTAAATCTTCATAACACACTCCATTTCATAACTGTTTACTGCTGGTCATTGTGCCAATTAAAAGGAGAAATGCTTTGCAGCTTAGAGAGAAGAAAAGACAACTCTTGCATTAATATATGCATGTTTTGACATACATTTGCAGTAATTTCATTTGAATACTGTTTATACAGATGATTCAATGGAAAAGTTGTGTATGTGTTTCAACATAAAGAAAGAACATCTATGTGCGTTGAAGTTTTTGAGGTGTATAGACGACTATTGAGGCAGTATAGGGCATCAGGCCTTTTGTGTTCTCTGAAGACTAATTCAGACATCTTTTGGTTAGAAGAGCCTACCATATTTTAGTTCTCCATGGGAAAGGTCTTGACTAACTGACTGCCCCCTAATGAATATGAATGTTAAAGAAGGGGAGAAATGAATGCAAACAAGGCACCATATGCAGCCCTTTGGGCTTTATTCAAAGTCACTATGCTTGTGTCAAGACCTTAATATTCAATGACGGCACTCCAAGGTCTAGTCATTGGTGTTATTATAAAATCATTTTAACAAAATTGACATCAGCATTGTTTTGTTGAAAAATCATACAGATGTTAAAGTTTGTTTCTCAGTTAACCTGGACTCTTGAGGTAACATTCTCTTGCAGTTTTAAATGACCCTGTTTTTGACTCTTGTGTTTCTCCCTGAGAGATTCAAATATAGAGGCAATTTTTTCTTCTAAAAAAAAAGAGTCCAAAAATAAACCCTTTAGCATTTGAATTACTTTAGTAAAGCAAAGTGTTTTAAAAATACTCTTAATCTATCAGTCAGCTGTTTATTCATTTATTTATTTTTTCAGTTTTACTTCTCCTGACAAGTAAAATTTAAAGGAAAAGTTCACCCAAAAAACACAGTTGTTATTAACTAAGACTATTAAAATAGTTTTTGTTAACTGAAATAAATATAAAACAAAACAAAATGTAAATATTAAATAACTGAAGTACTAAAACTGAAATAAAAATAAATTAATGTTAAATAGAAAAATGGCAAAATCACATAACAAAATTACTAAAGCTTAAATTCAAAATAAAAAGATAAAAGCTTATTAAAAATATGAATAAATATTGAATTAGTATGAAAAAAAAATATACAAAAATAAAACCCAAATTGAAGATTATTTCATTTAATCACCCTGCAGGTGAAAAAAGGTGAAGGTGAATAATATACTGAATAAATGGAGCGATTCCAAGAGGGTCCTCACACCATCGGTGCTCTGGCCCTAAATATAAGTCATTATTCAATGAAAATCTTAAAATTTGCCCTAGTTCTCCTTTGTGTGTTTTTTGAGGGAAGTTGCTTTTGTCTGATTTGTACTTTTATTTATTTTTTTCCAATGAATCTGTTGATCCAGTTCATAAAATCATTGTGAATGATTTGTTTATTCCTGCAGTTCTACTGTTAAACTTTGTAAAACTCTTTTTGAAATTTTTTTTATTTTTTAACTCTTAATGTGTATGTATGTGTGTGTGTGTGTGTGTGTGTGTGTGTATGTGTATATATATATATATATATATATATATATATATATATATATATATATATATATATATATATATATATATATATATGTGTATGTATATATTTTATATATTTTTATTTTATTTTTTATTTTTATTTGACCTTATAATGTTTAATCAGAATTTCATAACTGGTTCTGCCTCCATCCAATCAACAACCAATGAATTGATCCAAGTCCTGCCCTACGTTTTGTTCTTTTTCGACAATGTGTTTCACTCGGATGTACGTCATAATATGGAAGAAAAGATCTCTTGATCGATACGTTGTGACTCGCTTTGAAAAAAGTTCCAGGGAACAAAGAAAGTGATTTGGATGAAATATTCCTTTAAATGACACATAACTGAAAACTTCATTAAGCAACCTCTGAGCAATGAAATGTTCTCCTGAGAACAACTGTAGTTGTAGCTGTAGAATGAGAGTGTCTTTATAAGATACAGTATGTAGCAGTAGATATGACGTGGAAGTGCCTCAGACAGCGTAAACTCACTGTGCCCCCAGAGAGCAGAGTTCAACCACACACTCAGAGCAAGAAACATTCCGCAACAACTGTGTGTGTGTGTGTGTGTGTGTGTGTGTGTCAAGGAGAAGGTCTGTCTTTTCTCCCCAGCCTGTTTCCTCTGTCGGCCCTGTTGTGTCTGCTGATAAGGCTCTGGTCTCTCTGTGCCCACTCCTCACACAGATTGTGTTTGTTCGCCGCTGTGTGTGTGTGTGTGTGTATGTGTGTGTGTGTGTGTGTGTTCAGACAGGAGATTGAGGGAGAGTGAGTGAGTGAGTGAGGGCCAACACACCAAAAATAAACACTCTGCAAATTGACTCCTCCCACATTGGGCCCAAAATCTTTCTTTCATTTCATACACATACACACACACACACACACCCAAAAGCAATTATTCCCCAAAGAATAGGACACAGCAAAATGATTCTGGGTGAAAGGGGGTTTCAAAAAAGTGTGTGTGTGTGTGTGTGTGTGTGTGTGTGTGTGTGTGTGTGTGTGTGTGTGTGTGTGTGTGTGTGTGTGTCAAGATCATCATTCTGTCTAACTCTTCAGCCTCACTAATCTCTTTAAAGGCAGAAGCAGGTTTAATTGCCAATAGCTGTTGCATATTTAAAAGATTTAATTTAGGCTGTTTGCGAGGGAACGGCGGGCAGCAGTGCAGGCCTTTGTTTCGTGGCTTGTGTGTGTGTGTATTTGTGAGTGTGTGACATGTGGCAGCCCTACAGACGGCAGGTGAGGCCAGGCGTGCTTGAATGGTATAAGATAAGACCGGCTCCTTTTCAGCTCAGATGGTCGGTCATTATCACGCCACACCACTCATTAACAAACACACATTTGCATCTTTACCATTCATTATTCCTCTCTTTCTTTCTGTGGCCCGATCCTGTCCATCGCTTCTCGTCTTTTCACCCTGGACTCCTATGCCCTTGCCAGTCACCTCTTTTCTTTGTCTTTTTCTCTTCTTTCTTTTTCTCTTTCTCTCTCTCTCTTGGACTGTGAGGATAAAGGTATGCTGTGAAATATTATTAAAATAGCTGTATAATAATAAACATACTGAACGATACTAAATAATTGTTTTAAAATATAAATTATTCCTGTTATGGCAAAGCTGAATTTTCAGCATCATTACTCTAGTCTTCAGTGTCACATGATCCTTCAGAAATCATAACAATATGTTAATTTAGTGCTCAAGAAACATTTCTTATTATTATCAATGTTGAAAACAGTTGTGCTGCTTAAACTGATAAATTATTCTGGATTCTATGAAAAGTAAATTGCAAAAGAACAGCATTTATTTGAAATAGAAGTCTTTTGTAACATAATAAATGTATTTACTGTCACTCTTGGTCAATGAAATGCATCCTTGCTGAATTAAATGTATTCATTTATTCAAAAAAACACTTTTGGACTGTAGTGTAATATAAATATGTAAATTATATTTTATATAAATAAAAAACTCAACATATTTGATACTTTTTTTTGGTATTTTATTTTATTTTTATTTACAATGACAACAGGTGAGGGTGAGTCAATTACAACATTATTTATTTTTGGGTGACACTATACTTTTAATCTTCTCTTTTAGCATTTTGTAAGATTGTTGGTCCCAGAACCGGACAAAGAACAAAACAGAAAGAGAGAAAGTATGCGATTGTATCGCTTCTTTCTTCTCTCTTTCCATCTCTCTCTTTCTGTTCCCCTGTGCTGAAGATTTATAAAGCCATCCATTCAAATCTGTCACTTTTATTATTTCAGCTCAGAGGAACGTCATCTCAAACATGCTCTTTAATGAGTCAATGGGGGAAAGGTAATATGAATTATTAATCCTCAATCACCATACCTAAAATGAATTAAAAATGACCAAGTTTCTAAATAATTCCCCCCTCACAGAAATTCTACTGTTTGATAGTCATACACAAAAATGAACTCTCAACTGGCTTCCCATAAAAAGAAGCCCATTTCTCTTTAGACTCTCACATCATCTCAGACACTAAGCTACTGGATTTCTGTCCATCCATGCATAAAGAATGTCTCTGAGATACACTCTATGCATCTTTCACATGTCACTAATTCAGAAAAAGAGAGGTCTGAATTGGAGCCATATATGAATGAATGTGGTGTAATTGCAGAAACAGATGCTTAAAAGTCTCTGCAGTCTCAGTCGTATCAACAGGTTTATTACTACTGATGAAGAACTCAAGAGCTGTGTAATCAATTTGCAGTATTCCACCTGTTCTAAAAATAAATCTATATACAGAGTGAGTGCTGTTTTTACAGTGAAAACAGATTATGAAGGGTTCTGTCTGTATTGATAAGGATTTTCTCCAGCTCTGTTTGTTTCCTCACAGAGCCACACATGTTTGCGGTCTGCTTGATGGGAATTGAAATGTCTTTGTTCTGTAATTGTCTTCAGTGGGGTGGAGAGGAGGGCTCAGCGGTCAGATGCAGGGAGGGGTCAGTGAAACCCGCTCGCCGAGAGCAACGTTTTCTGCGTGTTGTTGGGTTCGGGGAGGTAAAACAGCTGAAATCTGACCACGAGGAAGACATCAAGCCACAGACACAGACGGATATTCAGTCAATGTCCTAAGTGAGATCAGACATTTTATTAGTTACTTAGTAGTTTAGATTTTATTTTAATAGTTTTATTATGCAAGTGTTGAATTTATTATGAATAATAATAATAATAATAATTCATTATAATCCATCCATCCTTCCTTCCATCCTTCCTTCCTTCCTTCCTTCCTTCCTTCCTTCCTTCCATCCATCATCCATCCATCCCTCAGTCCATCCATCCTTCCATCCATCCTTCAGTCCATCCATCCATCCTTCCATCTATCCATCCTTCCATCCATCCTTCAGTCCATCCTTTCATCTATCCTTGCATCCATCCTTCCATCCATCCTTCAGTCCATCCATCCAACCTTGCATCCATCCTTCCATCCATCCTTCAGTCCATCCATCCATCCTTCCATCCATCCTTCTATCCATCCAGCATCCATCCTTCCTTCCATCCATCCATCCATCCATCCATCCATCCTTCAGTCCATCCTTCCATCCATCCTTCAGTCCATCCATCCATCCTTTCATCCATCCTTCTATCCATCCAGCATCCATCCTTCCATCCATCCATCCATCCATCCTTCAGTCCATCCATCCATCCATCCATCCATCCATCCATCCATCCATCCATCCATCCATCATGGATGGAAGCCAATGTCATAGAAATTATTATTATTACTATGTAAATTTGCTAATGTTTTCCACAGCCAGTGATCACCTTGACTTTTTGTTTTATGATAAACATCAACTTTGACTACTTTTTTTTTAATAATAACTGCTTTTGAGTTCCAAATGAAATGCCTATTTTTTTATTTATTTTTTTGCATTTCGAGCAAAAAGACAAAGCAAATGATATGTGAAAGGTGCAGCTTCACAGATGGACTGACCTAATTTAAATGTGTGTATGGGGGATTTCTGTGACACAGACATACAAATGCTTTTTTGGGAAATTGCATTTAATAACCACTTGACTCAAAAAGTTAGGGGGCACTAATGGGCATGACGGTTCTGAACATGATTAACCTCAGACAGCAAATCAATCAACTGAAGCATTGTGGGCATTTGTGTTCAGTGACCAGCTGACCTACAGTATGTGTCTGTTCACTTACAGAACAATACAGTTGACTGTGCCCAAACACGCACAAAGGGCATTTTGTTCACGCTTGTGAGGTAAGCAGTGAGGAAGACATACTTCATCTCAAACTCCTCCCAGCACACTCATATTCACTGCTTCAGAAGAGACTCAATGTTCATCACTCATATTTTCACAGCTCTTCGTTCAGGGTGAATTATGGCGCATATCGCACATCCTACTTAATGAATAAAACACGTTTAAAAGATGTGTATCACTTGTGACATCAATGCTATGCAACTCAGATGCTGTGCAAAATTAATGTTAGAAAAAGTGCGTTGCGTAATGTTTTTCTTGGAAATGTACTAAGTGACACATCTTATGCAAGTGAAATTATTTAGGTGAAAGGCACCATATTCCAAACATTAGTTGTATTTTTTCCCTGAAGTCCACTTATAACATTAGTCAAGAATTCTTGGTCTAAAAACAGTCATAACTTTTGAACTGAACTGTATCTTTAAGACTTCTATACAGTATATGTAAATGATCCTTGTTTTGATTGACCTCTGATGCCAATGTAGTTTCTTTCTTTCTTTCTTTCTTTCTTTCTTTCTGAGCACTCACATCAGCAGTTTATTAAAGATTTTGAAGGAAAAATGAAAAGGTGTTTACATGGAAAACAAACAAGTCTATAAAAAGGAGACGTAGGGTGCGAGCACATGGGCTACATTGATCTGCTGAGGAAACAAGCAAAAGAACATGTGGTGCAATGACCTCACAAACAGAAGCCTGTCTTCAACTCCCAAAAACAAATAAATCTGTGCGGACAAACAATCTGCTCTCAGACACATGGCTTTTACAGAGGGATTTTACCCATGCAGATGAGAGGCCGGGTTTGTTAGGAGAGCAGGTTTCATGTGGTGTTTCAGTTCGATTAGACAATGGAAAAGCGTGAAATCCGCTGAAATCCAAGTCCCACGTCTCGTTTGCGGTGTCAGATTTTGTCATTGAGCGGTCAGACTGGGGTTTATGGCTTATTGTAATACAGGCTTTTACAGAAGTTTCTACCATAAACTCGGGCTAAATGGGAGTTTTAATAACAATGCAGGCTTGAAACACATTTTCCTATTCTCATTAAAGCTTCATGTTTGTTTGTGGTGTTTACTGGTGCATTTTACAAGCTGTATTACTGTGTTCCTCTGTTAGACGTTTATATCAGTCCCTGCCCTATATGTGCCCTCTGAGGCTGTAGGATCTTCAGGCAGTGTGTGCTTGTGTGTGTTAAGGTAGTAGCTACAGATATGAGGGTTATTATGAAATGCATTGCAGTACAAATGACTAATTAATATCACAATATGAAAGAAAGAGTTGTGAACATGCTAACCTGTACATGCTGACATGTTACAGTATTATTTATTTAAATTGCATTCAAAAATACTGTATAAAAACAGTAATATTGTGAAATTTAGTTAAGTTAGTATGTTTAGTTTAGTTGTCTTTTTGTTCCCATGTTTTTGTTTCTGGAGGTTCAGTTTAGTCCTGATTAGTCCCTAGTTTGTGGTTACTGATTACATTCTCCTGTCAATCATTATGTCTCCCTGTGTATTCCTCAGTTTATTGTCCGGTATCGTCTTTATTAAATGTGGTTGTGTGTTAGTTTTGTCCTGCGTTCTCCTGTGTGTATCTTTCTGAATTAATAAAGACGGGTTTGGATTCTCCTGCGTCGTGCGATTACAGTCACTACATGTGACAATAATAACTGCTTTCTTTTATAATATATTTTAAAATGTATTCATGTGATGGCAAAGCGGAAATTTCAGTTATTTGAGCTGGTAGAAGTACTGCATTTATATATATATTTTTTCAAGCAGCCATGGCTCAAGAAGTGTTTTTCCCAATTATTTTTTTCCATTGAAATTTTGAATTTTACAACATTGATTTGAAGCACATATGAAAATCGGGGAAAAACACCATTTATGGGACAGTCAAATGAAACACTGCAAATAATGTAATCAAATACAAAAGTGGTATTATAAATACAAAATTCTGTCATGAAACTCTGGATGGCGCAGGCTAATAGGCCCTTACTCAACCTGCTCGTAATCACATCATTATCTATAGGGCACAGCTGATTGGTTCCTGCAGTAGCCAATAAGCTTGCGTGCTCAAACTTTAAATACTTGGATAGCATTTGCATAGCAGTGGAGCGTGCTTTCAGAAACCCTCCACCTTCCCCAGCCCCACCTGTATAGATCTGCTGGGGGTTATTCATGTACGCTATATTGTACAGCAGCTACATGTCTTACTTGCTCACAGCAGTGTGTCGTGTATGTATTGACAGCAGCAAGTCCTGTACTTGCTCTGAATCTGCAGCAGCATAGCAGACCTATTCCGCCAAGACCAAACATATCAACATTGTCATATCCATTACCATGCCAAACACTCTATATTTACACTTTATATTTATTGATTACATGTTTAAAAACAACATATTTTTAAGTCATTGCAAAATAGTAATATATGTATTTTAGTTCACAATTCATGTGAACTAAACTTACTTGCTATCAATAAGCAGTAATTAGGATTTTATTCTTAGTTCTTAATCTTAGTTAATAGTTTTATTAGTTGTAGATGTGGCATGCAGTATAAGGCATTAATATGTGCTTTATAAGTATTAATAAACAGCCAATATGCTAGTAATATGCATGCTAATAAGCAATTAGTTCATAGTTAATATGTGTACATTAATTTTAAGTGTTACCATATTGTTTACACAAATATATACACACACACAGGTATATAAGATATTCGAGATTGTATGGAAGAGCGACTAGTGGGAGCAGGAGAAATTATCTGATGGATATCCTTCTCTTTAGTTGTGTAGTTCTTCATTTGGCTATAAATAGGATTTAAAAAAAATAATGTCAAAATTACACTGACTGATGTCTTCAACAGAAGCATTTAGCGTCAATTAATAAGTTTGGAGCTCTTGGTAGAGGTCTGTCTTTAAAGGTTTAAACATAATTAAAAATCAATTTATCTTTGGAGAAAACGAATGGGAATTTTACTTTCAAAATTCTTGCTAGTAATCTGAATTTTTACTAAATAAATAACCTGTTTTTTTTTGTGTGTGTGTTTTTTAATGTAACAAAAAGAGTAGTAAATAGTTTTTTTTCTCCCTCCCATTGATTGCTCAATGCCATTCATAGTATTCCAAAGCCTGAAAGCAAAGCGAGAGACGGCAAAAGAGTGGTGTGTGAGGAGGTTAGCTGGATGTTTCAGAGGTTATTAGTTAGAATATCAGCATGTCAGATGTCAGCCGCTGTGATGTGGAGAGGTTTGTGTGTGTGTGTTTGTGTATATGTAAGCATCCTCACTGGGCTGTATTGATATTCAGATGCTTATCATGAGGGACTCCTACAGGGGTCTTTAATGTGGCGTTCTGATAAGTTGCGCAGCGGAGGCCGCGGAGCATGTAAACGGCTGTCAGCCGATCCGCATCTCTGATCCGCCCTGTCAGAGCAGAATTGAGTTAGCACGTAACGCAGGAGCTCATCCAGGTTATCTGATACAGGGAGATGTGTACACAAATGATGCTACGCTCACCGGGCTCAGACACGCACGTCTCCATGCGCTGCGGATTTAAAGACGTGATTAAAGAGCGATTGTGAATCACAACTGAAATAGAACTTCCCAAGAGGACATTTTCTAGGTTGACAAGGCCCCGGAAAAAAAAAGAAATATTTGCTAGGTAACCGTGTGTAGCGTCTTCCCACAGGGCAGGTATGCTGACTCGAGTCTGTCTGAGGATCTTGACAGTGTGTGTTTGTGTGATAAATGCTTATCAGCTCTTCTTTCTCCAGATGGGCAGCCCTGACAGCTCTATCTGTGCTCAGTTTAATGTGGATTGTACTATGCACAGGGGTTCATTTGGGATTTTGCAGGTAGAGGAACCCAAAAGGTGTTCCAGGGGACTGCAATGTGGCACTAGATTATTATTATTGTTAGTAGTAAAATAATAATTATAATAATAGTAATATTTTACTAATTTAGATCATGTTGAGTATTTATATTTAACACATTTCTACAATTATGTTTGTAATAATCATTTTGGTCACACTTTAGTTTTGGGTCCAATTCTCACCATTAAATAATTCTCACCACTCATAATTACTGCTTATTAATAGTTAGTAAGGTAGTTGTTAAGTTTAGGTATTGGTAGGATTAAGACATGTAGAATATGCTCATGCAGAATAAGGCATTAAAATGTGCTTTATAAGTACTAATAAACAGCCAATATCCTAGTAATATTCATGTTAATAGCAACTTGTTAATAGTGAGAATTTGACCCTAAACTAAAGTGTTACCATAATTTTTAACAACAGTACTGTTCAAAAGTTTGGGATCAAAATATTTTAAAAACTTACTTATTTTATTCAGCAAAGATGCATCAAATTGATTAAAAGTTACAGTAAATACATTCATAATGTTCACTAAAATATTAAGCTGCACAACACTGATAATAATAATAATATCATTAATGTTTTGAGCTCCAAATCAGCATATTAGAATGATTTCTGAAGGCTCTCTCTCTCTCTCTCTCTCTCTCTCTCTCTCTCTCTCTCTCTATCTATCTATCTATCTAGATAGATAAATGTATAATTAAATTTAAATGTTAAATGTATAATTTTGAAAACAATATCTTCAAGTTATGCTTTATAATTTGTATAGACATATATATATATATAGAGAGAGAGAGAGAGAGAGCTGCCTTTATATTTTGTGAAGGGGGTCTCTCACAATCATTATATTTGGGGGTCCTTGATGCCAAAAACTTTGAAAATCCCTTTCCTAAACTAAATATAGTATGTCATTCCGTTTTGGATTGTTCCAGCGCAAATGAACCCCTCTGTACACACCATGTCTGCCACACAGGGTCTTCCCAAACAACTATAAACAGTTTATTCCTCCCTATCCTTACACATACACATATATCCACTCTCTCTTTTCCGCTCTTTTAGCATGAAACCACATCTAGGTAATACATTCCTCTGTCAGAGGACAACTTTAGCATATAGTTTGTCTTCTCAGCAGGGCAGAAGTTGCAGTTCTGTAGATGCCTGTGTCGGATTAATGTCTTCAGAATTTTACCTTCCTTCCATAGTAACTCAATGAAAATGATTAAGTAAATGCTTCATTTAAAACCAAGCATGCCAAATATGTTGTCAATGCAGAGTAGAGCATGATGTTTATATCAATGAGGCTAAATGAGCATTTCTGAAATCGTTATTTTGCCAGATGAAATGTGCAAATGCAACTTTGCCGTTTGAACCGCAAGGACACGCATGCAAACTTTATAAAGAGCTATCCAGAGTCTCGGCGGTTTCCTCCATGGTGCCAAACCACCCTGTTACGGACACCTTGCACATACCGTTCACTCTTGTAATCACTGACTGTCTGAGTCCTCTCGGCCAGTTCATTAAGGGAGGAAATATTTCCGTTTGGAATGGGGCAAGGAGCTGGAGAGCGTCCAGAGTGCTCTCAAAGCAAGACATGAACCCGCAACTAAAACAACTATTACAAGCCGCTGCGCTGCCAAAGTCTACCCATTTATTTAGCCAACAGAAACCCCAAAAGTAGATATTGGACCATCAGTGCACCAGGTATGCGGTGAAACAGAGCCGTGGAAGCACAGACTCTTCAATGTGTGCATCGAACAATGGATAATTATAATAAAAATGAGCGTTTTGTCAGCTACGCAGGAAACGTGGCTGAAACCGAGCCTGAATTAGGAGTAACAGACCGCCGTGAGGATAAACGAGTACAAAAAAGAGAAATAAAGAGCGTAAACAGAAGAATACGTTATTCAGTGGTGATTAAATAGTAGTTTTGTTCAGGCCCTGTCCAGATGTTGAGTCTATGTATTTTATTTTTACATTCTTGGCCTCTGGCCCGTATATATTTTGGATACGGCCCGGGAGTATATAATATCAGTGGAAAATGATGTGGTCTGGTACCTTTTAAATAACATTTCCGCCTTTTTGTGCTGCTTTCTTGTTTTTCTTTCCATGTTTTCTTTTATTTTGGAATTAGGTCGGAGAGGTGCTGTTTAGAAATGTGCTGAAAAGGGAGGGATTTTGGAGCGCTAGGGGATTGAACCACATTCCCCGCTCTCTCTGGACGCCCCGGCCCCCCTTTTTTTTATCCCTCTTCAGAAAATATATGAGATAAAGTGGAGGAAGTTAAGGGTCCTGGATGGAGGAGGTCAAACCGGTCAGGTTCAAGCCCAACTGTAGCCAGAGCACAGACTTTTACATGTCAGAGTCTAGTCTTGGCAAAGGGGATTATAGAGGAGGAAATGTGTGCCCCAGTTCTGGTTTTTCCAATTTTCCTTTTTTTGTGATTTATTTCAGGACAAATTTGAAGGGAAGCCGGGAAAAAATCAGTGCAAGAAAAGTTAATTGAGTCGTAACATTGTGGCACACTCTTGGGACAAGGTATAAAACTCGAAGCCTGAGGTCCGGCCACAAACTAACACACATACGCATGGCCCTTTGAGCCAATGTGACAGAATGAAGAGGTAAGAAGAAGTGAGAGGTGGCCTGGTGTTAGGGTTTTCTTGACTTTGCACGACTGTAACTGCGCAGTAACCCTCCTCAAGCCCTGATGAGTTCAGTGGCTAGTGAATGTCATACATGGGTAGTGGTGATATGGCAGTGTTTTCATAAGTGTGTTTAGAGAGCTGGACTTGGCATCTACAGGTGATCAAAAGTCCTTATGACTGACATTTGCCTGCAACCACTAGAAAAATCTGATGCTAATGGAAGCCCATTTTCACCACATAAGGGAAAAAAAGTTTTGGGAAATCATATTTATGGCCTAAAAGGTCAGTATTATCACATAAAAACGTGGAATTATAGGATACTAAGTCACGATTATGAGATAAAAGGTCAAAATAATGACAAAATGATTTCAACTTTTTATGTCATAATTTATACTTTTTGTCAATTTTGACTTTATTTCAAGTCGTCACCTTTTTTATATAGCACTTTATACAGTTCAGATTGTTTCAAAGCAGCTTTAAAGTGATACACAGGAAAATAATAATCAATAATCGATTTCAGAATTCAGTTCTGCTTAAAGCAGCTCTTAAAAAAGACAATAGTGTCATTATTCAGCTGAAGTCAGTTCAGTGTTGATTCATTTCAGTTCAATAACTAAAGTTAATCAATTATGAAATGAGCTCAATTTATATAAGCAGTTCAATTCAGTTCAATAACAGTCAGTTTTATGTCATAATTATGATTTATTATGATTTTAAATTATGATTGGTGGCAGAAACAGGCTTCCATAGTTACTCTAAAATGTATGTACATTTCAGGGAACATGATTCATTGTTATTTTTGATAATTATTTTTAATTAATTGATTATTTTATTTATTTTATTATAATTAAAAAACAAATTTTCCAGTTATACTCATTGTGTTAAATGGATCACTTCTGTTCTTTCAAAATATTAGTTTTTAGTTTCTAAGTTTTAAATAAATTATGTTTTAGCATGTGTTTTAGCATGGTGGAAATACTGCATTATCCAATTATTGCATCCATGACCAAAACTATTTGTGTTACACTTATCCATTTATATGTTATTAATAAATCTGTAGTGAATTGCTCTTCTCGAGCTTCCCTGCATATTTAATGTCACCTGTGTATTACTTTTTATTATCTTATTTGTTTTTATTGCATTTTTGCAGATATATTTTGCTATAAACCTGCTAATCATACTTTAAGAAAAATCCATATGCCTCTGAAAATAAAAAGTTTTTTATGTTTTACATCAGAGCGAAGTGAACAGGAAGAAAACAGATGTGCTAAAGGTCGAGAAACTTTGAGAAAACTATGTGCAGGCAAAAGCTAGAGGGGAGAGGAGTTAGCAGCTGCCTGAAGCTGAGTTAGCGATAAACACCTGAAAAACAGCTCTCAACTTTCTTTTATTTGGAGCGCTAATGGAAGACTGCTGCCAGGAGTGGGAGCTCCCCGGTGCATTGCGTCTGTTGAGAGAGTATCTGTGCCTGCCACTCCAATTAAAGCAATCTACAGCAATAGAGAGAGAAAGAGAGAGAGAGAGAGAGAGAGGGGAAAGCCAGAGGAGTAGCATCTGGATCCAAAGCTCTTTCCCAGCCAAGTCACAATTGTTTAGTCTGAAAGAGAAGAGTGTCAGGGGGAAACGGCTATGCGTGTGTGTGTGTGTTGGGGGTAAACGAGAGCGAAAAGAGAGAGACAATGATAGAGAGAGGACGACTGTATATGTACACTCTGTTGTAGGGCACGGATGACTGCTGGTGGAAGCGTTTATAAAATGTGATGTCTCATTTCAAAGGCACTGTGAGATATGAATGTTCCTAGGGGTGATTTTTGGCTAAGTAAATGCATATACTCTTAATGGATTGCCAAATGTAACATCTGCTCAAAGGGTGGTGACGCACACTCTCTCAAAGTCGCGCACAAACAGACGCACGCAATATATTACACTTGATTTAATCAGCACGTGTAGCTAACAGCTACATCATGTCCACTCAACACACAGCAAATGGTTTCTCACAGTCAAAGTGCCCAACTGAGCCGCTCAGCCAGTAATAAACAAGCATAAAATAAGTTAGCACACTTTGTGCTAAAATATTTGTTCAACCTATGTGGGGGAGCATGCATATTATGAGTTTAAAACAGTTAAGTGTTAGGAAATAGTTAGTTGACTGACTACTAGAAGAGCTCAGGTTTGTAATGTCCACTTGACTGTTACATATCGATACTACTGTCCAAATATTTGGAGTCTGTAAGATTTTTTGAAGAAGTCTTTTATGCTCACCATGCTCATGTTAGCATGTTGTTATGAGGTTTCTAAGGTGTTCTGAATGTTAGCAGGTTGTTATGAGGTTTCTGTGTTCTGAATGTTAGCATGTTGCTATTAGGTTGCTAAGGTGCTCTGAATGTTAGCATGTTGTTATAAGGTTTCTAAGGTGTTCTGAATTTTAGCATGTTGCTTTGAGGTTTCTAAGGTGTTCTGAAGGTTAGCATGTTGTTATGAGGTTTTTAGGGTGTTCTGAATGTTAGCATGTTGCTATTAGATTGCTAAAGTGCTCTATTAACATGTTGTAATGAAGTTTCTAAGTTTTTCTGAATATTAGCATGTTGTTATGAGTTTTCTAAGGTGTTCTGAATTTTAGCATGTTATGCGATTCCTAAGATGTCTTGAATGTTAGATTATTGTTGTGAGGTTGCTAATGTGTTCAGCATGTTATTTTGCATGTTGCTATGTAGTTGTTCTGTGATTGGATGGTTTGCATGGTTTCTTACTGGCATACTGTCATGTGTATGTTCTGTTTTGATTGCAGTTAGTTTGTTAATTAGATCATATTCTCTTCTGTTTCCTGCCTGTTTGTGTCCTAGGTTATAGATTAATTAGAGTCCTCAGTTCAGGTGTGTCTTGTTAATTAGCACCTTTGTTTTCTGTGTAAATAAGCCCTCTGTTTCAGTAATTCAGTTAGTTCCTTGTTCTGCATTGTTTGTCCTCGGTGCTAAGTTGGTTGAGTTTCCTATGCAATAGGTCTGCACGATTAATCGAAATTAAACCGCATGTGATTAACCAATGGCTTCTTTTATTTTATGCGCGGCTTGTCAGTGCAGCACTGCTCTGTGATCAGTAGTAAATGCTGCTCCATCTGAACGCCAGAGGGCGCTCTCGCGCAGAAACTCCAAATATCCCCCGCAGAAGTACGATAACGCACGTCATTCCAGGAAATCCCTATGGGCATCATACTACCGCTGTAGCTGAATAAACAGAAGATTGAAAACGCTTAATTGCTTAAACGCTTTGATTGATTAAACATGACTAATAAACACGCGAGTTCTTCATTTTCATGATAATAAAGTATATTTATTCTTCAATGCTAATCGACATACAGTAGCCTTTATCACTGTATAGAATATTAAAATAATATGTTGTGTGCTTTATTCCGTGTAAGAAGCCACATCATCTCAGAAGGATGCGCAACTGTCGTTATGAAGTGAGTTTGTAGTAAAAACATTATTAAATGTTGTCTTTTGTTGGACAAGAGGTTTGGAAAGTCATGTTTGGAAAGATGTTTAACGCGTGTTGCTTTTGCAATTGCACGTTATAAGCTACTCAAACTCGCAGTGCTTTCAGATGGAGCAGCATTTACTACTGATCACAAAGCCGTACGTCACTGACAAGCTGCACATAAAAAATAATCGCAGCCTTTGCGATTTCATAATCGCAATTAGCCAAATCGGTTTATGCGCGATTTCAGGTTAATTGCAATTAATCGTGCAGCCCTACTATGCAATGACGTTAGCCAGTCATAACAGTGGCTGTTTACTGACAAGCCTTGAAGGAGCTGTCCCTTAAAAATGGATCATTTCAGACAGAGGTTTAGAATGAAAGTAAAAAAAAACTTTTTTTTGCATATATATTTGTTTTTTTGTGTGTGTGTGTGTGTGTGTGTGTGCAAAAAAACGATATTAACATTATAAGTGAACCTCAAGGAACATATTCAAATAATACAAAAAAATCCATGTCATGTCTTCTTTAAAGCCATTAATAAAACACAGCTAAAGATCATTTTATTTTCAGTTCATCTCAATCTCAGTTTTGTGGCCACTTCTGTGTGGTCATTTATTGATAATAGGCATCAAGGCCTGTGAGACTTAGTGCTTGTATGTTTGTGTGTGTGTGTGTGTGTGTGTGTTTGTCTGGAAGACATATCGAGAGTGCTTTAGGCTGCAGCAGGCGAGGCCTATGGAACGCAAGGGTCAAGAGGATCTGACCTTCCCCCGAGGCCTGGAGTCTGGGTCAGAGAACAGCTCTACTTCCGCCCCAAACAGTCCACTCATAAACACCTCTGTCTCTCCCACAGAGTGAGCATGTAAGTGTGTGTGAGATGTGCATTGTCTTAGCGAGAGATTCTTTGTGAGAGTGAATGCACTGGTTTGTGTGAGATTATTAGTGTGTTTTTGTAGTTGTGGGAAAGGGGTCAAGATGGCCCGAATGTGTGTGTGTGTGAGTGTTAATTGCTGTGAGCCTTCCCATGCCCCTGCATTCAGTTGAGATAAATGCATGCTTTGTGGATGCACTGTGCAATCTTTGTGTGTGTGAAGGGGGTGAAAAATAGTGGCTGTAAAAAAAAGAAGAAGAAAGTTGGCAGGTATGAAGGATATAGTGGCACATTAAATGATTGCATGAGGAATTATGTGAGCGCATTAGACGTTTGAGTGGTATGTGGCTGCATTGTTTCCACGAAAATTTGTGTTTGTGCAGAAAATACAAGGCTTGGAGAGACAAATCTGGCCCACTTTGAAATATCAGTCATCTACTTTAACCTGATGATTCTTCTAAAAAATAACTTGTAGAAATATCTGACAGCTCTCACAGATTTATTTCCCCCAGCAAACACTGATCCATTACGGCAATTTCATATTTACAAACATGCACATGAAAAAAATATATATGAGCAATATCACACGAGTAGCACGAGGCCACAATAATTCAACGGCCCGTTATTATTCCTTACGTACTCTACATACAAAAAGCTTCAATGAAGCAACTCAACGTTCCTTCGTTACTAGTTATAAAGTGACGTTTTAGACTTAGTAACGGAGGCTTGAGTTCAACTGTCAAACTGTCAACTTGAGATTTGAATCCGTGGCGGAAGGAAGTAGCTCTGCACAAAAGAGGGTTTTAAAGACACTCCGTGGTTGTTTCTTATGTATTTACTCACGTGTGCCGTCGAACTGTTGTATAAACGCAATATCACACTCGTAGCCGTGCGATATCGCTGTATATCAGCACGCTGATTACCTACAGCCGAATCACAGCTTTACTGATATACAGCGATATCGCACGGCTACGAGTGTGATATTGCTCATATAGAAAGCTGTGTGTATATTTTGTTGGTAATAAGTTTGGAAACATTAAGGTTTTTCAATGTTTTTGAAAGTAGTCTCTTAATCTCACCAAGGCTGCATTTATTTGATCAAAAATAGAGTAAAAACAGTAATACTGTGAAATATTATTACAATTTATATTAACCGGTTTCTGTTGTAATATATTTTAAAATGTATTTTATTCCTGTGATGGCAAAGCTGAATATTCAGCATCATTACTCCAGTCTTCAGTGTCACATGATCCTTCAGAAATCATTCTAATATGATATGATAATGATTTGCTGCTCAATAAACTTTTCTTATTATTATTAATGTTAAACACCGTTGTACTTCTTGATATTGTTGTGGAAACTGTGATTTTATTTCCCCCAGATTTTCTTATCAAATAAATGCAGCCTTGGTGAGATTTTTATACACACACACACACATTGTGTGTGTATTTAGTTTGTGCACGTATATAGAGTGCATAAAGTCGCATTTATAAATGCAATATACAGATTTACACATTATAATTAATTTAAATTAATTACAATTAATCGTTAAAATAAAAACATTGCAAAATGAATTAGCATGAACCTTTAAACATGCTAATTTAATCAATAATGTTTGTTAAATATCGAAGCAACTATTTGCTTTGGCAATAAAACAAAGTTTGTACTTAGAAAAGTTAAGGTAAATAAAATCTTATTTTAAATAATTTGTTTGCGTTTTTACAGTCACTTCCTGTCGCATGGGAGTATCCTTGCTTAAGTCATCCTGGTGTCATGAAGTTTTCATCATCATAATTATCATCATCACAGTCATGCTTTCTCATATATACTTTCTGCAGCCTCCACAGTGCAATCATCACAACTTGCAGTGTGTTCAGAAACCAGACATTTAAACTGAATCCATGGGATTAGACTTAATGGCTGTAGGTAGTGTTTCCTGTCTAAAATGTTTTATCCTCAAGGCATTAAATGAAAACCCCATTACAGAAATGGCACCCATGGCTGACACTGTACTCGGCCATCATCCAGCTCTGGGGCAGCCTAAATAAACACCGGCCACAGTCCCAGGCCCTTATTAGACAGTTGAGGGAATGTTATATAAGTCTTTGGTACTGATCCCAAGTTCTTCAGAACTGAAGCAGCACTGTACTTCTGATTTCTCTATGGGTAAACGACTTCTCTATATTAAGTATAGTTTTATTGTTAAGCATTGAAAATCCAGTCACAATAATAGTTTGAGATTGGCAAGTACCTGATACATTCCTTAGATGCATATTTCAAAGGAAAGCCTACTAAATATAAACTAAACCAAAAAAGTGCATTGTTCTGTACTGTATCGGCATATCGCTCATAGTTTAACAGGAAGTTTGGGTGGGGCATAAAACATAGCCAATTGAACTTATTTACATCACACAGCCATGAACATGAATTGCTACTTGCTGTTATTAGGGGGAAGGGAATTCTCATTTTAGAGAGCATTTGATTGGACAAAAATCTGTGAAGTGCAACATGAGTCATCAATATTTTGGGTTTGTTTTGCAAGAAGAGAAACTGTAAATGTTAATTGTATTTATTTATTCATTCATTCACTCATTCATTTATTAATTTGTTAATTTATTTCAATGTTTAGGAGCACACTTGGCATATTGGTGACTTGGCGTCTATCCTCTGTAGTTCTTACAAGCTTGGGAATCATAACCACAGGGATTTTGAAGTGGTTTTGGTTGGAAAAAAATGTACTCACTTGATAACTTTATATTTCCCTCTCTCTTTTTCATTTCTCAACAGATTTCTCTATTTTAGTGCTATGCAACTGATGCTTACACTGTAAAAAAATTCTAACCCTCCCAAATCAAAAATTTCAAGTGACCGATAACATCTAAATTTTTCAATTGGTCCAAGTGAAATTCTTGTTGCAATAGTCTGTTAACATTGGCTCAATGAGAAATAATATGTCAGACTAATTGAAAAATTTAGATGTTATCGGTCACTTGAAATTTTTGACTTGGGGATGTAATTTTTTTTTACAGTGTATGTTGTTTAACACTGATATTATATCATTCTTGTAATTCCCCAAAAATGATGGGAAATATAGCTTAGTTGCACAAGTCTGTCTCATCATAAACAGGCTAAATGAGAATTTTCATCATTTTCAACATTAAGTTAAAAAAACTCAATGGAACTCTCATTTTGATTCCAGTTTATTATTAAAAAGTAATTTTTTTACATGCATTAAGACCAGTTAAAACACTTTTTATGTGTGAAAGAATTAGGTCATCTCTGAACAAGTGCTAAAAAAATAAATAAAAGGGGAATATGAACATCTTTGCTAGTGTTAAAAGCTCCAGCATTTTCTATATGGCCAAATTGGAGCTAGCCACAGGAGGTTAACATTATACAGTTAACCTTCTCACACTCAAAATGTATATGGTTAAACATGCATGCGTCTGCCCAGCGGCACAAAAAGAAGGAGAAAGATAGCAGGGTAACCGAAGCCTAAAAGGTAAAGAGACAGAGGTAATGGCTCCCTGATGAAATCTGATAAAAAGCAATTGAGCTGAAGCATGCGTGCTGCCTCGAGCCACACCTGAACTGTACGTGTGCACGTGTGTGAGTGCATGCATTTGTCAACGGGGCTAATCAGCATGGTGCTGAACACCCTTGGAGACAGGTGGAGGGGTGTGTGTGCGTGTGTGTGTCTGTGTGTGTGTGTGTGGTGGCTGACCGGCCCAATGGGGGGGCTTCCAGAGGTCTAGCTAACTAATGAAGCGCAGAAAATTAAACTGGCCTCTCCTCTCCTCCTCTGGGCGGCTGTGGAGACAAAGCACTCGACTAGAGTTTCACATTTGCTAGGGTCTCATCAAAGCTCACACTGAGGTATTTCCACCCTTGAGGGACGGTGCTCTAAATAAGAAATAATTACTCTTTTTTTTTTTTTTTTTTTGAATCAGGATGTGTGCAAAGCAAGCCTTAGAGTTAGAGCTGGACAATTAATCAAGAAAATTATTGAGATTTTGATTACAGCAGCTTGGATTCACTTGTAAGAAGTGTTGTTTACATAATTCCATTTAGGTCGACATGCACCGCTGCATAAAAATATTCCATTTACAACATGTTTTTTTGCAGCAATTGAGCATTAGAACCAATTACAGTTATATTTGATGGAGTTACAGAAAATTAGTAAGAGATTAGAATTTTGTACATTCAGACTCTTTTATTGAGTAAAATGCTCAGTTTGATTACCTGGTTCTGGAATGAAATTCTAGATGAAGCAGGCTGATAGGTCTTTAACTTCTTGCTATAGCAATCATGTCATTATCTACATAGCACAGCTGATTGGTTGCTGTTGCATCAGCGGCCAATGAGCTTGCTGCTCAAACATTCAGATACTTGGCATTGTTTGCTGTTAACAGTCTGCAGCGTGCTTTCAGAACCCTCCCCCTTCAATCTATAAATGACAACTCATTCTATTAAAGCAGTTTTATTCAGTCTGATCCAGAGATACATGACTTTTCCGATTCTATTCACAGATGCACATGACAAAAAGCTAAAGCAATTTAGAATTTTGCCACTCACTTGCAATGTGGGCACACAATTGACCCGGACAACAAAGGTTTTTTTTTTAAAGAAAAGTAATAATCTTGATTTACATGTTAAGGTAAATAGTCAATAAATAATCGTTTAGTGCATAAGTTGAGAATGAGAAAGGTGGCTTGTATGAGTTTGGCCGCATGTTTCATTTTGAAAGTGCAGTAGATGAAAAGCGGTTTCCTCTTCTTTTCCTCTCTGCTGTAGTTAGGAGGTCTGTTTTTGCTCAGTGGCTACACAAATAACACAGCTGTCATTGGGAGTATCTCCCAGGTACACTTTATCTTCCCCAGCTCTTGAGAAAGAGGTTTGACCTCTATTTGCAAAGGTAACCGAGAGTGTGTTTATTGCAGCTGTGTTTTTTCCAAGCACAGGAAGCAAACACAGACATGTACAGTATGTGTGGTGCAATCACACTTCCATACACACACACACACACACACACACACGCTACACATATATCACCATTATGTCAGATATTTTATAAACTCTCTTCATAAAGTTCCTTTATTTGCCTGAATGTCCTCCAAAGACTTTGATTCACGAACAATTTTATTCAGTGAAGGCCAGGTCTCTTAATAATGACAGCATATTCACTGCTATCATACCTCTAGCCATTGTCCCAGATCAACAGCAACCACATTTAGCGTCTATTGACCAACAACTGGGACTCTATTTTACGCTCCTACATTGTGGCTTCACAATATATGTTGTCTTCTCCAGTTCTCTCCTTATTTTCTTCTTTTGTGCAGTTTGTGCACGCTAAGGTAGACATTGTTAGCCGCTACCGCTTTTTATAATTGCAGTCTGAGACCTATTGGGCCGAACAGATTGATTTTTTTTTCGTTTGTTGAACCGAGAAGCCTTGTGTATTTGCCTTGATTCAGACCATACACCACCTCACTAGAGCAGTCACCTCCACCCACCCCGCTCCTTTCTTACAGGCTAACTTTGTGTTGCCATCAAAGTGAAATACTGTAAAACGTAAAAGAAAAGGGGGGGAAGGACAGGGGAAAAGAATGTCGCCATTTTTCTGTGTCCCTTTATGCTCTGCTTCAGCATAACTATTTGGGTGTGATCTAAGAAGAAAGCAATGCTAAAAGCAATATATTAGATTTGATGCAAAGCATTGTTCTACTGTGAGGACTTGACCTTGGTCAGTCAATGGCACATACAAAGTTGATGGATGTTTTCAGAGTAAATCAAAAGATGCACATCCTGCCAATCTCTATCTTTTGTGTATTTGTGTATGTGCATGTATGTTTGTGCAAATGCTTGTTTGGATACTGGTGGGAGTTTATTTAGTCATTTTAGTGCTGTCAAAAATTACTTTTTTTTTTGTAATTAATCGCGATTAATCTCACCTAACATTAAAGTTTGTCATATGCTTTTTTTATATTGTGATAATTCCACATTTAATCTCCAAATTAATGTAGAAATAACATAAAAACATTAGCCTTTATTTAAAATAATGGCATCTTTTAATGAAAGAAGGCCAGTATCACAGAAACCAATACTGCTACTGATGTCTCAATGAAATAGGTTTTTTCCCCCAAAATTTTAGCCCTTATAGCCATTCAGCTTTTCAGTATAATTAAAAGCTATCAATTATAACATTTATTAGGCTTTATAAATATAACAACTTTTAATTTAAGTGAATTTAAAACAATCTTCACATAAACCCATTATAATAAATGTCACATTTACCTGTGCCTTTGAATATATCAGGGCTAATTTTTTTCTATTGACCTAGTCAGACCGGTTCAAATTTTTTACTTTCCTTGCCAAAATGCACAAAAAGGCATTGTTTTTGACCCATGATGTAACCTTTAAACAGTGCTTTAAGATTTTCAGATAGGTCTTACGGGTATGATATATACATAAATTGAATAAAGTTATCAAAAGTTATAAACCTGCTGATGTGATGTCGGTCATTATAATCAAAGAACACAAGAAAAAAAAAATCACTCACTGCTCTTGACTGAATAACTTTTGTTGCTTTAATAAGGATTAATCTATATTTAACTTATAATTTATTAATGACCAACATCACAACAGCAGGTTTATTAGGCTGCTGTCACTTTAAGACCTGCTGCACATGACGCAGATCTGACACGTATCACATTTTACGTTCTTTACGTTTATTTAAGACTTCATTTAAATTAATTTGTGTTTGCGAGGATTCTTGACAAAACTGGTATTTTGGCATAATTTTGTGTGTTTTTGTCCATTCAAGTGCTGTCTGAAGCAGCTTTCTGTGCGCACGAGTCATGTGTGTGTCACACAGACAGGAGATTCACAGACGCGCATCAGTACTGTACTGCGTTCTCTTTTGTGTCTTATCACGCTTGAATGGTTTAAAAGCATTTGCATGAATAAGAGAGTGATCATACAATGTTACACTAGCCAAAGGATGAAGGAAAAAATGTATGCTGCGCTAATTGCGTTAAATATTTTTAATACGTTAAACTGAAAAAAATAATTGCATGTGTTAACGTGCTAATTTTGACAGCCCTAGTCATTTTATATTGCACCCCATTTATAAACTCCCCATTTGATTTAGATTGGTTGTTAGGAATAATACAAACCTGAAGCTCAAAGACAATGCCGGTTTGAGCATCACCCTTCAGCCAGGGGAATTCTCCTCTTAGAGTCACCCACTTATGAGACTCAACGCCATTCAGCATATCAATAATAATTTACAATCCGAGCACCTGGAGGGATCTTGCCTTCTCTGAACCACAAAAGAAGACTGGAAACCTGAGAGGAAAATCAAAGTAGTGGACCTGTTATGCAATTTGATAAAAAGCTGAGTTGAGCGTAAGCATGCAACAAGAGCAAAGGCACAGCAACAAAAGATCAGAGCCGAGGCATTGCGCCATTGGAACAAAGTGGCTGGCGGGGAATCTGCTATTAAAACTATCTACCATTGAACTTACCTGTGGTATTATGGTCACCGTGATTTTGCCAAGACATTCCTGGATCAACATATTTTGTCTTAACACTATCCCTACCCCTAAACCTAACCCTACCTATACCTTATCCCTAAAATCAGAGGGAAATGATAGGTGAATAACACTGATGTAAAAGCACCTAACCCTGGTTGTAAGTCTAAGCTCGACATAAACTGTAAACTTGCCCTTAAATCTGACTGGTTGATTGGAATCAACAAAGATGTTGATTCAGGAACATGTTGCACTTAGTGAAATCACATTCACCCTACAGCCTTGCTTCTAACCATGGGCTCAAGGTTTGGCTGGCTAGCATAGCCCAGTTAGTCCCTGTTAGTAAAATGCTAACGGATAGATTTAACCATGTATTGAATCCTTTTTTCAGATGAAAGTGAGCTTGAGAGAGGTGGCACATTCCTCAAGAGACCACTATATTCCCGCTGCACAGTGTAAATTTGTATTCATATTTTTTGTCTTTTGACAAAACATGCTTTTAAATTTAGTCACTATCTCAAGATGTCATATTAATATTCATTAATTTTAGTATCATTTGTTAGTAATTCATTTCAATTAATTTTCTTTAATTGACTAAAATGTCAACTCATTTATTCTTTAAATATATTCATTAAAAATGTATTTCAGCTCACAAAGCTCAAGACTACAGTTTGATTGTATTATTTGAAACAATCATATTTTTTCCTAGATTTTCTCCTTTTTTAGTGCATTATTAATATTTTGTTTATTTCTTTTAGGGTTTCATCATCAGTTTTAATTATAATTGTTTACTTATCACCATGATGCACATTTTCCGTCGTGTCTTTGTTGCCATTGACAGAAAAAATCATTTATTTACCAACTTTTTTTGTCAGTAATTTTTGTTGTTGTTGTAATTAACACTGCCTATGCATGTACATTAGTATCTTCACAGGTCCAGGTGAGCAGTCTTTTTCTTTTTCCAGTCTCTGTCTCTTCCATCTCTTGTGGCATCTCTCATTCTCTTTCTCCATCCCCTCTCTTGCTGTCTACATTCTCGATACTGTGCACACAAGAGTGCTTATTGAAGAGTGGTTGATTGGAGTAACACATAGGGGTGTAAGTGTATGGGCAGAGTCTGTGTGTGTGTATTGTACACACCTCCAGCCACGCCGCATGAATCCTGCTTCCTCTATACCGCATCTTTTTCGACACCTTGATGGCGTGGTGATGGAGGCTGTTTTTGGAGAACTGCCGCTTTGGCTTCTGCATGTTAATGAACACTTTCCAAATTGCTGTTTCTGGACCTTCTCATAACCTCAATAACACACTCTCGTGCACTGGGGCATTGAAACATAATCAATATACATACACTTTCGCTTGCACATACATGCCTTCTGTTGTTTCTTGACTGATGAATCCTTGACCACTACTCTAATGTTAACATGAAAGTGCTGTTTGTAACCCATTTTACTTCTTGGAATCTGATGTTAGAGGGAGGGGTTAAAATACAAAAGGGATTGCTGACATCCACGGTGGAATATTATATTATATTATTAGACAGAACTAGGGCTGCACAGTTTGGGGAAAATATCATATTGCGATAATTGAGGTCAATATTGCGATTGCGATATAATAAACAAATGGTTTCATGAGTCAACTTGCTTGGTTCTCAAGGAAAATAAATGCACACACAGATTAGTGATAATCTGCCTAAAGAAAAAAGTTATTTAGTCAAGAGCAGTGAGTGTTTTTCTCTGTTCCCTTTGTTCTTTGATTAACTTTAGCGACAGATATAATTAGTGGCTACTGTGTACTGTCCCTTTAAGACCAGCTGCTGCTGTCAGAGACGCGGATCTCACACGTGCCTCATTCTCTCACGAGTCACAAATCTTCACGTTCATCATAAGACTACTCTTATGTTATGAAGATACTCGACAAAAAGACATTTTAGCATAATTGTGTGTGTTATTGTTCGTTCAAGCTCGAAAGAGAACTGTATTCTGGCATGCTGTCTTGTGCGCACGCACGATATTAGCGCGAGTTTTTCTGTGTCACAGTCAGGACATTCACAGGCAGCGCGTTCATTTTGGCCTTATCGCGCATGAATGGTTTAAAAGCATTTGCATGAAGAGCGGGATCATAACACTAGCCAAAGGATGCCAAAAATGAACAGATGCTGTGTTAATTGCGTTAACAGCGCTAATTTGTTTATTTAATATAAAATCGCAGCATTTTACGTCATATAATCGCGTAGGTTTGACATCGCGATTGCGATACGATTAATCGTGCAGCACTAGACAGAACATCATTTAATATAATATAATGGTAAACTTTACAATAATGTTCCATTCGTTAACATTAGTTAACTATATCAGAATTAACAGTGAAACAAAGTATTTATTTTTGTCAAATTTAGTTAGTTAATTTCAGCATTTACTAATACATTATTAAAATCAAAAGCTGTATTTGTTAATATTATTAATATCATGGATGATTAGGAAGTAAACATTGTCCATTTAGATTTCATGTTTACCTCTAAGGTGGTGAAAACTGGTCTGGTCCACACTGGCTGAATTACTCCACTTCTCCTTTTCTTTCATCCAGGCCCTTCTGAGCAATGGTGTGACTTTCACTAAGCTCTCACCCCAACTTGCGAGAGACAAAAAGACGGAGTGGTAGATTAGAGAAGGGTTCTACTCCCGTCTGACGGATTTAAGACACAAAGGTACGTTGGGCCTGTGATTCCAGCTTTCCCTGCAGGAACTCTCTCCACACTCCTTCAAACTCAAAGCTAGCTGCGTGCAGGTAACACAAGTTTGTGTGAGAGTTTGCAACAGCGTAAACCAAACAAAACATGAAACGCCGCTCTAGCTCTGTTTCATCTGCGCAAGACTCCCGGGCTGTTTGGGAAGAAGAAAGGAAGTTATTTTTCTCTGCTTTTTTCGCGTGAAAGACTTTCCTTTGACAGATTGGGTAGGAAAATGAAGAGATGATTGTTTTAGAGGAATGTTGTTGGTTCAATAGCAACATTAGTGTAGCCTGTTCAAACCGTGCGCTTGCAGATAAACGCACACTCCCTTTTTAAAAGTTTGCACAACTTGGCCTGATAAGCAAACATCCTTTTCAGTGTGTTCATTGGTGTGCCTCAATGGAAAGTGTTTCCTTGTTGCTGCATTGTAAAACCTGGGAAAAAGTTAAAGTTGTTTGAGCACAAAAATGGAGGCCTGTTTCTCTCCCCTGTACTGGCTTTCATCATGTACTGCGTTTTTTTCGGTAAATAAGACGTCGTCTTTGTAACCCCTCTTCCCCATTTATGATAAGACTTAAACAGAGGTCTGCGTTCCTACATCCGTACACACAAACGCATACTCACACACTCAGATACTATTGTTACCGTGGCTATAATTGCTAAGAGACAATTGCGGCTGTCTGCAGGGCTTTGTTGTCTGTTGGGTGCCATGCCAACCGCAGCAGGAGAACTGCCTTCATGTTATCTGCCTTGATATAGGTATTAGCAAATTATGCAGAGAATTCATTTCAATACATTTGGCCAAATGAAAGGCTTATGAGCAGGCCCATAGTCTGCAGACTATTTTCTGCGCTGAGAATGGATTTAAATCTGGTAAAATGTTTAACGGTAATAGTACTACACTATAATTGGTAGCTGAATCATCAGCATATTCAAGTTACTTTAAATGTTTATTTTAAAAGGGATAATCCGGTCTTGCTTTCTGGTTGGTCAGTATTCCTGCTTTCCAATACAGCTACAGTAAAATCCGTAATATAAAAACCACTATGATGTGAAACATTTCTCACTCTCTTCCAATCTACCATCCAAGTTCTAACCAAACCAAATCTTGCTTAGCTTCCAAGATCAGATGAGATTGGGCAAGCCAATTGTTGTATGGTCACAGGGACCATCTTCTATTCCATTCCACTTAGGGAAAATCAGTTCGGGCTGATTCTATAGATTCTTTTTTATTTTATTTTTTTTATTTTTTTATTGTTTGGTTGATATAGGTGTATATATTTCGCAGAACCTGATTTCACCAACTGCAACATGTTCCTTGATTAATCTCTTTGCTGATCCTGGAACAACATTCCAATCAACCTGTCAGATTTGAGGGACAAGTGGTTAGGTTTAGGGGTAGAGAAATGCTTAGCATTACATTTTCAGCCAGGAATGTTGTTCCTGGATCAACAAAATATGTTGACCCAGGAACACATCTAACTCTGCAAAATCAGGACGTGCATATATTTTGGCGTGCTTAATATTTGGACGTGTTATCAGGACATGCTTAATATTTGTTTGTTTTTCGTTTTTGTTTTGTTTTTTGTTGTTTTATAAGAGGCAAAAACTCAAGGCAGTGCTATACTGTGAATATAGCCATGGCTAGGGATTGTCAACTCGATCTCACGATCTCTATTTTACGATGTGGCGATTTTGTACAATGTGTATTTGTATGGAAACATACGATTTTTAAAGAAAAGTATGAAAAGAAGCATGAAGATTCACGCCTAAATCTAACCATCAGTTGGGTGTAATCAGATCGTACGATACCATTGAAATGATATCATAAGAATTCATGCGACCAATTCGCCAAAACGTTACAAATTGCCATGAGGTTGTGTTGGGATTACCGTTGCATGACATACCTAAAAACACTCTTTAGGCATGACTATTCACAAAATTAATTCAGCATCATTTTAGCACACTCCGAAGTTACTATTAAACCATGATAGACTACACAAAACAATGCGTGCACTGCATGTTGTTTGGTTGTTTTGAAAAGACAAAAGGTGGTCTGAGGTGTAAAGATCAGACTTCTCCTGTTTTTACCCTCGGCTTTGTGCAGTGTTACTCATAGGGTGTCCGTTTCTGGCCACTGGCTATGAGAGCTGAGCTGTGGGTGTTGAGGTAATGTTAGCGTTGAGAAGAATTATCGGGATTTTTTTTTTGCTCATGCTGTTAGATGCCACACTATCTTCTTTTTGTGAGGACAGTCGCCCAAGGCTTGTTTGTTAGGTTGCCATTTGAAATTCATCCTTTGCTTCAGATGTGACAGATCCTTCGGGCCTTGAGCAATGTTTTATCTCTGAGTGTGTGGCGAGTCTTCCGTCTTGTTCTCTTAGATGTGACTGTGCGTCCGCCCACTTGGTCTTATTTTTGTTTGAATTGCCGTTCAGCAACGTGTCATTTATCAGTGTTTGTGGAGAATGAAATCGTCTGTGAAAGAGTGAAAGCCAGCATTTTGCCTTAATGATGCTGGTAGTTAAGATCCATATGGTGCGTTTTGCTGTTAACAGATTAGAATACTTTCTCTCAGTCATACATCACACACGCAGAGCATTTATGGTTTACCGCAGTTATTGATTTTACTCTGTCGAGGGTTTATTTTTTCTCCCTTCACACAAGGTTCACATGTGTATCTCTGAAAGGTTTTGTGTGGATTTATTTTTGTTCAACAGTAATTTTCATTAAATATAAAATGATCAGTATATGCAGATGTGCCATTTTGACAAGCAAGCACTTTGATGAGGTTTGATTAATAATAATTAACATATTAACCTTACAGTAATTGTCTGCCACACTGAGAGACATTCTGGCAATGATGTCAGAAATTTATTCATGTTTGAGTGTACATGGCTTTTAAGAATCGTTCATGCCACTAGCACGTTTATCACTACTGGTTGGTTGCTAGTAAGTGTTCTTCGTTCAGGTTGCAATAGTATACGGTTAAACCTAGTCCTAGATTAAAATGCACATTTGAGCTTTCAATTGAAGGCAACTTATCTTAAAATATGTTAGTTCCATTGTTTCGTCTCAAGATAAACACCAGTAATGTTTGTTTTTTTTTCGTTTTTTTTCTAAGACACGTTTATAAAAGCTACTTTGAGGTCCTAATTTAACTAAAGCCTTCTCTTGGCTTAGTCTAAGCCCTGTCTGTGAAACCAGGCCAAAATGTTTTTGCATGTTTTAACTCTCGGCTTATTATGAATCAAAAATGTCCATGAAAGAGATGGTTCTTGGTTCATTGAGTTAGCTTCAGTCTGATTCTGAATGAATCGTTCAGGCAGATGTTGGCTGCATGCATCCAAATATTCCCTACTATACAGTAAAAAACAGTATAAAACAGTATAGTGTGTTCAAATTCACAGTATTCTTAAAACAATAGGCAAAAAAAAATGCCTTACCACTTCCAACAAGATTATTTTCACATTCAATGGACACTTTACCATCCGATGAGGCCATGTGAAGGAAGTTGTGAATGGTAGTGAAGTGACTCAGCTGACACTGGTAGGTCACCTGATAATGACAACATCAGAAATGTAGTATACAGTAGTGGCCAAAAGTGATGTCCAGACGGAAAAAAAAATATTATTTTTAAATATGAGGAAATTATTTATATATTTTTTTATATTTGTCTGAAAAAAACTATTTGGCAAACAAAAGCAAGCTACAGGTATTATTTTTATGCAACAAAGAAAAAATCTCACCTACATTGACTACAACATAATCAGTTCTTAATATTTATTTGGTTCTCTCCTGTTTTTGCATTGATTTGTCCACACAATTTGTCATGTTTCATTGCGTTATCATATAATATAATAAAACAATTGACTCCAAGCACATCTACGCAATATGCTTACAAAATCTTTAACATATTTTTAATAATATTTGAATAAAGAGTGAAGATATCAATTTTCCTAGGCCGCACATAACTTTTGGCCACTACTGTACATCCATATTTCATTTATACTATATAGAACATACTTTTTTTTTTAATGTTGTGAAATAATTTCTTACTTAAAAAAAGAAGGCTACTACCCAGATAGTATGCGATTTTGGATGCAGCCTTTGTGAAACTTTTTTAACCAAATGATTAAAAAGATCATAACAATGATTTGTTTATGAATCAGACATCACTGGCTAGAAGTCTTCTTAAATAATAATTCAAGTAATTTTGTCACTGCCGTTACTGTGTATGCAAAAAAATGTCATTGGCACAGCATGCTAGAGAAAGTTTTTGTAACAGTTTGTGTATAAAGGTATGAAATTCATTTTGATAGTTGAGAGGATTCCAGAATATTCTCATTATGTGCGCGGCATGTTAGAACTTGTTTCTTTGAGTGACAGCTATTGCAATCCTAAATGTATCTCTCACACTACACACCCTTCAATAACACACTTCTTAATTTTACACACAGGTCTTTCAAAACCTTCTGGAGGTGACCAGTCTTCTTAGACAGCATTTCTGTGCAGCATAAGTACGTCATAGGCAAATTCTGACACAAAATGCACTTATGATGCCCATAATGCTGTTGAGGTAGACAGATCCACACAGACCTAGTATGTGTGTGTCTCTACACTCAGCGAAATAGAGACATCAACTCTGTCTAAAAATATGAGCACTCAAATTAGTACCAATTAACACGTGCACTGTGGTTTATGGTTCATAAATCAGTAAACAGGGCTTTCAAAACATCTTTATTACACCATGATTCTAAAAACTAGCTCTCTGGCTGTCTCGGATAGAGATTATTTATTATATTTACAACATCCACATGACAGTTTTACATCACAATCATTTGCTGATGATGTCATCATCAGAGCAAATCCCAATAGAGTACAACAGTCAGATTCCAGAAGTAAAAACTCATTTTTAACAATAACTGATAAACCTTTAAAGACAAACCTACCGCAAGTTTCCTACCGAGGTTGTTAATCGATGATATATGGTTTTGTTGAAGCCATCCATTTTCATTATTTCAACTTATTTTTTTAAAATAAGCAACTACATTACCTATGACAGTAAATTGTACAAAAAATTCCACCAATCAGAGAGTTGTGGAGAGCAAAAGGTGCCAAAAGAGCTTGGAGGAAACACCCACTCCCATAAAGCACCACAAATTATGAAATAGAGTCGGCCTCGCTGTGCTGTCAAAATACTTAAAAAATTGTATGTATATTTTGCTATAAGCTTAAAGGTACACTATGCAACTTTTGGCACTCTAGCAATTAATGAACAAAACTGTATGCGTCTTCACTGTAGACGGAGCTACTTCTCTCTGTTTATGGATATGACGGGTCACGCAGGTATTGGGATATTCTGCAGTGGTGCCAGCCCGACTGGTCCTTAAATGGTCCGAATATAAACACTTATTTTAGGTGTACCACAGTAATTCAGGATGAGACAAAAACACAGTTTGGAAGATGGATTCATGATGTACTTGCTCATTATATAAATATTGTAAATACATTTTTATTTTATTTTTTTAAAGTTACGTAGTGTACCTTTTAAAATATATTGTTTCAATAAATCAATAATCACCTACTTCAAATGAATACTTTTATATTTCTCTGTCACTTTTAATTCGTAATGCTTCATGGGATTGTAGTTCTTCATGGGATTGTATTACACAGTCTTGTACCTTTCTTTTTTTGCTTCAAATTATTTTTTTTAATATTGTGATTCACCTTGTTGCTGGTTGGCTTGGTTCATGGCATATAGCTCTTTAACAAAGACTTTGTTTAAAATCCCTATTCGAAAAATGAATGTAGAAAATACGAAAAAAGTGGACGGGCACTAACGCACTCGTCTGCACATGACGAGACATGCACATCCCATGCACAAGTGGACAGTGCTCAATACGAGTAAACAATGTCCTATTTATGATCCAGTCAGTCACATTTGAAGGTAGTTGAAAAGTCATCATGAAGTTTTCATTGTATGATTTGGTGGAATGATATGTGTGGGATGCAGTTGGGGACCCCCAAGAGCCCTGACACAATTCGAACACTCCCTAATATTAATCATAAAAGATGTTTCACGCTCATTACATCTCTGTTTTTTCCTTTTTCTCTCTGTGATTGGTGAGGTGAAACCCAGGTCAGTGTGTTACTCATCAGGCTGCAGGAAATGACCCACTTCCTCTGACTCTGGACCAGCAGGGTCTAGTACAGCTGAGTCAGATCACTCACCAGCTCCAGACCGACCCGTTTTGTGCTGCTACTGTAGATTCTGAGTCTGACAGAAAAATCAAATACAGTGTGAAATATGTGGTGATTTGGTAAACCGTGTCCAAAACGTATGTATTCCACACTGCTCCGACATCTCTCCCCTGTGTTTTCTCCACTCCAGTAGCTCCAAAGAGCCAAAGGCCAGGCCAAAACATCTGTTTTACAAATACAGCTTCACAAACAATGTAATGTGCCTATTTGCAGATAAACAAATAGTGCTGTCAATTCATCTAGAGGTTTCCTCCAAATGTGAAATGACCGTTTCCTACATTCAGCTGTCAGAATGGGAGCGTGTAACACACTGAAGTGTGTACGGATACGCGAGGGGTCGAGGCTGTGGCTGTCAACTAGCCGTCAACCCAGAGTGACGACTCCCCCTCCGATGTCAAGAGGAGGCCCTGGAGGGTGTGTTGCGCTCACCATGTACAAAATCATACGGCGACCCCCTCTCTCCTTCCCGCGTGAGACAGCTCGCCATGCCTGGCAGGCCTTTAAGGAGCCCTCTTTAAAGACTCCCAGAGGGAAAGGCCATCAAAACAATTTGGAGGAACTGCGGGCACACTGTCATCCGTGTGACTCTCAGACAGAATATCTCAATGGAGTACTCATGGTCTTGAATAGGAAGGGGTGGGGTAATCAGGGGTCTGAAGCCTAATAGAATCCTGACCAAGAGCAGGACGGGGATAGGGGATTTGGGCCAAATATTCAAAACAAGGATGAATAGAGTATTTGCATACACATGTAAATGGTAAGAGGCAGTGGAGCCACTTAACATGCGCTTATTAGCAGTGTGTGCATGCATTTGTGTATTTGTAAGAGTGGCAGTCGGTTTGGGACAGTCTTTGTTTACCACAAATTAAGATGCTAAAATTTGATTTGATGAGCTATGATCAAAACCATAAAATGTCGATAAACCATGTCAGTACTAGTGACTTTACTACAATTTATTTTTTATTGATTTTGATAAGTAGAATCATATCACACACACACACACACACACACATATATATACAGTATATTACTTTGAATAAATGACTACTTTCCAATTCTGTGTTTTGCATGTGTGCTTATTTCTTTATTATAATTGGCAGAAAAGCGGAAAAGTAGAAAGAGAAGACAGCATGGCAGAATCGGTTTGCTATTGATGTCGGGTTACCAGGTGTGTGTGTATTTGAACCCAACATCCACCACCACATAAAAGACAACATTTTAATAGCTGGAGAATTAGAGTTGGCAAGTTGATATTTAAACCATACAACAGAGGTTGTCAACAGATGTCAAATAGTCAATATTGTGTCTATACAGGTGTATTTACAGTCAGTTGACTAATCTTGTGTGATTGTTTTGAGAGTGACTAGCTTATAAAAAACTTTTTGTTGTGTGAGTGTGTGGTGTGTGTGTATATATATATATATATATATATATATATATATATATATATTCCTGTAATTATTTCTATTTTATTTTAATGTAGCACTAAAACACAGTTGTTATTTCACAAGTTACTTTTCACAATGTTCCTTAAAAGTTTCTTAGGTGATGAGCATCTCATTTCCTAAGTTTAAGGTATTAACTTGCTATTATACTTGAAGTAGTTCAGCTGAAACACGCATTTTCACACATGCACACACTCTCTAAACACTACCAAGTATAATAACTTAGTTTGCCTTGAAGCAAAAGTTCCTTTTGTCTGTCTAAGCTCTTAGCATCTACCTGCCCACTTAGCTACAGATAGTCATATCATAAAGCCTTAAGCACAATCTCAAAGGACAGACCCTATTAATGCAATCCCTCTTCTCTAGCCACAGGACGTCTTATTCTCTATGTAGATAGGGGGATTTAAGCTCTCATTGCAGTGTTCTACATAATGCCGTTGCTCACTTGGGAAGTTGTGTTTTGCTCGATTTGACTTTAAATAGTCCTCGCTTGTAGATAAGGAAATGGCGTGTGTTGTCAGGTTGGATGTCTTTTTTCAGTCAGTTGTGACAATTTGTTGTCACCTACACACCTTTGGTGTGTAACTAGGGACAGAAATGGCCAAACAGGGTCAAAATGATTGTATGCTGTTTGATATTTGATGATGGTGTTAGCTTACATGAGTGTAAGCAATGCATCTTCGCTTGTTTTTGGATCCAGAGATTCCGTACTATATCTGAGGATGCATAATTGAGCCCCCTACTGTACAAAATGGATTGCTGGAAAATCCGTAAATGCAATGGCTGGGAACCACTGTGTAATAAATGACGGAAAATACTGTCAATGGTGGTGAAAGAGTTCATTATTAACATAAAGCAGTTAATTTTTTTTCCTATTATGCTTTTTCATATATTACCTTTTATTTAGTGTGTAATATAGCTGTTGTGAATGTAAAACGTCTGCAAAGTTTCAAAGATCAAAGGGCATGATAAATTAAGTTATTGTCTATCAAAAGAAAGAATTGATTCTGAACTGCCAGAGACGACTTGTCAGTAATTCCAGTCTTAGTTCCTGAATGAACCTATACGTAGGTTTGTAACAAATTTGCTAAATGCCAACCAGTGGACTTCGTTGGCTTCCCGCGAACAATGTCTATTTTGACCAGCCCTCAAACACTGTAGTTGTAGCTAAGGCCTGAAAGTGTTTGATTTGTGTTGTCGACATGTCGAGAAGATACTGCTTGGTGCTCTGCGAAAGCAAATTCACTTTGCATGCACTTCCAAAACATGAGGACTTGGTCTCAAATTGATACGATAAAACCGATGGCCAGGAGCTGAATTTCAGGTATGGCAATGGCCGTTTTGTTTCCAACACACGCTATAAGCGGTAGATCTGGGCCATCTGACCAATCAGAGCAGAGCAGGCTCTCGGAAAGGAGAGTTTCAAAAACTGAATCTTTTATTGAACCGTTTCAGACACTGTGAGAAAAGAACTGATGCATCGATGCTGTATATTATGAGAAAATATTTTTTTTACCTTGGATGCATGTTAAACTATTGTATTGACCTCCAAAACAAAAATAGGAGCCTTTAAAATAGCATAATAGATTCACTTTAATGAATTGATTAAACTGAAATATTTGAAAAATGCCCAGATAAAATTTTATTAATAATATAATATATTATACAATTTATAGAATGTTATTTAAATAAGATTTTTTTTATTATATAAGAATAAAAAATGATAAGTACAAATAAAAATTCTAAATTGCCTTTGAAAATATTGCCATTTGAAGTTCATTTCGACACTATTGGTAACTCGATGGTTGGTTTGTGCTCCTCTGTACACAATAAAACATGTATCTTGCCAAAAATGGTAACATAGCACTTTCCAAAGGTCTAGTATTTTGCATGAGACTGTCAATTTATGCCGTGTTGAACCACTGCAGTTGTTAGCAGCAAACTATCTGCTTGTGGCCTCTTCATATTATCTCTCAACTAGATTCTGTGCCTCCTCAACCCCTAGATTACAAAGGGTTAACAACGCTGCTTTTGTAATAGGTTGTGTTTGTATATAATCTTGTTTTGTCATGGGCATAAATAGGCAGTTTATTTAACAAGTCAAATTGGATGAACAGCACAGCAAGTTTCCCCCCCTCTTTTTTATTCCTTTTTTTATCCTATTCTCCTCTCTAGTCGAACATTGAACGCAAATAATAATGGCAATAATAAACAGAACTGGAGATAACGCTGGCACAATCGTCTGCGACGTCCCAGCACTAGCGTGCGGCTTTGTAGCGCTTAGCCGTGCGGCGAGAGAGGAGGGGAGCGGTGGGCGGAAGTTATTTTACATGATATCAAACACTTGAAAGCGCACAGCCATTGAGAAGCATGGAAAGTCGCCCAAGTTAAAGGAGCGTTGGAGAGAGAGAGAACATAGGGAGGACTAAAATTGTAAATATGCTAGTGTAAAGGGATGCTAAAGTTATCTGGCTAAGCGCTGTCAGGCCACCCATTGTTCGGCGAGGTGATAAAAGGCAATTTCCCGCTTTTTCCTCGCCACCGCACGCGCGGCGCTTAATTTAAGGGCCATTTTCTGTGACAGTGTTGACAGTTTAAACATATCTCCCCCTTTTTTCTCCTGGGCTTTGTTGTCTTTTCCCAGCAAAGCTGCTTGTTGTATTCACGCTGCTGTTTATTAGTCTATAACCCTCTTGTATCGCATGTTCCTCTCAAGGCTCTAACAATGCTTGCCATGGGGCCTTTAATACCTGTCAGCTCCTGCCAATGGGAGCCCATTTTGTTTCATATTCAAATTCCCTGTTGGGAAGATTTGTTTTTCTCCTCTGCTTCCTTAATCTTCTTCCCCGCAACAGAGCTGCGCCTCAATTTGAGGTGACACAGAAAATATGGCTTATCATCGCACTGTGAAAGCGATCCCATTAGGTTGCTACAGCTTTCAAGTGAGCATGTAAATAGTGAGCGGGGATCAGGGGAGAGTAATTGACATAGATGCTCTCATTCAGAGCAGGGCTTCCCCTTGTAATGCCTTTTCGCTGGAGCAAATAAACTCTCGCTCATGCTGCTGTCAGTAGTGGTGTGCGCTTTTCTATGGACTGGAGCTTTATGGCACAATTTTTATTTAGAGATTCTCAAACGTGCATTTGCCGCTGCTAATTACATCTGCCGTTGTTGTCGTGAGAGCAATGTTGCCAGTTAATTAGACGGCTGTGTTAATTTCTAATGAATAATGTTCACTTTATTTTCTACCAATCAGTTAATGCTTTAATGATGCGCTGCGAAATCTACATCACCACGGCAAAGCAATTTTATATTTTAGCTCAGGTTTTCACAAAAAGAGTGAGCAGTGTCAATATTACACAGAAAACAAAATATTCCTGGTATTATTTTACTCAGTTTTGTCTTTATATATGAAAGTAGCTGCCTTTTATATTTATGTTTTATATACAGAACTGTTCAAAAGTTTGGATTTTGATCAAAATATGGTAAAAACAGTAATATTATTGAAATGTAGATTTTTCAGCAGCCATTACTCCAGTGTCACATGATCCTTCATAAATCATTCTAATATGATTTGCTGCTCAAGAAACATTTCATTTGAAAACAGTTGTGCTTAATATTTTTGTGGAAGCCGTGATCTTTTTTATGATTATTTTTAATGAATGGAAAGCATTCATCTGAAAGAGCCTCGATAGTCTTTTGTAACATTATAAATTTTTTTACTGTAATTTTTTACCAATTTAATACATCCTTAAAGAATAAAAGTGCTAATTTCTTTCTTACTGACCTCAAAGTTTTAAATGATAGTGTCACGGTCATGTTTAGTTTCATTGTCATGTTTAGTTTTTAGTCTGAGGATGCGTCTGAAATTCTCTCTTGAGTAGGTACTTCTTTTGAATAAGTAATTACTTCACGACTGCTAAAAAAAAAGGATGTTCTTTAATAGTATTAATGTGTGCAGTATGAATGTAATCTGGACGTACTTCATTCGCCATGTTGTCATTATCATGTGACCTACCAGCTTCATTTACATCGTTTTACTGCCATTCACAAATTCTCTCCCTTGGCCTCATGGGATAGTAAAGTGTCCATCATATGCACACTTCAGAATCTGAACGGAAGAAGTAGGTCATCCGGGTACTTTTTGCTTACTATTTTATGAGTTCTGTGAATTCGGACATCATTCTTTTGTCAGATACTGTTTTTCTCCTACTATATAGTAGGGAAGTATGCGATTTCAGATGCAGTCATGGTTTTCTTTGTCAATTGAATTTGTGAATTTCTAGCATGTCAGAAATTTTGGTCGCTCCTCGTGACTATATCGCACAGTTGAAGCAGAGCTACGAACCGATTGTCCTAAACTCAGTGTTTTTCCCTCACTGCGCCTGCGCGAAAACAGAAGTTTAACCATTTCATCTGCAGCTAAAAAAAAAAAAAAAAACGAAAAGAGGGAGATCTTTAAGTTCTGTAGTTCAAACTAGCTACAAATTACTGTTGCTTACTTCCAGTTCGTGTTGCAAAATGGATTAACCATTACCCACGTATTCCAAGCCACCTGCGATGTATCTACACCGTGCCTCTTTTATTAATTTGTTAAACAATGTTTTTGAAATAAAGCTGTTTTTAATTTTCATTGATGAATTATTGCAGTGTTCGGACATATTATAGACTGTTAATAATTAATTATATGCCTATAATTCATTGCCATATAATTTAGACATTTTCAATAAGGAGGAAGCTTCTATAATATTTTATTATCCTCACAGCGCGTTGGTTATGGGGTGATGCGCTATGAAATTATTGCGTGGCAAATTCATTATAATAGCCTATCAGTTTTATAATAAAAGTAGCCAAGGCCTTCCCTAAGAATAATAATAATAATAATAATAATACAGAAATACTACTAATAATTTAATACATAAATTGGAAATGCTAAATCATCTTGATATTGAGGCTTGTTTTGACAATATCTCTGGATACATGATATCGTCTATTGGCGCTACCCGGCACGGGGGTTTATCAACCGGTTTATCGCATATTTCACACGTATAGTGTGAGCAGTGAAGTCGCAGCTCAATGATCGGACCGTATAGTGTGAGCACATAAATCCTGAGCTTTGGCTTTACATCGCATGCGATCTACTCGTTCAGTGTGTGTAGGTACCTTGCTGAAATCGCACAGACATCGCACAGTGTATGCCCGCCTTTATTCATAGGTGTGGTTTGGGCGTAATGTGAAATAAACCAATCAGAGCGACATCTCACATTCCCTTTAAGAGCAGGCGCGCTTGTTCCATGGCGGATTGATATTATAACAGCGGATTTGCCAGGCGCACACGCCAGGGGCGCGCCAGGAGCGGTTCACAGCCGAGGAGACCGACGTTCTCGTCATTCTCGTCAGGGCCGTAAAACACAGAGAAGTGACATTGGGGATGGGAGAAACCCACCCAAATAAGCTTCGGTTAAACAGGCGTATAATAATTTGGGTAAATGTGTAAGCTAGATTTATGCCTATTTTTTCACAACTTCATGGACACAACAATGATTTCCCTCATGTGTTAATATTTTTCCTTGTCATAATTATGGTTTCTAAAAAGAGAACTGCTGCGTCTGTGTGTAGATGAGATAAGCAAAGTGTATGCGTGTTGTGCACACGCTACATTGGTTATGGCCAAGCATGGGCCCTTAAAATAGCATATGAATAACATGCGCCACTGACTTTAGACTAGGTTTTTCCTGGTCGGTGGCGGAATTGTTTTCTAAACCTGCAAAATAGCACCAGGGAACGTTTGCGCCGGAACACGCCTCCTCTTTGCGCTGAACCGCCCCCGGGAGGGCAAATTAATTTCCTAATTTACCTACGTGCGTCTATGGAGGGAAAAGTCCGCTGTGTGCGAGTGCAATATAGGATTGATACATGCGTCGGTGTACAAAGTCAATTGCGCTGGGTGCAAGATAGGGCCCATGGTCTATATGTATAGCTACATTAAATATAGCCTGTAATTCCCTTGCAAGTGAGCATCACATTTGGGAGTCTGTGATATGGGAAAAAAAAAACTTGTTCTATTGCATTGTCCTAGGCAGACTTAAATCAGTCCGATCACTACTAAAAACATTTGAGCATTTTAGCAGTAAATGGTATTTTACTGTGGAAAACATGTTGCTAGAGCTATATTGAGAGAGTGCTTTCCTTCACAAACAAAACCCTATATGATACATAAGTGACTATTTTTAATGATTTTATGTTATCAAACATAAACTGAACTGAGGTCATCATCTCATAAATAAAACTTTTAGGTGCATAATTTTCCTGGTAAATTGAGTCTTTGTGCTTATTTATCTGAAAACTTCTCATTTCCAAATCCCTCTCTCTAAATACCTCAACCAGGGCTCTTTCATGCACAGCCTTTTGACATAGTGTCCTCTCTACTGAAAAATACAACAAACTGCACCACAGAGAAGAGATGCCGGCACGCAGTGTATTTGAAAGGTGTCAGGTTTCATTTCTTTGGTTAAGCCTCAAAGTAGAGGAGCTGTGTGGCCTCATTTGAGACATTTGAATCCAACTAACTTATTATAATCTATTGCCGCTACTCAAAGAGAACAGAGACACCTGGCTATATATCCTTCTTTCTATTATCTGTTCTAGCTCACCGCTTTATTTTGTTCTGAGGATTTTCTTTCTTTTTTTAAATATATGTATTCTTCTTTTGTCAGTGATCTCCAGGAGAAAGCAGGTGTATTGTTCCTGGCTGCTGAAATTGAGTTCATAATAAGTGAAGTTATAATAATAAGCTTTTTAAAGTATGATAGCATCTATCAGAACTGCGAGAGACAAAAAGCAAGCTTATGACGGCAGTATAAAACTTCCCGGGAGTCAAATGAGATGTAACATGTTGGCTCAGTGTGCATCAACATTAATATCAATATTCTTTTCTATCTCTCTTAATTATCTCTCTCAGGAGTGTTTGTTGTTGCACTTCATGTGTCACATCTATTTTTGCTTTTGTTTACACGAGTAAATTAGCCAGTTGTTATTGCTAACTTAATAATGTTATACAAGTTCATCAGCGCACTGATGCAAACATCTCTGAATCTGGTGGGAATATTTAATCATCACCATGCAAAACTGCTACGGTACATTTAGGTGTAATTTTCATTCATGCAAAGGTAATTTGTTTCTATATTATAAATTAATTAACACTAACAATGATGGAGAACGCTTGTGAATATGTAATTGAGAGCTCACTGCAGACACAGATTGATTATACTCGTCCCTCCTCCTGTTGTGATCCTCCACCTCTCCTGTTTGTGACGCCAAGTGCATTTGCCAGCATCTTCTCAACAGACAGTTGCAAAGACTGGAATGATTAAAAATGTTATTTTTGATCCATTTGTCCTTCCTGCATACAACCACCATCTCTCTAAGGGAATCATTAGCATTTCGGTCTCCATAGCATCCATTATCATCATGGGTTTTTAAAGGTGAAGTGTGTAATTTCTACACCATTAGCCTCACCATAATAAATTGAAAAATATTGTTTGTTTTCAAACAAAAACAACCCAAAAACTCTCTCCATCTGCCATTGGTAGAAAAACAGTTAGCCCCGCCCCAAACGCATGTCTAGTAAAACAAAGTAATGGTTTGATAGAAGTTTTTTTTAAGTCGAAGTATTTCATATATATATATATATATATATGAAAGTAATATATTTACGCAAAGAAAAAACGTTTTCCATTTTTAGTACATTGTTCTTGTGTAAACGTAACCTCAGTTATGATTCCATCAACCTATTTTAATGCACATTTTTGGTAATCGCATTAAAAATGTTGGATTTAAACAAATTTTTTTTGAAACAAAAAAAAATCAGGGTGCAGAATTGTTTTCTGATAAGAAGACATGCGCATAAACTATGATGGAAACACATTTACCGAATAAATCCCTTGATGTGCAACAAAAAATGTGATTGGAAAACTGGACTAACCAGCGGATCAGTTTCATTGCACAGCATCTCAAATGTTGGTTTGACCATTCTGAAATGCCCGAGCCAAAGTCTATCATCAAAATGGTCATAATTCCCTCCCAGAACTGTCTCAAACGATTTCATTCGCAAACACCAGGCATACACCTCCGAACACAAGATAACATTACAGCGTTTGTTGTTTTGTCTGCACGCGCTGAGGTGCAAGTTTTTTATGATGTACGAAAACAGTCACATTGGCTTCTCCGATTGCAGCAACTTTTATTGCAGATATTTTGCAGCAATTTCCCAGGAAGTAATGATTTTGTGTTCTTGGGCATGGGATGGAAACAAAGCTTTATTCACCAGTGTTTTATACGATATTCCAATTTTGTGCATAAGCTAAATTCGCAACTTTGGATGGAAACATAACACTGTTACACACTTCCACTTTAACCGCGACTCAAAGCATGGCTTGTTTTTCTGCCGTACCTTTCACTTTAATGTAGTATTAAATGAATATCAATGGCTTTGCATTGTTCCAGCTGTTTGAGATAGCAATCTCCTTTCATCACACTTGATCAGATTGATGACTTTAGCTTAATGTTTCGACCGTCTTTGTCTCTGTTTGTTGGTCTATGTGTGCATGTAAGGGTTGTGATGTAATTCTTTTGGCAAAATCAGTTTCCTTTGATGATATAATTGAACAAAAAGCCACTTATGCTTTTCAACCGCAAGAATGGATCATTTTATCTAAACATCTGTGTGGATAGAGTGAGAGAATAAAAGTGAAGGTCATGATGCATTGAGAAACTGTTTGGAATTACTTTTACATGTCTGAGACAAGACAGGACATGCAGTGGTTTGTGTGTTTGTGAAAGAGAGAATGTGTTCTCCCACAGAGATGCTCAGTGTCTTTAGATGCTCATGAATCTTAAGCATTAAATCGGTATGGATGAAATCTCCAGAAGTCAACACATTACTGTATACTGCAAAACACAGGAGAGTCATAGGAATGTTTTGGTCGCTTCACCAGAGGCAAGCTGATTTGTTACACATATGTGAAAACACTTGCACTTGTGCTTTATTAAAGTAACTGCAAGGGAAAAAAAATTGCTACCAGTAAGAACATAGATCACCCAAAATTTTGTTAATAACTTAATGGGAACAAAGTCATTTTTTTATTTAATAATTCAGGCTATTTTTGTGAACTGAATCAACAGAGATCATTACAAAGATCTAAATCAAAAGAATGATTCATTCAAAACATTTGTGTGTGTGTTTGCACTGTAAACCTGAATAAGTTGGATCAGTTACATAAAAAAATGTAGAAGTTAAGAAATTCAAAGTTTAAGTAAGCAGATTGCATTTAACTTGAAATATTTGAGCAAGCTAATCCATTCATTCCTTTAACACATGTAATCTCAATTTAAATGTTTTTAGTAGATGAAACTTGGCTATAGCTTTAATTAGCCAATTCAGTAAATGTTAACTTCCTAATTGGTAATACAATGCTTTGATAGCATTAGCATAGCATAACAATTGCTGAATGAGTATGGCAAAATTGAACATTTAACATACATCTATTCTCAAACCAAGCATGCTCCACTCGTCACCATGTTACCCCCAAAAAACCCATGCATAACAGAAACTCTTCTAAATTAGCATAGCAAAGCATTACACACTACTAAATCTCCAACTTAAAATTAATCTTGCACACACAAAAAAAAAAAAACATTATATAACACTTAATTTTAGCATTTACTTTTCCTTTCGAGTGCCATGGCAAAGCATGCTGGAAAATAGAAATCCCAGTCCAGTTTAAGTTTGTCTAAATTAAAAGAAACAAGTTCATAAAACTCAAAACAATTAAACAATTCAGATTACTTAAAATGTGTCTGTTTTGTGAACTCAAAAGAAAAAGAAACTTCTAAAAACTCATCAAAGTTTATTTGATTGAACCATTTTGTTTAATTTAAGTTTTCCTTTCGAGTGCCATGGCAAAGCATGCTGGAAAATAGAAATCCCAGTCCAGTTTCAGTTTAAGTTTGTCTAAATTAAAAGAAACAAGTTCATAAAACTCAAAACAATTAAACAATTGAGATTACTTAAAATGTGTCTGTTTTGTGAACTCAAAAGAAAAAGAAAGTTCTAAAAACTCATCAAAGTTTATTTGATTGAACCATTTTGTTTAATTTAAGTTTGCCCAACTCAAATCTATTAATTATTTTGAGAGTTTGGATTTACAGTCGACTAAAGTGATGTAAATTAGCATGTGGTAAAACTAATGACACTTTAAGGAATATGTAAGTAGAAAAAGAAGGCCCACTTCTTTATTCTAAGTTAAGTTTGGTTTAGTTTAGTTTAGTTTAGTTTAGTTTAGTTTAGTTTAGTTTAGTTTTAGCAAAGGTGTGTTCTGATGAAAATCTGCTGTCTCCTATTAAGCAGCAGCACTGCATTTTAGCTCAAAGCTCTGCAGTAATTCTCTTTAACAGCAGTGTTAAGACAAGCTCACACCAGTCAGTGGTTCTCCAGCAGCTGTTCAGATAAAACACAGATGTTGTAACATGTTTGCTGATCCGGAATGATCTGACTATGATGTGATAATAAATTCAGTGATTTTATTAAATCTTTATGTATTTTTGTCCTTTAAATGTATTTATTTAGAACTGTTCTGAGTTCGATACAAGTTAAGCTCTATCAAAAGTATCTGTGGCATGCTGTCGATTGTCACTTAGCACTGATAATTATTTTAACATTTGTTAAAACAGACAAACAAAACTGCCTTTACAGTAATACATTTTCAAAGGATGTCTTTGGGTCAAGTCTCTTTTGTCCTATTATAACATGGTTATATTATTGGTATGTTTTTCTAGGCCCTCCCATGGAAAGGATATAAAGGTGGTCTGAACAAACACCCAAATTGTCTCAAATGAGGTATATAAATAGAGCCCCCCCCCAGGCCAACTGCAAATGAGGAAATTGGGATTAAATGGGCGTCATTACCTTTGACTCACTGCAGAGTCTGAGCGCAAGGAAACCCTTACAGACCCTCGACAAAGCTTTGTAGTAAAAACTGCAAAACTGTTTTCAGATAAGGAGGCCGAGGCTGGTGTGGCATTGAATTCCCAGAGGTGCATTCCCTCACGTCTACACTGGTGTGAACTAAACCAGCCCCGACCCGAGCAGCCGTGCACGCCTGTCACTCACACCGCAGTGTTCTCTCCTCTGGGCTCTTCTGTCCCACGTCCCGCGGGCGAAAAGATGCCTGATGCTCTTTCTTGCACAACTCCCCTGCGTCTGTCTCAAGTGCCTCCTCCATACGGAAGGGCAACAACGCACACATATGCACTCATAAATCACGGTAAGAGAAAACATGCTGAAGACATGCAGACTTGCACCTCTCACGCAGAGGTGAACACACTCATGTGTCATGAAAAGCAGATCCGTTCTTTTGCTTCCCTGCAAAGCGGCCATAAAACGACACGGGCCGGGATCACAAACATTTACAAACCCACGGGGCAATTTGCACATCTTTGCAAATGGATTGTTGTAATTGCCCCTAAGCATTTGTTAGGATCTGCTGTTGTTGCTATTTACATGTATTCAGCTTATATCTGGCTTAAATATGATAACAAATAAAAACCTGTTTCAGATTTACATCCTATCAGCCAAAAACGTTCAAGGTTTGATTATTCATCTGCGCCTTGCAAAGATCTAAATAAGAGCTTTTATCTAAATAAGGCCATTTAATGCAAGGCTGCACAAACAGGTTTAATAGTTTGCGCTTGTCTCTGTGTATGTGGATGTGCACGTACATGTATGAATGTGTTTACAAGTAAATGTGTGGGTGTGTGTTTCTATGTGTGCAGTGGAGAGGCCTGTGTGTTGTAGTGTTCAGATAAATCACAGCTTTAGAGCAAACATTGTTCGATGACAGGTCAAGGGAGTGGAGGCGAATGGAATGTTTTCTGAACTAACCAACAAGGAAAACAACTTGTCCTCTTGCTAAACCTCTGACTAAGAGAACAAGTAGCTTTGCTAAAGGTGTTAAATGTTTACCCAGCTCTGTTCGCTCTGGATGTGTGAAAGATGATGGCAGATAAACTCAGATAAAGAGAGTCGCTTGGCTTTTGTTTGCAGGTGTGAACGACTTACAGGGCTTTTAGAGAGAAAAGACTTTCGGCAGGTTGCTAGTTCCTGTCTTATCTACACAGTATGAACCAATCAGCTGCTTGATCTTGTGCATATATGGGTGTTTCTTCACTAAGGGCCTTTTTGGCCCTCTGGACTAGAAAATAAACTCTCTTCCATACTTTCCATACACTCTCTATAGTTTAATTTGTCCCCTAATAATCCTGAATAGTTTATATACATGTACCAGGAACCGGAAAACATTCAATGAAATGCTAATAATAAAATACAGCCCCTCACGGATGACTGCCGCACAAACATAAACAAAACACAACGTAAAGTCCAGGCCTGGTCCTCGCTTGTCCTTCACTGTCGTCACTCCTCCTTTTATCCTTCCGGATCCTTCCGTGTGACTCGACTCACTCATTAGCAATCGCGCCACCGGCCTCACTCCATTCCCACGGCTCTCGGGCCCGCCCTGCTTGCCACAAGTATACTATAATTTTTAGAGAGATATCATTATCATTTTCACCACAATCCCAAATACTTGTCATTGTGGAAATAATGCTAAATTGTTGGGACAGTCATAGTTTGTGTAAAGCATATCTAAATTATGTCCAAAGAACATAAAAGGTTCATTTCACTATTTGTTTAGATTATCAGTTTTTAAAATAGAATAATTATTTTTATGGTGGATTTTTTACAAGCTATACATATATTACAATTCTTTGACATTCTTAAGATTATTATTAACAATAAATATATAAAAAAAAGGTTTCCAAAATAGTTTTAATATGATTTTTTTTGTGTGTGTGTGTGTGTATAAAACAAAAGAAAAAATGTAATCTGTTTGGATACAAATCAAACCCTGGGAAAGTACTGGTATTTGAAGATATAAATGCATAAACTCCATAAATGCAGTGAACATAGACGGATAGGCATACCAGTGTTGTTTACTCTTTCCTGTTCAAACAGAGCATGCATGCATATTGTGTTGGTCATTCATTCATAACTCACAAGATAAGCAGTGAGAATACACATGGCACCACCTCAGTGTCTACGTTCAAGCCATTATCTTACATAACCGCAGGTGCTGCTTCAGTACACACTGCTTAACGCTGGCCAACACACGGTTTCATTGACTGCAGCAAAGGATGGTGTAGTTTTTTCTGGAAGACTTTGCTCTGCCGGCGGAGCGCATTCATGTCCTCCTCCTCCCACTCTCTCCATGGGTAGATTGAGCCTCACAATTATGCTTTATTAATCTGCATCCCTTAATTGAAAATTCCCCTGATGAGGAGCGATACTCCGGGGCTGTACCTGGAATACGCCACTCATTATCTGCCAAGGTGCCTTTGTGGCCTGACGGCACTTTCCGCCACGTCCAGGCCCTGCATGCAAATCAGAGTATGGATAGTGTCCCTGGTGACTGAAAAGAGGCGAATGAGAGAGAAAAGAGTGAGGGGGAATTAGAGACATGATTGTTGGTGTGTTTGGCGATTCTATGTTTATGTTTGTGTGTGAAGAAGTGAAGAAGCATCACTTGCCCAATGCATGTCTAAGTATAAAAATAGATATTCTTAAACATGTGAATGTAAAACTGCTAAGCTATTAAAAGGTGATTCCCCCCCAGTTGTTCATTATATTATAGAGCACCAAGTAGGTCATGACAATTTGTCCCACCTAAGATGAGCTTGTGGCAAGATTACAGCTAAATATGGATCTAGTCCAGGCTGCTTGTATGGAAAAATAAAAGTGAAAATAAGGTCCCACTTTATATTAGTTTTCTTTAACTACTACGTACTTACGTTAAAAAATACACTTTGTTGTATTGCAAAACACTTTTGCTTCTAAAGTAAGGTTAGTTACGGTTTGGTGGTAAGGTTAGGTATGAGGGTTGGTTAAGTAAGGGTCAAAAATAAATACAGATGTAATTACATCCAGGTATTTTTAAATACTTGTATGTACACAATAAGTGCATTTTAGCAAATGATTAATTTAAATGTTATATATATATATATATATATATATATATATATATATATATATATATATATATATATATATATATATATATGTATATGTATATGTATATATATATATATATATATGTATATGTATATATGTATGTATATATATATATATATGTATATGTATATATATATATATATATATATATGTATATGTATATATGTATGTATGTATATATATATATATATATATATATATATATATATTTATTTATGGGTTATACCAGATTGTACCATGTGTCATATTCTATTATTAATTATTATTACTAATTATTATTATTGTTTAATATATTTTTTAAATTGTAGGAAGGTGACTGAAGATTACATTTGAACTTTGATGTACCAGTTATACATTATGCTTGCGCTTGTCTGTAATAAGCAAATATTTACTTAATGATTAACTTGCTTGCTTACCTCACATAAAGGTGCAGTAGATGACGTACATCTTCATGCAAATACATATATATATATATATATATATATATAGAGAGAGAGAGAGAGAGAGAGAGAGAGAGAGAGAGAGAGTTATTTAAAATGTTTCACAAATGAAGGTACTTTACCATCTGCTAATTTTACCAGCACATTTGCACTTCCAGGGCTTTCAGATTAACACTCAAAACATGTTAAATGAAAAGGTACATTGGTGGGAAATTAAATATGTGAATTGAAAATGATTGTTACATAAAATTAATTAGGAAGAAAAAGAGGAGCTAATAGGTGATTAAATATTAAGCAAACTGTTCGGAGAGGTTTCAGTTCAGACTTTAATTACCAAACCCCCTTGCTTCATTTTCCATGTTTTTGATAAATAATAAAGCAGTTCGTCTTGGCCATTACAGCCTCCTTCTCTCCCTGATTACTCATCCTTTCTGATGCGAATAGCTGAAAATGTGGGTCAGTTTGTCGTTTAAGGGACGATGCATATTAAATTGTATTTACCGTGCCATGCGAGAAATAAAAAAAAGAAAGAAGAGGAATCCTATTATAAGTTCTTTGAAAGTAATTACCTTAATTATAAGCTCTAATATAGTAAGACAGGGAGAAAAGGGAAGTGCGGGAGTCGTTTATGAAGCAATACTGGGAACTGTTTGATTTAATGAGGCAGCAAAGGCACAGGGAGCGCTATGTCATACTGTCTCTTTTCCCTTCCACTCGTTCCCTGGAAGTCTCTAAAAACCTTTTGACTGTCTTTGCCTTTAAACAATGTTTCTCTCTCTCTCTCTCTCTCTCTCTCTCTCTCTCTCTCTCTCTCTCTCTCTCTCTCTCTCTCTCTCTCTCTCTCTCTCTCTCTCTCTCTCTCTCTCTCTCTCTCTCCTAAGTCTGGTGATGGTAGGTGGCCCTATTGTGTTCCCCTCACCTTATCAGGGCTTTCTCAAATCCTTCTCCAGAAAAACATCAGGAAAGTCTCTGACATCACTCGCCGTTGTCATCGCTCTTCAGTGACATCACGTAAGTGTCTTATTGGTTGCCCCCCCCCCCCAGCCTGACCCTCCCCTTGGCCTTGTCATTAGTTGTGAGTTGCCTCCCTCTCTGCTTGTTATCTACAGTAACACAAATGCAAAGGTGGAGATTTTGACAATAAACCCTGGGCGCCACAACTTCCTCCCTGCCCTCTTTGCCCACATGCAGGCACGTCTGATAACAGTTCCTTATAAAGGGCTCCTGTTTCACAAAGGTCTAACTGAGCCGAACAGGTGAAAGTTTGATAACATTTTGTAACAGGGCTTTTTTTTTCTGCCCACCAAGAGACCTTGTTCTTTGTAACAAACAAACAACTGATAAGGTCAGAGGTGCTTCAAGCTTTCAGTGTGTCATTTATTAGCAAGTCTGAATTTATTAGCAAGTTTGGGTCATTTATTAACAATTATCGTGGTTTTTAGTCAGTCCTCTATTCATTGTTTTGGTCCCCATGATTAAAGACAGCTTATAAATCAAACTGAATTATGTTATTTTGAAAATGTAAAAATGCAGAATGTTTTCTGTGATGGGTTTAGGGCTAGGGTTTGGGGATAGAAAGTTTGTACAGTATACAAGTCACTATGTCTACGGAAAGTCCGCATAAAACAAGGAAATCCAACATGTGTGAGTGTGTGTGTGCATGTGTGTACAGGTTTATATTACATTGTGGGGACCAAATATCCCCAATAAGGATAGTAAATCCTGAGATCACCTACATCCCCCACGAGGGAAATGGATTAATAAACATTCTAAATTATGTTTTTTTTTAAAAAAGGTAAAAATGCCAAAAGATTTCTGTGATGGGTAAGTTTAGGTATCAGGTTAGTGTAACTGTAATTGGATAGAATATACAGTTTGTACAGTGTAAAAAACATTATTTTTATGAAAAGTCCCCAAAAAGATAGCAGAACCGTGTGTGTGTGTATTTTAAGCCTTTAAAATTGCCTTTTTATATATAGTTATACAGTTTCAATGAGAATGTTAATGAGAAAGACACGTGTTTTTGAAAGATTCCTCCTCTTTTCTCCAGAGCAGCTGCTCTCTTCATGTAGTAATGATTAGGTGAATATTTACCTGACATGTCTGTCATACCGCATGTGCGAGAAGCTTTGCGAGATAGACAGGAAATCACTACTTACGTTCTGGTCAGATCGGCTTCAACCCACCTGTCCACCTTTCAAAACCAATATAGATCTCAGTGTGTCGAGGCAGTGGCAAAACAATAAAAATAATTGCCACCTTTGAGAAAAGAAAAATGGTGATGGAATAAGCAAATGTTATTTTTGTGTCTCCGCAAAAAAAAGAAAAAACAAAGCACACCCCTCAAATTATCAACAGCATTCACATTTCAATGATAGCATAGATGAGTTTTTTTTTTTAAATGGACACACAATTATGCTCACTTGTCATATATTAATACAGATTCTTGACATCTTCCATAGAGCATGTGCTGTCAGCTCTTTGTCTGCTTTAATTGAAAATTAATGGTTAGTGTGTTGCCTTGGAAACCAAGGCAATGGCCGCCAGTGGCGTTCACAATTCAAGCAGACACCAGTGGCATTCGTTGTCCTGTCTGACCTTGGAAGTTTGAAAAAAGGAAAAGGCGGAAAAAAAATAAGAAAAAAAATGGAAAAAAACAAAGGGAGCAAGCCAATAATAATAATAATAATAATAATCTAAAAAATATAAATAATTATAATTAATATATATATATATATATAATTATATATATATATATATATAGAGAGAGAGAGAGAGAGAGAGAGAGAGAGAGAGAGAGAGAGAGAGAGAGAGAGGTTGAATAGTGCATACTTTATATAGCAAGTAAAAAAAAAGTAAACGTATTGTGAGCATGGAGTTCGACGGAGAATAAAAAGGAGGGCAAAAGAACGATGGTGTCAAAGTGGCAAAGAGAAGAGGATTATGTTTGAGTGAGAAAGCATAAAGGCCCATCTCTTCATTCAATTCTGCCTATTACCTCTGTGATACTACAGTGATGATGTTGCCAGAGGTTATATTATAGCGTCATAATAGGCCAGCCTTCGAGGAGCAGCCAGTGGCCTCTGAATAGGCTAGTCAAGATTGTATCTGTCTGGCAGAAGAAAGAAATCGACTTTGACTTCTGAGGGCATCGGCGCACAGAGCAACAAAAGGTACTCTGGAACGGCATCATCTGGAATTCAGAGCGGAGGTTCGGCTGGTAGAAGTGGTGGAGCGCGATGGTTTTAGTTATCATGTTAGCTTGCAACTTGTCAAGTCTTAAGGGAAGGCTAATTTTATATTTAGATATACATCTAATACCTATAATTCTGCAGAAAAAAACTTGTGAGTTGTTGGTCGTTCCAAACCCATAAGACCTTCGTTCATCTTCGGAACTCAAATGAAGATATTTTTGATGAAAACCGAGAGCTTTCTGCCCCCCTTAACAACTTTCAAGACCCAGAAAGGTAGTAAAGACTGTTGTGTGCAAAAAAAAACTAAACAAAAATAACAACTTCATTCAACAATTTCTTCTCTACCGGTAAATCTCAGTGCTTACAGGGTCTGCGTTCAAATGCTGGCTTAGTAGAAATTGTTGAAATTGATGAATAATGTTGTTATTTTCACACAAAAAGTATTCTCGTCACTTCATAACATTACGGTTGAACCAGTGTAGTCACATACTATTGTAACAATGTCTTTACTACCTTTCTTAGCCTTGAAAGTGGTAATAACATTGCAGGGGGTGGGTGAGGGGGGCTGGAATAGCTCTTGGATTTCATCAAAAATATCTTCATTTGCGTTCCGAAGATGAACGAAGGTCTTGTGGGTTTTGGAACAACATGAGGGTTAGTAATTAATGATAGAAATTTCATTATTGAGTGAACTAACCCTTTAATTGACAAGAGCCGTTCTTTCTAAATGTATCTTAAATGGCTTCCTTGTGGCTTCTTCCTTCATCGTTCTATTGAATGGCTGATACCAGTGGAGATCTACCACTCTGCCTTTGAATTTTCTGCATTCTTTTGACGTGCCCTCTTTGTCTGAGTGCCCTACATCAATAGCGGAGGCACCTTTCGCCTCTCAGAACAGGAAGCTGGGCTCTGACCGGCCACAAAGACTCTGCATGAGGGCCTGATTAGGCTCTCAGACTCTTTCTTACCATTCTGAGGAAGGGCTAAATCCCCTTAGTTCAAAACCAACCATAGGCCTTAACCACATCCCAGTAAATAGTTTTAAAAAGGCTGCTGTAATGATGAATGTTTATTGAACATTGGTGTCTTTTATCATATTGCTGATGCCACCATTTTACAAAAAGCAAAAGTCTGTGTTATTTTCACACGTATAATTACCGTAAATACTGTTTTTCAGAGGATTAAACTGTTGGGGTATTATTCCCCTCACATTTGTCACTTGTCACTTTCAGTGTCATTTTTACCCTGAGCTGTGGTTAACTTCTGACCCTAGTCACACTAAATGTAAAAATAGAGCATGACGCATTAAAAAAAAAAAGAAAAGAAAAAGAAATTCCTTTTATTTATTCAGCAATTATGCATTAATTTGATCAAAAGTGACAGTAAATACATTTATGATGTTACAAGAAAAATCTTTAAAATAAATGTTGTTCTTTGAACTTTCTATTCATCAGAGAATCCTGAAAAAATTTGTATCACGTTTTACACTAAAATATTAAGCAGCACAACTGTTTTCAATATTTATAATGATAATAAATGTTTCTTGAGCACCAAAATCAGGATCATGTGACACTAAAGACTAGAGTAATGATGCTGAAAATTCAGCTTTGCCATAAAATATATTAAAATAACACAGTTCTTTTAAATTGTAATAATATTTCACAATATTACTGTTTTTGCATATTTCAAATAAATGCGGTCTTGGTGAGTATAAGATTTTCCAGCACCAAACTTTTGAACTACAGTGTACCTTCTACTTTTATGAATTCTGTGATGCTTTAACAAACATCATTTGAATAATATTTTTTACCCTTATAGAACTTAAGTAAAAAAAATAAAATAAAAAATAAAATAAAAAAAAAGCCTTGTCCCATCTAGGACATGGTGTAAGAACACAGCTTGTGTTAAAATCATTGTAAGGCACATCCTTTATATATAAAACGGTCATGCATCATTCAAGCATCATGACAGTTTTCTCAGCAAATAATTAAGCTTTCTATAAGCCCCTATGGACTTTTACATGCAATATTAGTTCAAATCTGACCCTTATTTGGAGCTAAGCATGGTTGGGTGAAATGCTCTAGTTTATTTTGATTTACAGGGTTATAATAATATTCCCCTGCCAAATATACTGGCTGTCTGATCCCAGAGTCCTTTTATGAATCTGTGCTCCGGCCCAGTGCCCCAGCATTCTGTTTGTTTATTTGTCCGCGGGTCAGCTGGACTTGTTTCTGTACTGAAAGAGGCCTTAGGGGATTATGTTTTACAGCGCCATGAGGGAAAAATTTTCCGAGCCCCTGTTAAAGAGGGAAATGCGGAGACAATGGAGGAAGACAGAGCGATTGCTAAATAGAATCTGCACAACTGTTGGGTTGATCCATGCTGCTATTCCTCAGGGGAGAGCGAGAGAAAGACAGAGAAAGCGAGAGGTCATGGAGCTTCATTTTCCCTTTTGCCTTGAGGGAAGGCACAATAGCAGACTCACAACCCCTGAAGGCACGTTTGTTTGAGTGCGCCACAAATTCAATTTGTTCTTGTTGAGAACATGTCACATTTAAATGATCGGCATTAACGTTGTCAACAAGAAGTTGGCAGAGCGGGGATCTGAATTGGCACGTTGCCCCAAGACACCTGGCTGCTTAGCGCAAATTTAACCCATTCTGTCATGTGGCACTGCATTTTAGCTTATTTTTCAGTATTATTGAAACAGATTTCCTGAAAACGAAATCTTACATTTCCTTACATCTGGAAACATGGTAAAATATTAAAAAAATATATTTTAACTTGAAGCATTGCTTTCTTCTCCTTAGTACTTAGTCATTTTAAATAAGTACATTTTTAAAGATGCTGCTGAAATTACCATCCTAGTTGTCTGTTGTTTTGAGGACTCATTTTGTCACTGAATTTTATTATTCATTTAGATATTATATATTAATTTCCAAAAAAACAGAAACCTCACATTTACATACTTCTGGAAACATGGTTAAATATTTAAATTGACCTAATTTAATCACCTTGAGTTTTCTTAATATTATTAGTGATTTTAAAGTATATTTTTAAAGAAAATCTGACTGAATCTATTACAATCGGCATCCTAGTTGTCTGTTAATCTGAGGACGCTCATTTTGTCCCCCTATATATTAGATTTGGTTCAGTATTGTACACAGTTAACACATATATGAGTGAGGAAATCAAAAACAATTAATCAAAAACTCAATTCTTTGACTAGTTTGACCTGAGCATTACTAATTCCCTGCGTTTTTTGCAGTCTTTTAAGACATTTCATCCCTGCATTTTGAAGTAGAGTGAAGGGCTTTTCAAGGCCTTAATATTTCAGTTGAGTGTGAATAATGAAAATCATCAAACAGATTGGAGGGAATAATTTAATAAATGGCAGAAGCATCCAGTGTGCCGGTGCCTGTCATTGTGCTCTAGAGCATTAGTCACTTTGAAAAACTCTCTCGAGGCCAATGAGGTCATGGATCATTCATTAATACCCTATTCTTTGGCATTAGTGCAGAATTTTGAAGGTCTTCTTATACTGCATCGTTGTCGTTGGATACACGCACACATATGCACATTTTTTACGTGCACTTTAAATGAGACACGCAGTCATATGCAAGTCCTTGCCCATGTGTTCCCTCCCTCCTTAGTGCTATTTAAAGCTTCTAAACGCAACAGTTAATTCTCCCTCGTTCAGTAACCGAAAGCTTTCAGCCAGGATGTCATAGCAGCGCAATAAATCCCTATAAACATTTATTGTGCACAAATAGCATCATCTCATATCACACACCTAGCACAATGTTTTTTTTTCCCCCTCCTAAGTGTCTTCTGACTCTAAGGGAGTGAACACACCTCAGTTTAGGTTGTCACTGGGTTAAGCTTGAGTCGTGCACGCTTCTGTCAGCGGCTTGTCAAACTAAGTGCTTGTTGCAGTATTTAAGGATGATTCTGCGATTTTGTTACTGCCCCTTTGCGTCCCAACATGCCCTGCTTCCCTGGATACATTCTGTTGTTAGTACACAAAAGTGTGATGGCACTGTCTGACTCTCAAGGTTGTAAGATTTGCAGGTTTTATAGCTGTTGGAGAAACACTTCGTATCATATCCATCGGCGTGCGCTTGTTTGCATCCCCTCTCTTCTTTTGAGCCGACACCGTGACAGCGAGCGACCTGCGGAGGCGACGGGGGTCATCGTGGTTTAATTGCCATTTCATGTGCCCACCCCCCCTCGATCCGTCTCTATGTTCAGCGTTAACGCACGCAATCCTTTGCAAGAGGGGGGGAAGAATAAAACCAAGAACCATCCGTGATGAGGCGTAGGCGGACGGTGACGGTTGCCGAGGCCCCCTCTCTTCAGCTGGGCACCCAGCAACCGAACACAAACACAAGTTAAGAAGTGGCCAGCGTTCTCACACAAAACACATGCTACAGATCCCGGCCTCCAGACGCCACGGCATCTGAGTCTGCGCTCTGTAAAATAATAACACATAATAAGCTTGATTTTCTTTTTATATGCATGTGTGGATGAAAATTCCCATGCCTCAGATTTCTCTTTCAATATTAACCATACCATATTACAAAAAGTGAGAGTTTTGTGTTGTTTAAACTGCATGTGTGCACCTGAAGGGATAGTTCACGTAGTTCATCATTATTTACTCACCCTCATATTGTTCAAACCCATAAGCACACAACAACAGGAGGAATTCTGAAGACAGTTGATGTCGCTCTTTTCCATGCAATAAAAATTATGGGGACTAGAACTTTAAAACGCAGCTTTTGCAAGTTTTCTAAAGTCATAAGATTCATTATTAGAGTTGTAAGAGTTGTATTTACTGAAAATCTTGACATCCACCTAAGCTCATCTATGTTCATGACTGATTTTTTATAAGATAAGTAGCATTATCCAATTTGAATCATGAGCAAATCATTATTTGCCTCATATCATTTATATGAATTATTCAGTTTAATGAATCATTTATATGAATTAAACTGATTCATTGAGTGAGTTGAACGAATCAAAAAAGGAATCATTCAGACTGGTTTTGTAAACACTCGATCCTTCAAAAAAAAAAATTCTCGAAAAAATATTTGTTCATAATTCTGATGGAAGAGGGAAAATGAAACGGGGTGAACTATCCATTTAAAGTGATTGTCCACCCCCCAAAAAATGTAAATGCTTTCATCATTTACTCACCCTCATATCGTTCCAAACTTGGATGACTTTCTTTCTTCTGTGGAACTTAAAAGAAGAGAAATGTACAATAGTCAATGGAAACCAAACCATTATTTTTTGTTTAGCAGAAGAAAGGTTTGGAACGACGAGCACACGATGACAGTATTTTCATTCTGGTGTCGCTTTAAATGAATTCTTACAGTTTAAACAGACTGTGACGTACAGCCCTGAAGGTTTCGGACTAGCCTTGCCTCCTGTAGATTGCTCTGTCTAACTAAACATGTGTACATGTGTTTACCCACCACGCTACAGCATCCAGGGCATGAATTATTCACACCTAGATGTAATGGACCCCGCTGAGCGGCTTACAGACTGAAGGTTAGCGTGGGGAGCGGGGTTAAACACATATAAAGGGGCCGGCGATGGCTCTTTTAGCTTAGCATCTACCTCACTTAATCAATCTATCAGCTAATATATCAAATCCCTCTCTTTCACGTCCGTTTTCTTTCCCCTGCTGGTCGCTGGCTGATGGCTTACATGTCCTAGCTTCAATCAATTGGCTTTTCAATCAAATCAAATTGGTTTACATCAGCCTGATTGGCCCACATTAGTCAGCACAGATGTACGGCACCTCGACAGGCTTTACATCAATCTACCAATCAATCTGTCGCTCAAGCCAATCACCGGGCCTTATATCATTACATACACAAAAGACACGTGCATGCATACACACTCAGAGGACGGTCTCTCTCGTGAGCTCCTTCAGATCCAGCCTCTAGAGGAGACTCTAAAGTGGACTTAGATTTTAGAGTGGCATCACATATTTGTGTTCATGTGTGTCGCTTTGTGTATTTGAGCAGGTGTGTGTGAGAGAGAAAGGACAAGTCCTCGAGCTTGAAGCAGTTGGTTCAATGAAGAAACACTAGATATTTAGTTAGCGGTGTTTGTTGTTTGTTCTTCATGCCTATGGCTGCTTATGGGATTTATGGATGTGATAGATATATTTGTAATATTTTTTCACTGTGCAGTTGACAACATTGTAAATAAATGTGATAAAAGTGATATTACCTGAATTCAAATACCTACGGTTAAAATTTCATCAATATTTACATATCATTAAATAAATGAACAATATAAATAATTAACATATAATAATTAAATATATATATTTGCACATTCACGCACACACAACCAATCAAAAGATTGGAGTCAGTAATATTTTATTAACAGTAATGTTACTTATTGGCAATAACGTTGCATTTATTTGATCAAAAATACAGTAAAAGCAAATTAAAATAAATGTTTTCTATTTGAATATAATATAATATATTGTGTGTTTTAGGTGTTAGGATGGGTTTTTCATTTTTAAGGTTCTTTGATCAATTGAAAGTTCAAAAGCACTGCATTTATTTGAAATAGAAACCTTTGTAACATTATAAATGTCTTGAACTTTTGATCGGTGATGTATAATTTATATAGTTCTATATATGGGCTATACTTTTCTTTCTTTTTGTTTGCTAATTTGATCCTTTTTTAAGTTCCCTTGAATATCATCTCACACTTTTCATTTCATAGGAGTCTATCTCTCTGTCCATTAAAACTAAAATTAACATGTCACATAAATGTATTTTGAATCTGATTTCTCCAAGTGTGCATGTCTATGCATTTATTAATTTATTTGTTAATGATATGTCAGAACCCTACATTAGCCCAATATAAAAGGTCTCAAGGCTGTTTGATGGAGTTTAAAGCTATAAAGGTAACATTACAAATCATGGCGGGCTTTCTGAGAGTGTCTGCCAAGGCGACGGCCTGTGCACATATATAACCATCAAAGGCTGCAAGGCTTTCTGGCCCACACTCGGGCTCAGTGGGAATAAAGCTGTCTTCTACTGTGCACTGTGGGGCTGTAAAAAGTTTGGACGGGTAATAAGTGGCTCATTTTTAAATGAATATGCGTCAGTCAGAGGGAGCGGGTCGGCCAGATCCTAAGCTTTCATCCCAGTGCTCACGGTAATGACTCGTCGTAAATGAGAAAAAGAGGGAGAGAGAGATACAGAGACAGGGGGAGACACAGGAAGAAATGAAAGTAGTGGTGTGGAGAACATAATGCACATTTCCGCATTTTGGATTTGGGGGGGTTGGGGTTGTTAGTACTGGCATCGGTGGTAAGTGAAAAGCCAGACAACCTCACATCACACACACACACACACACACTTACAGATTGAGTTTGCTTTCATTCAGACATTTGAATGTGTGTGTGTCTGTGCACATGAAAGACATGGCACTCAAATGAACTTACTTTCTCACGTGATCTAGACCAAAATAAATTTAAAACAGCCACCTGTGTAGATCTTCATCACTTGCCCAGAACCGTCAGATACTATTGGGGTTCACGGCAAACTCTGTCCATTCGGCAGGATTTCAATAACCATCTTCAAGGACATTTCCTTCCTTCATACTCAGCCAAATGTGTCTTTATCTAATTCCCTGTCCGCAAGACATATCCCCATCCTCTCATTATGTAATTTGTCCTCTTATATTTCTCTCGTGTTTGATTTTGACAAATATGCGGATTATCTGAATATGGGATTTTTTAAATGTATGGCTAATGTTAACTTTCATGTCTGTCTTCTAATCTGCTGAATATTCATTATGGGTCTCAAGGACAAGCAGAATTGCAGAGGTCATGAATTCTGTGCTGAAGGAAGAGATAGAGAGAGGAAAAGACAGATGGGGAGAGAAAGGAAAGAAAAAAGGGAAAATAATTTACTTTTGATTAAAATTTAAACAAGGATTCACTCTTGAATCACAGAAATCAAACTGATGACCATTCACACTGAAATTCTTCTAAAACTATCAAATTGTTCATAATACAGACAGTCAGTTTGGAGTGTGTTTTGTGGTCATCATTTTAAGGGCCTGATACTGTATTGATAGAGGTGTTAGGAAACTCATTTGACATTAACAGTCATCGACATAACAGTCATGTATAATTATAGTAACTTTTTTGTTTAATTTGTGCATGTGTACAGTAGGCTATATATATATATATATATATATATATATATATATATATATATATATATATACACACACACACACACATGTACACACTTTGTTTGTTTGTTTGTTTATAAATTTGGATTATTAGTAAAGTTTTATTAGTGTATGTTTTATTATAGAATTATATTTTAAATAGCCTATAAATGATATATATATAATTATTATTATATATGTGATTTTATTGTTGTTTTTTGTATTTATTTTTATTATTAGATTTGGTCTAGTAGTATTGTTTTATTAGTATGTTTTATATGTTTCATTTATATTTTAAAAATAATTATATATTATTTATTTAATACATGTTAGATTATTGTTTGTTTGTAATTTTGTAGATTTGGCCTTGTAGTAATAGTGAGAAATAGTAAAAAAAATATGTTTAATTATAGAAATAGAAATAGTGCAGATGAATAATATCAATAATATTGTTGGTATTGTAGTTATTTATTAATAGTTTTGGCTTATAATGAAATATAGTGACAGTTGTTAATAGTGAAAGTTGTCACATTTAATTAAATCTTTCATTAAGTTAATGCTGTGGATGCATTCAAAGATGTGGAAACTGCAAGATTATTTTCTCCCCTCCTGCAAAAAGCTGAAATAAAGAATATGTCAACACTATCTATAGGTAAAAGCCAACAATAAATGCTCCCCTTGTGGTCTCTCATATCAGATCCAGATGTCTCTTTCACGCCGGCGCAGGGAGACAGAACTCTGATGTATTTTATATTGAAGCTAAATCCAGCATTGAGAGTGGAAATGCCACGGCCTGCGCTGTCTTCCAGCTCCCGAACGAGTGAGCTGACAGTGCCTATCCTAACCCAGCATCCTGCGTGACAGCTCTCCTCACACACTGAAAAAGTCAGGGCTGATTCCTGTGGGATCTCACAGCAAACAAAGGACAATGCCGCTAGATTTCCTCTGGGAACTGCAAGTTTGGCCGGAAGATTTAGGCATACTGAAGATTGATAATGTCAGTCGGTTGAGATATGGAGTGTCATTTTAGTGAATGCAGGATCAAAAAAAGAAAAAGAAAAAAAGAAAAAGAAAAGGAGGAGACAGCATGTCATTTGTTTGCTTTGATACAAGATCGCACCCGAGGAAGAGAGCAGAGGGTTTGTGTGTGTGTGTGTGTGTGTGTGTGCCTCAACAAGAGCCCTTTAGCCGCCTCTTTTTGTACGATGTGCAGCTCTCCTCATGTGTACCGCCGCTGGCTCCACCTCTGAGCCGCTCGGTGAATGAAAACTTCGCAAACTCCTCTCCCCCTCCCACAATCCCGCAGCCCTGCTTCTCCCATCACCCCTCGCTATTCTCAGGGGAGCCAGGTGACACTTCAGCCCACTCGCAGAGCCTCTGTGGCGGGGCTACAGCTGTGTCGAGTCGGTCAGCTCCTCCTAAGTGGCCCCAGGCAAGATTTGAACCCTTTTTTTCCTGTCTAAAAACGCGGCACCTTAAAACAGCTCGTTAAACGCTGGCCTCATCCCAGTTCCTTTTTTTCCCTTCCTTCCCGACTGATCTGATTTTTTTTTTTTTTTTTTTTTTGACAGCTTTATTCAAGATGAAGTTCCTCGCATGACATGGGCCGTTAGGATCAGTTACCGCTCCCCGAAGACAGCTCGGCAATGTGGTTTATGTGAGGATGAATACAGTGTTGACAAAAAGACGAGTGTGAGGGGAAAGACCTGGGAGAGAAAGAGGGACAGAACACGGCGGTGAAGCAGTAAACAATACCGTGCTGTGTTATTTAACACCCTCTAACTGAAGCCAGCTGTGCCTGTAAACACGTTTATGACGATTTAATGAAAATATGCTGGTGTGTATGATCTTCCTCAATCAAACAATGTAATTTGTATCGCATACACTGCCACTGTCTTGTGGCGTAAACAGTGGCAGCTGTCATCATAGTGTCTTGTTCTGAGGGACAGTTTCGATACTGTTAAATAGCTCTTTTGATTTTTTTCTTCCCGTTTCCCCCTGAAAACTCAAGGGTTGGTTCTACATAAATTTCGTTTGCCAGTAAGGACCTTAGGGTATGTTTGTAAACACTATAATAATTTTTAGTTTATTTTACAGTGTTAATTTTTTTACTACATTACTCCCACATGGCAGTTAAAATATTTTGAGCTTAATACCACAAATTGCCTACAGTTTACATTAACGCAGACACACTCACTAAACTTTCTGCTCTATCCTTAGGCCACGGCCTGTGTCACCTGTGGCCTTTGAGTGTGTGTGTGTGTGTGTGTGTGTCTGTGTGATGGAGAGATCTGTTGCAGTGATTGTTGCAGTCATTGGCCATTGGCACGTTTAACAAGTGACCTTAGCTTTCGCTTAGGCTCACTGAATGTAGATTATGACACCAAACCAACCCCAAACTTTTCCCCCCTCTGAATTTATTATTTTTAATATAACAACTGATATTGAAGACTTTAAGGAATATCAAAAACTCAATCAACAACACTTGTGGCATAATTTTGATTCCACGAAAATGATTTCCAACTTCATAATTAATAAAAAATAGAAGCAGCAAAATCTGGGTTACATTGAAATGGAATATGAATGGGACCAATCCGTAAATGTTAAATACTCACTTTTTCAATAGTGCAGTCAGAAGACGTAAACAATATGCATGTTAACATGATTTTAAGAACACTAACTTTTTTTATATGATTATTTATCTTGAAAATCTTTTTAGAACTTTGTTGCCATGGCAATGTAACACAAAATATTAAATATTAATTCCCCATTCACTTTAGTTGTAAATGCCATACTGTAACCTTGATTTGAGCTTTTTTCTATTTTGTTTGGGAAGAAAACAAGAGATGAGCCAAAAACGCCACAAATGCTGTCTACTGAGCATATTTTGTGTTGAACCCTGAATATTCCATTAAAGTTGTCTGTTTACGGACTAAATGGGTTTTAGATTGGGCAATACTAACTACTTTATATCTTTATATCACTTTTTAACACCCCTTATAAGCAACATCAACTACTCTAGTGTGACTAAACACTTTTTTATTGTTTTTAAGTCATTCTCTCTCTGAATACTGACATATTTCTCTTTAATTATGTGAGGAGAAAATGTTGTAGAACAGCCAATTCGTGTAGCCAATTATGTTTAATTTAATTACCTGTCGACTTTGATAATTATTACCCCTGATTAACCACAAAGCCTGCTCTTTAATGTTAATCGAAAGTGCTGGATGAAAGTGCTGAGGAGTTTTTATTTTTTCCATTCATAAAAGAGAATGTTATTAGATTACAGTGACTAAGACACTCACCTTTGTCTTTGCCTGTAATATGTCTGAAGGGCTGCATAGCCCTTCTCTTGCAGTGTCCTTGCTTTAGTCCAGCAATGCCCTTATAGACTGTGAAGTTTTTCCAGTGTTGTTGGTCTTGTTTGCGATCCCTAAGGACATTATGCGAGCACAAACAAGTAAACAAGCAAACAGACACACGCAGATAGCATCACCATCACCGAATATCCCATTGCCTGGTGGGATTGAGAAACAGAGTCTGAAAAGAACAAGCAGACGAACGAGTAAACAAATAACACACAGTAAATAGATGTGTTGTTTTCCATGTCCCCGGGCTCTGGTGGTATTCCTGCAGCAGAGGAGAGAGGAAACAGAGTCCGATACTGTTTATTTAGTAAAAGTGATGAAAATACAAACTAAATCCAATGTACTTGTCTCTATGTGAGTGTCTGAGTATGCATGGGTGGTTCTCAGGGAGCGTAACAGTGATACTTCTGGACTTGATCCGCAGCTTTGATGTCAGCTTTGGGACTGATGAGGTAACAAACATCCAGATCTTTAGCCGAGTGAGAATTCGCCCTCCTTGTGGTCATATGATGGCATGTCACAACAATACTAATCAAACTGGCTTACCTAGTCTGTGTGAACGGAAGTACAACTTTAATGGACTCATTTTGTCCCTCAAAAATGTGAAAGCTCATTAGCAAATATGGCATTTTATTTAGAAACAAGATATATTCCAGATCTCAATGCATCCAAATGATGTACCGAAAGATAAGCAATGCAACATGATTAATGAATGATCAAGGCAAATTTGTTTAAATTGCCTTGTTTAATTGATCATCTCTGGGTTTGTCTAAACTCTTGAACTAGCCGTGATCTTGTTTGCAGGTGTGTGTGTGTGCTGTGAGAGGTGAACTGTATGTAGGTTAGTTAGTTAGAGAGTCAGTCATCCTATGGGTTCTTGGTGTAATCCTTTCATGAGTGCCTCATTAGCCTGTGATGGCCAAACCACAAGAGTGTTTAATCTTAACCCCGTGATGGTGAGCAGACCGAATCTCCTTCTGTCCGTCTTACCAATGTATCTGATTGTCGTGCTTGATCATGTGCATGAGGCAAAAGAAGTTTTAAAAATCTGCGTTTGTGTTTAATCATGTTAATCTGACGGGGAACATTGCAAACATGCACATATTCATTTTGGAATCTTCTTTTGTCCCTTAATTTGTTCATAATTTTCTAGATAGCCTACTCAATGCGCTATATGGAAGGGGGAAACCTTACAATATTCTGCTTACTTCTAAAATGTTTTCATATTTTAATCTGTGTGCAAACTTCCTCATCAGATAAATGATTAAACATGCTAGTTATTTAAAAAAGTTGACAAACTCAATTTTTTTCAGTACATCTAAAGCTATAAATACTGTCTTAAAGTGCAATAAGGCTGCGTTTTTTGGCCGGGACTTGAGGTCCATATGGCAGGACATAGAAGTGAAGTCAGCATTGTTTTATGAGCCCATGAGCCTGCTGCCTTCCTTCATTTTAGGCCAGCATGGCTACATCTTGGGTTATTGATTTTTCTAATGAATATGTCTTGACTAATGGGGGTCGTATCCTATTGTCCAGTGGAAGTAAAAGCCATTTTTGCTGAGAGAAAGTTTCCACTGGCACTGACCATAAAATAAATCATATTTAAACTTCTTTGATAAGATGACAGATTACTGACAAAGCATGGCATTGACTATCCATTGGAAGTTCGAGTGATATTCATAAATCAACAACCTAAATCGGTCATGGGTGATGTTTTTCAATAATAGTACAATAACACACAAATCATTTATACTATTTGTGTGTCTTATACATATTCATATAAATTATATTATTGCACTATACAATGGTATCTTTCTATTTATCTATATCTGCAATAACAATATACTTAAAAAATAAATATTTAAAACAACAAATTTTTGAAAAAAAATATAGCCTATAATAACTCTTATTGACAACAAAACCAGATTGAATGATGACAAGCAGCATGAACAGACTTGTTATTTCCTTAAGAGTATATGTGGACTAAGGTAACGGTTCCCTTGGTGAGTCTGTCCTTTGACTAACATCTGTTGCTCGTCGGCTGCCACAATGGCCAAACTAAACCAGCGATGCGCGCGCAGGTGAAGAGATCAGCGCCTGGAGCGCGCGAGCTTTTGTATTGTGCTACAAGCTCCGTCAGCGCAGAAGATGTGCGCGCGCGCCTGTTCTCGGCGTATTACGGTAGACCAAACTGTCCCCTAACATCGCCAACACAAGACACAAGCGGAGTAATTCAACACTGATTTCTCTGCGAATGAGCGAGGAACAGACGAGATGCCAAAAACTCCAGCGAGAAGCATTATTGGGACTTTAGGAAAACTCACCGTGTGATAACAGAGAGAAAGAGGGAAGACCTGAAGCGACGAGGAGGCGTAAAGAGCCGCGTGCTTGTTCTTCATGAACTTTGAGGAGCGCTGTGACCATGCAGCCTTTGAGCTAGTGCACGATTATTGTTTCCACTTATCACCCTACTGAGTGACCAGTCTGAGAGAGGACGCCAGTAAAAAAGGAAAAGAAGACTAATAAAGACAGTTGTCGTTGAAAGTAATGGTCTGAAGACATCACTCATAGAAGAGGATTTTTTTTTCTTTTTGCGTTGCTCTTCTGAAGCTTTCTGGAATCGCTGGGACATTCACGAGAGCTGGAGCGACACATCCACATGGTCCAGCCGTAGAGTGAAAGTAGAGTTCTTCACAATATCCTAACAGGTTCATATCCACTTTTTTTTACTTCTTCTTTTTCTTTCTTTCTTCTTCTTCTACTTTACGCCTCGCTTCTTACGCGATTTTAATAGCCTATCCCAGATTTGAATGCTCGGACTCGCTATCACACTTCTTCGGATCAATAGGAAGAAATATCAGTGTATTTTCTTAGATGTTTTACTAAAGATCCTAATATCACAATGAATTAGACAATCTAACTTTTTTTTACGTGACACTTTTAAACCGGAGATGAACGCGTGTTGTTGTTCTCCACGAGAGAATAATACATGATTATGAATTAGAGACATTTTTGGCAAAATAAATGATGACTTAGAAAGCTTTTAGATAAATAATTAACCACGATGGTAGAAAAGAATATAACAAGTTTATTGAACGTGCAACTGAGTTTGAAAATATCACCTGCTCCGAAATCTGAGATAAAAAAAAAAAAAAAAAAATCAGATAAAGACCGATCAGATAAAGTAATTTTTAATAAATAAATGTTAGTATGCGTTGGTTTTCTCTTGATAGACCATATGCTTCTTCCACAGAAATGTAGAAATCATATATTGCTTGGTCTTTGAGACAAAACTCTCCGTATAAACAATTTAAGTTAATAAACAGCATCGACATATCTAGGATACCGTAAACTAAAAAGTTAAACCACGGCTTAATGCACATTTGTTTTTCTTATTCTCCGTGTAGCTGATTGTTTTTAACAGGCTCTCAGCAAATAGTGATTTGATCTTATATCCCATGCCTTCTGATTCATACGTTTTCATATCTATAAGATACAATGTTTAGAAGTAATAATTTAACGTTTTAAAATGAGGTTATAACAAAGTAAAAACAAAAATAAATTAAACGTATTGAAGTTTGTTAATAGTTGTTTTAGGGTCTATTAGCGGTGTGTTACTGAGACAATGGAATATAAAAAATGTAAGGAATTAAATAAAAGAAATATAAAAGTAAGATTAACTCTGCATGTATTGATTATTATTATACTTTGGCCTATAAATGAGTATAATTTCAAATGCATCAATTACCGCGAGATATGCTTCATGAGTTAGGTTTGTATACATGCAAAATGAGATTTTAAAATTGATGAAACGTTAAGTTAATAAAATATTGTAATAAAATATATATTTTTAATTGGTCTTTTTTTTTTCTTTTCTTTTTTTTTTTTTTTGCATCGCATTTACGAATTAACAGACAGATTGCTGACTAACTTCAGTGATGAAAAACTTAATGTCTTTATTTAGGGATTCATTTTTACACAGATGCATGAGCAACATTAACTTTTAATTTTATTTTTAAACCATATGTTTAATGGTTTCTTGTTCGTTTCGTGATCAAATCAGCGCTGTTTGTTTCTCTCTCAAAGACAATAGCAAAACTAAGACAAAACAAAACAAACAACAATTTTAACGTGAGTCCGGGGCATTAAAAGTGAATCTGCAGAGGGAAGTACAGCTCAGGAGTTAAACCAAGTAGCCTACACTAGTAACTCGGACTCTTTGTGTACTTGTGTGTGTGTGTGTATATATATATATATATATATATATATATATATATATATATTATATATATTAGGCCTACACACATAATCATCATCATCATCATCATCATATTCATTCTCCTCATAACCTGTCAGTGTGTGTTAATCTCATGTTAATAAGGACTGATTGATGGAGCTTTTGACACAATTAATTTAAATCTCATAGAAAGTATTGGTTGAATGTTGACTTAATTCACTGTTGGCATTTACAGCACAATGCAAATGCATACTAAATCACAAGATGCATTTTTTTTTTTTTTAAATTGAAGGAGAATGATAAATGATTAAAGTGTTTCTGATATTTTTTTATTTGTTTAATCTTTTAATTATTTTGTTTAGTATTACTAACAGCGTTTAAAAACACATGAAAGGGCATTTACATTTATTTCATGAAAGATTAATTTCATAAAATAATATTTATTTTATTTTATCAGACAAATTATTTTTCTTCTACTAAAACACTTTTGTCTCAGTGCTGCACTTGTGCTCCTACAATGTCTGTTCTTTGATATATTGCCTCTTATAATGAATAGATTCCATGCTAATTGAAATGTGACGTGTAAATGCAGATGAACATAAGCATAAAGTGATGAATACAATTTCCATTTGATCTGCTTGTGTGTTAGATGAATAGAGTGATTGAATGATTTTATGTGCTTATAGAGGAAAAGGGATAATTCATGAAGTTGACAAAGAATATGGCATTTCGTTCAGGGAGGGCATGAAAATGGCAGTAAAGTGGGTAATTTAGTTATTTGCATGGCCGTCAAGCAGCTGCAGGCGGCAACAGCTACACCTCAGCCGATAGTTTTAGCACTCTTGTTTCTAACGGCGGACGCCAGGCTACCGTAGAGTTCTGGTTATAATTGATGCATCACTTTTTCTGTGATAAGTGATTTTGTTTTATGTTGTTCTCTATGTTTATACAGACTACAAACCTCACTTTCGGTGGTCTTTCAAATGCGATTTTTGATGAATGTGTGGATTGCATGGCAGACTGGTATTCAGCCCACTGTGGGTAGAGAGAAGGTCAGGAATGTGTTTGTTTTGGATGTTGAGACTAACCTGATGCCAGGTGTACATTCAGGCATGTTGCTTTTTGATGCATATTTTAGGAACATTTGGTGATTGAAACTTTATTTGAACAACCGCTTCCATGCTAATGCAAATACATGTCGGCGTGTGCTGTGCAAAAAGCATTTAGTGCTTTGTGTGTGTGCTTTTTTCAAATTCAGATGAGCCTCAGTGAAGTGATTTAGAGGTAAATTTAAGTTTTTCAATATCATGGGTGGTTTTAACACAAAGCACTCTTGTTCTCATGAAGCACTGTCCCTTAGACCCTCACATGGCATTTCCACCATTAAACTCTTTTACCGTTCCAAAAATAATGTTAGTTTTCACACAAGTGCATTTTTAGCTAAAGCATTTTGAAGAGCAATACATATCCATCTCTAACTGATTAGGATTATTTTTTTGTCAACCACACTTTTGGCCACTTCTGCTCTCCGAAACATGTTTGTGTGAAATATGCCATGCCTACGTTCTCCCTTTCATATTTCAGCTGACCTTACGTGAAAGGTCAGGCTGTAATTTTTACGCTCGTTTGCGTCTTTGAGCGCGTCAGCTCTGGCGTTGACCAGCACCAGCCGTAGATTAAACATGTGGTTTTAATTGAAGATGTTATTTGGTGGAACGGCGAGGCTGGGCATTTTTCAGTGTATGTGAATAATAAATTATGCACGTTTTTAGACAGTGAGAGCTGCTTTTATTACTAGTCAGAGAGTGGTGTCATTTTCTCCTCAAACTCTGAGCCTTGAAAGAGGGAAAAAAGGAACTAACTACACTAAAAAGACACAAGCAATTTCAACCAACTTAAGCATGTGCAAATAAAAAAACGAAAAGACAAAAGAGACCGGAGTGACGGATGTTTTCCAGATGACAATGCTGATCTGATTAGTTGAGCTAGATATCGTAAAGGTCTGCCGTTAACTGTTTCAACTTTGAGAGAGACCAGACTGCAGTGCGGAAATGCCGTCTCGGCGATCCGTCAGCTGAAGATGCTGCTGGACATTGTTTTCCTATGTCTATTTATTCCCAATGTGAATTTAATTCTCCACTTGAACTCTTAAGCGCAGTTTCTCTTTACTGTGACCTCAGTGGCACATTTTTTTTTTTTTTTTTCGTGTGTGTGTGCAGTTTTTTGGTTTTTGCGCTCAAGGTTTCCTGTGTGGGAAAGCTTCACGCCGGGATTCGGGAGAGTGCCAGGCTGTTATGAGGTGATGACTGTCTTAAAGAATGACCCTAGCGTTTGCTTAGAGAGAGGAAGGGCCCATTTCCGATAAGCTGGGGAAATGTGGTAGAAGGAAATGCAGGGTGTTCACTGGACGGAAATGACAGTACTTGAGTCTGAGGCGTTGATCATTACTTCTCTATATCCATTAGCCGAGCACCTCGGGAGAGATTATTGGCAGCTCTGAGCTGCAGAAAGTGAACTAGAGCGCGCTGCATGGTCAGTCACATGTGGATACCTGCTTGAAAGAGTTACAACTGGCCTTTTTTGCCCGAAACAGATTCAGGTACCTGTTGGAGTGACAAAGAACACTGTGTATTGATTACTGAAGCCTAGATAGTGTCTAAGGGAGGATGCAAGCTGAAGTCATAAACTTGATCCCTGTGGCCACCGAAGCTGCTTCTGCTAACTTTGCGTTCCAGCTGACAGCTGTATTTGTGTTATGGATTTTCTCTCAGTCCGCCGTCTCCCCCCTCGAGCCTTCACCCCCTCCGCGAAGGTCTTTATAATGCGACTCGCTGTATATTTTAAAAACCCCAGCGCAACGCTGACAAGCCATCATGTCCGTCAGAGAACGGCGGAGAGCAGCCACATCAGTAAAGCTCTTTGGGAAAGATGGGAGCAAACTTTTCGGCACTGTCACAAAAGACGTGACGTGATGTCAGAGTGGCAGTTGCGGCTTGTTTGAATACGTCTTAGTAAAGTTTTCTAGAGAAGCCCATTTCTCGCTTCTATCGCAGATAAAATCCCACTTGTGACGCCAAACGCTAAGCTCTCAAAACAGCGATTGCGATTACTGAAAACTTCCGCCTAAACAGCAGAGGAGAAAACCTCTGATGTTTTATTCTTCTCTGCGTTTTGCCCGGCTTTGTTTGCCAGCAACGGCGGGAGGAATTCCTGTCAGTGTTGCCGGCCGCAGTAAACCGTAGTCTGGGTTTAAAACTCTAATCCACCCCCAGCTGCCGAAGGTGCGAGGGGTTCGTTCCTGAGGGAGATTCTGGCGCTGCACTGTATGCTTGGATAAATCCCCCCCCCCCTCCCCACTGTGTGACCATATAAGTAATAACCATATAAATGCATCTAATTTTCATTCGCTAATCCGTAAAGTAGCAGCGGAATGGAGAAGTGTTGGTTTCTTTTATGGTATTAGTAATGGGTAACAAGGGGATGCCTACTTAAGTTATTTGCATTTGAAACGGACGAGCGTGATACATCTTATGACAGAATTATCTTTTAACCATGTGTACAACAAAATCAGATTCGTCTTTCCATTTTTGATTGATTGCTTTTTCTTCCGCCCCTCTTGTAGTTCTGGTTCAACTTTCTTAGACACTTTGAATTTTCCTACAAGAATATCACATTTTCAGAATTTGTCGTTATAAATACCCAAATCCATGCGTTTCTTTGTGTTGTGTAAGGTCTTGTCTTTTTTTTTTTTTCTCTTCTCTGACGCTGTTATGGTGAAGTGTCTTGTCTTGGTGGGGGTTGAGGAGTGCAAGAAGCGCAGCGCAACACACTCGCACTGCAGGAAAAGCACGTTATCTTGCGCTGACCATCACATGCCAAATAATGGGAGGGCTTTTACACATGGACGCAGACTCAACTTTTGGATGACATAAATATATTTACAGGTTTAAAAATGTAAAAGATGTATACATCTATATTATTATTATATAGATGTGTATATATATATTTTTAAAACCTGTAAATATATTTGTCATCCAAAACTTGATATTGGTCAAAATTAATTGTTTTTAACTAAATGAGTTGGCTATATTCCCAACGAGTGTATTGTTGTGATTTAATTATTTTTTAATTTAAGTGTTCACAAACCAAAAAATGTACGATAGCTCAGGAGGAGCAGCAAATTTTAGGGTTTCAGAAAAATGAAGAAAAATAGAGATTGATTTCTGCTCTTACGCAGTTTTAAATCATGTGTGATGAGCGCTGCTAACCGTTGGTTAGAGTTGCCTTTTGCTCTCGGGCTGTGGTCTGTGAGCATTGTTGACCAGGGGACATCTGCCACTATATTATCCCCAGCTGTTATCTGAATAATTGTATAGTAACCCCCCTTCTCACACACACTAACACACTCACAGACAGCCCCTTACCTCCATTCATCGGAGCGCTAGCAGAAGTCAGGGAGAGTATTTTCCTACAGAGGGGTCGCGGGTGGAAGGAGGGGTGGATGGGTTAGGGGAGCCGGTCAGACTTCATACCGGTTGAGCTTTTCTTGACGGTAGGTTGGGGGCATGATAGGGCTCTGTACCGGTATGATGTCTGCCCTCGCGGTCACTGCCAGTCGGCTAACATCTGTAATGGGATTCTACATCCATATCCCCTCTTCCCTGGGAAATAACCTACTCACTAAACCTAGGATTAGCACTCTTGTCCAGGACTTTTCCACAGGAATGAATAAGTTTTGTGCTTTGTTTTCTCACTCACACACACTTTTAAATTCAGCCCCACTGTCTTTTTTTCCCTTTTGCCATGGCAAAGAAAGGTGTGAACAAAGGTGTTTTTTAATTTTTTAATTTTTTTATATTATAAAATTTCCTTCACTTTTCCTTCACACTTATTTAAGAGGAAAAAATTATTAGTGCATGCACTGTTTAGAGCATACATCCTCTTATATTTACTTTTGCAATGCAGAAAAAGTACTGCATTTAAATTAAATTAAAATGTTTTTATTTCTTGTACCATATGAATGTATTTCAATGTTGCTTGTATATGAAAATGTGTGTGAGTGTGAAAGAGAGATGCAAACTCTACAAGTCTATCTCCAGTATTTGCCAAGCAGTTTTTAATATTTTTTTTTTTAATTCTTTATATTTATAAAATGGCAGGGTTACAAAAAGCTGACGTGTATGTGTCTTGTTACTTCTACTACTATACTGTACTTTATAGCGAGTGGTGCTTTTAATGGTTGCCGGCATCCACGACCAGTAATATAGTGATATTATTTGAACCATGTTAGCTTATATAAAATAAATAAGCCAATTAGCAATTTTTTTGCTATTTTTCATTGATGTCCTCTTTGCAGCTTTTTGATGGGCTTTATCCAGGCTTTCACACTCGCTCCCACCCACATACCGAAAAGGCGAACTCCAGCACTGGTCTATTTTCAACTCTGATCACTGGATGACACCAGGGCGACTTAAAGTGGTGCGACCTCTCAAACTCTTTCTTTCTTACCTCTCTCTTATTCCATATTCTTTAAATCTGTGTGTCGGAAGACATTTGTGTGCAGACATCTTACCTTTTCAAATTAATTAGTCTCCTGGCATCCTTGAACTCGCGTTGAAAGGGGACTGAATGCTTTAATTAAAAAAGGAATGATGGCCAAATTCATGTTCGTCCACACACATGCGCTTTTTTTTATGGGGAGGAATTGCATTGCTGTGATATTGGGATGACATGGCATTCTATGGTAATTTTTCACTTTCAATTTGAATCGCCTTTCTTGACATGACCCATGCCCAGATTTTATTAAAGGAATCTACATGATAAAAGTTGCAGATAACTCCAGTCCAGATAGAAAGGTGTTGTGACTGCATGCTTAATTTTGAAACTAGCATACCTAATCTTTACTTCATTTCTTTTCAATCAAGCGATCGTTTTTATCAGATAAAATGGTGAGCGGATGAAAGGCTGAAGCCTCAGATGTAGACCTATTACTTGTATTAAAACCTGATTAAATTTGTTTAAAGAGTTTGTATGCAGCATTTTATCACATTCAGACATTTCCACGCCTGCGTTTTTTTCTTTAATAGGTTGTGAGGAAGGACTTTTTTTCTGTGATCTTTTGTTAAGTGTTTGGTTGTCATAATTGCTGTTTCATTTCATAGAAGATTTTTTTTTTTTTTAATTCAGTTCCCGCTGGTAGAATTGGAAGAAAATGTTTTTGAAATCTCTAGATAAGAAGAAACAGGGCAATATGACCACTGTCCACAGGTGAGCTAATTCTCCTCTATCATTTCAACTATGACAGGTTTTTTGCCTTTGTTTCTCATCACCCTCAGATTTCTTTTGAAGTATTTACAATCTAAAACACAAATGCAGTATTTCTTCAAAGACTAACACAATTTTCTGATTGGCTTTAAAGCAATCAGCTCTCAGCAAAACAAGCCTATACAATGCAAGTGCATAAAAAAGTTAACACGCGCTCTAAAGCCTGCTTTTTTTGAAAAGCCAGAGCCAAAGTGATGGAGGAAATGATTACAGCGGCGAGTTAGGTTGAATTCGACATCTCTGACGAGTCAGTTTCTTTATGAGGCTTTGTGCTGGAGGTTTGTAAAAAAAAAAAAATCTGGCCAGAGAGAAGTTTCCAGAAATCCTCAGTCGGAGCACATCTCCTGGGTGCTATTAGGCTGAGACGTCTGCGAACCTCCACCATCCCTCCCTGTAACGCTTTGTGGTTTAGAGCAATCACTTTCCGCACACCAGCTTGCCATGGCTAATTTCAAAAACACAGCCGTGGCTTGTCCCTCACGACCCCCCATGCAAAAAAATAATAATAAATCCCACAAAAGAAAAAGCGGTACAAAATAAAGTCTAAACCCTCTGGGCGATGTGAATTTGGATTTAGTTTCACTTAGGTTTCTGGTTTGAAAACTGGTTCGAACCTGTTCATATGGGGCCCTAATAAGGATCTGCTACCATTTTTATTTTATTTTTCTGAAAAGTTATCAGCGGTAGTGATATCGAAGAGGTGAGGTGTTCAGCCTGTCCAGTCTCTTCACTTTTCTCTCCACCTTGTCCAAAAAGTTAATTGTATTTGAAACAGATAGGTTTTTCTGAACATTTGACAGGTCAGCTGTGGAAGGAGACTGTGAGGAGTGAACAAACCCCATGAGAGAGGCTCTCTTGATTGACTGCCAGTAAGCTGAACCCCTCAGCGGAGTAATCAGCATCCCCCAATCATTCAATAAACACCTAATCAGACTAATTGACCCACTCCCTGTAGGAATCGAAACCCTCACACCTTGATGTGAATGACGAGTGGCCTGGCTGCCCTCTGTTAAGGTCTCAAACATTTGGATAAACGTTCTGAACCATGGTTTGTTATGGTCAATAGGACTCATAGGCCAAAAACAAAGGTTTGCGTGTGGTCAGTTGAGCTCTGGAAACTCTACAGCGGCCTGTATACTCCAAGTTATGGAAACCCCCCAAAATAAATGCTAAAATGTGAGGAATTTGATAAATGCTCTGATTAGTTGGCCACCCTATTTTACAAATAAAGAATGATCGTAATGCATAAGGAGGAGGGGAAAATGAAAGAAAATATATGTGGCTATTCCAGTAAAAAATAGAATTAGTGTCTCATCACCTGTTTTATCTTGGTATATTAATGTGTCGTCCTCAGCAGCTTATCCCAAGGTTGTCTGGCGAAATCGTTTTAGCGCCGTGTGTGTTGGCTGACTTTCAGAGCAACGCGTCTCTCCAGCCGAAGCCTCCTTCCCACCCGACTCTGACATGCACTGTCTTATCTTCTTGACAACTTTGTCCACAGAGACGTTCCAAAGATATTGATATTACAATGTATTTTATTGTAATGAAATATGTGTTAAGCTTTACTTTGTCAAATATGACTTATCGCCCCTCTTAGATCCCCTGTCTGAGGAATCTGGAATGCCGTACTGTTAGTTGCTCAAAAAACTAAACTAAAAGGGTCATAAAAAGAGCTGCTTTTTTCCTGTCTTTTGTATTTCAGTTTGATTTCTTTTCCTGGGGAGAGCTGTGAGTTTTCTCAAGAGATTGTGACTTTTTTCATATATTTTTTTTCTCCTGTCTGTAAAGCACATTTGTATCTTTGGCTTCTCTTCTTTCTTTAATTTGGCTAAAGGTTCACCTCCAGCCGAGAAAGCAGTTCAGAAACACCTCAAGTGTGTATATGTGTGTAATATATATATATATATATATATATATATATATATATATATATATATATATATACACACACACACTTGCACACTCTACCGGACACACATACTTGCACACTCTACCGGACACACACACTTGCACACTCTACCGGATTATATGAGGAAATAATTCCATACAGTCATCCATCCTATAAAAGTATTATTCTCTCGTTCTGTCCCCCAACACACACCCTCTCTCATTCTTTTCTCTTTCCTTTTTCCTTATATTCCTGCCTGGTAATGAGAATGTGTTAATGAGAGTGAGAGATCTTTCGGGTATAGCGTAATTTATCAGAAAGGCATAGTTTAAAAAAGGAATTAAAAAAAAAAAAAAAAAAGAATGAGGGAAGAGACGGCCCTTCAAAGAAATTCTATTCTTCTTATTTCTGAATGTTTGATGAGACATTGAAAAGTTTTCTAACGTCATGCGGCCCGAACAGTACAGAACAGTGCGCTGTCTAATCACGCTTCACAGAAAAATGACTTCTAACCAGATTTAATTAACTGATAAGAGGGGCTTCAAATTAATTTTTCAAGGATGTTAGATTTTGATTAAGAAACTCCTAAAAGAAATAGACGAATAATCAATTTTTTAATCAACTTACTCAAATGGTAACTGGTTAATATGGTAATTCTGACAATTAGGCCAAATGTTGTAGAGCAGCATTTTCAATGCATCCTTGTAAAGAAATTATAATATCTTCACATCTAATTATCACGGTTATTTAATTTTTTTGTGTGGCTACCTCTCAATTTCACTATTCAATTTCTTTTCTCTTCTACACCTCTTCCATTAGGTCCATATTCAAATGAGAAGTTGGAGATAGTATTAAAATGAGACTTTGAGAGCACTGAATGGAGTCTTTCAGAAATCCGTATTGGAAGGATATTGGGTTGAAGGGTGCGTGGGGGTGGGGTGTCGAAAAGGGAAGTGTTAAATTTAATCGTAGTCGTTTACATTTAAAGCAAAAACGACTCTTGAGATTTCTTAAGCCTTTCGTCGCCTCTGTAGATTACATGAATTAATGGCGTGAACTTTTACTTGGGGCTTATTCATTCTGAATGTACGCCTGCCTGTGAAGGTATGAGAATAATGTTAAAAGTTTGGAGGTTTTTTAGTGTGGCGAAAGATCTTCACATTTGATTGTACTTTAGAAAAAAAAATAGAAAAGCTTACATAACATTTTTCAATAATTAATCATTTTAATTATGATATTTTCCTTAATCAGCTCTCCACTCAAAGCAACTTTCTAAGATTTATACAATCTTGATTCAAGTTTTCGAATAATAGACTTTTATCATGTCGTCATACTCTACCTTTCAAAAGTTTGGGTTGAAATAAATTCTGTTCTTCTGTACTTTCTATTTATCAAAAATTTCTGGAAAAAATGCATTAGCGTTTCCACAAAAATATTAAGCAGCACAACTTTTTTCAACATTGTATTAATACAAATGTTTCTTGTGCACCAAATTAGCATATTAGAATGATTTCTGAAGGATCATGTGACAGTAATTGTCTTGACATGAATTAAATCTTTAAAATATATTAACATTAAAAACAGTTATTTTAAATTGTATCTATTTTTGATGCAGCCTTGGTTAGCAAACGAGGCTTCTTTAAAAAAAAACATAAATTATTTTGAATGTTAGTGTACATGTAACATTTTTAGTGATTTGTCAAATTCACATTTGCTCATTTTTTTTCTCAAATTGAACAAATACATATGTATCATGCATACCATAGTTTTTAGCATTTTTCTAATGTCTACTACCAACAAAGGCGTATTTGTTTCATTCACCGAGGGTTACCCTCGTGCTGCGTAACGAGAAAATATTGACAAAACATTCGAGTGCTGCCTTTAACGGCGCAAGACTGGCTTCCGTTCCCTTTGAACTCGCTCGTACAAGTGGCTAAGTAGCTTCTTGAACGAGGCCCGGCTGGCAAAAACTCAATATTGAACGTACATATTCAATTAGCAAAACTCATTAGCAAAACTTGGCGTTTGTTGTTGTTTTTTTTCTCTTTCTCTCTGGCACAGAATTAATGGTTTTGATATGCTAATTAGCGAGTAATTTAATTTCAAAAGGCCTCAATTAACAGCGGCATTGTGGACACGATGAAGTTAAGCAGCATAATCTAATTTGCATTAGTAACGAGCAGGGAGTAATTAGGGGACTAATTAGACACTTCAGACAGCACTTGTGTTTACTTTCTTAATGAAGTGGAGGGCTTTTTTTTTCTGTAGGAGCCAGAGTGTGCCAAGCATCAGAAGGGGTGGTGGGGGCGGGGATTTGGCACTAGGAGACGAGTGGCATATGGCTTACTGATCGGCTCCAATTACAAACCCCGCTACCTGTCACGTTAGTGGGCTGGTGACGTGAGTCGACAGCCACGTGCGCTCTCGAGTACCAATCGCCAAACCTACATGTGTCGGGATAGGCGCACGACATCACGGGCCGAATGGAACCGTCTGGTGGAATTCCACCGCTCTGTGCCCTGGCTCTGAATACTGTCTGATGAGGTCATAGCGCAGGGACATGTCAGAGCCATTACGGGCCTCCGTGCGCCTGGCCGTATTGGTTTAAAAATTTGTACCAGGGAAGAACCTTCTGTAGAAAATTCCAGATGGCCCTTCTTTCATAGAAGACGGAAAGTTTTTTTCTCGTCTTGAAAGAGATCCAGGGTTCAGGACGGTAGCAGATGGAGCGGTATCGGGGGCGCAGACTGTTGATGCACGCTGTGACCTGGGCTGTAGTTTGTCTTGCTCTCAATAGTCTCATGTAGCCACTTTATCAAATGAGTGACAGGATGGAAATGAAATGAAAAGGAGAGAATGCAGTAGAGGAGGTCTCTCCATCTCCCCTCACTCTCCCATTTATCTGTCTTTCACTCACTTCCTTTCTCTCTGTTTAGCTTGCTGTCTGGTCATCTGTTTTCCCTTCTCTTTTGGGGTATAAGCAGACTCTCTGATAAAAGGATATTTGGCCATGGGCTTGGTACACAAGCCAGTGTTATTTTCTCAGCCGTTGCGTCAATAAGAAACCCTGCTTCTCCAGGAGTATCCAGGCAGCTCGCAAACATTCCACCAGCTTTTCCAGGCTTTGTCCGGCAGGCGAGTATAAATTATAGCTTTGCTTTTGTTGAGCATTCGTTTTCTTAAAGTGACCACACACTGAGGACTCCTTCCTCCTTGGTACCAGATGATTTTTATTTAAAAAAATGTTACGTCTCACCAGGGCTCATCAGTAAGATTTTTTTTCCAGCCTTTTCAATTGGCCCCACCACAAAAGATAGATTTTCTTTTTAACAGTGTAGTTCTACTACTACTACTACTACTACTACTACTACTAACGATAATTTAATTAACTTTTTTGAAACCTTTTTTTTAACCTTTTTTTCTATATATTTTCTTTACAGAATTTATATATATATATAAATTTTATCAGAGAATGTTTGCATGAAATGTTGCTAATTAATAATTATTTACAAACACATTTAAAACTTTCTTCACAGAAAGTTTTAAAGTGTAAATTATACAGATCCATCCACATTATGCTTGATAACAGTGGCATATAATGCAATGATGGACATTTGTTTGATTTGTACTTTTTTGACACATTTTTATTGAAGCTTCCATTTTTTTTTTTTTCTAATTTAACAAAACTTTTGTTGCCAGCTAGTATTGGCTAGTGTTTAAAGTTTCAAAACATAAAAAAATGGATGTACAAGATTAACAAAAGTAATATTTGGAGTTTTGTCAACTGGTCTGGAGCTCCCTCACACTGGCCTCTGGCCAGCAGGCCATCTTTATTGTTGAGCATTCTGACTGATGCGAGTGGCACCAAGGTCAAAAGGGAGGCTGTATTAGATAAACAGTAGGAAGGCCTGGAGTCATCATCTGAAGTGCTCATTTATTTGAATTTGAGCTGGATCCCATTAAAATGTTGAGAAATGATGGTAAACAGTGTGGCCTGTGAGTGTATTCACAGAAGTCTAATTGCGGGCTTGAGTCTGTGTACTGTTAAAATGGGGGCCCCCCTCAGGATTCTGGGGCCAAGCTCGATTTACTTACCAACACTAACTATGAGCAAAGCAGCCCAAAAATGTCCAAGTCTGCATGTCGTCTGCATCCTTAGTGGCGTATGGCATTGAGTTTCAGGCGGAGTTGTTTTTGGATACAGTAGAGCTGTGAAGTTGGCCCGCCCGTCATGAAGGGTGGAGCTGTAGGTGAAAAAGAGGGCAATTTTGATTGACAGCTTTAAAGTGGGTGGGATTAAAGTGTTAGTTTTGAGGGTTTACTGTGTGTGCCTATGCACAAATAATATTAATATTGCGGCCCCACCCACCGCTTTTAATTGCAAAACTATATTCCAGATTCACTCAACTTTTATATGGTTCCTGGAAGGGGACCAGGTTTTGATTTTAGCATTATGCTTTAGAAGTGGAGTTGAAATCTGAACCCTTCCTTGTTTTAACAAGGCGACTGACTCATTGGCTGCTGGTTCAGCTACGGACTTCGTAGAGCTTAGTTGGTCTGTTTTTTGCCTCACTTTACGACCAGCCGCCCTGTTGATGTGTCTAAACGCGTTGCTCTCTATTACTTCTAAAAGGCATGAGGAGTTAATTAATGCCGCTGGCGGTGCAAGATCTCCTCGTCCGGGCCGGGACTATTTCTCCGATATCATCCGCTGTGTTGACTACACACTGAAAACAATGCCAGGGCACCGTAAACTACAGCTCCCATGAGAGGGCTTGAATGACTCAATATTGCCAGGATTACACACTCTTTTAATGTTTATATGATAGGTAGCTCTTTTGGGTTTTTTTTAACATTCTCTAATAATAGCTCACAAGTAGTAAGGCCTTTTTCTTCTCCAGGTGGGGCTCTTCCCTATCAGTGCACTGAAACAGAAGGCTACTGGCAAATTACTCTCGCATAGGGGATCAAACCGGTTGTCCCAGACACTGAGATCACACACAATGGAGGAACGGGAGGGGAAGAGAAAGGGGGGACGACAAATATGCAGCTGCCTCAGCCACCCCAAATAGCATTGTTATTGGAGTTAGAGCGGCAGAAAAGAGGGGAAAAACAATTGTGAAAAGAAAGGGTTATGTTTGTCAAGTCCACAAAACCACAGCAGCTGTAGCGGCAGAAATCCTTTCACGCCAAGCTGTCCTGTCAGTCAAACGCAAACTTAAACACACTGTAATAACAGGTCCTAGAACCAATTTGAGGTTGCTTTCATCATCCACCTTGTAAGACACGTCCTCTCACATCCAGAGTGCGCTAGCCATCACTGTAACCTCCATAGAGAGAAATGAGATGGTGGGGTCAGGAAGTCTACTAGTCTTTTGCAGAAATAAAGGGCGTCGTAAATGGGGTCTGACTCAAGGTTGGCAAGAGCAATACGATTCATGTAAATGACATCCAGGGTCACGGAGAGAAAGAGCGAGGGAGGGATTTCATGCATTGTAGTTTCTTTAAATGGCTAGCTGTGTTTAGTAGAAATGCAAAAACTTGGTTAAAGATTTCTTCACACATGACAGACATAATGGCAAGCATGCGAGATGTACTGAATTAATGCACTTGCCCAGATTATATGGTTTTTTGAAAACTTACCGCACTCTGTAATTCACACGCTCTCCGTATGAGCCGCGATCATGCACTGACTCACATCATACACACGCTTGTTTTTAGGTAATATCCTGATTTATTCACCTTTGGGTTGCCCTTTCTCTTTGATGGGTTTACAACCACACGACCGCCCGAAGCACAAAGAAAATTAATATTCATTAGCACCTGAACATAAGCCTTAAGTGGTCACATTTGTATTTATTATTATGTGTAATTCATGTGCCTTTTATTTTACCAAGTCAAGTTAAGGACCACACCACCCTCGCTCTTGCTTCGGAACGGTTAAGCGAACTAGGCCCTCTGATTGAGCCGTATCATGTGCCGTGGAGGTTTTAATGTAGGTTCCGCAGGAGTGTCAGGTTAGGGGAAGAGGTGGGAATGATAGCGCCACTGCTCCCCCCCCTCTCTCGCTGCGCCCGAGATTTGGTGTAGATTTAGTACCGTGCATTAACCCCGGCACGGTTTATGGAGTCGCCTCACATGTCCAAGAACGTTTCATGAGAGGAATATTAATCTTGGGTGCTGTCGTACAAAGCGCTGCCAAGCCAAACTCTCTCTCTCTCTCTCTCTCTCTCTCTCTCTCTCTCTCTCTCTCTCTCTCTCTCTCTCTCTCTCTCTCTCTCTCTCTCTCTCTCTCTCTCTCTCTCTCTCTCTCTCTCTCTCTCTCTCTCTCTCTCTCTCTCTCTCTCTCTCTCTCTCTCTCTCTCTCTCTCTCTCTCTCTCTCTCTCTCTCTCTCTCTCCAGCCATCTTAAGACGGAACTGAAATTGCCTACCCGAGGTAAATAAATTACTTTCATCGATTGGTGTAGTTAGAAACTGACTTTATCACAGTTTCACTTGACAAGAGTCGGATCCTGGCCTGATAAAGCGCTTCAGTATTAGGGCTTGTAAAATCAGTGCTCTGTTTCTCGATGGCTATCGCACTATATTAAAACGGAAGAAAATGCAAAAGCGATGGCCTCCGCTATCTAAGGTGTTCAACTACACACAGTCTGAGATATGCAAATAAGCGTCTGTGTTTCGCTGGCTGCTGTGTTGAATATTTTTAGTGAAAGAATTGACAGGGCTGTGAATCTCGCTGTGAACCTGTGACATTATAATGTAGGTGTTATGCTTGGCATGTTAAAGGACAAATCCAGTGAAAAATGAACCTAGGGGTAATTAACACATGGTTACCGAGTCGATCGTTCCCTGCGATGTGTTTTCATGAAAATCGAATGTATAGAGTTTTATCTTTAAAAACAGATTAGCTCATAACACTAGTATATGGGGCACAGAGTAAGTAAAAGTAAATCGCTAGTTAATACCACTAACAAGGCTCAAAATATCCTCACACTAACACGGTAGCATATTGAGGGTCCCTACATGCAAACCGAAGCATTGAGAACTTTGTAAGTGTACAGACAGTTTAATAAGAAGATACTTTATAAAGACGGTACATTACGCGTTTACAGACAGGCGTCATCTTGGAAAACAGTCTCGACTAATCGAGTCACGAACGCCGTGCTAAGTGAGCTGGTCGATAGGAATTACGTTTGTGAAATCTAACGTAGCGCGGCGTTCGTGACTCGATTAGTCGAGACTGTTTTCCAAGATGACGCCTGTCTGTAAACGCGTAATGTACTGTCTTTATAAAGTATCTTCTTATTAAACTGTCTGTACACTTACAAAGTTCTCAATGCTTCGGTTTGCATGTAGGGACCCTCATTATGCTACCGTGTTAATTTTTCACTGGATTTGTCCTTTTAAATAGTTCGGTGACACTGTTAATCATTTATGATTGACAACTCGACAACTTTAGGAATCTTTGAATTAGAATTTGAGAACAAAATGGTATTCACTGTTTTTTATCACTTTCTTAGTTGGAGACTATTCTAACCACATGTAAAGATCAACAAAAATCAACAAGACAACATATACTGTACTCTAGTGATTTGCCCATATGATTCAATATTTGATTGTTCACAAATTTGCACTTGAAATCTTGTTTTTCTCCTTTTCTCCTCAAAATGAACGCTTTAGTTAAAGTTGATGCCATTTGTGTTAAGGGTACCATACTCTTGCACCTAGTAACCACACAAAACACCCTAGCAACCCCATAACACTTTGAACGCCTTATCAATGCCATATCAACCGCCCATAACACTCTTGTATTTGTGGTGGCAAGTTTTGCAAGGGCAAACAGTACTCATGCTTTTTTTCAGAAAATGTAAACATTTACATGTATTCAGTATTTTACATGCTCAAACCCAAAGAGGTTAAAGATTCTCCCCGAGGCAGTTTGAGCAAGTGCATGACAGAAAGCAGACGAACAGTGCAGTCCATTACACATACTGTTTTAATAGAGACACTGCAGTGCTGATGTTATACTGTACCGCCAAGTGTTCGAGAAAGCGAAGGGAACACTATGAAGAAAAGACCCACCTATGACTAAATAAATGGTGCAATCTCTTTCCACACATAATTCATTTCCTCTTTTGTCCATCTTCCCCTGTAAAGAAACGAAACCCTTTTTTCTTTCTCGTATTTAGCTAGGCTAAGTTTCATTTACAATTTGTAATAAATGTCTTATCAAATGGCAGGGGGTATTGCGTCAGCGCTGCTAACCTCAGTCTTGAGGTTAAATTCAAAGCCGCCTCAGATGTGCACAGTTTACAGAACAATAAACCCAGTACACACACTCTCATTTTCTTCAGTTTTCCCTTTTTCTTTTGTTTTTTCCCAGTCTCTTTGTCCTTATGCAAGACCTGACAGGAAAACTGTGACAGAGGCCTGAGCACACTATCTATTAATTAGCTCCCCTTTGAGGAGTCTCTCTCTACACACACACACACACACACACACACACACACACACACACACACACACACACACACACACACACACACACACACACACACGCACACACACACAGTACGACCACAGCTGTCAGCTTCCTTCTCTAATGTCCAACGTCTCTTTCTGTTGCACCTCAACGACTGCAGAAATATGAATGTTGCTGGAGTAAACCGCAGGCACATTTAGAGCAGGGCGAAACAAGGCCTGTGTTTTTATTTACACTTATTTGGCACGGTCCAGGCGTTGATGTGCTGTCAAACAAACAAAGCGTTTCGTTATATAAGAGATGCTGGAGATTCAGGAATTAATTAGAAAAGCAGCATCTGAATTCCCAGGGATTTTCAGTTTGTTCATCAGTCATTTTAACAGTTAATTGCTGTGTGGGAGGGTGTTAATTGGAATTCCTTTATATGATGTGAACTTTGCTTCCCCTTTCTTCCTTTTTAAAGAAAAGCGTAATATTTAATTGGCTTTTGCCTATTGAGAGAGCGAGAGAAGTTTGCAGAATATGAAATATTTCTGCAAAAAATGCATTGAGCACAGAGAACATTTAGGATCATCTTGTGCAAGCACAGAACAGCTTGTAAATAATTTGTAATTGAAAATAATGATTAAAGCTTAATGTCTTTTTATATTGGGTTTTCTGTATCGCAGCTGACATGATCCGATATCCTGCAGGAATACGCTCGGCTCGGTGCTGAGTGATCGTAAGGCGGCTTGTACATGAAACAAGGTCAGCCGAGACCTCGCCAATCATGAAGCTGGTGTATCCACCACACAGAAGTCCCTCAAGACATTTCTGATGTGAAATGTAGCGTTCCGCTGTGTGTCTTTCCCTCTGTTGTGCAGACATGTGCAGCGGCCAGCTGCAGGCATTCCAGTGCAGCGGTCGCAGGATCTTCATAAGTGTTCCAACTTGTTGGCAAAGCTTAAAATTGACACTGTTCCTGGAAGACTGTCTGAAGACGCTATAACGGAGAAGAATGAGATGTGAGAATTTGATACTCTCTGATGGTTGGTACGTAATGTGTACTTACATGCTAGCACTATATGGGAAATTGAGTGATTTGGACATCTCTTTTCTCTGATTGGCTTTCAACGCAGTGATTTCCCCAAAGGGGACTTATGCTGGTTCTGTGGAGTACGTAAAGATTCTGTACAGCTGTCTTCTACACACATTTGCGAAACTTGCCCATTACAGAACTGATTAATTAAGAGCGATCACAGTTTATTCACAATTATTTTTTTAATTTATTTGAATTATTTGTCAATTAATATATACTTATTAATATTAAAGCCACTTAAAAAAATATTAGAAACAAATACAAATTACATTTATATATATATATATATATATATATATATATATACATAGAAATTATATATATATATATATATATATATACATATATATATATATATATATATATATATATACATATATATATATATATATATACATATATATATATATATATATACATATATATATATATATATATATATATATATATATATATATATATATATATATATATATACATATATACATATATATATATACATATATACATATATACATATATATATATATATATATACATATACATATATATATATATATATATATATATATATATATATATATATATATATATATTATTTCTATGTATATATGAAGCATTTAATTAGTCATGATTCATTATTTCAGTAATATAAATAATGAATCATGACTGATTTCATGTTATTTTTTTTTCATTAAGTCATAATACTGCATATAATTTATTATCATGAATATTAATGCTAAATTATATACAGTATTATGACTTAAAAGAAACTGAAAAATAAATAAATAAATTAATTAATTAAAATAACAAATCATGACTAATTTAATGTTTTTCAGTTCTTTTAACTCGTAGAATACTGTATATAATTTGGCATTATCATTAATATTAATGCTACATTTCATAGTTTTGACTTAAAACAAAACAAAAAACATGAAAATAAATAATTAAAATATTGAATCATGACCAATTTAATTTATTTGTGTAACTGATTTAATAATACTTAATATAATAATCCAGTATAATATTGACTAAACAACTAAACTGGAACTAAACAAATCATTAGATTGATTTTAAGTTTATTTTTATTTTGTTATTTTTATTTGACTTTAATATAATTAGTGGTTATTCTAAATGGTATCCAGCAAAATAGATTTGAAAAGGAAACGCATCTGATTTGGCATTGATGCCAAAACCTCACCGATAGAGCTGTGGTGGTGCATAAGACAAAATAGAGTTAGGAAACACTGTGTTTGCTGGACAGATGGTTACTGGGACATTTATATGATAACGGTGGTCTACCAGCGGGTACCAAGTTGTTGTTGTGCAAGTATAAACACAGAATCACTACTGTGTATCTCAGTGAGTGTGTGTTATTGTTTGTCTGCTCATGTGAGTGTGTGTGTTTGTGTGCACCCTTCTGTGACTGTCTACTGTGAGAAAGTGACATTTTTGTAATCCACTTGGATCCCCAGAGGATATTGACTTCTTTTCACTCCCTGCCTAAATGCTGCTTGTTACCTTTCAAAGGAGCAGTAGAAAGGAGGAATCGAGAAGAAAAGGTGCAGAACAGCTCCTTGTAGCCGTGTGCCCATCACTGTTCAACAGCCAGTTGCGATAAACTATGAACAAGGCCCGCAGATCATCCTTTTGGATCCAGATACCTGCTCTGCATTTGTATTTACACTGTGCGTAGATGACTTTTTTTGGTTTCATTCTGTTTCATTTTCATTCTGAGATATTGTTCCAGTTTGGGGGAGAGTGTGTGAACAGGTCTGGCTCTTATATGCTCCGCTGTCTGCCGAGCAAAAGCTTTTATTAAAATTCCCATAATGCTGATGGATGTCAATTGGTGGAGCAACAACTTCACACAGCTGATGCTAACTATAGGGCACTGCATTTTTAAGTCCTTCACTTTACGGTTTCATTTTCATTCAGATTTTTTTTTCCTTTAAAAGAACACACACACTGGTGAATGAGCTCAGAGAGATGAAGCCCGTAAGGTGGAAGTGGAACTGACGCACACCCACACAAGCAGACACACTAACCCTCCTGGCAGGCACTTCCAGTAACGACTGAGCTGAAAAGGAAGGCTCCTGGCAGGCAGGTATCGGGGCATCCACAGGGCAGACTCGCACATAGCTAAAGTGTGGCTGTGAATGGCTGCAAACGGCTGTTAAATGTTTATAGAGTTGCCAGTCGGCCGTGGACCGAGTTCCTCTTGCATGGCGAGTCACGACCCTTAAGATTAAGTAGTGGAAAAACTGCTTTGATTTGTGAGCTGGAGCTTGTGTGAACAGTAAGTTGACCCTCAGACCGAGTGGGCTGCCCTCTTTTAGCAGTTTCTGACCTCTTCCTCCTCAAATTGTATGGGTAGATCAGGTTGAAACGAGCACTGCACTGCCTCAGAAACTTCCTAATTTTTTTTTGTTTTTTTTTTTTTGTTTTTTTTGTTGAGCATATACAGTTGCATGGATTCAAACTGGAAAACACTGGCATTGCATTCGCACTTGTGCTCATTACATATACATGCCTCACTGTGTATTATTGATGGCTTGCATATCTTTAGGGAATTTTTCTTTTGTTTAAACGCATACTTCACTAAAGACGCGTCTTATTTTCAGGCTTTTCTAGCCTGTGGCGATCATGTCAACACTCTGTAATGTAAAATGCAAAGATACAATAACTGAGATGTTCTTTGAAAGTGCATACAAGATAAACAAAGCTTGTGCTTAATTAGGATGAATTGATGAATAAAAAAATAAAATCATAGAGCAAACTTTTTAGTGATATATATTTATTTTTTTTCTTATTTAAACTTAATGCAATTTTACACCAGTTTTTTGATGCATGAACAGCATTAGATTTAAGAAAATAATTGACTAAATTGTTGTTGTTGTTGTTAATAATAATAATAATAATAATAATAATACAAAAATAGTAATAAAAATGTACTACTAATAATAAACTAAAGTTATAAATTAATATTCATATTAATAATACTATAACAATAGTGTTACTATTAATAATAATAATATTTACTATTAATATTGTACTAAGTATAATGTTACTACTACTACTAATATAAATAATAATACTTATTATGCAAAACAATTATTTTTGCACTGTCTATAGACAACATATTTACAGAATTATTTTTGACAATTTTCTATGGACAGTGAAAGGTGTGTGTGTGTGTGTGTGTATATAGATTAGACACTTTTTGTATTTTTTGTAGTCTCTTCAGTACTCTTCACTAGTTAAACTCTAAAAAGATTCTCATGTTCCGTCCGGGATCTTCCTCTAGTTTGATGATGATCCTTAACCCTAATGAAATTCCACACATTTTCTACATTCTGATTTGCCCCATTTCTGAACTTTTCCCAGGGTTCTGTCTCCTGGCTGCACCACCATGTGACTGCCCATCGCAGACTGTAATTCCCTTTATTTCCCTTTCAGCTGCTTTGTTCAAAAGGTAACAAACGGTGTAGATGTTAATCCGTGAAAAGTCAGTCTCTGTAAGGGCCACGAGACGCCTTGAGTCATAGAGCGTCTCAAAGGCTACCTAAACTTTTGTTCCTCCCTTCCTCCTCTCATGGGAAAGAAGTGAACAAGCACAAAGGATTACAAGCCTTATTTGAGTGGTGTAACATTCGGAAACTAAATTTTTTTAATTGAGCTTTCAGTATGCACTTTCATGGATGAATCCAATGGCTTTTTGACAAATCATGAAAACTTTTGCACACGGGTTTTGTGCGCAAACACACACACACACACACGTATCCAGGATCATACATCGACCAATAGTAATGTGGAATGCGTGTTCGCATGGCATGTCATCACGCTAAATGTTAGTCAGTTCAAAGGTGAGAAGCTGTGCTCCATATCCCAACCATGTGCAGACTGGCTAGAACACGATCCCCGGCTTCTCCTCCATCTGCCCGGCCGGTTTCATCTTACACGGGTAAATTACACTCAATCACTGTAATTGCATCCTACACAGCATGTGCCTTTGTGTCAAATTTTCGAGCAGACCCTTCTCTGCCCGCCTTGGGGAAGCAGTTGAAATGATGTCAACGTTCTGGGCTATTTTATGTCTGTTTTGATTAAGCTGAACAAAATCCAAGTGTTTTTCCTGGTTGTTTTCTACATTTAAGGGAAGGAAAAACTTAAGTGCAGCTGGTGGGTGTGCGTTTGTGTGTATAAGGGGGTTTAAGAAAGACCATGTGGAGGAGTTGGTGAATATTTATATGGTTTGCTTATGTGTTATGATAAGTGTCGGTGGTTTGCTACAGTGGTGTGGACATTTTCAAAAGCAACGTGATAAGCCCCTCTTGATCTGTTAAGGAAATGTTTAAAGTCAATCTAGTTTAAAGTTTAAAAATGTGATTTGTGAAAGAGAATAAAAAAGCAGACCAGTCTTATCACATAGATTTTGTGAGATTTATATATATATATATAATTACACACATAGTAACACACATATATATATATATACAGTATATAAGGATTTGTAGTTCAATTAGATTTGGTATGCTTCTTTGAATCTTTCAGGACTCATTGTAAAGGACTGATGTTTTACATCATTCTCTCTCCTTCTCAATCCATTTTTCCTGTTATTGCTGGAGCACTGTTACGGCGCCTTATTTTTCGTTGAAAGGCAAGTGGTGTGCGATTGATGAAAAATGAGTGGAGAGAGAGAGAGCAAGTTCCAGGAGGAGAGAGGGAGAGACAGAGCCGAGAGTTGTTAGAGTTTAAACAATCCTTTTTTGTGACCTGGTTCCTTATTACTCTTCTGGCACCTGCAGTATTTTTCAGTGTTTTGGAAATGTAAACAGACTTAAAATGCCTCCAGATGTTGCCAGCTGTGCTCACCACCACCGCAATATACTGGGAAATGGAGCTTTGGATGTGTGTGTGTGTGTGTGCATGTATGTGTGTGGAAGTTCTGAGGGACAAAAGCATTGTGGGTTTCCAATATCTGTCTTATCATTTATTTTGTGCTTCTGTATGCTCATTGTATATATCTTGTTTGTAATTTTTTTGCCATTGTGATCAAGACAGAGCAATGCGTCATCTCTGTGTTTTTCAGGCCTGTGAATAGACACATTGTGTCTTTTTCAGTTCAGCACGACCCATTTTGGCTGAATCTACAGTTGGCGAATTAGAAGGCGCCTTTACAATAGGTTTAAAATTTGAAAACACAATTAAATGTCGTTGCTGAGGAGATAGAAATATGACAGAAAGCTTCCATAAAAGACATTGACCTTGCAAACCTCCCATTACAATGGAGACACCTTACTTCAAAGAGGTGCAGGGTGTTAAGGAAATGTTAATTGGTTGACACCGAGGGGGAATGGTGCTGTAAATCGCCCAACAATTTGATCCAATCACCGGCGATGAGTGGACCCCCGTGACACCGGTCCCGGCTGTACCTGTGAGCGCTGCAAATATAATTTTAATTTTATTTAGCCTAATTATGACTACGAACAGGTTCAATCTCCATTTCCACGCAAAAAGACCCATATAACCACTTAACTAGGTTTTAATTATGTGCTCTTGGTGCTTATTTTGTATGTAACAGTTTTATAATAAATACAACTGTAATTCATCCGACAAGCATGAAAGGATTATTTTAATTACTGAGGCAGCTTTGGCCAAAACTGTGTCAGTATTTGGAAACAGGGTGAAGTAAAGTCAGTTTTGCACATGGAATAATACATTTACGCATCAGAGATGTTAAGACCACTATGCATTGTCCTCTGAAAGTAATTAGAGCACTAAAAGCACTAAGATTTTACTTTACATTCGTCCTCATGATCACATTCGTCCATTCCTAAATCGGAGTGTGTAAGAGAACCACATGCACTGCTCTCAGTAGCCGGAATGTGTTTGATCACGACAAAAAGAACAAAGCAAAGAGTTTATCACCTCTCGCTGCTTTGGAAAGACGTGTTCCTATTATAGAAAATAAATAAGGATTTGTCTCTGCTGGAGCATTGATGAGGATTTTAATTCCCAAGAGCCTTTGAACATGTCCCTGCACTAAGAAATGTTTAGTCATGCCGGTCCATTTAGCCTTTTAATCTCTGCTGAAGTTCTGGGGGTTGAGGGATGTTTCCAGCTCAACAGGTTTTTGAGATCTACTTTTAGAGGTCTCAGGGAAAAGAATTCCCCTTAATTTTCCCCCCCTCTTTTGTAGGATTTGTACACGCACGGACAATAAAAAGGCTTCACAGCTTGAAGGGTGACAGCTTCTGAGCCTGTGCCAGTTTTTAACCATCAAGGCCTTCAGATATTCCATATGGATTCTAGATGTTTGCGTTTTGCGTGCAGCATCTGGCATGCCTTTTTTGTCAGATCTGTTTATTGGTTACATCAAATGTGTAAAAACCCCAATAGAGGATACGTTTAGGCTAAATCTAAGTCATCAGACTAAAGGCAAATGGATGTCAAGCAAGATCCTGTGCCTGTAACAAAAACATACCATGTTATCATGATATCTGGTTCTAGAGCTTTCCTTAACCAGTTAGCACTGTGCTAATATAATAGGCTAAGCTGTTAGCATTCCAACTGAAGAAAATGCAAAGAAAAGGGAAATTTGATTTTTGACAATTTTAGTCATTTAAAAGACATTACTATATTTTTGTGTTTAAGAATGAATGTTTTTTTTTTTATGAATAAATATGTAAAATATATTTGTTCTACACTGTAAAAAAAATTGCTGTAATTATGCAGCTTCTTGCCAGTAACTTACTGTAGATTTAAATTGATGTTATTTACTGGCAACAGTTTGTTCAAAGTTAAATGAACATTAAACATTAACAAGTCTTTGTCTTTACAGAATAAAACTATAAAATAACAACCTCATGCAAAGCATTCTGGGAACCAGAAATCTTCATCAACCCTTTTCTGTTTTTTTTCCTTCAGATTTTGGTTCCCAGAATGCTTTGCATGAGGTTGTTATTTTAGTTTTATTCTGTACAGATAAAGACTTGTTAATGTTTAATGTTCATTTAACTTTGAACAAACTGTTGCCAGTAAATAACATCAATTTAAATCTACAGTAAGTTACTGGCAAGCAGCTGCCAGTAATACTGTAATTTCTACAGATTTTTTTTACAGTGTATTATTTCTTATTAAACGTCATCTCAACCATTGGCTTTGCTGAGGGATAGGATCTTTGCATGATATCATGCAATAATGTTTTGTAAAAGTGGGTTAACAGGCTAATCTTGAGCCTAAATGTTATGTCACAAAAAAGCAAATCAGCAGTTCACTTTGCAGATATGCCTAGCAACCGGCGTGAGAAATTTTTGCAAAGTGAACAATTCAGTTTTTCCTCACAGCTTTGGCCATGTCTTGTTTGCAGTCTTGGAATATAGGAACTCCGATTTTGTCCCACATGCCAGACACAATTCACAGCGAAACGACTGATTCCGAAACTACCCAATAACGTGGCTGCGGCAGTGGGTGTAAAACCAGACGTCTACAAAAACTTTAAATCGTAAATCATCCCACTTCATCACAAGGCCCTGATGCAATGAGTTGTCTTTTCGTCTTTGAGGTGAAGTGTCAAATTCAAGAGATGCGAGGTAATGACAAAAAAAAGAGAAGCTTTTAAACATGTAGTCTTAAACTTGGGGAGAGAAAAAAAAATGCATGCTGGAATTTGGGTGATTGAAGAGCGAGAGAAAGAGAGAGAAACAGAGGTGCCTGGGACAAAAGCGGTATTGTATCATTTAAATGACTTCTGAACTGAAAGCTTTAAAACTTCTCCAGAGGGCTAGGTCCATAAAACAGAGAAACAGGGGTTGGCAGGCCCGCACCTAGACGCTTCCAGGAAAAGGAGATGTAAAAATCAATTTGCCGTGAAAAAGGTAAACAATCGGAAATGACAAATATGCAGGTTTTTTCCATTCCTTTATTTTCGAAGGTATTAAAAAAGCAGAGGAGAAAGAGAAGTTAGAGTCAGAAGTCTCCGGTGAAAGATAGCAGATGGCGTTTGCCTCCTCACCCCCCTGGACCCCCACCCTTTTCCCGTCCCGGGCTGTCTTGATAATTCCAAGCTGTGATTTTTTTTTTTTTTTTTAAGTTGTTTTTGAACCATGAAATCATTTAAAGCTACGCAGACGGATCTTGAAAGTTCTACCAGTAGCGAGAGTAGTACTTATTTTATTTTATTCAACAGTAGAGATATGATACATGGCGAATAACTGTGATATGCAGGAATGTCAGCAACAGGTGGGTGCCATTGTGGAGGAAACGATTGCAATAACTCAAAGAAGCACCACAGATTGTGTTCGAATAAAACAGTCGAGGCCCCAGATGCTCTGGAATGTGTTTTGTTGAAACAAGGAAGAGAAATCAATGTGCTTTAATTGTCTTTTAAAAGCATTGTCTTTTCCTTTCTTTTTTTCTCTTTCAGACCCCCAGCACCCCACCCCCACCCCCAGCTCCGCTTGTACCTTTTAGCCCGAGTGTCTAGTTTGATGTTGGCTTTGTGCTGGCGCTCACCTCCTCCTGACTAAGGGCGTTAGCTCTGCCTGGCTGCCCCTGGGCTCGGGCTTGGGGGCTCTGAACCAGACTAGCAGCCTTTCTGAATCAGTCATGCGAGTTCTCCAATTAAAGCCAAAGGAATGAATATGCCTCTTACACGTCCAGTCTATCCGCCGCTATCATTACAGAACCGCTTCTCTAAAGATGGCCTTTCAAGTGCGCTTGGTGTCAGAAGTAAGGAGATTGGAATGAGCCCTTTTAGTATGCACTTCATTAGAGTGATATTGCCCGAGGTTCGATTGGAGATGGAAGCTTTTTTCCATAAAAAAAAAAAAGGCCTCGAACTTCCTCTACCCAACGTTTTGGGCCTGTGTTTTGAGACACAGATGAAATGAGGTGTAAATGCAGATGTTTTCGCAGTCCAACGCCAGCTTAACAGACTCGACTGATAATATGGACATTGTGAATTCCTTTGTTGCGAGACGTTTCGTTTTTTTCTGTGTGTCATGATTTTTGTCTTAAGAAACATAATCCTCTTTTCATTTTTCCCCTCCGCCTCCCTTGTTGAAAAGAAATAGAACTCTTTAAAAACTCCCTCGGGAAACAAAAAAAAAGGAAAAAAAAAAAAAAAAAGATTGGGAAAAAAAATAACAAATACATTTTCCAGGTCCTAATTAGCCTGTTTTTCTCCCTCTAGATATTCTTTATTTCTTCTCCTTCACTCTGCCTTTCTCTCCTTCCCATTCCCTCAGCATTTACTCTCCCCGCGTAATTGAACTTGTCCACGTATCCTTCTCTGGAGAAGGACAAAGAGGCTAGTCTTACAGTATGAGTACAGAACGGGGAGAGAGATATAACGAGATAATGCCATAAAATCCATTTTTCTTTCCCTTAAATCTCGCCATAGTGGCCTGTCAGCACCTGTAAGCAGAGACTTGTAAAACGAAGAGGACGAAACTTGATCATCAGGGCGATTACGGTAGCGTACCGTTTGCATGCTGTTCATTAGAGTGCTCACTCTCCGCTCGCCGCCCAAGCTGTTAATATCTGCTTGACTTTTAAATGCCACAACAAGCTGACTCATGATTATGATGGCCAGACTCACTCTGGCCCGTGTTTTATTTTTCTTATGGCGAGGCAGATAAACAGTTAGCGCGAACTAGGCATTGTGCACACACATCGCAGCATGCAAACCATTAATTCATAATGAGATAATCATGTGGAGGGAAACATTCGGTAGCATAATATTTAGACAGACACAACACAAACTACACAAAGCGAGGCAGCCCAGACTCTATCTCCCCTTCTCCCCTGTGGTTTCTTTTTTTTTTTTTTTTTTTTTTTTTTCACAATTATTTTTATATATATAATCTTTGTGAGTAAGCCAAAACTAGCACAGATGGGCAAGTTTAGGACATATTGCTCGTTTATTTGGTTGGTCTAGTGGTCCTCAACTGGTTTTGCTTCAGGAAATTAAGTAGTGAGCGACCCAACGCTATACCAAAATTGTTTACTGTGCAAAAAAAGAAAAAAGAAATATGGCCATAAAATAATAAAACCTGTCAAATTTGACATCTGTATAATTTGAGTAGCTTCTATTAAATGTTTAGTTATAAAAAGTTAAGAAACCTTTTTATTTACTTATCCATACTCGCCAATTGAGAACCATTGCACTATACATAATACTCAAAACTCCAGTCTCTTATGCATCAGAAACATTATGGCACTTGGTCAAATTTGTCTTATCTAATAGAACTTGCCAGTTTTTCACTCAAGTCTTTCTCCAATTTGTTTTCTCTTCAAATGAACCAAGGCTAAAATGGTTCTCTCCCCCCTCCCTCTCTCCCTCTCTCCCTCTCTCCCAACTTCTGGCTGGAGGGCTGTATTAAAATTGGCACTTTGAATACCCACAGTTCTCTTTGTGCCGTATTACAGTGATTGGCACTGTAACACACTCATGTTTTGGGTCTGGGAAGACTAGCAGTATGCACTTCCACATTGTGTTGAGATGATTTATTTATTTATTTGTGATGGGCATTTGGTAATTATAATTTAGGTTATTGAAATTACATATTTGACTCTTACACTGTAAGACGTGAAAATGTGTTCTACCTGATCTGACACTTGAAAAATGATTTTAATGCTTTAACCTAATGTAGTCAGTTTGATTGAGCCATATTAAATAATCTTTTTCATTTAGCAGTTACCACATGTTAGCACATTTTAGGTTAACTGACAACGTAGTATATGGCATAGTGTTTATATTGTAGTTAGCAATGAATTTATTAAGTTAATGAAATAATTATAGAGTTGTATTTGTCAAATGTTCTAAGAATCATCCATCCATCAATTTTACAAATATATGTGCTGAATTTAATAGTATAGTCTCATGATGGTTTTGTTCCAAACACAGCTTAGTGAACTTTAAACTAGGCTAGGAACAACTTTAAACAACCTAGACAGAACTTTAAAACATGCATTCAAATACTTTAACCTTGAAATCTCCCCTCGCAAATGTGGCAGTACTCTTTTTTTCATCTTTTAAATGTTTGAGTGTTTGATAGTTTGAGGTCTATAGCAGAAACCACTTGGGAATTAATGTCATTCATATGCCCTGCGGAAATTACTTTTGAAATGCATATAATCTAAAACATGCAAATGAGGCTGACTTTATGCACCCTGTTTAATATGAATTATCATTTTCTGAATACCTATTATTACTGCGTACATTTCTCCAATTATATTGTTCTTTTTTTGTCACTTCTGCGCTCTCGCACACACACGCATGCTCACCCCCAAAAGTGTGACACGAGAGAGAGAGAGAGAGAGAGAGAGAGAGAGAGAGAGAGAGAAAGCGACTGCCCTGGTGTAGCGTGTATATTTCTTCTGGAATTTTCTTCCAGTATTTTAATGACGTGTAATAAGGCTGATAATGACACAAAGGCAGCTACTCTTGTTCCGTAGAGAGGAACGGAAAATGAACAAGGTGAAAAGGCGACGTGTCACGTACTGATTTTAAAATCATCTTCGCTGAAATTGAATCGGGACACGAGCTGCTGTTTTCATAGCGGAAAAAACACTTCACGCTGGATATAAAGACAAGTTAGTGAGAACAAGCATAATTCATGAATATTGAATAAATGCAGTGACAAATTTATGTAATATTAAAGCGAACTCTGCATGTTTAGTTTCCTCCCTGATTCTACACGGGTTCTGACACCTCATAACAATGACTACAGTTAAGCAATTAATGTTCTTGTCTATGAAACGGGTGTACAGTATGTGCACTTTTTTTTTTTTTTTTTTGGTTGGGGGGCTGAGACATTAATTGAAGGCATCCATTTTCAAACGAATTACCTCTCTAATTTATTTATATTACATTATGAATTATTCTGTTGATATTATTATGATCAAATTAGTAATGCTTTTCTACTGTTCGTTCTAGTGATATCAATTTGCATTCAAGTCACTTTAACAAAGATTTTCCTTTCTGTGCTAAATAATAAAACAGACGTTTTTTAATGCAATCAGCACTGCTGAAGATGGAATTAATATTTTAGCTTTTACTCTTGGTGAGAACTTTATTAGGCAGTGCAACTACTGGAGAATAAAACACGGAAATGTCTGGCCATTGAACGCTCTCGGTTACTAGTTATAAACAGTGGTGGTTTTTCCCCAGAAATCAAGGGACCAAAAAAAAAGTGTGTATGTGTTTGAATGTCTTTAGTCATGGAGCCATTTTCAAGATGGTGTGGAGTTATTGCTTATGAGATGCCTTGGATCAAGTTCAGAAGTGCTAAAATTCAATTAATTTGAAAAAAGGACATGCTATCATTTTTCCACATGCCTCCTTCTAAAGTGTTGTTTTTTTATTATGGAGTTATAAAATTTTATTTGATTATACCCACTCTGATCCAATCAATTAATTAACTCAGAAATCCAGAGTGCCAGTCATGAAAGCACATGTATAAAATTATATCATGTCCACTTTGAACTTATTAAAACATCACTTTGCCCCACCGCCTCGTTTAAAGTTTTAAGTTAGTCGTATTTCAGACCGGTCATTTTCATAATTTTTTTTGTGTGTGTGTGGAAAAGTCAGTTTAATTTTAACCTTTAATTGTTTTTTAATATTGTGAGTATAGTTAAATGACCAACAGACAGTTTCTTTTTGCTAAAACTATTAAATTGTTAAACAATTTTTAATGTATAATTAGTGATTTGATATTCTGATTGGTTGCCGTTTATTGAAATTTTATTCCACTTTTCTTCTTCTGTCTGTTCCATGCTGTCAGTGGTGAGGCATCCTTACTTTGTTGAGTTGGCATGGAGCAAAAACATGAAGTGGTTTCACTCCAGATTTTCCTGTTCCCACTGTCTTTTCTTTGCTTAATCTAGATCAGCTAACTCTCAAACTCTGCCACCATCTTCCCTCTCTCACTGTAATCTCAGATGCTGTTCATTTAAACTTTATCTTGCAAATGAAGGTCATGTTCATAAAGCAGATTTTGCATCCGGGTGCATTTAGGCAGTTGTTGGATTGCTTGTTCATCAAAGCCATAACGTTCCACCTCTGTTCCACCATGTTAAATAAAATTTTGGATATTAGTGCCTCAGACGTTTTTGAGATGGCCCTTGCCCCATCACTAGCCTCTTAAACCATTGTAGGAAATGAGAAATGGCTTTATTAATTTTGATGATCACAGGAAAATAACCACATATTAACATGACCCACAGGCCCCTGCCAACCTCTCCCTATAAAGAGCCACCCACACAATACATGATCCCTACAGATATCTGTCTGTCTGTCGTTCATTCCATCTATCTGAAGTACTCTTTCATCGACACTAAAGAATCAAGAATGATGTTGGTAAAAAAAAACAAAAAAAAAGGATAAAATACAGTTTAAATGAATAAATCCAACATTTGATGGAAAACAAACACTTTTATTTAAAAAAATAAAGACATGTAATTGCCACTATAACCAGTAGGCAGGGGAGCACGTATTTGCTAATATTAGCCATTTCCACTCCCTAATATAGTTTCCCCCCCCCCCACGTTTTGCTTTTGAATTTATATTTAGACATTATAAAACCGCTATGTTTAAAAAAAAAAAAGAAAAAAAAAAGTACTTTTTTTGTGTGAAGTAGAAAAAAGTCACAAAGTGTCATGAAAAACAATAACTTTAATTCAAATTGAGAATGAATTACACAGAAGAGTGCTCCCTTTATAATCACTGAAGCTGTCAGTCAGTTCAGCGTAAGTTCACTGATTTCGGCACACTTACGAAAACTCCCATTTTAATCAATGAAAATGACTAAAGTGCACAATAAATCTCTTAATTTGCAATGCATTACATTTGGTTTGTTGTTAGGTTTGTGAGCATGTAGGACTTAAACTAGCACTTAACAGAAACTCCTTCAGTGTTTTGAGGCATTTTAAACACCTCTGATTGGCCATTACTTTCAACAGACATGCCTGTGATTGGCTACCATATACTCAATGCTGAAAAATCACATTGTAAATGGACACATTTGCAGTGACCAATGCGCCAGGCTGGGGTGATGTTGGGGCGATTAACATCATTCCTAGCATGCCTATTTTGCGTAGCCCCGCATACTCGTACCCCTGGTTGGGAATCACTGGTTTAAGTGGATGAAAATGTGTGTGTTCATTGGCTGACAAATGGGCCGTTTGTGAAAGCCCAGCACCTATTCCAAATATTTGCCATGATCTGATGGTGAGGAGGCCTCGTATAGAAATCTCCAGTCTCTTAAACATCAAGGGCAGGATGGAAAATCACTTACTTTTGGCCAAAAAGAAAAAGGCAGAGGGTAGTAGTAGTGTCAGGGGGAGTAAATGTTTGCCCCGTCACACAGACACACAGAAGCGATCTCATCGGTCGGGAATGCTGGTGGTGTTTACCGAATGCAACGAAACCCACCTGATTAAAGCTAATCTTTATGGGCTCGACAAACAGGACTTTGCCTCCTTCTACATCAGGTGCGCAACACATCAGATCGCCATATGGTACATTAGATATTTTATGAATCTAATTGCCTCCCCCACATGCTTTTTTTTTTTTTTCTTTCTTTTTTTCTGATTGTCTCCTCTGTTTTATTTGGCCTCGTTTTCTTTCCCCCGTGAGAATCTTTCTTACTTTACTTTCATATCGGCATGTCCTTGATAATTGAATTGTCCTTTAAGTGCCTCTGATTTTTGAGACAGTCAGCGGGTAAGCAATTCCTTAATTGTCATCTGCCATAGTTTAGACTGAAGGGAAAAAGGAAAACCTCAGCTAAAAAAAACACAACTGAGTTTGAAATTAGGACACCAACTCTGAAGCCCGCTGAAAATTATCACAAGATCAAAGTTGTGACATTAGCCTCATGAACGCAGATCATTCCGTTCATTTCATTTTCTTTTTCCACGCTCCCATTTATTTCTGTGCCCCTTGTCTCAGCCTGTGCCGTAGGGAAATGAATTGGTTATTTTTGGACATTGGTGGTCCTAAGCTTTTTGTAATAAGAGCTAAGGGTTTCGGTTGTGACAGTAAAAGCAGTCTAGTCCCCAATAAACCAGCAACCATTGCAAATGTTTACCTTCACTGCTATTTAAATCAGCATGGCTAGAATGCACATGCACACAAATGTTTCTTTTAGATGTTAATTTTTGTTTGAGGCCAAGAAATGAGCAGATAAAGTCTATCTATCGCACCTGTACAGGCTGGAACTGTTCCATGCGATCACAAGAGGAGGCTGTTGAGTTCAACTGGATCTGTAGCTCATATGCTGTACAAAAGCACCATCTTTCCTCAAGATCTGAGAACGAGGGCAAAACACAAACAAGTGCATCTTTACAGGGCAATTATGAGTTTACAGAGACTTTGTATGTATTTGATTACCTGGTATTTAGAAGATATCTTTTATCCTAGAAGATGTGCAGTACACTAATTGCAGGGATCTGCTTGGAGCAATTGAAGCAGCTGGGATGTGTGTATTTTGCCTAAGTGTGTCCTTTTCCTGGGATTGATCCAGGTAACCATGTTTAATCAGTCTGGTCAATCAGGAGGTAACACTGATTCCTTTAAAGTCAACATGAAAAAGTTAAAACCATTTTTACTTTATTAATACTGTACATGTTCCTGGTTTTATTGTACATAATTCCTTAGTGCATGTTATTGCAAAGAAAACATTTGGCTTTACAACTTTACTTTTCGGCTGTTAGTTACCTTATCTTATTTTTAACTTATTTTCTAAACATTATTTTTTTTTTTCATTACTTTTTTTTGTTTGTTTCAGTTTCATTTCTTTATTTTTTTTTAATCTATTGCCAGTCACTTATTTTAGTGCTTCACCTTAAAATGATTTTAGTTGGTTGCAAGCATTTCTAATTTATAACATTTTTTTTTTTCATCTGATATATTTTTTTGTTTAACTATATTGCAATTAACATGTTTTTAATCATTTTAGTTTTAATTGTAGTCATCAATAATAATCCTAGTTACTAATTTGTATGAAAATGCAACGTTTCTCATGAGATTTGGGTTGTTTTTCACCCCATTTTGGTATAAATTGCCCTCTTTTCAAGATTCAATCGATTCCTGGTGGATAATATAATAATAAAAAGAATAAATGTAAGTAAAAAAAAAAAAAGTTTCAACCATTGTTTTCTCATTAAATATCCTGTTTCACTCCAAAATGTCACATTACGTCAGTAAAATGGTTTGCGGACGCCATTTCATGTTGAATTTAAAGGCCTGGGGCTGAATGAGTGTGTAAGTGGGTGGCAACGTGAAGGGATTCTGTCATAATGCCAAGTGGAGCAGTGTGCCACTTCCACGGAGAGAAACCGCGCTGGAGTGGAGTGGAGAACAGCTTCGCTCATAAAAAGGGAATGCATAAGTGCTCGGCTAAGCAGTCTTCAAACGAGGGTCTCTTCTTTACTGTCAGGATATTCCAGTGCGCCGTACCCCTCGGGAGGAGCGGGTAGTTGATCCCTTTGAAGTGGCCGGTGCTGGGCCAAGGTTAAAACTGCTAAGAGACACAGCAATTCAGACTTTCCTTTATTATTCTATCAAGAACACTTATTTGTTTCTGAACCTTTCTTGTGGGGACTTACTTTAGGTACCCTGCTCACTACATCTCTCTCACTCTCACGCTCTCTCTCAGCCCTGGGTCTTCCTGCTATCTGTCTTCACGGCAGACAGTGACAGACTTCCCCTGGGCCCGGCCTTTTAGTTGATGTAGTCATACCTGCCCCCCTCCCTCTCACCACCACCACCACCACCACCACCAACCATACGTCTAGGGAAGACAAATCTAGAGGAAGAGCCGCAAGCTGTGTGTTCTAACCACTGGGACACACACACACACACCTGCCCTCTGCCCCATGGGCTAGCAGTTGGAGTTGCTAACACAAATACACCCTATCCTTCCGTAGACCGCGTTCCTGAATGTTTGTGTCCCGAGAGCAGTTCTTCCTGATGAGGCAAATAAATAAACACAATGAACGCGTGTTTGCTTCAGAAACAGCTTCTTTTTTTTTTTCTTTTTTTTTTCAGGCTTGAATTGAGTTTTAACCCATATTTTGTAGAGTCTGGATGTACCTTTTCCTTGTAAAAGTATCTTAGTTTCAAAACCTAGTGAGCTACCCTGCTCCCAACTGCTTACATTGGCTGCTATGCAACTGCTGATTTGAAACACACTTAGCATTTTGCTAAGCTACCAGTGAGATACTTTTATACTGCGTGTAAAAATAAAGTATTTTTAATTACACTTACACTTTTTAATAGACACTTTTCAGTATTGAATGAAATATACATTTTAGTAGTTTTTATAATAAATGTTATTTAACTTCTCTGCCATCTTGGATTTTTTTTTTTTCACCTGAGCCATACTTTTAATGCATTTGACTCTTGTTCAAAGGAACTTGCATTGCATTGCATTAAATTTTTTTTTTTTTAAGTTTAGTTTTTTTTGTTTTAGTGTTTAAAATCATTTTTATATGCACTTCTCTGAACTGAACAAAAAATAATAAACACTTTTCACTTCATCTGAATTTTTTTCACCAGATTTTTCCCCACTGAGCTTCATATTTCATGAGCAACTTTCTTGCATTCAAGGTATTTTTTAATTTAATTTTATTATATATTTCAATTTTATTTTATGTATTTATTTTTTTTACATTTTTAAAAGGTATTTATTTATTAGTTTGTGCATTCTCTGTAATGCGACTATGCTCTACTGTTTGAGCTGCATTAGCTGGTCGTAATGGCATTACGGGCCAAAATGAGGTATCCAAGTAAACTGCGTAGTTAAAAACAAGCCTTGTGTTGAACCTATGGTGTCATAAAATGTTCCTTTTATAGGCAGCTCATTAGATTTTGGAACAGAGCAAGTTGTTACGTGTGCTCAGGTGGACTTTGTGTTGCTCAATCATATTTGGTGACAAACAGAGGCGGCGCTCTCCTGACGAAGCATTCGCTTCTCTGCGGGACTGTTGTTTCAGTAGCCTGAGGGAGAAGACATGAGATGTGCTGGCACAACTGTGGCTGTCTCCACTAATCATGTTGGCTGCTTCTTTGTTTTATTAATAAGAGCATTCCTGCGAGCTGATGCAAGGCTCTAGAAACAGCCTTTGTGGGATTTATATAAATAGACCTGTATAAGGCTTAACATGATAAAGAGTTATTAATCTGGTTACCTGCTGAAAAACTACTGAGACTGGTGTCTGTGTGTGCTGGCGTGTGCGTAACGTGCAGAAAGAGCTCTTCCACAGGTGCAAAGGAAGACAAATAAAGCTAACAGCCCTGCTGAAAAATGCGAAACGGTTCCGCATGTGCCTTGAAGAGTTCCTATATAGAGAGGAGGACAGGAAAGATGGAGTAAATGAATGAGTCGGTGATAAAAAAAAGTGGGAAAGGACTGGCAGAATAAAGCGGTATTCCATTTTTATAAATATTGTCAAAGTTGTCATCTTGTATTACGTCCGTTTTATTTTCTTTTTAGATCTGGGTAATGCTCTTTGTAGTTAAATGGAGCTCTGGTGTGTGCCGGAGAGCTGAAGTTGCAAATTTAAACCAGTCTGTCGGCATTGCCAAGAGAGTTACGGCTTGAATCCTTGCATTATTTCAACTATTGCTTCTTAAACAGTCCTTTTCACTGCAAAGGAAAATCTTTAGCCCGGTTTAATGTTGCCATATTTTCTTTCACTGAGAACTAAACAAGAGGGAAAAAAGCAAAACATGTGTAAAATGAAATTTCAGGTATCACAGTCAATTATCCGTTATAGAGCTTTCAATGTTTTAGAGGCCAGTAATAAGCTTTTATGTGAAGGATTTGAAATATACTCATTTTCATCTGAAATAATAAAGACTGATTCCATTAGCTGGCGCTGTACGGACCATCTCAACATGGTGCTGGCCGTTTACCATCTTCATTCTGGTGAAATGATCCAGGCTGGAAGTACTGAATTCAGAAGGCATTAGTGGGGCTTGTGTTTTGGAGTCGGACCGGAACGATGAGCCCAATCCGCAGTCTGGGGGCTGCAGATGTGCTGATCTGGGATCAGCCGGCTGGATCTGACAGCCTCAATCCTCTTCAAAGCTCTCGGCACGCCAACCGGGCCATGAAAGACTGTAAAAGCAGGTATTCAGGTTCAGAGGTACATTGAGATCCACTTCAGTGAATCTGTGCTTCATGCACTGAGCCTTGTCATCATTTGGATGTTTACAGATTGACTTCAAAAATATGTATTACTAGGTTTACTACTTTTTTTATCTTAAAAAAACAAAAAAACATTAAAGTGTTATTCAATATGCAAGTTTTTAATTTATGATTTAAAATTAATTTCGCTTTTTTATATTGAGATTGTAAAATATTGGTGTAGCTCCTTAAAAACTTAATGGTATTTCATGAATTCATAATTATTGATATTTGTTAACTTAAAATATTTAAACTTTTTGGGAAATTATGATTAAGATCTACAAAAATACATCACAATTTTATTCAATACACATGTTTTTAATTTATGAATGAAAATTTAGACCTTTAGTAAAATAATACGTGGTGTGGGTCCCCAAAACGTAATAAATATATATAAAAATATATTTAGTGTTTTTGATTTAATGATTAAGATCTGTATGTATTCAAGGTGTAAGGAAATATTTTATTATACTTTTTACACAAGTCTTTTACTTTTTTTTAAAGAACTATGTGTTTTAAACTAGATTTTTCCCTTTCCTTTTCATGGACACTCAGTAACACTTTACAATAAGGTTTCATTTGTTAACATTAATGTATTAACTAATATGAACTAACTATGAGCAATACATTTGTTACTGTGTTTGTTAATCTTTGTTAACGTTAGTTAATGTTAATAAATACAACTTTTGATTTTAATTTTGTAAAGTGTTACACTCTTATATGTCATTGACTCATCTGCTTTTGTTGCATGGAAAGTATAAACGGCTGTCAAGTTCATTTAGGCAGGAACACCTGATGCTTTGTCTTTGTTAATACCGTTGACGTCTTTAGCAAACTGTGTTCCCTAAACAATAAAAAAAAGCGAGCTGGGAAAAGACAATCTACCTTTCACCTCTGACCCTGTCGGAGTACTGGAAGCTTTTAGTCCCCGCTGGGCTTGCTATTTTTTGAGAGGGTGTGAAGTGACGGCCCACCTGTATGAGATTTACCCAGGAGACCTCCGCCCCTTGGCCTACCTGGCTCAGACGGCGTCTTTTCAACCCTGCTCTCTCGGAATCCTCTGTTCCCGTGCCAGCCGCCGACTCCGACCCTGAGCACAGGAACGGAACTGCAGCTGCCTCGGGGGTAGACGGAGAAGAGAGAGGGAGAAAGGAGAATCTTTGCTCTAGGGAGGATGGGATTTTTTGCTTGGCAATTTTTTGCTTGGATTTTGGTCACGAATGAGACAAACTGGTTCGTTTCGCCATCTCTTCGTTTCCTGGCCTTGTTTGTTTTTGCGTTACTTCCTTTTTAATATGGATGAGGGGAAAAAAATCAGCAGCTTTCACTTTTTACTGCTAATGTGCACTTCTGGAGCCGAATCGGAATTCAGGGACGTGTTTATCCCCGCGTTGCTCTCTTACCTTAGCAACTCTCAGCATCAGCAATATAAACAGCTCTTAACAGGCAGTCACAGAAGTTCCCATGATCCCTTGTTGCAGTCTCAGTACTTGCAGAAACAGGATAGAGAATGAATCACCACCCCCTCCACCCTTTCTTGTAAGTGCCAAAGAAAATCTGCTGATATTAGAACATAAAAAAGAGAAAACCTCAGTGCATAGCCAGTGCATTGCGTTACCATGCCGCGAAGACGCTGGTCCTGGGATTTTAGTTTTATCTGTTGCGAGCTGTTTTTTTTTTTTTTTTTTTTTTTTTTTTAAGTGTGTTTTTGTCCCTGAAGCAAAGGCAAGTTTGGTCCCATTTCTCTTCCGTCCCAATTAAAAGGCAAACGTTCCTTTTTTTTGTGCATTGCCCTCCCCCAAATGCACATTTTATCTCTTCGATCTGAAGAACGCCCACCCTTTCTGTATCCCTCACTCCCCCGTAGAAGAAAAATGCATTTTCCTCTGTTCTCACAGGTCAAAGTTCAGCCAGAAGGGCTTCGGGGGCTAAACATGATGCGGCAAGCCTCAACATTGGCGGCTCAGATGAGCCTGCCAAAAACAATTACAAGACGCTGCAAACTTCTGTCTCACAGCCGTAATCAAAGGTTCCCTGTGCAGATTTATTGGGCTGCTTTATTTACGACCTTCCATTATAGCGGCAATATACACCCATTACGGGATATGACAAGGCTTCATGCTTGCTTACACCTCGGGCTGGTTAATATGGCAGTGATGCACTCGCTCAGCAGCTGCTCGTTCCTTCAAGCTCTCCGATGCAACAAGTCTCGCATCTCTCAAACAATGGGTTTCTTGCATGAAATTATGAAGGGGTTAGTCATGATGAAAAGTTGACGACGTGGGTTTTGAAAGCTGTTGTTGGGGTTTTGGTATTGTCCCCTACATGTCACATCTGAGTGATATAGTCTGAGATGGTCTGGGTTGATGTAAATTAACCACACGTGGTTCCTCTTGGCTCCATAGGCAATAAAACTACCCACATCTTTGGTTTGCGTCCCCCATGAAACAAGACATGCCTGCATCCTCTTCAGTCATGCGAGTTTCGCTTGACTGCCGCAGTTGACAGCTTTGAATGAAGTATACAACTCCTCAACCAGGTGCATTTAAGTGATTCCAACTGTGAACTTGTTGGACCCATAAAAGCACCCTCGAGTTTCCAAAACGTCCCAATGTACAGTAGATCTGGGTGTGGAAGCTGGTAAAGAGTCTTCTATATCGCTGTCTTAGTGGTCTTCAGCTGTTGTTGTGGCGAGCTTTACTGTACAGCACGTACTGCATGTGTAGATAGTACCATTCCCACAGCAATCACAATGCTCCATGTTGATGATTTTTATGTTTTTATCTTATTGCTTTTCTAAGCAGGTCAAATGGCCAAGGTTAAATAAAGCAAGCAAATTTAGTAAAAATAAGTTAAATGTACTATGTGTGTTCCATGTTTCATATGGTTTTGGAATATATTCAGTAGTCACCATTTGAAGTGGATCAAAACCTTTCATCAAAGTTATACATGAATTTTGAACACTACCCGTTCTTGTCTTAGGGCAACTTTGATGAACTTTATTGATCCACTTAAAATGTTGACTACTGTATATATTCCAAAACCATATGATACGTGGAACACGCAGTACATTTAACTTGTTTTTACTAAATTTGTTTGCTTTATTTAACCTTGGCTATTTGACCTGCTTACAAAAGCAATAAGATAAAAACATAAAAATCAACATGGAGCAATCATTCACTCATTTGAAGCCTTATTTCTTCTATCACTCACTTTACCTTTTAAAGATACTAAATGGAAGTTGCTTGTGTTTTTGTACCGCTGATAATAAGATGCACGAAAGGTTGGTGTTTCTTTAGAGCAGATGTTTTCTAATTGAAAGGGCCTCTTTGTCACTCTTGTGGATGCATCAACACTCTCTGTCAAAGACGAATGTCCTTCAATCAGACCTGGTGCACTGTGTTGTAACCTTTGGGAAAAGAGAAAAGCATGTCACTCTTTCATGGCACAATGCCATTTTAGTTTGACACAAGTATCTCTTCAGGCAGACCTTCGTTGCGCCTTCCTCTGCGTTTGTGTCCTTGGCTGCCATTGGCTGTTCAGAGGCTCAGGTGGTTCTTTAGGTATATCCGAATAGATGTATGGTGCACTTGTTTATTATGTTCTTATCAAGGTTAGCAGCTGTGGCACTGTATTTCTTCTGCAGATAAACACTTTCTGATGTGGTTGATTTGTGAATCTGTGCTATTGATTAGTGTGTATATTTGCTTTTGTGATAAAACACTGCCTAGATCTTAGCATGCTTCCTAGGACTTCTAACAATGCCTGATGGTCACTCAATATGTTTTTCTTTTCTTTCTTTTTTTCTGCAAGGTGCCACGTGATGATGGTAGAATCAGCAACTGAGACCATTCGAACTACACCCTCCAGTCAAAATGGAGTCAGCAGCCTAAGCAGCCAATCAGATGGCGGAGGAAGAGAAGGCGGGTCCAACTGTGACACCAATGGGGAGATCAGCCCTGTGGATTTACTGCACCTTCAACAGCAGCAGGTGTGTGTGTGTGTGTTCGTGTGCAAAAGACCCTAAGTTTTCTACCCTGACTTTCAGGAAGCGTGTTGAGCTGTTAGTTGTTTCTTGTGCAATTCCCATGTCTTGCGCAACGTACAAACAAGCAGATATATGAAGCAAATTGCATTACGTTGTTTTTAAAACCTCAAAGAGTTGATTGTGTGGTGTATAGTATTATAGCTTATCACTTTTTAGTCATTTGATGGGAACTATAAAAATATAAAGAGATAATTCACCTCAGTACGGAAATGCTGACAATTGCTCATTCTCATCGTCAAACCTCTATAGTTCTTCTGTGGAACACAAAAGGTGATTTAAAAAAAAATCCAACTTTATTTATTTATTGCAAACATCACAAGTTATTATTTTAACAAATATAATTTTAGAAGGTTGCACCATATGATATTTTACATACGGAACTTGCCTTGCCAAACTATTCAGGATTTCAATATTTAATTTTCTATTCAGGAATCTCATCCTGTTTATGTAGTTGTTTTTTTTTCCATTATGATTAAAATTTATTTATTAATAATTATATTAATTCAGACATTAAAAACATCATAGAATGTGAATATTCAAGGCATTGTTTACTATATAGGAATTTCATGCTTAATGTATTTTTTTAAATAAAGTACACAAAAAAAATTACTACATGATTGCCAAGCAAATTTTTTCTAGCTATCAGATTCACTTTTCAGTTAATCAAGTTCACAAAATGATTTGTTCGTTGATCACGTTGTTCCAAATCCCGAATCATTGATCCATTTGTAGCAGCCCATGTCTCACACAAAGCTATTGTATGACTTCTGAAGATTTGAAATATCTACCTTATTTTTGCAATGTGGATTTCCAATTCAAAATCTGCTATACGTAAATGACTAGAATGATAACAAATTGCAGTACATGGTCAAACTACTAAAAACAAGCATGATTACGATAATAGAAATAATATAACAAATACCAGTTTGCAATATCAAGCAGCGTAACAGACTGTTTTTCCACAGCCGCTCTTAGATTAATTGGGGCACTTTAAGATGATTTTATTGTTTTTGTGTCCTGTTATACTTGGAAGTTTCATGCAAAAGAGCGAAAATTTCTCCTTTTGTGTTTATAGTAAGAAAGTAAGTTGCACAGGTTTAGAGAGACATGAGAATGAGTCAGTGATTTCATTTTTGGGTGAACTAATCTTTTAACCAAATCTGGTCCTCAGGCTTCATATTTCCATGCAGTCATCCAGAACTGCACTTGGCGATTTCATTCGTTCCTGTAGAATAGATGATGCCGACTTGACTGAATTCCTCACACTTGAGGTCCAGTCTTAGCAGTAGTGTCAGCCTAGCCTGAGTCACAATAAACTGTTTTATGCAGTGACACGTCAGCGTGTAGAGGCTTGTGCTGTTTTTGCTCTTTGGCCTATGCGTCAGTGTCTTCCATATCCAGTTTGTCAGTTGGAATTTCCTCACTTCCCGGACTCTCTTGGCTGAAACTCTCTTTTTCTGTTCACACTCTTCCCTAAATGCATTACAGACACAGAGGGTAACAGGACCCCTCAACCTTGTTATCAATGACACAGGCTGCACTGCACGCCTGTTAACAGATCCTAGTATGTCTTAATGTAATATTGATGAACTGTTACTAAAAGAAAGTGGGATCTGTTAAACCATATTATTTAAATATCTGGATTGATTTGGTGTGTAAATGCAAAGACTGAAACTAATATCCTCTCTTTTTGGTCTTTATTAACCCTCTGATCTTGGTGTCCACTATAAATGGAGAGATCTTTTTAAAAGCCATTTTTAAATTCAAGCCATTTAAGTGTGGTGTTACATCCAAATCACAGTGAGTGATCAACTTTGACCTTTACCCATAATTCTGTATGGCCATCCTCTTTATAAAGTGTTTTTTTTTTTTAAATGAGAACATGCATTTAACGAAAGTGAAGCACCAAGGTGAACCTCTGGAATAATTACAATTCTCCTTTTTTGAATGGACACTTTTGTTTTTCTATTAAATTATAAAATTGTATCTCAAAACAAATTATTTTTGTTTGATGAATTTTAAAATTCAGGCATCAGAGGGTTAAACAACCCCACGTAACATTTGTAATTTAAATTAAATATTTTTTATAATTTATATTATTTATTTTTTTTAAATGTTATAAATCTTAATAAAAAAAAAAAGACTAAGGCCTTGAATTAACAGTTTAACAGTATAGTATTTACTCGTATACATGAACATTTTTTCCTATGATCTGAGATCTTGTGATTTCTGGAGTTGAAAATGAATATAAAAATAGCTGTCTTAGTAGTCTGTCTGACCATTATAGTTGCTCTCAAATAGCCATAAGTAAAAAAAAACAAAAAATAGCAATGAAGTGAGAGTCGTTTTGAGAGAAGAGGGCACGAGAAGCAGAACAGGAAGTGAGAGGGAAAGAACTTGTAAAATAACTACTTTGCATAGTTTTATTTCTGACAGTTGAAATAAGGGCTTGAAATTGTAGTGAAGGTAATGAATGTGAATGTTTGCACTCCTTAGCTGCATCCTGTGTGTGTGTGTGTGTGTGTGTGTGTGTGTGTGTGTGTGGAGACTCCCGCTGAGCGAGCATAGCCTCACCACACACAAGGAGGCCTTTCTTCATGGCTCTGCATTCTGGTGTTGGTGCACCTGTACATGGTCATGTGAGCCAAAGCCTTTAATTAGAGATAGAAATTGCCAGTTCCTTCTGCTCTAAACCATTTCCAATGTCAAACATACGGCCGCCGTGGCCTCAATGCCACACTCTTTCTCTCTTCTTCCTTTCCTTCCTTTCTGTCCCTCTTTATTTTCCTTCCCCACTCTTTCTCTTCTGCCACACTGACCCATACTTTTGGTCTTTGGTGGCAGCAGTAGCTCCTTGTAAAAGTAACGTCCAAAGCATTTTACATCACGGTTTTCATAATTCATATGTATACTAAGCTGTGACAGCATAACTATAACTCTAGGATAATTATGTCACAGTTTGCAGGTCAGAAGAAAAGCAAAGCTTTTGTCTAGTTTTAAACTGCCATTTGAGAGTCTCTATAGTCTTGTTTGAGGATTTGTGAATTTGTCATAATCACGACTTTGTTTCTTATATTTTGCAACTATATCTCACAATTGCGATTTCATGCCTCACAATGTGACTTTATATCTCACAATTGCTTTATCTCACAATTGTTACTTATTTTCTCATAAATGTGACTTTAAAAATGTAACTACATTATATTAATAGCTGGCTCTTTGGCATGTCAGAACAGTAGCAGTTAATTTAGTCAATGTTATAGGTTGAATTTTTGGTTTTCAAACAATCATTCTAGAACAATTCAAGTTTCACTTGATGTACGTATAAAATATGTCACACAGAGATCTTCAGTGGTATAAAAGCTGTAAGCCACTGTCTAATAATGATTTTATGTGGTTGCTGGCATAAGTGTGTGTGTACATGTCTGTGTCAGTGTTAATGTGTAGGTGTACTTTATTTCTACATGGCCTTCAGCCTTATGGAGTGAGGCTCCACACACCTGCTCATCTTCCAGTAGCAATTCTAAACATTTAAACATACTTTGGTGTTATCTGAGTCGCTCTACAGAGAAAAAAAAACATATACTGTCCCCAGGGCGTCTGTTTGACCTCCAGTCATCATTAAATGTGGGAATTTACTAGTGCTTAAATGTTTTTATTCACTTTTTTTTCACCTCTATAGTCACTTTATTTTATTCAGAATCAACATTCAGATACAATGAATAGACTTTGTGACTGGATGTTTTCAGCATTTCGTTTTTTAGACCAAATTAAAATCGTGACTTTGAAATGTTTAAGTTTCACTGAATGACATTCCCTCCATGTCCTAAAATCTTTGTCCATGGAGAGATCCCGAATATTCTTCTCATTTCTTCACCCCTCTTTTTCTTATTCTTCAAACGAGATGCAAGTTTTGTGCTAGAGAGCGATGCAATGCGCCCTTTATGACATGGGTGGCAGTGCCATAGAAATCTGCCTCCTTTATTCTATCTCAGATAGCCATTGTTCATAAGAATCTGATGAATGAATTAGTTCATCAAGTTCCCTCATTTGATTTTAAATGAATGGAGCGTTTGGCCTTGAAGCCAAATGACTTTAATGAGGAAGGCTCTGAAAATGGCAAAGCAAGCAGTAAAGTGTTATCATGGCAGAACCTCCTAAAAAGTCATTTATCAAGTTTTAATGTCTTGCTCTGCTATCCTCTTTTTTTTTTTTTTTTTTATGGAGCGGGTCACTATGATGCCCAGCAGAAATTGAGGGAATTATTGAAAGAGAATGAGATGTTTCAGGAATTCTTCCAAAAGCCCCGTTCACTGAAATGTTGTGTAAATTTATCGACTTATTGATAGATGTCAAACTAAGTCGAGTCATGCTCTTTGTCATTGTACAGGTACACGAGGTTGTATTCATTTAAATGTATTATATTAAATGTATAGAGACGCAAACAGAAAAGTTGTAAATTAAAGAGATATAATAATTACATAAGAAATATACAAAAGAATTAAACATTATTTAGCTTAAATAAAAATACAATTATGCAATAACATTTTATTAATTTTGTTTAAAAGCTTAAAAACACAATAATTAATAATATTTTTTTTGAATAAAAGCTTAAAATTAGAAATAATCATTTTAAAATAAAATATATAATTAAATATTTGCAAAAGTAAAAAAAAAAACACAGTAAATAATCATAAATGGTGCATGCAATGAGTTGACCAAAGCTGTACACTTTTTAATTAAAATGCACATTAAAAAACATCCCCTTAACCTAAGTGAATGCACTTCTGTTTCACTGTTTATTCTGTTTGTCTAGTCTAGTCTCTTCCTTCAAGCCCAAATCTTTCACCTGGAAGCGGCACAGTGCAGCGATACTGGTTAAACACCCTGCCAAGAAGCGTTGGAGCAGAAAAACAGTCCCAGCTCCCTCTTTGCAGACCCGTGTTGTCAGAGCACAAAGCACTCTCTCCCTGGGCCCCTCGGGAGCCTGGGAGAAATCACAGGCATCTGCAGACGTCAAAGACTCAACAGTCTTTACCAAACAAACAGAAGCCCAGCAGAGTGATGGAGAATGCGAGCAGAGGGAGGGTGAGATGGCGAAGTAGCGAAAGAGAGCACCGGGATGAGTTTGAGTCAGAGAAACGGAGGCAGGCATCTCGGGAGAGGAGGGGATTGTGGGTACGGACAGATACGAAGTAGCCGAGTCAGAGAGGGTAAGAGAAAAGAGTTGAGAGGGAAGGGGGAAAGTGGGGCTGAAGTGGTTGGAGAGAGGGAACTGAGGGAGGGAGGGATGGATGGAGGGAGGGGGGGAGAGAAAGTGCAACGCTGAGATGTGTCAAGAAAGGGCGCCTGGGCCCCCCTGAGGAATGTTCCTTGTCTGCTTCACAACCCCAAGACCAGCAAAACCCTTTGCTTTGTAGAAAAAAAAGGAAGACAGGAGAGGTAGAGAAAAAAAAACAAGAGTGCACACTAGTGGAGTCCTTATAGAATTTCATCCTCTTGTTGCACAAAGCCAGGAATCCAACCAAGGGTTTTCTGTTTTTCAATCCCTAGAGTGTTCTTCACTTCAAATGGTCCCGCTCCACAGCCAGTCTAGAGCTACTTCGGCCTGGGCATGGGGATGTGGCCCTGACAGACCCCTCTGCTGCACCTTGCTTTCTTTAATAGGGTGGTCTTATCTCTCTCTCGCTCTCTTTAGGGATACAGTAGACCTGTGGTTTCGCTTCAAAGCAACCGTTTAGATTGAATGTGCCCCAAATGGTACGTAGCAGGTTAAAAACATTGTCTGGTCCAGACCAGCTCTCTTGAAGCACCATGTGGCCCGTCTTTTGGCTACTAGTATGTGGTTTAGTATCAAGAGAACCAATTACCCTTAAAGTTCTTCTTCACAACTCATCCTGCTATGAGTGACACCATTGATATAGATATGAGCAATTGGACATACGTTTTTTACCTGGTGGACGATAAAGAGGTTCAGAACGCCAATAATTGGGTCTAAATTTCTAGGGATCAGGGGTCTCATTTATAAAGCGCACGTACAAAGGGATTTGATCCTAAATACTGTGGATTTTATCCTACATGTGGGATTTATAAAGGCAAAGTGAAAATATTGTGTAAGCCAATTGAAGAGCATGCGTACAAACTTTTTGCTCTTGTGTATATATATTCCATTAATTAAAACAATCTAACATTGTCTATTTATCATTACAATTTAATAAACAATCACAATATGCATTAATATTATTATATGTGTTCTGTAGGTGGAGTTGATGCACTTTTTTACATAGCGCTTGAATTTAAGACGAACTCTGATTTATAAAATAGGATGCTTTTAGGATCTTTTTATGTGTGTATAGATGTTGTAAAATCTTTATAAATTCAGATCAGTTTTGACCACTTCTGAGTTTTGGGTTAAATTCTCATGAGGAAGAGTGAGAAGACAAGCAACTGCTTCCCTAATTAGTGGAGAGTGAAGAAAGAGTAGCACAAAATGGAGATGTGAAACACACCAGAGAGAGAGAGAGAAACAGGCAGCCAGATTCCTCCTTTAGTAATAGACAAACATTGACAGCTTAACATTGGTTATGGTTTGGAGCTGGTGCATATGGAGACCACATCGTTGTAAAGCTCTGGCTCTTTTGATCAGATGGCCTACAGACAGGAGATGGCAGATGATTTCACCGTCTCTCTCACTTCCTCTTCTCACTCTCCACTCACTTTGACTTTCTTTGACTCTTTTGGAAAAGGATTTGGTTTGATTAGGAATGGGTCACAGTGGTCACCTGTCAGTTTTTATATAAAAACCAGCCCATTTATACAGATTACGAAAAGTCAACAACATGCTCAGGCAACCCACCAACTAGTTGATTTTGAAAATTTAAGTAGTTTTACACTTTTCTAATGTTGACTGGTTATATTTGGATCATAAGTGTTCCTAACAATTTCTGTGTTTTCTCTTGTCCTTGGTCTATATAGTGAGGGACACTTGATGGTTTTTCTTCCTGTGGTCATTGTATCATAACCCACCCCCACTTTTTATGTTATTACAACTCAGAATTACCCGTCTCCGTGTGACGTTTGCTTTACTCTTTGTTTTCTCTGGCACCGTCCCCCATTAAGAGGCCATAATGGACTCTGCAAATTGGTCGTAATGGTAGCTTTAATTAAACTGTCCACGCCGCAGATGGAAAGAGTGGATAAAGGCATATAGATCTCAGATGTCTGGACAGATAGGCCATATTGAGTTGGCCGTCCTGATGGCAGATCATAGGTACCCGTGAGGTAGTCTAGACGCTCTAATTGGGTTTCTGCGTGTAAAATGCTAAGCATGGTGAGATAGGAAGTTTGGACGCTTTGACAGTCAGGGTGTTTGGCCTCTCTCCCGTCTCATTACTGTTGGGAACGGCCTTCTGTTCAGCACTCGGCGGACAGTAATGGCCATATCACGTCCTCTGTGTGAAATGAAGCTCATTTGACCAATTGCAGCCAAACGTGTCAGTGGTCACAGTGCCTTGGGCCGACTGACACGTACAGAGCCACTCTTTCTCATCTTCCCCTGAAACAGCTTAAGTCTAACGAACAAAAAGGGAGGGGAGGGAGAGTCTTAAATACAGGGATCATATCCCTTTTGGACTAGGATGCAAGGTGATGGGGGCCAGGCCTGAAGCCAGCTTAATAACATCCAGTAAATCGAACATTTTCAGCCCATTGAAAGGTGTCATCGCTTAAAAGCATTCCACACTTTTAATTGTGGCCCGTCTCATTGTACAGAGGTCAGTGAAGAAGAAAGGTCAAGCTTGGTCACAAAACGCTGGTGGTGATGGAGGTGCAAGGGGTTTTAGAGGGAGGCGTTAAGGGAGGGTAGTTGCCTAGCATCTGTAGACGACCTCAATAGATGCCGCAGCTATTCCAAAAAAAGACCTCCGGCGTGCTGGAGTACAACGTTCCTGTTGTACAATTGAAAAGCTAGCCTGGCTTTGAGCTTCTTACATGGGTAAGAAAAAGTAGTTGAGAGGACGTTTCTTTACTTGCTTTGTTGTGTTAGCTCAATGCTCTCAGAAATGAAGGAAATAAGAACTTGGAATGTGTTTGTGGGTTCATCTTGATAATGGTCCTAGATAATGTTTTTGCTCTCGAAAAATGTATTGTTTTGGATTGGTTACACGTGCACATTTCTAAAAGTAAAGGTTCATATGAAGCGTAATGTATTTCACATGTGATCTGAGATATTTCATATTCTTCATCTAATGATTTTTTCACACGTGGAGTCCTAATTCTGGAATGTGGGAATGTCATATTTATGGGAGGGTAATAAAACTAATTTATGGCTTTTCCAGGGAAACCTTTGAGAAGGCTAAAGAGGGCCGCCGTTAGTGTGCATTTACATACGTGTGTGTGCTGGTATGCCTCTCTCTCTGTGTATGGAGACATTAGGAGCAGTTGTGGCAACACACAGTCGCTTCTTCCTGCGTCTATCCAGTGCGTCTGTCTATCCAGAGCATCTCAGAAGGACTGCCAGCACAGCTGGGCTCAGATCAGTTCCACACATATAGCCAGACCACAGTAGTTCTGTCACCCAACACAGATCACATTTACAATAATCACAAACTCATATGGGAATAATTGCGAGAACAACAAGATGTGAAATGACTTCTGGTAACATGTTGTTAGAAAGAATCAGAGCAGTACATGTATGGATGGAGGGATGAATTGTTTGTTTATTTTTGTTTATTTTTTGATCATTCATTTAATTAGTTTTTAATAAATGCATTTGTTTTTAATGTATATATTTTAAGCATTTTAATTTTTGTTGATTTACAAGGTTGTGAACTTTATTAAAGGTGTAATTAACAGCAAGAAAAACACTTCACTGTAAAATTGTATTTATCATTTTTCTCCATCATATTTCATTTAATCCATTTTTAAAAGAGTTCTGAAAATAGATAATAAATTTGTGTTCAGAGTAGTCTGAAATTGAAGTTGTTATTGACTGAAAATTTGACATGACAAATTTAAATGTGTCAATGAGCCATATGGCTTTTTTGGAGCCCCTGGTCACAAAATGTTTCTGGTTTATTTATTTTTCATTCATTTATTAAGCTTTTTAATTCGGTTTATTAATTTATTTATTTTTTTTCAAAACAAAAATAATCATTTGACAAAGATTGTAACGTTTAGTAAAGGTGGAGTGTGTAATTTCTGCAGCAAGAAAACAGTTTTATTCCTAATTTTTCTCCATCATATTTTGCCCTCTGACTTACAAGCCCTCATTTAGCCTCTTGTTTTGGCGAACATTCTCAAACATAATAGATTCACACCAACAAACACTTACATCCCACTGTCTAAAGTGGTGCCACAAAGCCACCTTTTATTCTGTGCCTGTAATTTCCACGGCCTGGGCAGTTCATAGGCAGTGCTTGAAGCACATCAAGCATTGACCTTCTTCTAGTCACCATGGCGATTATGAAAGATCCTCAGCTGGATACTAATGTGTGGGCATTTGGAGGTATAACTCCCTCAGAGCTGATTGACAAACCACTGGGGAGAGAGGGAGGAGAGGAGAAAAAGGAAGGAAAAGGATGGGGACAGGAAAAAAATAGGGCAGGAGAATGGATTTAGTGATTCGGAGAGAGTTGTGAGGAGTGGGAGGGGGAGATTTAGGTAATAGTTGAAGTAGAGAGGGATGGAGAGAAAGAGGGGCAGGAGGAGGAGGGTGGCAAGGGAGGGAATTTCAGTTTTGGAGAGTTAGTGAGGCAGAGGGAGGGCTTCTTTAGCCTTAGTACACTTCCTACTGGACTCCACGTCAGGAAACAGCCATAAGTGACACTAATTGGCATGTGTTTTCGCTGTATCAGCTCTAATCAACAGATGAGGAAGAAAAAGAGAGTAAATTGTCAAGGACTGGTGCCGCTTTTAATTTCTTAAAGGAACAATTCCTCAAAAAAAAGAAAAAAAAAGTCACCAATGTACCATGTCGGGTCAAACCCCTATAACTTTATTTTCTTAGACAAAACACAAAATAAGATATTTTGAAGAATTTTCAAGCTGCTTTTTTCACATAGTGAAAGCATTTTGTGACCACAAGTTGTCACACTCCCAAAAAAAGACCAATCCCCCCATAAAAGTCCAAAAGACTCAAATAAATATCGTTTTACTGTATTTTTGATCATATAAATGCAGCCTTGGTGCAATAAGAGATTCAAAAACATAAAAAAAATAAAAAAAATAAATCTTATCAACTTTTTAACTTTTCAATCCCAAACTTCTGAAAAAAAAAACAGAATAGATTTGTGTTTGCAGTAGCCTGAAATTGAAGTTGTTGACTAAAACCAAATCAAACGTGACATGATAAATTTAAGTATGTAAATGAGCCATATGGCTTTTTGGAACCCCAGTCACAATATGTTTCCATTTAAAAAAAAATAATAAAAAAAATAAAATAATAATTGTGTTCCACAGAAAAATAGTCATATGATTTTGATACAGGTGAAGTTTTCCTTTTAACCAAGCTGAATACACGTGCACACTTACGCACTCACTAAGCCCAATTTCCTTGCCTTCAATGCCCACTTAGAACTCTGTATTGTGCTATGTAATGCAGAGGCCTAACCTTACGCCATCCCAGAAGCCCCCGCTCTGCACTCGGCTTAAGAGACCCCTCAGCTCTCCATCTCTGTCCTCCCAACGGCCCTCTCCAGGCTCCAAAAAATGGAGAACCCCCAGGGGAAACAAAAAGACGAAGAAAAAAGCAAAAGAAATATGCACAGCACCACTCTCAAAGTTGTTGCCCTGGTAACTGGTGAGGGCGAGGGACTGCAAACAATGAAGCCAGATCCCTTTTTAAGTGTTGCTAATTAGCTTGCCTCAGCTTGCTCTTTGTGTTTGCCATCTTAAAAAGAGACTAAAGTCAACAGGGAGAGGCGTTGTTGGAGAAGAGAAGAGAGAATGTTGGTTTCTATTTTTCTTCTCCTTAATAGCCGAGGGTGGAGATAGAAGCGAGATGAAGGCCGCTTTGTGCAGAGTGACACGGATTGATGATATAGATTGATGCTACTGATGTAATTGAATATTGATGAAGAACATGTGAAACCTGGAGCTGGTTTGGTTTTGTTGAAGGTTTGCTTTCACAGTGCTGAAAGAAAGTGTGTTTGCTTTATCTTATTCACATTGTGCATCATTATAGGAGATTTTAAGTGTCCTATTCGGACGCGACAGTTGTTTCTTCTCTTTCGCTCTTGGTATTTGTGCTTAAAGATGTGAAACGTGGCCTCATAGCACTCCGTTTCCTCTCGGTAAGATTTATTCCCTCCTAACTCTTCTTCAAAACCGCCCCACTCCCATTTAAACACAGATGGCAGAAACCTTTTCAATTCAATGTGCCGTTTATCCCTTTTGGATATTTTCTAAAGATCAGTATCACTTTAGCCACTACCAGGTGTAAAATCAAAATCAGACTAAAAGCATGAACTTTTTTTTTTTTTTTGTTCTTCTCCAAGCAAGCAGTTTCAAGTTTTCCTCTGTTTAAATAATACACCGCATGTGTCTTTTTTTTCTTGCTTTTGGCAACATCCCGAGTGTGTATTATTAATTTTTTCTTTATTAATAATAACAAAGAAATGCGTTCCATATGTGTGGTTTAGATGGGAAGCCCTGCTGCCAGTTAGCGCTATCCTCATCATGGAGACCAGGTCAGTCTGTTTAGCATGTGTGTAGGAGGATGGGCTTTGGACAGCGTCCCATTGGGCTAGGTCACTCAAGCCATGACTCGCATCACACCCCAACACCTTCATTTTACCCCGAACCATCCCTGCAGACTCGCTCCAAGATCTTGAAAAGCTCTCAAATACGACAAGACCTTGAAAGTCCATTTTTGCTTATTAGTTTTTGCAGTCCGCACAGCAGAGAGAGGTTGAAACCCTATCAAGTAAAACTTTGTTTGGCTGCCAGAAGGGCGGTGTTAAGAAAACCACAGCAAAACTGCCGTGCAATTGCCATCAATTAGCCGGCTGTGCGGCTGCCGAGGCTGGAGGATTTTGAGACGACCCGTATCCTGAACTCTCCGAGCTCTCTCTCTCTCTCTCTCTCTCTCTCCCCGAGCTGTCTCAATGCTGAACTCTCACTAATGCTGTGGTCCTCAGCACTACAAAGTGAGAGCTCACGGTGCCAACAACGAGATAATGATGCCCAGAGAGCCCAGCCATAGTGGATTACACTTCCTCTTTTGCTCTTTCAGTATGGGACATGGGGATAAGTTACTGCAGAGAGAGACACCAGGTACATATGAGCTCATTTGAGCCTCGTTCACTGTTTGCCTTCCCCAAATGGGTTCAACAGCCATGCAATCCTCACAATCTTTTTCACAGTTTTCAAAAACAAAATCTCTCTGACATCCAAAACACCACTGCTATCGTGTTGCAGTCCATATTTACTTTTTTTTCCAGCAGGCTTTTTGTTTTAACATTTTTGGGGACTTAGAGGTGAGCAACGCACATCTGGAAAGCAGCAGAGGCAGCAAGTTTCAAACAGGTCCCCTTTGTGAAAAATAGGATGTAAAAAAAACAAAAAAAAAAAAAAACGAAAGCGGTCAGGGTTTTCAAACATTACAGCATATTTTGAAGTTTTTTCCTCCCTTAGTTTTATTTTTTTATTGCCTTGGCTCCAATTCACCCTTTCCTCATTTTAATGGCCGATGGGAGTCTGCTGTAGCTGTTTAAATTTTAAGGTTTTGCTATAGCCTTTATATTGCGGAAACATTACATTAAATGGCAAAAAGGGACAGCGGCGGGTGTTTTCAGATGATTTCGGCATTGAATAATTCACTCGATTTTGCCATTTTCAGATGCGTGTTCTAATGGATCTGAACAAAAACAAATGTGACGAGTGACTGCGAACCGCATGATGGAACAGGAAGTGGCAAATTAAATCCAGCTTGGGCCAAAAAGGAGCAAGAGAGAGGGGAAAAAAAGGGAGAAATATGGTCAGAAGTGCAGTTTATTTGAAACCCACCGTGAAATTGGACAGCACTGCAGGCTACGACTGTAATGAGTCATGGGGACCAAGTTAAGATCTGCGAAACCTTGGCCCGGGCCTGTAAACCCGATCCTGTCGTACAATCCACACCTCGTCCTGTAGCCCGGGGTGGACAGCTGCTAACAGGCCCAGTATGTCTGCCTGCAGCCGCTGTAGACGAAGCTCATTTGGTCACCAGCTGTGTCGAAGTGTTCCAGCATCAAAATAGAGTAAGTCTGGATCTCTGGCGAACAATAATTCATCCTTTAGCGATTATCGGCACGGATAGTCTCTGTGGAAAGTTACATTCGTATTGGCCTGGCCAACACTCCATAAGCGATGGTGCGTAACTCTTTCGATTGTGTGGACAAACACATCCGCGGTGGCAGATTCCTCTGGTAGCTGACAGTGATGCATTTGATACATTACAAGCAACTGCTACCGAAAGCCACACTTCACGTAAATATGCCATTCAGATACAAAGCAATCCCACAAGTTGTCACGCTCGTGAGTAATAAAGTGGCTGCCGTCAGGAGTGGCGAAAGGAAAGGAGCGGGCGCATTGTGCGCCTGTAGTTACTCAGAGCTTGAAGAGGTTGTACAAGCAGGTATGATTATTTTTGCCAAATCCCTCACATGAGTGACGTTTTGGATGACGGCTTACATTACATCTGTGAAACTTTTCTTTCATCTCGCCCCCCCCCTTCTTCTTCTGTTTCTCGTATCCAATGCAAGCAAACAGAAACAGCTCAAGTCTTCATTTTTAGACACATTACAAGGAGAAAGCTGAACTTCCTAATTCCAGGAGGATCAAGCCCGAACCTCAAAAGAAGCAGCTTTTGGCATAGCTTTACTTTTCCTTTAAGGTTGAATGGCACCGGTTGGGAAAAAAAGGGTGCCTTTGTCTTCCTCTCTCCGCTCCTGATTCAGAGGTGGCTATCATGCAGGGTGCATGCTGAACAAAAGCACCCGAGTGTAACAAGTCCTCCCGGTTTGTACTGCTGAAAGAAGGTTAAGTTTGGTTCTTTTTTCCCCCTTGGTGCGACGCAGGATGTTTTTTTTCTAAACGTTCACATTCCAGTCCCGCCTTAAACACCGTTGATGTTGAGTGAGGGGAAAATAAGCTTTGGCTAGTTATTTATGAACTGCTATTTTGCAAATTGGAAATATATTCTGTCTTCACACCCTTAAAATAGACTTTTTGTGGTGTGTTTGGGTTTGTTTGTAGAGTGTCTGACCACATCTGTCCATGCGTGCGTTTGTAGCATGAGGTAGGTAACATTACTTGCATGAAGAGCACACCCTGTTGCTTTCCTAAACAGTGAGAACAAATTACAGTGCATTTGAAATGCTTTTTTTTTTCTCATTTTAATAGAAAACTGACCTCACCTATTTGCGTTTAGTCTAAAATGGCACCACAAGACATTTATTAGACTATATAATTAATTTCTTTGTTTATAATAACCCATTGGAAAGAATAATCAAATCTATTTAATTGTTCCTACTGCGATGAGATATGGAGAGCTCAGATTTTCTCCTAAGAAAAACTCTAGTAGTCTCAAGAAAGTCTAACACTGTGCTAATATTTGTCAAGTCTTCATTCACATTCTAAAATACAAATATTAAAATTTCTCATCAATTTCTTCCAATTTACTTATTTTAATGTAGATCAACATTTATCTAATTTATTTTTATTTATCCTAAGGAATTTTAGGAGAAACATCTGAGGCAAAGTTTGATACTTCAATGAAAGACAACTTAGAACTCCATTTTGTCTCCTGAGCTATGAAAGAGCAACTTGTGAGCATACAGTTAATAGATTTATGATATAATAGCATAAAAAATATATATTTCGTTTATGAAGAAGTTGTGTAAGATAAAACAAATGATTGTGTCAAGTCACAATGTGTGACATAATACTTCAAAGCTGCTTCGAGTGCGGATAAATATGCCATTTGGCAGTAGAAGCCAGAGTGTAAGTGGAGCATGTTGACAGGGGTTTATTTAAGAATGAATTAAAAACGCAGCGGCATGGCCCTGAGGGAGGCCACCACTGTTACTTCGTTGACCTCTTCTAAAAGGGTCCTCACTAGCAAACTATAAATAACTGCACATCATATCTAACTCTGATTGGAGGTCAGCACAGAGGCAGGGGTTTGACTGGTCGAGTGTGGCCCGCAGCGGTTTCATAAAGCTGATGTAGACAGGCCCGTAGGAAAGACAAAATTACATCTCTTTAATATCTCAAATGTTTCTCATAGAATGCAATGAGATTAAATTGTTTTTTTTCTGAGAAAAAGTCTAATTTGTTTTCTAAGTAGAGATAAGTTAAAGCCTCAGTATGTGTCTTAAGTTTCAGAAGATCTAAACCATATCTAAGACTGTCTACAGTAACTGACTGTCCACATTCATTTGTTCTTAAATTTTTCTTTACTTGTTTTTTTATTTATTCTAATTTCATTTTATTTTTTCTCTTCTCTTGTCTCTACGTTACTCTTATATGAAGGATTAGTCTTTGTTTCTTGTTCCTGCCTCTTTCTACCCTCATCTCCATCAATATCTCCTGAGCTTCTCCCAGCATACAGTGGTAGTCTCAGTCTGTCTTCAGCTCTGGATCCGCCAACTCCAGTAACATGATTCCCTCTGACCCTTCGTGCCACCCTGGCCCCCCTACCACTTCGCCGCCATCCACCCACCCACACCCATGGACGGCCCACCGTGGGCTCTGTTTTTCTACGGGGGCGGTTGTGGGGGGACGTTGCAGGCATCAACAATGGTTCTCTGTCAGTGATGATGGATCATTCCAGCATATGGTGCCCACCTGTCCGCAGAGGAGCCGACTTCACTGTTTAGATTTACAGGAGAGAGAGAAAAAGCGAGCGAGCGCCCCGTGTTCTGCCCTCTCCCTCATTCTCACTCCCACAAACACAGGCGGATTAGGGCTCCGATTCATCACCTCCCAGTCGTGTTTACTTAAGCAACCTGAGCGTAATGAATAGAAGCTGGGACATCCAGTAAAGAGGCGCGCAATCACCCCTGTTTGTGTGTTTTACTGCGTTGTTTTGGAACGTCCGTCGTAGAACGGCTCAAAAATTTAATCTGCCGTATTATTATTGGACGCTGGCACATCTGTGCGCACGGACGCGACTGTCACAACTTTGCTAGAACGAGAGCGAGTCGTACTACGTGCGTATGCCAAAATGAATTCTTCCCTGTTATTTTCCCATAATGGACCCTCACCCGAAAGCCCCCCTCCTTCCCTCTCTCCTGCAAAAAGAAAAGAAACCCAGTTGTCAGCCATTTTTTTTTTTTTTTTTTGAAGCCTGTTAAAGAGGGGAGGGCGAGAGCCAAGAGAAAAAAGGAAAAGAAAGACTGGGGAAAAAAGGGAAGAAGAGGGAGCCCCCTGCTAAATCTCCCTACACCCACCCCTCTGACCACCCTACACCCTCCAGCCCAATCCCATCTCTCCCCCCCCCCCCCCCCCCCAACGACCCTGCTGAATTAAAAAATGCTCTGTTATTAAAGGCAATGTCAGGAGTGTTGATTTACGGGGGGGGCCGATGACAAGTCAGAAGAACTCACACACTGTGCTGCTAAGGCCGCCAAGCTGGGCTCTGACCTCTTCACCCTCCCCTTCCCCTCTCTCACTCGCTCTCACTCTCGCTCTGGCTCGTCCTACCGCCCGCCCTGCACTGCAATAAAACCTGTCTAACTCAACAGCACAATGGAACTGTTGTTGGACCCGACCAGCCGCGGCCTCCCTCATATTTTCTTTAAAGGTGCAGCGCTCACCAGCGAATGCCACGAGGCTTTGGGGTGGATGGGAGAGAGAGATAAGAGGAAAGTAGGTGAGCGAGAAGAAAGAAGCAACTCATGTTCCCTTTTGAAATCTGGATGTGTTTTTCACTCCCTGCTTAGATGTATGGATGGAAGTTATAAAGCATTTTTTCCCCCCTGTTTGTACTCCAAATCTTTTTTTAACCTCCACTGTTCGTGAAAGCAATAAAATTGGCAAGTCAGACTCAATAGATTCTCCAGCCACAGAACGGAGCCTCTCCCCTGTTGCTCAGAAAGACCCGCCGCCCCAGTTGCTCTCATTCTGGGCCAGTTTAGTGTCACCAGCCTCCGGTCCCACTGTTGATCTGAGTGCATCGTGATTAAGACCAGCCATGCTGACCACTTGTTCTTCACTAGGTACTGTGCCGTTCTCCTTAAAGGAGAGGTTCACCCTCCTTTTGGTCACCCCCCCCCCCCCCCACCATGCCATTCCAAACTCTTTTTCAAACATTTTTTCTTTTTTCAGTGCAGCACAAAACAAGATGTTAGGAAGGATTTCTGAGCAGTTCGTTTCCACACAACGAAAACAAGCACCAAAAAAGATGCTAAAAAACTATTTTTTATGTTTAATATTAAAAGACTACATCTGCTTCTCATTTTTCAAATCCATGTCTGTTTCTCACATATTAGGACTTGCTGTAGCTTAGAAAATGTCTTTCCACGCTCAAATTATTTTCTTTTTTTTCAGTGCAGCACAAATTTAGATATTAGGTTAAATGCCCATCATAAAAGTTCCTAAAAGTGATTTTAAAATGGCAAAAAAAAATAAAAGCAGTGCATACACTTTGTGTACTATATTTTAAGCCTTCTAAAGCCATTTGATAAATTACCATTGTATTGGACAACTTTTATGTTGCTTCTATGCTTTTTTTTCTTTATTTTATTTATAAATCATTTTTATGATTTTCTTTTTTGTCCTTTTTAGAGCTTCTTGTTTTGTTTTTATGGAAAATATCTACTTGGACATTCTGCCCTTCTGTTGTCTCATTTTTTTGTTGCGCAGAACAAAGGAAAAAAAAAGTAAAATGGACCACTTTTGACACCTTTATGGTGCTTTTTTTGGAGTTCTTAATTGTATGGAAAATAGCTGCTCGGACATTCTGCTTAGCCTTTAGTTTTGCCTTTCAAGAGAAAAAAAATACAGGGTTGAAATTGCATGAGAGTGAGTAAATGATGATAAAATGTTTCTTTTTGGGTAAACTATTCCTGTAATATAAGGAAATGGTCCAAGAAAGAAGGTATGAGATGGATCTAAGATGGTTTTAGCCTAATAGTTAAGGCTCTAGACTGGTAACGCAAATATAGGGGTGGTCCTATTTAGGGGTGACCCAGTCACTGCAAAATTACTGATATCACAATCCATCACCATTGCACCCCTGAGCAAGGCACTTAACCTCTGGTTGTTCCTGAAGGGGCCGTGCATTAAATTAGTGCACTGTAAATTACCTAGGATTAAATGTGTGCACTAAACTGCTACCATTTAATCCAAATAATCATGGTGTTTATGAAAATCAAAGAAGAGTTTAATAAAGTGGTAATCAGTGCGGCAGTTTTGTCCAATTGTTGATCATTGTTGCCAGACAACCATCTGGTCCAAGTTGTCTCTGGTTGTGTGTGTGTGTGTGTGCGCGCACACGTCTGTAAGAAGTAATTCACACCACATGCCATCAGTTTGTAGTCTCGGAGCTAGTCGTAGCTGGGAGGTGCTGCCGGTCACTTTAGCTTATCCAGCCCTCCGCTGAGGTCATGTGTGCAGATGGAGGGGGGTGGGGGGTTCCTGCACAGCATGTGTGTGCATGCGCGAATGTGTGTGCGCACGCCGCTCAATTGCGACCTCAGCAAAAGTAGCAAGTGCTCTTGATGCAGATGGTTTTCATCACACCGACCACTGCATGTTCTCTCTGTCTCTCATGTGCCGATTGTATAGGGGGCCTCTCGCCTTTTTTGGCCCCCTCTCTCTCTCTCTAAAACCCCCACCACCCCCTCTACAATAAAAAAGACAGAGGTGTATCTCTCTTAAATGGATTGGCACCATTTATTTAGAGGGTCCTGGACTGGGCTTTGAAATGCACCCTCCCACACATTTAGCCAGTAAGTACTTCTGCAATTGATATAATGGCTATTAGCACTATCAGTCTATTACTGATATCAGATCAGTGCTAAATGGCCATTTTTTAAAGCGGTAGTTCAAATGATATTCTGTCATTGTTTACTTAACTCATTTGCCTTATGTCAAACTTACTTCTGAATATTTATGCCGCTTTTTCTACTACAACAATAGCAGAAAGTGGCCAGGCGTTGTCACGCTCAAAAAAAGCACTAAAAATTTGTCCGTATGACCCATGCATTGTATTATTATTTTTCTGAAGCTCTCAAATCTCACTTGTCTATAGGTTTGCCATTGATTCTCACCAAGTTACAATACGTGTACATTACCGTTCAAAAGTTTGGGGTCAGTACGATTTTTACAATGTATTTACAATATTTTAATGTAATTTAATCCTTCTGAATTTTCAGTTGTCCAACTCACGTTTTTATTTGATCACACAAAGCTGTTGTATGACTTAAGAAGACTTGAAATATATATTTTGAGTTGTATGGACCACATTTATGCTATATTTATGGTGTTGACGTGAGAGTTAATAAATGATGGCAATTGTAATTTTTGGATGAATTATGACAGTGAATGTTAAACCATTATAGATTTGCCTTCAAAGTGAGTTTACAACTAGATGAACTATTAAAGCTGGCTTAAAATGTCTCAAACTTTTGGAATTTACAGCTTTTTTTCGGTTAGCATATCGAAGTATGACTGAGGATTTATGCTTGGTGTCAGGTCTTTTTTCTTTTTTTCAGTCCCCCCCAACACACACACACACCCCTTTCATAAATCAATATTTACTATGTAACCTTCCTCTCTCTCTTCAGGGCCAGGAAGCAAATGTGCATCCTGATGGCGCTCTTCAAAAAGCTGTTTGCCCACTGATTTACTGTTGCCTAGTGTTTTTGTTTTGAGAGCCGCATTTTGCCATTGGACCAAAGATCCTGTGCGGGTACAGTTTAAAAAATCCAAACGAATACTGCCGTCATCTGTTCGTAGGGTAGCGAAGCGTTGCCACGTGATGTGGGACGGACCTCGGAGTGGCGGCACAGTGGACAGAATATCTAAGGAAGTGTGAGAGAAAGGAAAAAAAAGGGTGCGGTAGAGTTACAGAGTTGCATTTTCTCCCTCTCAGTCTGAAGAGAAAGCAAGGCCCATTTCTGGCCCTGTAAGGGAGGGGCCCCACTCACTCAGGTTGGCAAACAGGTGGGGCCCACCATGCAGTGCTAAGTGTATCCCTCCTGTGATTTTGAGGAAATGTAAGCAGAGTGCAAAGGTGTGTGTATGTGTGGTGCTCACCGCTGTGTTGTCTCTGTGTCTCGTGTCCACAGGCCCTCCAGGCAGCACGCCAGTTCATCCTCCAGCAGGCCACAGGACTCAACTCCCCCAGCAGCAACGAGCTCAAACAGAGCCCTGTGCAGGTACGAGTGCCACACACACACACAAACACAAGCAAGACTATACAAGCATACATACACTTCTTATAACCGTCAGATGTGAGCGTATGCACATCTAAGTCACATTTTTGTCCTTTCCTTTCATGTTTGTTTTGTTTTATCATTAAGGTTGGTGTGGTATATCAAATATTCTATGTATTTATGATGATTTTGCTTGTGTTATCAAATCAAGCAACATCATGAAAATTATGCCGAATTAAATGCACTTCTTATTAGGCCATTTAGTTTAATAATAATATATTAATATTACATCTAATATTATACTAGCTCCACAATGTTTATGATATAACATTTTAAAAAGTTGGTAAGCTTGATTCATTTTCTTGAATCATTTAAAACAATCTGAACTCTGATTCAGTGATTTGTTTGCAAAGGTGCATATACATGAAAAATGTAAATATTTTTAATTTAATGAAATTGAACTGAATTTAAAAATAATTTGATTATCATCAAATATCAAGTCATCAATTTTGTTTTTTTTCAGCTATATCAACCAGCCCTATTTGTCATGTCGTACTTTCTCAGATATTCATCTAATAAAGTTCTTGACTCGTCTCCCATCCCCCGTCTGTTCTATATTATTATAAGAGCAGTGTGAATGTGGTTCTTTGTAGTGAAGCGCTGAACAATGGCACTACTTAAAAAACCAAGCTTCATTTCTAGCTTGAGTGCACGTTTCTGTAGCACCTGGTCACACACACACACACACACACACACACACACACACACACACACACACACTCTCTCTCTCAGGGTCTAGAGCAGGAATCTTGGGAAAAGTGTAGTGTGGAGAGCTTAGATCTATCAGTACCAAGACCAAGGTTTAGTTAAAATTTTTGCATTATTGCTTTACCAAAGACAAAACCAAAAAATATGTATAGTGGCCATGAATTAACAAATCATTCCCACAACTTAATACATCAGTGTGTTTTACTGTTTACGAATAATAATTCGTTTAAGTAAATCGTGTGCACAATATAACAATTTGTTCCCTCATTTTACTAAATCGTGCGCACAATAAAATAATTTGTTTACTTGTTGTAGTTAAATAAAAACGAGGGAGCAAATGAGTACAATGTGGCTATGATTTGCTAAATTTGAGGGAACAAATTATTATATCGTGGCCACAATTTACTAAAACGAGAACGCATTGGCCACGATATATATATTTTTGTCCGCATTTCATGTGCAGCAGGCTATCTTTACAAAGTAATCATCAGTTCTTGTTTAACAATACACTGTGCATTTTGCATGTGTGTTGGTATTGTTTTGTCTTGGTGTTTCTTACTGTTGGGAAGAAATACAGTCTTCATGCCTGCCATGTTGAATTGGGGCAGTGGTGATAACTGCCTGCTTTAGCCCACCCGTCAAATGTGACAAGACGCACTCGCATGTGTACACCAGAGTAAAGCTTTGATATCACAGTCATGAAAACATGCTTCTTCCTGCGTTAACACAGTTGTGAGACTAACACAGACTGGCATGCAAGTACAGATTAGGGTGCACTTTTTATTTAGCCTGACTCTGATGGAGATGGAGGAGAGAGGAAGATGAACAAGGCCACCGCTAATCACGAGCAGGAAGCGAGGGGCGGATGTAGTCAATACGGGCATATTGGGTGAAAAGTAGAGAGCACAAGTGAACGAGTGAGCAAAGGGGAGCGAGAGAGACGCCCAGTGTTTTACAAATCATCAATAATCCAGGAGGAATGCCAGCTGACAGTTTAAATGACCGTGTTGAGAGGTTTTCCCTTCAGGGTAATTAACATTATCAAGGAACAGCAGGTTACCTCGTTAGTGGCGCACTCATTTAATTAACAAACCACACTAATTAGATTGAACCCTGGGCTGAAGTTTGCTTCACCGTGCTCGTTGAGCTAAAGAAAAGTCAAGAAGAGGAAAATGAAAGGAACATTTTATCAGAACACCTTTTTTCACAAGTTGCTTTTTTTGTTTATGCACCTTTCGATAATGTATGTGGCTTATTGAACAGATTTGGCTCTTTTGATGTTTCAATTGGGGTGTTTGCTAATGTGAGCATCACTTTTATTTTTGATTATACTTAGATGACCGTTCACTTTAAAGGGATAGTTCACACAAAAAAATACATTTACTTTCTGTTTTGTTTTGTTAAACATTGAAAGTCACTAGACTTTCTTCAAAATATCTTCCTTTGTGTTCCACGGAAGAAAGCACGTCATACATATTTATTTTTGGAGTAACTTTCCCTTTAAGTATTAAACTTTAGTGTTCACATTGTCATTCTTCATTTGTGCTACAGAGTGACATGAATGGCATCTCAAATGATTAGTTTAGCAAAATTGTGATATTACTTTCATTTAACTTTTTGGGTGTAAAGGGGAAAACAATACCAGATTTACACTTAAAAGGGTGTATTTAGGGATCAGAATATCATTGACTTGGAGGTGGGCTCTTTTGACTGCTGAAAAGCAGCCAGCCAGAAGTCCTGAGCATCTTTTGACAATTTTTACAAAAGAGCTAATCTTGTTTTCTCTACAAAAGGACTTACAGAGGTTATAGCATACTACATTCTCAGGCTGGATGTTATAAAGAGGCGTGCACATACACATTTGATGTTTTACGATCAACTCTATGGTCAGATCCACTGACCTCTGTCGACCCATGACCCTTAATAGAGTCTCAGGTGAGGCTCTTTGTTTGGGCTTCTGGGGTGAAGTCTATCCTACCTCAGCACAAGACCACCCTGCATACTGATAAAGGAGAGCCCTGAGATTCTGCTTTGTAGTGTCACTTCCTCATATACTGCCCCGGGGCATCAACCCTCAACCCCGACCCTTCCCGGTTCCTAGTTTTTCTAAAGGGATTTAGGGACTGTAAACCGCCCCTTGTTTATGTCGCTGAGGAGGGTTTCCGTTACTTTCGACTCTGAAACAAGAAAAATTACAGTTTTTTTGTTTTTGTAGTGATGCGTCACACCACTTATGTCATTACGAAAAGGCCTTCAGCTGCTTGACACCTAGCCGTCAAGAGACTCTTGCTGTTATTTCAACTCTCTTTTTTAAAATTCTCTGGTCTTAATTGATTTTTTAATTTTTTTTATTATTTCTAAAAGTCCTCAGGTTCAGGGTATTTGAAGCTGTTGTCCAGTGGCAAGTAGAGTAGGGTAAGGAAGTCATTTAATCTAATCAATGGATTTAGCCCGACAGAAAATGGCTGCTGGTCAGGTTAAGCTCCCTAGGAAGATTTGAATGCGGTGTGACAAACAATGAAATCTTTTGGTGGCTAATAATTAGTTTTCCTCTTCTTTACTGCCAATGAAACCAGAAATTACACTGAGGTTACTGAATGAAGGTTTTTGTATGAATCTTTCAGAACCTTGGCCGTGACCAACATGTTCTTTCTTTAAACGCTTAATTTGCCCGTCTCTCATTCTCGCCTAATATTCTTTCTCTTTTTCGGGACATTGAGGGCTATATATATATATATATATATATATATATATATATATATATATATATATATATATATATATATACATATACATATACATGTATGTGTGTATATATATATAAAAAAAAAAAAAATTATATATATATATTTTTTATTTTTTTTTATATATATATATATATATATATATATAAATATATATATATATATATATATATATATATATATATATATATATATATATATATATATATATATAAATATACATAATTATATATATATATGTATATATAACATATATATAACATATATATATATTTATATATATATATTTATTTATTTATATAATTATATATATATATATATATATATATATATATATATATATATATAATTATATCTATATATATAAAATATATATATAATTATATCTATATATATAAAATATATATGTGTATATATATAAAATATATATATATATTTATATATATATTTTTTTTATTTATATATATATATATAGATATAATTATATTAATAAATTAATTTATAATATATATAAATAAATTAAAAAATATATATATATAAATATATATATTTTTTATATATATATAAATTAAAATATATATATATATGTATATATATATATTTTTTTTATATATATATATATATATATATATATATATATATATATATATATATATATATATATATATATATATATATATATATATATATATGGCTACATTTATTTGATTAAAAATAAAGTAGAAACAGTAATGATAGAAATATTACTATTTAAAATATTTGTTTTCTATTTTCAGCATCATTACTCCAGTCTACAGTGTCACATGATCCTTCAGAAAACATTCTAATATGTTGACTTGGTGCTTCAGAAACATTTCTTATCAAACTTTATGAATTGTGATGTATTTTTTCAGATATTTTTTAAACTGGTTAAATTAAAAAAACAAACCAAATGGTTGTTTGGTATGGAATTGATTTTGTTTATTTAATTGTTTACTTTTTCATTCATTTTATTTGATGTTTTATAATTGGCAGCATAATAAAATCCACACGTTTTTAAATCTGTCACACCATAGGACTATTTTTATCTTTGTGTATAAGGTGATGGAAAGGGCATAGAATGTATCATGGTTATAAAGACCCATTTTACATACACACACGTGGCTTCAGTCCCATCTTTGTTGGTAATTGAAAAGAAAAAGTGTCCTCTTTTCATGTATTATTGAGGACCTCGTTTAATTAAAAAAAAAAGAAGAAAAGACTCATTAGAGACATGCTAATTAGTTTCTTTCTCTTGAGCGTTGATAGAGAGGCTGCGTTGCCACGGTAGCACTGGGTGAAGGGAGGACCACATTGAGATGATCCGATGGCAAGATGGGTGACGCCAGCTGGAACCTCCACCTCTGTGTGGTCAAGCACTTTGGAATCAATTTTACAGAATGAACTTTGAAAGTCCTTTGACCCTAATGAAAATTTACCTCTTGTGTTTGTTCTTTATTGCGGTAAAACAAAGCAGCGCTTATCATGCAAATGGACACTTAAGAGCAGGTTTTGATAAGAATTCTTTGGCGCTTTTTTGGAAACTGACACATATATAGACACCTCACATCAATGGGGGACAAAAAGACCCTCCATACTGGACGGAGCCCTTTTTGTGAACTTTTATTTTTGAAAACTCTCTGTTTTGTCCATTAAGTGGAAATGCTTAGTTGGCACTTTTTTTTTTTCAAAGAGGTTGTTTTGAAAAGAGAGAGGGTAAGAGAGGGTGACCCAGAATGCAAGAGGCCTGACAGATTGAAGACAGCGAGAGGGAGAGAGAGCAAGAAGAGAAACACCCAGGGCCTTGCTGGCCGTTTCAGAGTTTGGGTTTGAGCAGTGGAGTGTAAAAGTCCATTTTTTGATCTGAAACATGAGTGAAAAGTGTAATGAACGCGGTCGATAATGGGCTTTTATATTTCCGCACCCCAGTCATCTCTTCTGTTGTGTTCCACTGGAAATTTGTTGTCATTTTTATTCTGGGGCAGTGAGGCGTTAGATAGAGCCACAGATGTGTGTGCGCGAGGGACGTCCGCAGAAAGCGAGGGACTAATGGAAGATGGAGTGGTGGGGGGATTTTCCACTTGAACTTGCCCGACTCTGGGCACTCGCGCAACGGCGGATTTTCATTTGTCCGAATGCTGTCCGAACGCTGTCAGAGAAAGCGGTCCCCAGACGCGAGCTCTGAACTGGGTGAAAATAAGCAAGTGACAGCCCAGAATTCTCTGCTTCTCTAGAGTCGCTCAGCCCTGCAGCCCCCAGTGGCTGACTTTTATTACACACCGCGCACACACACGACAAACAAAACCACAGGCACCACCACCATGTACTGTATAAGAAGTGCAATATGATAAATACCTGTGGGAGGTCATTGGGTAACTTTGGGGGATGGACGGCAATGGGGGTTTTAGATCATTTTTGGGACAAATTAGCTTGTGAAAAGGTGGCTGTGTGCACCAGGGTTCTATAGCCTGGAAGACATCATCATCACAGAGCCACCTGGTAACAGCGCCTGCAGCCTTTCAGCGGGCTTGTTATTAAAATGACAGGCCTCTTTAGCGTCACGTCCCGCTCAATAGTGACCCTTCACTCTCCACATGCAGGCTAATATCTTCCAGGCTTTTTGAAGGTGGCGGTGTGACTGTTTAAAAGCTCTCCCATCCGTCCCCCCCTTATGCTAACCCCACCTAGCTTCCCTTATCGCTTCCACCTGAGAAATGTGACCTCTTGCCCCCTCCTGTCAGGATTAAGAGAAGGGAATTATTCTAGTGGAACAGTGGAGGCATTTTGTTCTCCTGTTCATGTGTTGATAAACACATTCTGCTTTTGTATGATGGGGGACGGTTAAATGTAGCTGGGAGAGTTGGCATGTAGCAGTTTAGCATTCTTGCATTAGTCATATGGCGAAATGGAGATGAAATGTGATCATAAGGGCTAGTTAGGAGACAGAGGCAACAGTTTAGATGTGTTGGTGGGCTTTACAACGGCCATGTTGTCAGGCACTGCTAGCAGTTTGCTACGGTTGTAAGGGATAATGTGTATTTTGGCATTACACCTTGACAGGTTGATGTTGAGGGTTCTGAAGGGGTTATTTCACACATATGTTATTATGTACTGTATGTGCCTGTGTTTCTGTCACAATATATAAATATGTATACGAAAAGAAATAAATATAAACGAGAGTATAAGTATATAATAAAAAAGTAAATATATAAAATTCGTTAACACATTTTTGTATATATATATATATATATATATATATATATATATATATATATATATATATATATATATATATATATATATATATATATAAAATATGAATGTATGTATAAAATATTTTTTGTACAATAATATATATATTTCGTTTTTTTTAAAAAGATTTTATTGTTATAAAATAATAAATGTATCCAAAAATAAATTGTAATGACAAGTGTCTTCCTTAAGGACACATTGGTGATCACTCCTTACTGTATTCCTACAGAGATCCTTGCATCTCGGATGCTCAGCGGCTCCTTGAACCCTTTTCTTGCGGTACAGTCTTAGTAATTCCCTCTCCATATCTGATCTCCCCCTTCCCTCTTGTTTTTGTTTGGGTACACCCTTCCTCCATCCCTTCTCTCCCTGTTTGCCCCCGTCTCTGACCCCGCCAAGCCTCCACAACCCCAGCCGTAACCTCTATCCTCCCTCCCCGCCGTCTCCCTCTCGCCTCGCCTCGGCCCGGCGCTTGGTGTTGGTTTGCGAGGCGATTAATGGCGCTGTTGTGTAAATGAGATGTGACGGCTTGTTTACCGGCTTGAGCCCACAGGCGATAGACTCACGAGCGCACCCGTGAATAAACTGCTCATAATGGCCATCAGCGCAGACTGCAGGTACTCTAGTGCAGGAGGAGAGAGAGAATTAGAGAGTGTGAGCTGTGGGTTGCGGTTAGGCAGTCTACCAGTCCTCCATCGGTGAGGTGAGTAATTCTTTTTGACGGGGGTAAACAGCGCTAGGATGTTGTCCCGCGTGTGCATGGATGCCCGCGTGTGATGTCTCCTCTAGTCGTCTCCTTGTCATTTTTTTCAATTATCCCTCCCACTCCAGCAACCCTGCAGAATGCCGGTGAGCTTGAAGATGGATCATTGAGATTGACTGACTGTGGTGTTTATATATTCATTATAACTTTATATGCCTCCATCTTTCTCCATTACACATGCTAACACATTAAATGTTCATATTTGTCATGTTTTATAGCACCACCTATTGTCTGATTGCCTCTAAAGGTATATGGCTTGTATTTTGTGAGAATCAGATATATTAAAATTGGGATGCATGATATACTGATTATCGGCTGATATTAGAAATGTTATTTAAAATGCTGTAATCAGTAGATATTGGATATTTAATTGTGCATGCAAATTTACCTCTTTTTTAACTTTTAGATGACCTTTTCCGTCATTTATCTTTAAAACGCTACTAATTTAATAACACTGTTGAAGAGATCTTTACAGTTCTCAAAATGAATATCTGTACATTATAATGTTGTGATGCTTAAATTCACTTGTAGCCTTTGAATTTTTTTATTTTAGTTTGTTTTATTTTTAGTTTATTTAGACGAAAAAAGTATTTAAATATCTAGCATTTATCGGTTATTGGTCATAAAATAAAATTTCGGATTATCGTATTGGCTAGAATTTGAATATCAATACATCCCAACGAAACTTGATGACATTTGTGCATAAGATTGGTGTTTTTCTTTTGCGGAGCATCTAACAGATGTAGGATATCCAAGGTGCTCTTTTCCATAAAATCACATTTTTAAGAACTGTGCTTCACTAAGACTTTACTAGTTAATTCATTCTAGCTCACCACAGAGGGGTAATTGTGTTTCTTTGCTGTTATATGACACTCCGTCTCAGCTTTCTAGAAGAACTAAACTCTTCCTGTGTGTGTCTGTGTGCTAACCAGGATTTTAGATTTGGATGACCAGAACTCTGCTCTCTTTACATATTCGGTGTGATTCTTTGGCCACCTTTCCACATAAGTGTTGCTCTGTCGTAATTCATACTCCAGAGTCTGAGCCGAGTTCCCTCGCAGTCTTTAAAGTGCTAGACCTTTGTGCTCTTCTCTAAATTCTTCAACTTTAAGTGCCGTTTATCAGATTTTCCCCCTTCTTTATATGGACGAGTATATTATTCCTCTCCAGCTATAAAAAGCCTTTCAAGAACTCAGCCAGTCCCAATTATGGCTTTATGGAGCTGATTTGCCACGTCTGTCCAAAGTTTAGTAACATGTTTTTACATGCTTTCACTTGAGGCTCTTTCGCCCATTTTTTTATCCTGCTCGTGTGTGTGTGTGTGTATGTATGCACCACCGCTCTACATGTGATAATTACCCTGTAATATGGAATGGCAAAGAATCCTCCAGAGAATGGAGATGCATTCATCATCATCCATTTATTTAAATACCATAATTTAGTGTACGGCTCATTACTGGGAGGTTGACCTTTCCCAAAATGAAGATCTCCTCTATACTTTGTACTCGCTGTCTGGTTTCATTTTTTTTTTTAAACCTAAAAATGCTAATAGAGATAAATACAAAGGAGGTGATGAAGGGTGTAGCCTCTATCTATCTATCTATCTATCTATCTATCTATCTATCTATCTATCTATCTATCTATCTATCTATCTATCTGTCTATCTGTCTATCTATCTGTCTATCTATCTATCTGTCTATAGTGCATTAAAATCATTGCGATATTTATGATGTTGCCTAATTAAATGTCAGGCAAATCATTCCAAATTATACAATACATCACTCATTCATCCATGTAGTCGTTCATTTGTGTGTGAGTGGGTAGAGCTCTAAAAAATGTAAAGATTTTTATGTAATGAGAAAATAAACTTCTCAGGTGTGTTCAGGCTTCAGTTCTAGTGTTTTAGTTTACACCAGGTGCAACAAGCATTGATTCCCTTGCAAGATGCACCACAACCCCCAAATCTATTTTTGAATGGCAAATAATTTGAGTGGCCACTTCATTAGGGCAGAAACGTGACAACTTATCGTTGAATGCATTGAGACGCTCCATATATCCAGACTAATGGAATCAGATTGAATCCAGGAGCACAGGTGAAACATTTTGCAGGGAATCGCCTGCAAAATGCTTTTAAGTGCGGATGGTTTTAGTTTAATGAAAGTGAGTCATTTGGCAGACTGACAGTATATTGTGCTGAGGAGGATTTCGTATTAAAACACTCTCACTTGTTCCGGGTTCAGACCCCACATAAACCGCACAATGTTGGGCTCTGCCCGTGGATCTGTCTGTTGGTTCACAAGAGATTCACATCATCGTCCTTGTGTCTGTGTTTTAATGAGCGGAGGGGTTGATAAGGCTGATTGTAATTTATCAAGGCCGGAAAAAAAGGAAAAGCCAGAATAAGGCTCATTGGAATGCATTCTCTGTCCTTACTACTTCCTTTATGACCCTCTGGGACGCATCGCTCTTCTTGCAGCTCGGCTTCCCTCTCCTCTCCTCTCCTCTCCTCTCTCTCTCTCTCTCTCTCTCTCTCTCTCTCTCTCTCTCTCTCTCTCCCTCGCTCCCTCATTTCCCATCTCTCCTCTTTGTTAATCAGTTAAACTCGCTCTTCAAATAGCCCCTCTAATTACTGCTCCGCTTCTTGCGAGCGGCCATCTCCCCCGCTGCTCTCTCTCTCTCTCTCTCTCTCTGTATTGAAGCTGACCCCTGTCAGTAGTGGGTAGCTCTTCGTGGTGCGTGCGGACAGCGCTGGTGAATCTTAATGGTGGTGGGAGGCAGCAGAGGTGCCACTGAAGCTGGCTCATTAGCAGACAGTCTCAGAAGCTTGTGGAGATGGTTTTAGGGGATGGCCATCAAATACACACCATATATTATGCACTCTCTCAGACAGATACGTTCAGATGCCGTGCCACTTACAAACTCAAAGCTGCGGGTGAGTGCGAAAAGAGGTTTTGCTTGTACAGATGAGCTCCATTTACCGTATTGACCTCTAAAGTGACTGTGTGTTCCACCCTCCCCCCCATACCTGATTAAAGGTGGATGATATAGGCTAAGTGAAATTTGCTGAAAATGACCACAAGAGCCGCCCTATGCAGACGACCCTTGACCTGCGTGCCACTGATTGGTGGAGGCCGTTCTCAAACACACACAGGTTATTATAGCATAAGCCCTGATATTATTTGCTTTTGTTGCAGAGCAAGCCATATGTTAGCCTTCCTGTTCATCTCAATGGCAATTGTTCAGCTAGCATAGGACTCAGTAAAGATGCAATCTCCATGCCGTCTTTGCTTATGAGCACTCAATTCTAGATTATTGAGCCAGTTACCTGGTGCCATTTGACTAATTTAATTTTAAAAGAAAAATTATTTTTTTTAAATTGTAAAAAATAAATAAATAAACAATGAATGAAAACTATTAAAAATAGACTATTGTCATACATCTATTATAATATAATGAAATATAATTTTGATTTAAATGCCAAAAATATGCTTTTGCCCTCATATAATTATAGTTCAACCATTGACCAGTTGGGACTAACTACCTCTGTTAACACACCAATCCTTTCCAAAAGTGAAAAGTGAAAAAGACTGGGTTGGGTGCAACCTCAAGAAATATATATTGTATATTTTTATAAATATATTTTTATATTTTAAACAATTGAAAAGCTTGTTGTTGTTTTTTTAAAATAAATGTTTTGTTTTTTTTTAATAATGTCGTTTCAAAGCTTTGTCTATTCGGCTGCCTATTGAAGCTCCGCTATGGGTGGACCTGTGGTCTAAATGTGAGGCATTTCCAGCCCTTTACTGACAACACATCACAACAGGTGTCTCTTGTTATTCTCTCTTGTCATACGTGGAGAGAATGCTTTTTGTCTCCGTTTTTAAAATATAGTAAATGAGTGTTCAGGCTTGATAATTCACAGCAAGGTGCTCGCCGCTGTGCTTCTGCTCATCGAGCAAAATATCTCCCTAGCCTTTCTTTCCCTTTGCATGTTAATTTAAAGAGAGAAAGAGAGAAAAAAAAATAAATGTATTTAATAAATGCCTGACTTCAAATGGTTGGGGTTTCTGGCTCCTCTATTACTGGGGTCTATTCAGCGGCAAATGAACGGGGGAATCATTTATGGCGAGAGACAAAGCCGAATGAAAATATAATTCCGCATTGTGCTGCGCTTTTGTTAGCGGCCGTCAAGTCCCTAATGGCGCGCTTTTGTTTTCCTGCACTGCTCTGAAACCGTAGTGTCGAATTGCACGCTCCGCTCATGGTGTGTAATGGCCCGCCTTTGTGATATTAGATTATAGGGGCAATTAATGGCGTCAAACCTTAACAACTCAGCATTCAGGCGGCTCGTCAATCCCACTGTCGCGCCGCAATAGAAGGTGTTATAACTCTGGTAATTATTACGCCTGCAACTTGAAAATGTCAATGAACGTGTGTATAAAATAGAATGTATGGGTTGTCACCGCGGGAGAATGGGATGCAGAGGAGCAATTAATTACAGGTTTTCATTTCGCTCTTTCCCGGTGACAAGCAGCCGTGCGTGGCAAATTGGCGTGACGCCAAGCGCCCGCCACACCGAGCCCCCTCTTTTGCCCTATCTCACGTTCCGTCTACCCCCGATGTGTGCACAGACACACATACATCACGTCCCGGCCCGACTGGCCTGCTGCGGGCTCTCGCCTCGGATGATGCCCCGGCTTTGTTTCAGACGCTTTTCCTCTCTAGGTGCACATACTTGCTTTCAAAGCAGTAATTGTAGGGCCCTTGATGTTTTAACCCTTGTTATAAGTCATCAAAGGCGGATGCATGATATTTGGCAGAGGGCCGAACACTCTCCCACGATGGCATCAGATGCATGATATCATCAGCTGAAATGTGTCTGTGCTTGCTAGCTTTAGCTGCAAGCGCTAGTCTAACATAGCCTCACCTGCGTCACGCCCATAATTAATCCAGGTGAGTGGCACGCCAGGCCATAAAATGTGTCTGTCTTGTGGCACATAAGTCATAGAGGGTAAAAGAGTGCATAATTTTGCCTCTTTGTCTCTGTCATGGATTCTGGGAAGCGTTCCCACCTCCTCATAGTGAAGGATACGGATGGCTCGTTTCATTGTGATAGGGACGTTTACAATAAAATATCGGACAGTCACAGATAACCACGAGGCTCGCGAACGCAAGCTTTCATCCCTCTTTCCGGCGGGGGAAAAGAGCCGGTGTTCGTATTTACCGCCAATCTTGTTTACAAAGTCAAATCAGCCCTTTACAGATTTAATTTGCGTCTGACAGCTCTCTCTCTCTTCGTCTTTCCTCTCCTTATCTCGCCCCCTCCCTCGCCCCCTCCTCACGAGCCCTCGAGCTCCGAATAGATAAACTGCTGAAAATATGAGCGCTCAGGCGCTACATGAAAACAAATGAATGCAAATATCAGATCGGACTGGCAGTGGACTGGGAAGTCGTCACGCCGTTGCCTGTCTTTTTTATTCTCTTTGAGTGGAAAATGTAGATAAATGTACGTATTATGCTGGCTTGTAGTTTGCACTCGTATGTCAGCTTCAAGCCAGCCGTTGCCTGTAAATAGCTTTATTTTTATTGAGCAGTTGCAGGGAGATGATCAGTTCTGGCCCTTGAGCAGTAAATAGGAAAATAAATGGAACGCCACGGAGCGGCTGTGTGTGTGTGTGTGTGCGTGCGTGCGTGTGTGTGTGTCTCAGTGGAAGATCGCTAGCTGCATTCGAGGAAGCAGCCGCAAATTGTACTGGAGGAAATTGCTGGCCCGTTAAAAAACTGCCCATAAGTTCACAGGGTGGCCGCTACTACTGCATTAAAGGATGTATTCATGTACTAGCGGCCTGCCTTCAGGCCTTTCCAAACCATCTGTCTCTCACACACGCAGACACACACACAGAAAAAGAGTAAGGATGCCCATGACCTGTATTTTGAGAGTTTTAGGACAGTTGACGGACTGCCACTAGCTGTATTGGGTCAGCGCTGCATTGATCATGTGATTCCATCGACACAAACACAGTCACACATGTACATGTGTTTTTATGCCTTTCAAACTGAACTTAAACATTTGGTTTTGTGTGGTAATTCTGCTCTGATAATTATCTAGATGAGGTTTTGAACTAACAGGAATTAATAGTGTTGGTAGCATCAAACATATCAGTGATGTTTTGTATGCCATCATTTTCCGGCAAAAGTGTTTGTTTGTATGGATTCGTAACTTTTGTTTCATGGAACTATTTCTGAAAATTCAAAACCAAATTATTTTTATTTTTTAAAGTTTTTTTAGATTTTTTGTTTTGTTTTTTTGTTTGTTTTGTTTGCTTTTAGGTTCCAAAAAAGAAAGAATTCCCGGTTAATTTACGATTATCTTTCATTTAATTTTAATTTAAAAAAGGCAAATGAGTTTCCATATATAAGTCAATGTGAAACTTCAAGTAATATTTATACATATATGTGCATATTAATAATAAAATTAAAATAAAATGCATGAGTTTCAATACCGGGGGCCAGTGAAAATGCTGGCTGGGCAAGTAACAATCTGACCTTATGGCCCGACTGGGCTTGCAGAGAGAAATCCTTATTGTTGAGCTCGGCTCTCTTTCCATTTCTCCTTTTCTGCATATTTGTTATAAGATAAGAATCACACTTTCCATCTTTACGCCTCGTTCTTGTCTAGCAAATTGTGCTCTCACTTCCAGACTGTTGCAAGTTGTTTCCTGCCGATAGCTATCTTATCAGACTGTTTGTTATTTTTGCCAAGATGTGATTCTCTAGATAACAAATCATAATATTATGTTTATTGAAGTACTTTCAGGCTGATAAAGACTACATACTCAAGGGAAGATTTCATCAACACTCTTTCTCTCTCTCTTTTGGAAAAACTGCCAGGGTTTTACAATGCAAGCAGTGTGGAAGCTCTACTGTGTCAACAGAGCTGATGTTTTGTGTACTCTCTTTGCCATGACAGGATAAAGAGTTAATTAAAGTGAAGTACAACATTCCTTTATGAAGCTAGAAAAACAGAAATGGCTTTGTATCATGTTAAAGTGAGGGTATGTGTGAGGGTTTATGCTTATCTCACTGTAGAGGTGGGCATCTTCAGCATCTTAATAGCCTGTTTGTTTTATCACATGCATTTTTTAATTTTTATTTAACTTTGTTTTTCCACGCTGCTCAGACCCGTGACACATTTTAGTGTGACGGCCCTCCAGTTGACAAGCACTGTTACAGGTTATGATGCTCTAGCACACATGCACAACCATGTTTGCGGTCACTTATAGGACTTATTTTCCACTTTTTTTAGGTGCCGGTATCCATGGCAATGATGACCCCACAGATGATAACTCCTCAGCAGATGCAGCAGATCCTCTCTCCGCCTCAGCTCCAAGCTTTACTCCAACAGCAACAAGCCCTTATGCTGCAACAGGTAACACACACACACCGACAGAGTCACGACACACATAACTTAAAACAATATTTGTAAATGTCTGGGCTGTTCAGACATGACATGCCCAACAAACCACACAAAAGGTACATTTTTCAATGCCAGTTTTATTGGCTAATCAAAATATTACTATACACTATTTGCTATATCATGTCCTCTAAAACTGTGCTGCAGGGACATGTTTTGAACCACAATCCATCATTTCCCAACAAAACATGACATCATAGCTTTCATGGAGTTTTCATGAAGTTTCATAAGATTATTATTATTTTAGGCTAACCAAATGAATTCAATATTTATTTATTTTATTATTATTTTTATTATAGAAATCTATGAGCCTGTTTCCACAGATTAAAAACAAAAACAGTCATATTGCGAGACAAAATAATTAGAAAGTTACAATTGTGAGATAGCAGAAACTGAGAAATACAGTCACAGTTGTGAGAAAGTTTCATTTACAAGAATAATGTTGTAATTCTAAGAAATCATGCTCACCAAGGCTGCATTTGATCAGTAGAAACAGTAATGTTGTGGAATATTATTAAAATAAGTGTTTTCTGTTCTATTCAGTAATCATTCTAATATGCTGATTTTGTTTACTTTTTATTGTTTATTTTTGAGGGAACTGGTGCGTTTTTTTTATGATTCTTCGATCTATGAAAGTTAAAACGAACAGAATTTATTTTAAATATTTTTTTTTGTAACAATTTTAGTCTTTTCTGTCACTTGATTAATTTAATGCATCTTTACTGAATACAGAATGGTCATTTATAAATTCACATTTATGACAAGTAAAGTTAAAATTATGAAGAAAAATAGTCATAATCAACTGGCTTCTACACAAAAACTTAACGTTAAGTGAAAAATATCAAGTTGGCGCCAAGAGGTACATACTAAAACAAGCATTCTAAACCTTCTCGGATATATAGAGAACTCAGACATAAACACAAACGCTTTGTTCCATACTTCCATAAGAAAACTTCTTCCCTCCCGTCCGGCCCTCTTAACTGCTCAAGCCATACGTTTAATAGGAGAATCCGGCCAGCTTGACTGAACATCCTTCAGCTGTTGCCAGTGCTTTTATAGAGTGCCGTCGGATGGCACAGTAAATGCACATTCATGTGTGATCCCCGTTAATAGGCCCTGAGTGTAGATGTCAGAGTGTGTAATGTAATCGCGTTTTGTGTAACTTTGATTGCATCCTCACAGGCATGCCCGGAATGATATCTTCCCCGGCTTTGATGCTTCTTGGCTCTGGCGTTTATAAGCAGCATTTACTAGCGTACTAGTGACGACGACGCCTCCTTTGGCTGGTGTCGCTACACGTCGACTCGCCGGCGGTCAGGGAGCGCTTATGTTAGTGTGAGGACAATGTTTCTCACCCAGCTGCTGAGCCAGACTTCTCCATATCTCCTCCCACCTCTCTCTCTTTCTTTGTTTATTAGTTGCATGGCCTCTGCTATCTCGCTGCGATATCGCCTGGAGGCCAGAGGTGTGGCCCCTGAGCAGACATGAAGAAACAAACAACCCCGTTTCTCTCACGTCTCTCAAATATTTATCACCGTCCCAAAACTCGCAACCCTCGACCTTTTCACACACACTTCTCAGGCAGAAATCAGGTCAGGCACCTCTCCGAAACCTCTTTGATTAAGAACGTATGATTATTTTTCATAACTACAAGAGGAAAAAAAGAGTTTTCTGTTCCATAAATGATCTTGACAGAGCAGAATTGATTTACAGTAGTAGTAAGGAGGAGGAGGTTGCTTTAGGCGAGTATAAATTGCACCAAGCGGATCTGACAAATTTATCAAGAGTCGCTCGCTCGCAGAAATCAAAATTCAGCTGTTTGAGAAAGAAACTTAGCACTTTTGTCCCCCTCCCCCCACTTTATTTGTCTCGCTTTTTTATTCTATATTTAACGAGGATATTGAAATTGAAATAGTTACCGTTCATGGGCCGTTTTACATCTCCAGTAAAAGCCAGTGGGTTTAATGGTTCGCAGTGGTGATGAACCACGTGAGAAGTGGCTTTTAATGCTCACTCTCTCGCACACGGCAAATGGAGCAATCAGGAAGCCTGCCAACACACACATACAGCAATCCGTCCCTGATCTCATCCCAGTGTGTGTGGGAGAACGAGTGGGCTTTGGATTTGTCTGCATGTGAATACCCTTACAAATATGATTTTACATACAAAGATAGAGCGAGCGCAGGAAAGAGAGAGCAAGTACATGTTTATGTATGCGTGTGCACTTGTGCATGTGTGAGTTAACCTTTACATCCCTCCAACCCTTAATTACAGCCCAGCTGATATATTTTTTCCTTTTTTTTTATTTTTATCCCCTCTCTGTGCTGTTAAGTAAAACCAAGGTCACAATAATGGGAATCTAAGGTGAATGCCTTTCAAGGCGTGCAGTTAACGTGAAAAGGGCCCACTGAATCAAATCATTAAAAAACCCTTAATTATTCTTTAATTATTCCTGCAACTATTCAGCTTCATATTGGCATGAATTAAAGGGGTAATGAGTGGGCGAGAGGCAGCGGGGCCAGTCGGGTGGCAGCGAGGCGTGGAGGAAAGTTTAAACCGAGAGACGGGCGACATATTGCGATCCAAATGCCTCTAGTGTGGTAAATGGAGTTTCCCTTCACACCTTACGGCTCGCTGACTTTCTCTGTTGGAAATGGCCGTGGCTCGGCATCACAGACGCGAGGTAGCTCACCTTCAATATCCCGTAGAGCGGCATGGCGACAGGTAGTAAAAAAGGACGCAGTGGTGTGAGATGGATTTTGTAGAGGGCAAACAGTGTTTTAGTGTTGCTCGGTAGAACCACTCGCCTGGTAAAAACAGTGGGATATGAGTGAGTTCAAGGCTCGTTTAAGACCAAAGAGTTTTGTGCACTCGGGTTGGTCCAAGATGAGGACAGACACCCAATCAAATGAGAGTTTTCTGTCATTCTGTTTGCAACATAGCCTGGAATGGTTGAACATCAGGCTTGTTGGTAGTTTGACCTGGGACAGGGCCGTCGCCAGAACATATATAATGGGGAGGGAGGTATTTCGTTTTCATAGGGGTGCACACTTTATGATCAGAGAAACAGACATTCACCAAAATACAATAACAACCCATTTGCATTATGCACACTTGGTAAACATGAGTCACAAAAGCTCTTTAATTCCACCAAGCAAACAATACATAACAAATGGCAATAAAAATATGTATGATGTATGAAGTATACTAAAGACACAATTAAAATATTTGAAGGCAACGGCTCTCTGGGTGATAGTCATTTATAAATATAATTATATTTTTGCATTAGTAGAAATAGTTCACTTATAAATGAAAATTCTGTCATCATTTACTCACCCTCAAGTTGTTTCAAACCTGTATGAATTTCTTTCTTCTGTTGATCACAAAAGAAGATATTTTGAAGAATGTCGGTAACCAAACAGTTGATGGACCCTATTGTCTTCCTTTTTTTTTTTTTTCTATTATGGAAGTCAATGAGGTCCATAACTTGCCTTTTTTCACATCTCAGGTTAAACATTTTAGGTGAAATGGTGAAAATAATCATTTTAAATGGTTTGTTTTAAAATGTCCTGCTTTGTTAAATGATTTTAAGTTCAACTATTCAAGTTAGTCTTATTTTAATTAATTTGAGGTAAAAAAAAAAAAAAGCTACATGCATAATAATTATTAAAGAATTCATTTAGAGAAATTGTTCTTGAGCATGACACGCAAAGTATTAAAAGTGCACTAAGTATTTTGTCACGTCTTTCTTTTTAAGGTGTGATTTGGATGTAGCCCACTATTAAGTGCCTCATTCCTTGAGTAAGCCTGCATTACATCTGTAAACATTACATGTGATAAGGAGTTAATGAGGGTATCATTATTCTACTTTTCTCCAGCAGCTGTAGCCGCCGTCCCCCAGGCGCTCCTCCACTGCCGCTGCGTGTCCAAGGGCCTCCGTGCTCTGCTCTTTCGGTCAACATATACTTCCATGTCAGATAGGTCATCCATGCAAAGCTGAGATTTTAATCTTAATAGGCTTTCCTGAGTAAATTAATAATCTGAAAGTAAAACAAACATTGGTGGGTCTGCGGTGGCCACTGCGGTTAGCCAGAGCTACGGTTGGAGATGTGTAATGACAGTGTTAGTGGGTGCAAGCCAGTCTCACTTAGGACTCTGTAAAAGAGTAGCTAGTTGAAAGTAGCAGCTAGTTCAAACAGGCGAAAGTAAACATGGTAGCCTAACAGGAAGCCTTTCTCATGTTTAATATTTTTTTCTACTTCGAATGCAGGAAATAAGAGTATTATTTTGAGTGTATTATTTTAAATCTTTGGCGGTGTAAACCTCACACATATACAGTTTCTTCTTGTTTTTTTGTTTTCTTTTGAAAACTATTTCCAGGTTTTCAGGTGAGCATCAAAGGCATGTTACTTAGCCTAAAACTTTCATGACATTTCTGATTGTCTGAATGAGCATTAACTACAATAACGTTCATTCAGATAGTTAGAAATGTTTTCCACAATATTATATATCTTTAATAGACCCTCGGTTAACAAGTTTCGATCAGACCCCAACACTAAGTATGAAGAATAATAATAGTGATGTTTGCCTCAGCAACTAATAAAAACACTTTCCCACATCCTGAAGTTTTCACAGAATTGATCATTGTAAATTATTAATCCTATCTCGGCTGTTCTGCCCTCACACACCTATTTCTTGTTTTTGTCTAATAACCTTCATTGTTCTGGAGAATGAAACATACCCCTAACCCTACTATGCACACTTAAAATCATTGACTTCCACATGCCTCTGTCTGTTCCCAAAGCTTTTAATCAGAGCAAGGTGTGCCGTGGTGAGGTGTTTCACAGTGATAAAGCACATACAGGTCTATGTTTACCTGTGTAGAGGAGATAGACTCATTCAGCTGAGCACTGAATAAGTAACCAGTGTGTAAACACCTTTCATGTGCTTTATTAACTACATAAAACCCTCACGCAAGCAAACAGAACCATAAAAACATCTAAAAGGTGCTTTTTCCATTTGACAATTGCAGGATTTTGTGTTTAATAAACTTTCCTGCACATAACTAATGGATAGTACCAGGAATAGGGAAGCATCAGTGTATAGGAATCAGGCAGGTGTCTGTATTTCAGATCTCTCAGATGCTTAAGGCGTAAGTTGGCTTTTTGTGCTGATCTCTGGCTGGTTTCTACCACCTGTGTTTTAATCATAACTGTAATTCAGGATGTAACAAAAACTGCTGAGATTAGAAGCGAAGGGCAAATTTTACCAGCGCTTTCCCAGACAGGTGTTGTGTGTTTTAGTTCAGTCAATCATAAATAAGGAAGCCTGTCTCCACACTGTCAGGATTGCCACGCCAAGAGAAGGATGGACAGATGATTTACAGGACACATTCATACGCCGCCTGCCAGGTGTTTAAGCTGCCTTTTAGAGGAATGCTGAAAAAAGATGAATATGTCTTATTATGGAGGCACTTTAGCCCTTAAGCAAGAAGCTGATCTTGTTTTATCCTGTTTTCATTTTTTGATGCCTTTAGATATATGCGACTCCTTGCACCCAGCTGCCTCATCCTAGAAACCCAGTGTTATGTGACTCATTTGATAGCACCACATTTTCCAGTGTAAGTAGATGGACAGGACCGTTTTGGTGCAGCCTAATGTGCCATGGTGTCTCTTTACATGAGAAGTACTGATGTTTAAATGTCCCTTATTGGGTTTGTTTGTGGTGATAAAGAAAATGGAGAGAAAAAGTACAATATATACCCTCATAATAGGATTTGCATTACAGATGAATCCGTTTGTTTTAAAGTGTATGTATGTCATTGATACATGCTCCTTTTTTTCTACATATTTGTGCTATGTCCTTGCAAAATCAAACACATTTTTTCTCTCACTAAAATTTTTTAAAAATGTTATTGTTTTAGTAAAATATTTAAACATCCATAAAACAACAAAAAATATAATAAAATAAATTGACTGATAAGCTTTGCAAAATACCATAAAATATTATGAATTGTTTTCAGAAAATATATCTTTAATTAAGAATATTTTTAGCATAAATTTAATAATTTAGTGTGATTTATGCTTAAGCCAATATGGGGTAAATAAAATAAGATTTTAATATCTGATGCTGTTTCAATTATTTTATTTGTTTTTCATTCATTTATTATTATTATTATTATTATTATTATTATTATTATTAGTTTTTCTATTATTTTATTTATTTTGTTGCAGCATAGTTACATTTCTGTTAAATTAAAATCGTCCTCTCTCTTTCTTTTTGTCTAGCTGCAGGAGTACTACAAGAAGCAACAGGAGCAGTTGCACCTCCAGCTCCTTACCCAGCAACAGCAAGCAGGGAAGCAGGCCAAAGAGGTGAGATGCCCTTGCCTCTTCCCTCTGTAGTGCACTTCACAGTGTACTTCACCTTCATAGCACCCTAGATGAGCATCCTCAAGAAGCCTGACACATCATTTGTCACACAGCAACGAGGCCAGTTCCTCTTGAAAGCCAGAAATGAACTCTTTGAAAATAACTGTATTCTAATATGTGAGATGATTGCATGACTGATTGTGTGCTGCACTGAGCGGCACAGACCTTATAAAGGCTCTGTAATCACTGAGTATTACATGAAATCCTCAGTAGGAAAACAGACGGATGTTTTTTTCCCTCCTCTGTCAAGCACTCAATTGCATTTTGTGTATTAAGTGATTCAAAAATGCGGATTAAGACATTTGGGGAATATGGATTTTCATTTCTCTGTCATTGACCAAAGTCATGCTCCAAACCTTACCATGGGCTTCCCCGCTAATACTCGTTAAGTATTAATTTACAAGTCGCCGCTTGCTAAGCCTAGTGGAAAATCCCTATTACAACCCACTATGGTGGAGTCGACGAGTTTCTTTAATTGTCAATTAAGGCACTGGAGTAGGAGAAGGACCTGATGTGGGTAATGAAGGTGAGGGGGAATAATGTTGGATCACTGAGGATAAGACTGCAGCACAACAAAGGCGAGGGCATAATTACCCGTCTGCGCACTGCGGGAGAGGAGATCTGCGCTAATCTGGCGGTCAAATGAAATTCAAACTTTTGCGGCCTGTGTGTTAGGAGCGTGAGCTATATCTGATACAACTTAATCAAGGAGTTTCTGCGAGGGCTTAATGAACAAACGGCTTAGCGGAGAGATTAGCACATAGCTGCTTGAACAGTTGCTAGCAACATGCAGGTTACCAAAGCTTGTGTAGCTTAGTGTGTAGCTTAGTCTAGTTAGTCTTCCTAGTCTTTACACAAACTGGTGTGTAAAAATTGGTTTAACTGGTTTTACAGCATGCCTATCTGAAAACAGCAGAGATTAGCACATATCTGCTAGCACAGTTGCTAACAAGATGCAGGTTGTGGTACCATGTGTTGATGAAAGGTGACCAGTGGATTGAGGGTTCGAGGTGAGTCCTGCTAAACATGTTCAAACCAACCTAAGATAGCTTTCTGGTTTTTAAGATGGTTTAAGATGGTTTATTTAGTCGCTCAGTCTCCCCAAACTTGTTAAATTGGTCTAGCTTGTCTCCTAACAGTTTAACTGGTCATTCAGAAGGTTTTACAGACTAACTATCTGAAATGAGCCCAGAACCATCAGAACTAGCACAGTTGCTAACAAGTGGTATTCTGTTTAAATGAAAGGAGATCAGTGGAATTGAGGTGAGCCCTGCTAAACAAAATGCTCAAACCAGTCTTAGCTGGCTTAGTCTTTAAAATGGCCTAGATTGACTAAGGTGATTTTTGGCTGGTTTAACTAGCCTCCCAGCTGACATTTCAGCTGAAAAGTGCCCAAAAACCATCATAACAGCAAACACAACACCCTAACCAGCTTGACCATGTTAGGAGACTGGCTTATATGAGAGAATAATCTACAGTCTCAGTTGTATTTATGGTCGCAGCTAACAACTCCACCACAAATAGCAAATAGGACAAATCCCATCTAAGCTGCATAGGGTTGAGGGTGGTTTGCAGTCCTCTGTATGTGTGACTGAGAGGATCAAAAAAATGAATGAGCTCTTGACTTCATAGCAGGTGAGAGACTGAGGTGGGGGAGGATGTTAAGGCCGTGGACGACAGGGATTAAGACCCGTTAGATATGCCCTAGCTTAGACAATATAGTGACTGATAGAGCAAATGCATGGCAAATGCACAAGGTGCCCGAAACACACACACACACTCTTCAAATGAGACCAGTATCCTGACATTTTCCACAGATAGCCAAGGAACGTGTCAGAGACAGAAGGAAAAAAAAGAAAAGAAAAAAGATTGAAAAGTGAGAGGGAGGGGAAAGGTATAAAAAATCATGACTAACCTTATTCAAGGCCTCAGGAGTTTTTCAGACATTTTCCCTTATTAAATATTAGAGCAAGGGAGATGGTGTGCTCTCTGAGTAGGGAAATTAAATCGGGAGGGCAGTGGTCAGCTCCTCTTCCCTGCGGATCAGCTCACGTTTGTTCAGGGCCCCTTTTGTCGGCCTGAAATTTGGCACTATGCAACTACTCAAATGTAGACGAGAATGCTTGGCCAACACGCTGCGGTCCAGTCGTACATACTGAACGTGTGCTTTTGCGTTACTGTCTCGGTAAGAAACCCAAGTACTCCTTACTGCTACCCGACCACACAATTTTATTAGGTTGGAAATCTACTGTACCGCCACCTGTTTTCTCAAATTAAAATTAAATTAATATTAAAATAGTTTTAATTATTTATTATTTTATTTTTACTTACTTTTATTTTACTTTTTTATAGTATTACTATTATTATTATTATTATTATTATTATTATTATTATTATTATCACTTTTATTATTATTAATTTATGGTTGGATGTTGGAATTTAAAATGATTTTTTTATATTTAAATGGTTCATTTTTAAGTATTTTATTTAGTGCTGTCAAAATATAATCACATTTTTTCTGCGATTTAATTTCACCTAACATTGTTTTTAAAGGTGCAATGTGCAAGTCTCTGAGTTTTTGCAGAACTATGCCCCCTCTGGCGACAAGCGAAACTGCAACCAGTGGTGTGCGTGCTCATTCCGTCCCGAATCCCTCTTATTTATTTTACTGTACAGGATTATAGAGGCAATCGCAGTGATCAGAGAAGGGCTCATTCAGCCCATCAGGCAATTGTTTAAGCATGTATGGGTTAGAAAAACGGGTATTTTTAACATGAAATGTTGCGCATTGCACCTTTAATATATTTTTATATTGTAATACTTTCACATTGAATCTTCAAAATAATTTAGAAACAACATAAAAGATATATTTAATTTTTTTGTTTAATCTTTTTTTTTTCTTACCTGCCCTGCTAAAATGCACAAAAAAAAGTTATTGTTTTCATTGTTTTTGACCTATGTAACCTTGTAAACAGTGCTTTAGGATTTTCAGTTAGGTCGAACAGGTAGGAAATATACAAACATTGAATAATCAAACACTGTCTTCATTGCATAAATTACTCAGCAACAGCAAGCAGGGAAGCAGGCCAAAGTGGTGAGACACCCCTGTCTCACAACTCTTTACGTTTATTTAGCGCTTTTTAACTAATTTTAAAGAGAATTTAATACGCCACTGGCGAGCTGTCATTGTGCGCACGTTTCAGTTCTTTTTTTTGCGTCTTATGTATACATGTATATGTATGTATGTATTAATTACATATATATTTGAACTGATAAATGCATGCTGTCTGGATTATTACAGCAAGGAAAATCGGATACAAGCATATTGGATTAGGCCATGTTTAAGGATTCGTGTATGTTTGTGTGTGTTTTGTCTGCCGTGTAGTGGTGTTCCCCTGGGGATGAGTGCACTGACAGCACTGGACTAAGAGTAAAGCAGTCAGGCATGAGGAGACGAAAGAAGATAGAAACACAAGAACGTGTGATGTTGTTTCTCATCCCTCCAGCCCTCTTTTAAAGCCCTCCGTCCTCTGAAACCTACCTTTCTATGTTCTGCCATGCTGTTGGTTCAACTGGCACTGGAAACTGACCCCTGAAACCATTAAACAAACTGTATCTCTGGCCATAATACCACCACATCAATTTTATCATCATAATATTATATTTTCCTTTAATTCGTCATTAGTAGCATCATATTTCAACAATCAAGGACTGTTCATAAAATCCGTGATTGAAATCAGAAGCTCATGCTCATGGCATTGTTTTGGTAAAGCTGCTGAAGATGGAGAGATGACACTTTATGCTCTCCTTCAGTAAAAGATGCTTTAATTGCAGCCCATATCACTGCCAGTCAGCACAAGCAGGTTGAGAGGTGAGATAGACAAGCGGGAGAGATGGTTGCCACACACATTTTTGCATCATCAATCCAGACTTTTGCTCTTTTTCTGTTTTTTTTTCTTTTTTATTGTTTCGCCCGCTCTCTCTCTATCTCTCTCTCAGTTTGACGGTTGAGCTGTGGAGTCACCCTGGAGTCAGCCTAATGAAGTAGCGCTGTCAGTCGGGCCTGGCGTGCCCAAACTCTGTTTGATGTGCTCATAAATCAAGCTGACAGGCCTGTTACTTCGCTAGCTTTAGCCACTCAACTGCATCTAATGTAAACAGCGTGCAGACACAATGTGTTAAAGAACTTGAACTGTGTCCCATGAGACCGAAACAGGGAGAGAAATAGAAAGGAGAGGAGACGGGGATGAAGAGGAGGAGGAGGAAGAGAGAGGGATAGACATGCTGAATATTGGCATTAGCTCACTTCTTCGGTTGTGTGTTTGTTAACTGAATGTTCTTTGTTCACACTTTCATCACATCTTTCAATCTCAAAGTCAGGGGGAGAACAGGTGCGTCTCTCCACGGAGAGTTGGGGCCGGATTAAGAAAGAAGTTAAGAAATTTCTTTAGATAAAGTCTATGAAGTTCATAAGTGCAATTCTTGAAAAATACCTAAGATGTTCTCAAATATTTGCTTTGTGTGTGTGTGTGTGTGTGTATGGGTGCGCTTATATGTGCTGAACGTTGGCGAAAATTAGGTGTGATTATAAAATGAAAAATGAGGTCCCTATTTGAAGCAATTTTGTAATGTTGTTGCTCAATTTCGAAATTCATCAGAAGGCAAAAAGTCATGTCGCACATAATCATGACAGATCATTGCTTATAAAGTATAGAATTATACTCAAGTTAGCTTAGCACCATGTTAATGTCAATCAATTGTGAGTTGATTGCTGATGAGTTGATTATATGCTGCCTATTCCAAATCGTTTTGCATATGTAGGGTGTACTGTAGGGAACAGAGCAGCTCAGTAGGTTTTGGAAAGGGCTTGTGTTTTCTCTCTTCTCTGTTGGTGTTGACCCATGTGGCCCTTTCCCATGAGGCTTTGTGCCTCGGGTGGTGGCCTCAAGCACTTCTCTGACAGTGAGATTAAGAAACTACCTTTAATTATTTTCCTTTTTTATTTTCCTTCCCTCCTTCAACATATTTTTCTCTCTCCCCTCCACTTTTTTTGTGCCGTTATCTTAAAGGAGATAAGGCCCATCTCTCATTGGGGGAACATCAAAAAGCGTGTTGCTGGAAACACTGATTTGACTCAGGCCGGTTCAGGAAGGAGGATATTTATCACCACGACACCAACTGACCTTATCGGATATATAGAAAATCAGGTACACTTCTGTTCAAAAGTTAAGGGTTTGTAAGATTTTTTGTTTTTAATGTTTTAATGTAATGTTTTTGAAATGCGTCTCATTGAAGCTGCATTTATTTAATCAAAAATACAGTAAAAACTGTAATATTGTAAAGTAATATTATTGTTTAAAATAACTATTTTCTATTTTAATATTTTTTTGAATATTATTTATTCCTGTGATGGCAAAGCTGAATTTTCAGCAGTATCACACGATCCTTAAGAAATCATTGTAATGTTGATTTGTTGCAAAATAAATATTTAATCAAAGTTGAAAACTGGTTTTGTGGAAACTTTTTACTTTTTTCAGTATTTGTTGATGAATATTTGTTACAGGAAAGCTGTAAAGAAAATCTTTGTTTTAAATATAAATAGTTTGTAACATTATAAATGTCTTTATCACTTTTGATCAATTCAGTGCATCCTTTTTAAATAAAAGTATTAATAATCGCGCAATCGTAAAAATCGTACTTACCCCAAACTTTTGAAAGGTAGTGTAGTCCTGGCACAAACTCTCAATGTCATCAGTTAAGTCAATGATGTCATGTTACAGTAGGTCACTTTAAAAATAAAATACATGCATCACTTTTAAATTGGTCTTTTTTCTGTTCTTTCTCACCTCTGGCTTAAGATCTGAAGGTTTTTTTATTTTATAAGTTTAGGGCTTGTCTTGGAGTACACTGTGCTTATGTCATAGCTGATAAAACAGGTTTTTCATCTCTTTGTTAAACGTCACCAGAAGTCAGCTGGAACAAAAATAAATCTCTTGATAGCTGAATGATGACTATCCACTCACATTGAGACCTGTTTATTAAACAGCGCAAGAGAGTTTTGGAGTCATGCTTCTCACGTTTCACAAAACACATTTCATGCATAGTGAAAAAATACCAAGCCTTATTGTAAAATGATAAACATCTGATGTCATATAATCTGGAACTGTTCTTAACATTGCGCACAGATGTTGTTAGTCACTGTTTATTGCCGTGTTAATTGCGAGCCAACCACATGCTAACAGATTGCTACACGCAGGAATGAACGAGCGTGTTTGCGAGCGTGTCTTTGGTTGTCGGTCCTAGACCACATGGAACTGTCACACACAGATTAATGCGTTATCTCTTAATGCATGAGGCTTCACAATGCACTTCGACACTTTGAACCAAGCCTGTTGTCTGCTTGTTGTCTACCGCCACAGGATGTGCTTTGGTGATTGGCGGGGAAAATATCTCTATTCCAGGATATGTCCTATCTAAACATGTCCTGGACGAGGTTGAAGGCTTATAAAAACCAATGAATGTCTCCTCTTTCCCGCCCTCTCCATCCTGCAGCTCTCCAAGTCTCTTCCTCCCACTTTTCCCATCTCTTTGTTTTGTTGTTTGTTTAACATGCCTCTCTCTCTCTCTCTCTCTCTCTCTCTCACTCTCTCTCTCTCTCTCTCTCTCTCTCTCTCTCTCTCTCTCTCTCTCTCTCTCTCTCTCTCTCTCTCTCTCTCTCTCTCTCTCTCTCTCTCTCTCTCTCTCTCTCTCTCTCTCTCTCTCTCTCTCTCGTTCTCAGCAGCAGCAGTTGGGGAATAAACAGCTGGCTTTCCAACAGCAGTTGATCCAGATGCAACAACTACAGCAGCAACACATTCTAAATCTACAAAGACAGGGCCTGGTGAACCTACAACCGGGCCAAGGAGCAGTACCCATTCAGAGCCTGCAGCAAGGTACAAATACCAATGCAGTTACACAAATTATCTGTTAAACAGTATTTTGTCTTGTTTTCCAGTTCAAATATCTAAAAATACTTACAATGAATTTATGAGAATCAACACTGCATAAAATATTCAGACTTGTTTTTGTAGTTTGTATCTTGAATATAAGTGTTTTTTTAATTGCACTGCCAGATTTTCTTGTTTATACTTAAAGGAAAAATGTACTAGTGTAGTAAGACAAAATACTCATATTCAAGATGAAAATGAAAACAAGTCTTAATATTTTACACATTGTGGGCATTTATTTTATGCCAAGGACTTTTTAGATATTCCAACTGGAAAACAAGTCAAAGACAAATAAACACATTTTTTTTAAAAATGCCTTAGTTGAAAGAAAGAATGAACCAGTCAAAGGAACATGCCAAGTAGTATAAAGGCAGATATAGTGTGTGTAGAAATGTATTTATACTACTTCACATACTGTATTTGTGTAGTATATGTAGTATGTGCACAATGTACTCCATCAATGGTCAAATCAACACATTATAAATAAACATATTTCATGTATATGTAGTGTAATTAGTTCAGTGTACTATTTTATACAGTATTTTTTTGCTATGTTTTTTGCTTATAAGAAGAGTGTGTTGTGCTGCTAAGCTTAGCGACATGTTAACGTCAGACTATTGAAATCAGTTACACCTGCTATTTGTGTGACAAGGGAAGAATGTTCTTTATCGAATTTAGTATGTGCTATGAAAGGGAATTTGGGTGCAGTCATTTTTTGTCAGCTAGTTTTGTTGCAATTACTGACTCACTTGAACTAATGCATATCTTTGAAGGTAAAAAACTCTTAGCTGGTCAATATTGACCGCAAAAATATGATTCCGTCTAGCCCCAGGGTGAGGTGCTACAACCGCAGGCCTTTCAGCCCGGTGGTCTGTCTCTTTCACAGCTCGCCTCTTGTCCTCAACAGCCAGAAAAACACCACAGAACGTCTGATTCGCTCCTTTAGTGATGCCTATTAAAGGAAAGTGGAGCTCTGGAGGAAATGCAGTGTGCTAAATAAATGCAGCATCTGTGTTCATGCCAGTAGCCTAGGACCAGATGGCATTCTCAGGCTGAGGCCAGACCTGCGTCCACCGCCCACTTATTCTTCCTTAGTCAGCCTCCACCATACACACACACACACACACACATATGCATGCTCTCAAATTGCCCTGCTACTACATGCGCAAACTTAAATGCTAATAAAGCTGGCTGTAAAATGAATCCCTCATTCTTCTTCCTCCAAAATTTGGCAATGAGCTATCATCTCAATCTATTAGAGCGGGATGAAGCCCCCCGGAGACTAACTACAGCCATGTCCGTAGAGCCACATGTGAAGCTTGTTAACTTAATCAGCTCATAAAGAGATAAAAGCAAAGCTTGATTGTTGGTTTTGTGGAAGGCAGTCATTTGGATAATAGGTAAAATATGCCACAAAATTCACTGGGCTTTGTGCACAGGCTGGGAGGGGGCTTATGTGTGTGTGCGCGTATGTGAGTTTTACACGCGCTTACCCTACAGAAGGAAATGGAGGTTTTGGATCAGTTTTAAATGTATTTTTCCATTTTTCCTCATTTTGTCAACGAGTCCAACCAGAAATGGATCTTGACTGAAAACTGGCCACCATCCGCCGAAATTAGACACATCAACTTTTACAGGTTCCACAGTGGCCATAACTTTACAAGAGCCTCAACAGGACAGAACAAACAGGGAGCCGACTCCAGTTTCCATGCCGAAATCCCTGCCACTCTTGCCGATAGGGCCTCCAAAATGATCGCAGTCTTTTATTAGAGTGCTTGACTCTCATTCTTGCCCATTGCTCTTGACATCTCTGATTATTTCAGTCTTAAGAAAACAGAGACTCGTCATCCGGAATCCTGAGTGGGCCTACCACACACGCGCACACTCACACACATATGCGCACGGCTGCTTTTAGGGAAAAAAAGGAGAGGGAGAGAGCAAAGCAAGGAGTAAAGCAGAGGAAGGTTTGCAGATTGATGAAAATAATTTTTAGCGACAGCTGTAAACTTTTGGCTTTGGCATCTTTCTGGCGTAGACCCCAGCGCCTGCCTCCCACTCCCGTTGCTTATGTCATTGTTTCAAGGGGTCTGAAGAACAATAAACTCTGGGCTCTTGGAATCCCTTCAACAAATCCTGCGACAGAACAGAATCATGGAATTTCCCCACAATCCCTCTCTGAAAAGAAGCCCTCCATTATGACTGGCCAGCCAACCATGCGCATTCTTCTGGCTAGTCATGCTTGGCCGTAGCTGCTGCTGAAAAGGATTTGTTCTCTGATCCATGGGTGGCGCCAACCGTTGTTGTTGTTGTTTTCATGTTTGTTTGGCGTGTCCAGTCATTCCCTCAGAAAGGCTAGAGTTTCAAACCCAAGTGACTCACTGCATTAGACAGACTACTAGCTGGGATGACTTTTGTTTCTTTGTAATATTCACTTAACAGTTACAGTAAGTCATTTTAATTCCTGTCCAAAGGGTGCAACCAGATATGTTGGACTCAGCTTAATGCTTTGTGATCACCATGCCAAACTTTTCTTCAGTTCTTTTTCAGGAGCATGAAGCTAGACGAGGGAGCAGACATGAAAAACTAAAGGGGCAGTTTTAATGTTGCCTTGTGACTGGCCATCTATTTATGAATGTTAGTCACATGTAGATGGTAAACAAAGTGTAATGTAGTCCGAGCTGTGGTGAAACAGTGGCATACTGTACACGTTCACACCTAAAAAAAAAGTTTGGGGTCAGTAAGATTTCAAAGAAAAAAATACTTTTATTGAACAATTAAATTGAACAAAAATGATTTAAGATGTTTGCATTATTAAAAAACTTTTTTTTTTTTTTTTACTTTGTTAATAAGAAATGTTTCTTAAGCACCAAATCAGCATGTTAGAATGATTTCTGAAAGATCACGTGACCCTGAAGACCGGAGTAATGGCTGCTGAACATTCAGCTTTGCCATCACAGGGATGAGGTTGACTTCAATGTTTTCTGTAAAGTGTGTGTGAGAGAAAGAGAGAGTGTGTGGCCAACCACAGGGGAAACGCCTCACCTGCCCCTGTGTGTGCGACTGTGTGTTTGGAAGCAAATGCAATACAAAAACACTTCACTGTAGGTAAACCGCTCCATCTCCACCCTGCGTCCTCCCTTCCACTTCCTATGTTCTGGCTGTCCTTTCACAAAAGTAGAAACTTGCAGAAAACACCTCCCTCCACCGGCCTGGTTTGGGTTTTTTTGCAGGGTTAAAGTACATCCGTGGCCCTGTAGTGCTCTGTCAGGTTGTCTGTGTCTAGTGAACAACAGCCTGTAGCTGCAAGTGTGGCCGTACATAATTTCCCTGGCCTCGGGCCTGCTGGGAAGAGAGGGGGTGGGGTGAAGAGAGCCAGGCCAGGCGAGGAGTTTTGTTTTGGCGGGGTCCGGGACAAGAATGCTGGCGGACCAGACATAATATTTAGATTGCTATTAAGTCTTTGCCATGTGAGATAGCGTAGCAGGCTGTGGCTTTTCGGGAACAGTGTGCGCCAGACGAGCTTACCCCCCTCCCCCTCTTTTTTACACCCTCAAATCTCCCTCCCAACCTAGACCCCCTCCGCCTTTCCAAGAGACGAAAACAATCCCAAATTCAGCAAGTTTGAGGGGAAAATAAAACAAAAAAAAATGCCAAGAGAGCATCTCGCCAAGATTAATTCACCCAGTGAGTTCCAGTGCCGGTCGGGACAGTGATAATTACAAATGGAGGTAGCCAGGGGGATTTGCGGAGATGTTGAAAGATAACAAAAACACGCTGAAATTAGCCATTTGGTTCCTCAGATTTGGACAGTTCCCTCCTTCTGCTCTCCCGTGAACTTAACAAGTCCCATTGGCGTTCCCCCCTCCCGTAGTGAAGTGTGGCGCGGTGTGCGCCTGGTGTTTTATGGCTTGCCACACTAATGTCAGCGCACTGCCAGACTTTTAAGATCTCTGGGGCGGGATGCGCTGCCAGCTGGCCGCCGTTCAAGATGAGGTGAGATGGAGAGGGGGTGGCTTTAGATGTGTGATAAGAAGACGCAGGTTTTGAATGCCTTCAGAAGGAGCTCTCATCATTCAACACTAGGCTTATAACCTTCAGCACAACAAAGATGAGGAAAACTAATAAACATTCTGAACGAATGTCTCCTAGAATTGGTTTCATCTTATGGCACCTGTTGTTGATTCAGGGATTGTCAACTCACCTATTTGTGTTTCAATGGAGTTTGTGGATTATAGCACTTATAGTTTACTAAAGGTGGTATTTTGTTTCTGACTAAGGACATTATGGTTTATTGTAATAAATGTTGATTTATAGTTTGTAGTAATCACTTGATTGCTTTCTGTCCATCTCAGCCATGTGTCCCACTGACCTGCAGCAGTTGTGGAAGGACGTGGCCAGTGTTCAGAGCACAGAGGAGGCCATGAAACACGAGGGTCTCGATCTGACCACCAACAGCTCCAACACTACCTCATACTCGGCCTCCAAGGTCTCACCTCAGATCCCCCATCATCCTTTGCCAAATGGACAGAACTCTGTGCACACTCCAAAGAGAGACAGGTCAGTGGAAAATTCACAAGCAAACTTTGTTTATCTACGGGATATTTTTTTTATAGTTAGTCACAGACATAAATGACCAGTATCCACAGTTTAAAATAAAAATGAAGTATGGAAACAAACAAGTGCTATAGTTATACTCGTGTTTTCATCATGAGCATTCAGAGTGCCAACTGCTACATGACATATGTATTTCATAAATAGATATTTTTGTCACACAAGTCATATTTCAAGGTCTCTGCTGTCAGGTGCCGTTTGATGAGCTGATGTAAAATGCCTGGGTTCATTTGATATTAGGTGCTCGTGTGAGTTCCTCAGAACATAGCATGCCTTCAGCATGACTGACGCCCCTGTGCCAGTTTAGCATGAGTGTGTGTGTGTGTGGAGTGGGTGAAAGTATACTGTGAAAATTTAGCTGAGAGTTGAGCAGCTGTGTGTGAGAGAGAGAAAAGTGGTCCTACTGTGGGGTACTTATACGTTCTATCAATTTTTAAGAGCAAGACTCTTTGAGTGGATCTCGTCCTTCACCAAGGAGTCCAGTGATGAGCATCTCATGCCTTATTCCAAAGGCGCTCACCTGCAGAGCACTCAGTGAGTAAAACACACACATGTATGTATGTATATGCTCACATGGTTACCTAGACATCTAAATGAGGACCCACCTTAGACTGCTGTTGTTCTTATATAAATGTAATGTATCAAACCTACACCGGGCCAGCCAAGCCTTTACATGCACACATACAGTACATGCAAGATGTAAATAAGTGAATCAGAAACATTGTATTATTTATATTCACTTGAATGGTTCTGCAGTGTGATGTTTGCAGCGGTTCTGTGGAACTTTTTATGTAATATGGCCATTTTTACACCGGTGGGACCTCCAAACTACAGCTATATAAACCCACATACACCAGCAGCACTATCACACACCCCACCCTGTCATGCTACACAGACATGGCTAAACAGAAAGAAAAGCACGCCCTCCATCATGTTTTCTTCTAACACTGTTCTCCCTGACTTGGCCTAACACATTTGCACACAAACACACACACACTAGCAACTGTAAAGGGAAGAAAAACTGTGCGGTGAGGCTAATGCATGGCACATGTGGACAGTGTGGTTGCCAGTAGTTTGTAATGTCTAGCGCTCGAGCAGCTTCTGAATTGCGTGGGCCGTCCACTGCCAGCACATCTGATGAAGAGGTGGAGGGAGCATGTGTGTGCTGCATCAGGAGGGCCTCATCTGCAAGCAAGCTGCTTTATATTAAGCAGTACTCTGATGTGGAATTGGGAAGAGTTCCCCAGACCTTCAACCGCCACAAGCCGCACTCCCCCCTCACCTCCCACCCCCATTTAGCCCCCTGCCCATGCTTAGCAACAGTCAGACACATGACGAAGGATTCTGTGGTCCCTGCCCTCACAAAAAAAAGACAAGCTACATGCTAGCCCATGGCTGTTGGCCAGGCCCGAAATGAAAAATTGCTGGATAAGACTGCTGGCGAGAGTTCGAGGCTGATTCGTTATGGATCTCTACAGAAGCCGGGCCAGAGAGACCCGATCCAGACTTCTCGGCCACAGAGCACACAGTGGCTGTATCTCAAATGAAACAAAACCATAACGTTTATCCCCAGGCCCCACCAGCAGGCCCTGTCAGCACATCAGCAGCCACCTTATCCGAACTCCCATCGTTACCAAGAAACATCTGAAGATCATCCACGTTCATTTGTAATTAGATAGCGGTGTGTTGTTCCTGGCCACATCTCAGACATTTGAACCTGCGTCGTAGTGCAAGATGCTAATACAATGATATACACTTACTATTGGAAACCTGTCAGTTACGATTATGGAAAGCTGACGTGTTTTTTTTTTTTTGCTTTGTTTTTTTACATTTACCAGGTCCTCTCAAACTGCATTTGTTCAAAGCTTCCTGAAGGACTGGCTCAAAGCTATCGGCTTTCCCAGACAGGGAACATTTAAGACTGTTTCCATTGCTTCATTGCTTTGTATTAGTCGCATGTGTGTGAGACTACCATGCCGACTGTCTGAAAACATTTCAATAAGATATCGACCCCAATGAGTTGTTTTGATTAAGCAAGCAGGTGTTTTGATGTTTTTGATGAATGGAGTGTGTAATTTCTGTTTTCCTGAACACTCTTACCGCTTCGGTAAAAGTTTAGTGTGACATAATCATTTATAGTTCGACTAACCAGATCTTTTTTTTGTCTTTCTCAGCTCGACCCATGAGGAACACACGGCCTCCCACCCGCTCTTCGGACACGGCGAGTGCAAGTGGCCCGGCTGCGAAGCGCTCTGCGAGGACATGGGCCAGTTCATCAAGTGAGTGACAGCTGTCCGTCAAATCCACTCCAGAAGCACATCGTGTGCTACATTCACGTCAAACCTTGTAACACGCGTAATACCCCCTGCCAAGCTGCAGAGCATTCATCATTGCCCACTGCGTCCCGCAAAACAAGTCTCTGGCTGTTAGCATTTCCATCTGTCAATGTGCATTCATCCTTTTTTCGATGAGCTTGCAGATCGCTTGTAAACTAAAGGCCTTCTCTGGCGCTGAAGTAAGTGTGGGGATGAGAGGAAAGGCAATGATAAAGCCGGGCGGCTGACAGCCATGTTCAGGTGTGATGTTTGAACAGACAAGAGACGAATGAATTCCACAGGGAGGTGGGGGGTGCAAGGTTATTGCTGAAGAGAGCGTGAGACATTCGCCAGAGCTGTGGGACTGTACTCGTGTATGAACAAAGAGGGCTAACGCTTGATAGACAGGTATTTCACAGTCAGAGGACACAATCAGAGTAAACTAGAGTGCCCTCTGTAGAGTTACAAGCAAATGCGTAGTATGTCACAGACTATAAATGTTTGTACGCACCTTTTGGTTTTCCTTAAAGATCATAAATAGAAAGAGAGAGAGTTTTTATTTATTTTATTTTTTTAAGAAATTAAAACAATAGTGACAGTAAAGACATTTATAATGTTACAAAAGATTTCTATTTCAAATGAATGCTGCTCTTTTGAACTTTGTATTTATCAAAGGATAAATTATATATATACAACAGATTCCAGTACAAATCAGCATATTAGAATGATTTCTGAAGGATCATATGACATTCACTGAAAACTGGAGTAATGGCTGTTAAAAATTCAGCGTTGGCATCACAGAAATACATTACATGTTAAAATATATTAAAATAGATAAGTTATTTTAAATTTTAATAATATTTCACAATAATAAATGTTTTCCTGGTTTTTGATCAAATCAACAAATATTTGGTGAGCATAAGAGACAACTGTTAAAAACACATAAAAAACAGACTCCAAATTTTTCAAACATTATCGTACAATATGTGTCTATATATAAGTAATTCTTTAGTAATACACTCCAGGTACACAAATTAATTTTTAGCCTAAAAAAAGTTATCTCTGATGTGACCATACATCTTGTTTTTCTTTTTCTTTTTTACTACTATACAAATAGTACTAATTCTAATTTCTTTAGAGGTAACAAAGTTGATAAATTATCTACTGTACCTTTTGGGCCTGGTAAATTCTGAATTCAGTTGTGCAACAGTGTGCAAGAACTGCAGAAATGAACTGTATGGCTTTCACAACACTTTTTCCCAAAGGTTCAGCTTAATACTTTTGCACAGGAAACTAGTTTACACGTGCCCTGCAAGTAACCATAGAGACAGATGTCCGGTTCTCTTCTTGTTGACCTGTCCTGCGTTCAAGAGGAAGTGTGTGTGTGTGTCTGACTGATCAGGTAGCTGCCCGCAACTCTTCAATGCTGTCAGAGGCCGATTAACTCCCCACTTCCATAATTCTGCCTCTCCATTCCTGAGCGCTCCACTGCTGGGTCAAGCAAATTGTTTTCACGCTTCGTTAGTGGTTTACTTAATTAGCTCATTTACAATTAGAAGCCTTTGTTTCTTGGATACAAGCAAAGACATCAAAAAGAGGCTCCCTCCCCTCATCTATCTCCCTTTTCCCAATCTTCTTTCTTCTCGCCATCTCTTTTTCTTTGCGCGTGTTTGCCAGTTTGGGGTCTTTAGGGATGCTGGAGGGGGGGTGAGAGGAGATAAAGAGAGGAAGAGATCAGACAGGGAAGGCGATGTAAACAGTCCCATTGTCTCTGTGTGTTAAAATAATGAGACTTCACAGTGGAAAGTCCTGACATGTCCGCCTGTCACAGGGGTGCGAGCCAGCCGTTGCCGTGGCCCCAGCGGGCTCGAGGCTCGCAACGCAACTGCTGTTTATTTTCTCTTCCTCTCCCTCGAACACCACCTTTGATATCCAGCAGGTCAGCTCCATCTCTTACAGTAGTCTGTTCTTGTCCATTAATGAGTGGCGGTCACATCCTCGTGTGTTTATTTACTGGCATGAAATGCTTAGCCCTCTCGTCATCTTTTGACTCCAGGGCTGTGCTTTCTCGAGGGGACCGCTGTATTGACAAGCCGGAAAGATGTGTATGTAAATTTCCTCCGGTCGTCCCTGGCGACGGGGGTGAAGAGCGTGCTTGGTGCACTCGGGCGGGAGAGGGAAGCGCGTATGATAGTCGCTGACACACACATCAAAGAGCCGGAGAGTCTGGGAAAGTTTTAAGAGTAAAGCTGTTGTTTGGTTGCACGGTGTCTCATTTCACATAGCCTCGGGGCAAGCGGAGAGGGGGGGGGGACGTGAGATAAGAAGGAGGGGGTGACAGATATTGCCGTCAGTGCCGTGCACCCTGGCCTAGTCAGAACACTTTAGTCATCGCTAAAGGAAAAGAGGAGTCTCTCTCTCTCTTCTTGTGTTCTTTTTGTCTATTCTATAGCCCCATCTGGCTGCCTGCCACTTATAGTAGGAAATGAGGCCCACATGGAGTCGGTGCCCGCTGTACGAACGCCTGCCATTCACAAAGCTCTACACATCCCTTGCACCGTTCATTTGGGTAATTTAATAACGCTTTCAGCTTCCAATAAGGGGGCATTCACACAGAATGTGTTCTTTTTGCACTATTATTTTAATTGTTGGTCTATCTAAACATGCGCTGGATGAATGTTTTTGACAGCTACGTTTTTCAACATGAACTGAGCGTTTTTAAGTCTTAACTGTTTTGAAGTGTTTAACTGTTCCATTAGGCAGTCGATTGAACTGAACACGTTGCATTTAGAAACACAAGATGGATTATTATGTTATATTATATTATCATGCATATAATGGATTGCATGAACTTTGGATAAAAGTGTCTCCCAAATGCATAAATGTTTATTATATAATATTAAAATATACAATTGTCATCATGACCATAACTAAGTGCCTCTTCTAAGGTCTTGGTGACATATAATTAGCAGTTGCTACTGTAAACACGCTAGTGATGCTTGCCCCGCCCACTGATTCTTCTGATTGGTCCACTGTCTTAAAACTGACCTTGAAGAGGAGCTTCTTTTAAGTTGACTGTGTCTTATAATATTCAAGCACAAGAAAAAACAACAGAAAAACAGTGAGACATCCATCTAGACATCCATCTAGTACAAAACTAGTTAAAAGCAGTGCAGTTAAACACATAAAATGTCCTGTGTGAACAGCCGCTAAGAGTGTACTCTCAGCTCTGTTTAATACAATTTCACCGCTTTTTAAATCCTTTTCACAGAATTCAGTTCAGAAAATGCTTTGAAACGTCTGTCAGTTTCATCTGGACATGATATGAACACTTTTTATCCCCAAATGAAATTTCTGTCTCTTGTTTTTTTTTTTCTTTCTTTGTCTCTAACTAGAGTAGTGTGAGAATAAAACATTCATTCACTCTTAATCTTCATCCTGTCTCTCTCTCTCTCTCTCTCTCTCTCTCTCTCTCTCTCTCTCTCTCTCTCTCTCGCTCTCTCTCTCTCTCGCTCTCTCTCTCTCTCTCTCTCGCTCTGTCTCGATCTCACACACTCTCGTCCTGAGCTCTTTAATGATGTTCAATTTTCTCTGGCATGCCAGGACGACATGTGTTAGAATACTCAAGCCCTTTGTCGGGCTGGATTGTGACTGTTTTTGCTGCGACCGTTGTAAATGCTCCTCAAATCCCTGTTGGGGTGCAGGGAGTAAACACTGCCTCATTGTCGGGTCTCTCGGAAAAACGCTGCTACTGTTTATTATGAGCCATAAAATTTGTGGTCTGTTCCTTTATTCAGAAAAAGAGAGAGAGAGATGGGGGGTGTGGGGGGGGGCAGAGGGAGAGTAAGATGAGATCATGTTTTTGTTATTATCATCATGTGCTTGCGGGGAAAAATGTCTATCTGCGCCTGGATTAGTCGAGTGGGTGACATCATTGTTTTTGTTTAATTTCTCATGAGAAAGCGAATGCGCACCCCTCTTTTCCTTCAGTCGGACTCTCAAAACGGTTGTCATGTGGCGGGTGTCACGGAGATAAAGCAGGCCGGGATCACATCAATGAGTGTGTACTGCGAAGGTTAAGATTCTGCCGCTCACACACACTTCCGTTCGTCACTCTCCCGCCGCGCGGGGAACTTTACTCATGGGCCACACACGCCAATGAGTCCTAGTAAAATGCACGAGTAAAAGTGTAGAATAAGATTGATGTGTTTTTTTAACATTGAGGTTAATATCTGATAACTGGCTGATATTCAAATTTTGTCTAAATAAAATAAAAAAATGAAACATTAATGCTAAAATCAGTCGAGTTAACCACTAGGCTACAAGTGATCTTAGGCATGTTCACAACAATATAATGTTCAGTATGAAAAATGGATATTCATTTTGAGATTTGCTGAAGATTACAATAAACGTTTAAAAGATTTACTTTAAGCAAGGATTAATGAATGACAAAGGTAATCAAAAAATTGGAGAAATGAGCATTATAATGTACAGTATGAGAAATGGGGTAGAGAATGATAAAACATTAATTTACTCTAATGCTGATTTCTCCTATTTCTTGATCACCTTTGCCATCAACTAACGCTCACGTAAAGTAGATCTTTAAAAACATTATTCAATAAAACTTAATTGTAATCTTTAGCAAATCTCATTCACAATAGGAGAAATGAGCATGCACAATTAAATAAATTCCCATGAAGTTTTTGTTTTATATTCTTTCATTGTAATTCCTCTACTCATCTTCTGAAGGCGCTCCTGTGACCCTTGACCTCAAAGTCATTAAACTTCACCAGGTGTGTGGTTAGAAGTTGAGAGGGCCTCCTTCCGCACCTGGAGGGATTAATGATATCATTGCTCAAATGCTTCATGACATCATCATTTGGATGTTATATGGATTATATAATTGTGTTTAAATGCATGCAGGGGTTCATTTGTGTGATTTCAAGCATTGGAACGCTGTAAATAAAATGGGTGGGATGAGACAGATGGCGTAAAGGAAAGATCCAAGATCCATCTCCGTGTCCTATCTGACACCGTCCCTTTAGGTTCCTTCTTTTTCTTCGATTTTTGCTTCCTCATTTCCTGCATCATCTGTTTGTTTTGCTTTGTTTTGGAGTTTTGTTTTGGATTGCTTCATAAAGAAAACATGTCTTGAATAACTATGGGTAAAGCTCACCCATCTAAAGCAGCACTTGATGAGTAAAACAAATGATGTCATATCCAGGTGTTTTCCCCCCCTATTTCAACTCCCACTCAGAGTTCATGGACTGCGGCAATTTCTGACAAAAGAAACAAAAACCGTTTCCAAAATAATATCCCTCTCCAGCTGCATTTCAACTGAATAACAGAGACATTAGGACACTAGATTAGACCCAATATAGAGAGACGTTCATGTCTAAAGTTATTGTCATCTTTTTCAATAAGTGACGGTAAACACGGTTAGACGATAAATAAAACTATTTATTTGCAAAAGTAGACTTTCAACAAACAGTACAGTCACATTCGGTCATATGACAATCCTCAGCGGAAAACCTCTTTTTCCACATCTTTCATGTTCTAATATTGTTTTTATTTTCTTGCGAAAGGAAATTGAGTTTATACGCCTAGTGAAAAGTGTGTTTTCGAGTGGAAATCCACTATTGTTAGGGGTTTCCTCTGAGAGGGCCGTTGCAATCCCGAGAGGATTCCATTAAATATTTTTACCCCAAATTGGAAAAATAAACCACTATCTGTGCTCGTATTTTGATTTATGTGAAGTCATGGGTTTGCCAAGACGCCGCAACTAGATCTCTGATGTCTCAGTGACCTCTGTATTTGGGTAAGTGTGTGTGTAGTCAGGACGTGACGCCAGGGCATGTAATGTTAACACGTTAGCATACACAGCAGAAACTGCGAGGCAATCCCAAAAGGCTGAGACACAGCCTTACTGTGTGTGTGTGCGCTGTATCAGGCAGGTCAGCGACACGGTTTGTGGCAGATGGTCCAAATATGCTTACAGATCTCCCTCTGGGAGTTTAGATAGGGTCGTGGATTGATCTAGTAGACTGTGTATCAGGATATGTCATCACATGTTTGCGTTTCTCTCTCTCTCAGGCACCTGAACAGTGAACACGCCCTGGATGATCGCAGTACGGCCCAGTGCAGGGTGCAGATGCAGGTCGTCCAACAGCTGGAGATACAGGTGGGATGCACGCACAAACGCGAAATCAACATTTCTCCAAAAATCTTGCAAACGCAATGTTCAAGCTGCCTGGCTTTTCCTGTTTTCATTTACATTTATGCATTTGCCACATTTTTTAAGAGTTTAGTCTATACGTTTTTGCCTCGTATTAAGTTACAGGTAATGGAGTCATAAGTGTCAACTTTAGAGGATCAAGGTCTGAATTTGTGTTCACCAATATGGTTAATAGATGCCGACATTCTTCCAGAACTCCCCCGTACTATTTCACATACAGAACTGCACACTTTCCCAGCTGGCATGATTTTCTGCCCATTACATGTCACATAAGTTGATAGAGATCACTGAAGCTTGTAATAGGAAGAGTGATGTAGAGTGCGGGTGCGAGAGAGGAGGCCAGAATATCTGCCTTTGATGGATCCCAATTAGAGAGTTTCCCAGCACTTCTCTCGTCCCTCCTGCCCGCGGACTCTCGGCAAGCACCGTGGGCTGCCTGTCGCTCGCATATACGTGGTGTCATCTATAATGAGAGAGCTGATAAGGAGAAGGGTGGACATGGGAAGTGCTAGAGACTTCCTCTGCCCGCGGACACCCCTCTGTGTGCCTCTCCACTCTTCTAATGTCGGCCTTAGTGCCAATTGCAGACATTTTTCTAATCAGCTCAGTGGTTTTGTTCATTTTCTTTTAGTAAGGCAGCACAATTAATCAGAAAAATTACTAAGATTACAATTGAGGTTGTCCTGCTACTTAATAAAATGGCAAATCAATTATCAAAAATGTATTAGCATTATTATTATTATTATTATTATTGTATGTAAATTATAAAAATGTATTAAATTCTATAATAAAAAATAATAAATTCATGAATTAAATTAATAACATTTAAATTAACAAAATGTAAACAAATCACTTGTCATAATCAAAATAAAAATACATTTAAAACAGTAATAATAAAAAAGACCAAACTTAAACTTAAATAAATTAAATTTAAATAAAAGAAAAAAGAAAGAAAAACTAAATGTTGCGTGGATGAAGTGTTTGCAAAAGTCCAGAACTCTCAGGATAATTTTATTTTTATTTGAACTTTTTGCTACAAATTTGAGAAGAATTTGGAGGGATTTTCAATGCAAGAGAATGTTCAAACGTGTCATTTCAGTATTGCCGTAACAGTCTATAACCCTGAAATGCGCTATGTTTAGTGGTAAACAATGTTTTATTGTCCGTGCGAGTAATTTGTTTGGACGCAGAGACTGTCAGAAGAGCGTCTAGTGACAGTTAGGATTGACACTGACAGGACTTCGGTCAAGCACATTAGGTCGCATTAAAGAAACCTTTAGCTATGGGGAAACTGCTCGCACTCCTCAAGCACACACCAAACTAAAACGCAGGTCAAGTAACTTTACCGTGCCTGCAGCGGTTGAATTCCTCTGCTTTTGGAGCTTTAAATCAACAACCTTTAAAAAAAGAAAACCATGTCTCCTGGACGGGCTTACATTGAGACGGGCACTTCAGGCCCTCCAGCTTTACGTGGCAGAACTACTTCCCATCATCACAGTCAGTCAAACAGACCTAGTAATTGGTCAGCTTCCCTTTTCTTTCCACGCCACCTCCCCTTCATGTTCTCCATCTCGTCTCATTCCCAAAAATAAACCCCTCACAACAAAGCTCTTTCAAAAAACACTGCCCTGCCAGGCACGCGGGCAGCGAGCTCACTTTGTGGCCCACAAACAGCGTTTAAACACGTGTCCAGATCGATGCAGGGGTGATGAGAAGTGACAAGAGAGTCAGTCCATGTCCAAGCGTATTTCCTTTCACGTCTACCTCCGTCCTGTCACCTACTCTGCCCCCAACTCCCCCACCCCCCCGATGCCAACCCAGACCAACCAGAACCACCCTTCGCCAACCTGCTGTCTCTCCCAGCTCACCAGCTCAGATTTTCCACTGTTTTTATTACCCCGCTGACCAGCATGTGGCAGCCCCTCATTAAACACACATATCAGCTAATGGGTGAATAAACAACCCAGATCTGTGGATGACTCCAGCAACATTGGGCACAGCTGCAGAGCATAAGCACAACACAACAACAGTCTAATCCAATTCTTAGGATGATTTTTACAGTACAGTATTAAAAAACAGCCAGAATTAGGTTGTGGAGTTTGCTAAGACAACCATCAATATTACTGTTGCTCATATAGGGACTTTTTTCTTTTGACAACGGAGGAACTCTAGCAACCACCTAACAATGGTCTAGCAGTAACAACCCAGAATAGCCTACCAACCACTCAAAACACCTTAGCGACCACTGAGAAACCCTAGCAACCTACCATAAATCCTTAGCAACCCCCCCCACACACACACTCGAATCACTTCATTAACAACCAAGGAACATCCTAGTAACCACCCAAACTCCCTAGCAACCACTCAGCAATGGCCAGCAACCATCCATAGCACCTTAGAAACCCCTTAGTAACTATCCAGAACACCCTATACCACCTAGAAACCCCCTAGTAACCAACTAAAACACCCTGCAACCACCTAGAAACCCCCTAACATCCTGCAACCACCTAGCAGTTCTCTAGTAACAACCCAAAATAGCCTATCATCAGCCAATCAGAACACTCTAGCAATCATCCAGAAACCATAGCAATGTCCTAGTAACCACCCATAACACCCTAGACCCCACAAAGTATTGCTCTAGTAACAACCCAGCTTTGCAACCACCCAGAATAGCTTGACATCATGTCAATGACGTTTGCATGACAGAAATTTTCTTCAGAAGAAAATTGTTCTAATTTCTGTGTGAAAAAAAATGACACTTTTAGTGCCACTAAAGTGTACGGTGCCAGTCTTGGAGCATTTTGAGGCAGCGTGTCGCCCCCTGATTAAGAGGGGCCGGCTGCCTCCACACTTCCTCTAAATGGCGTTTAGGAATGTCAAACGAGGGCGAGTATGGTTACAGGGCAAGTGTCTCTGAAAGAGACGCAGCAATCGAGAGAGAGGGAAGAAGGACGGTGAGAGAGCTGTTTTCTCCCGGAGGTATCAAGAGCTGTGAAACGGCATGTCAACATCCCTGTGAGCTGACTCAGTTAACAGGCAGAATGCAAAATTATCCTCACAAGAGAATATCTCGAGTCACTCCCTCCTCCTCTCAGCGGCGCACACACTATGACGACACTCGGTTTTTAATGTGCTGTATTGGCATGACAAATAATTGCACACTTGCGCTGCCAAAGCTTTAGCAGCTGCGTATAACGAAAACAGTGTGAAACAAAAATAACAACTATAATTGAAATAAATTAGACAATTTTGTTTCATTCAAAAGTTAAGAAATCTTATTTTTAATGCTAATGAAAAAGATAAAAGGATAGCATTAAATTATATACATTCAATAATTATTCATTGCCATTTTTTTTTTATGTTTTATGTATATATTTCATGTAATTGGATGGCAAATACATTCTTTTTTTAATTATTACCTTATATTGTATAATATTTTTAAAATATTTACATTATTTTATATTCTTATTTATTATACTGTATTGATCAATAATGCAATTGCTGTGTCAGGCTGGTTGGATGTTTTGATTGCATTACATTTTTGGAGAAATCAATGTACAAATGGCTTACTTATCGTTGTCTCTGCATATTAACACATGGACACATGGAAAAGTGTAAACCTTTATGGATTTGGTCTTGTTTCTAATGTGTGTGTGTATATGTGTTTTGTCTAGCTGGCCAAAGAGAGTGAGCGTTTGCAGGCCATGATGACCCACCTGCATATGCGTCCATCAGAGCCAAAGCCTTTCAACCAACCTGTGAGTTCATAACCTTTACCTTCTACCATCTCATTCTTACATCCTCTGATAACCTGTTTTTTGATTTTCTCTCTGTATTGTTTTGCATGTAAAGTTCTGTTCAGTGCACAGTATGATCAGTAAATCAACTGTGTGAGGCACTAAAGAGCGCTCTCTGTTGGAGAAAGGTGGAAGTGCTGTATTCTTTTTGCCGTCTTCTCTCGGTGTGTGTGTGCTTGGATTGTGTTCCTGGAGAGCAGCTAAACTCTATAGTCTCATTGCAGACCCATACGTGTATACATACTAATACCTGTTCACCTTATTCTTGCACTTCACAAAAGGAAGAAATAGTTTATCCTTGCAAGCCATTAAGCACCTTCAACTCAAGTGTAGTGATGGACTCCTACAGATTGAGTTTTCTTTGTAAAAAACCTGTTTCCTTCAATCCACTTTAGAAGAGTGTTTTTGTACTTAAAGATGCTTGTCACGGTGTAAAAGAAAGTGAGTGTTTTGAGCTGGACTTACCAGATATTTCACATCGCTGCTTTATACGCAGGCATCACAAAGCATTTCCCCTCAAGCCACCAGCTGGCTGTGCAATTATTAGGAATCTAATGAATATTTCATGCTGAGATTGATGAGGAGTCTTATTAAAATATGAAGATGTTGAAATTAATTGTCAATTAGAAGTGGAGTGTCTTAATTTGAGGGGATATAAATGAAGGCGGAGGGCGAAAGTAGGCCGCGTCTCCTGTTTGGAGACAAATTCTCTGGATCAGCTGCCATTAGACGGTAATGGGAAACAGCGACCGGGCCGGGCCGAGTGACCTATAAGAGAACGAGGGAGAGAGAGAATGAAAAAATGATAATTGTGAGTGTGATCAAGAGAAAGAATTAGCATTAAGTGGTAAGGGTGAGCATTGGGGCGGAGCTTAGCACAAGCTCAAACCCGTGTGTGGCATTGACCGCTATTAAGATCGTTGGATGTTTGGCACAGCAAACTGGCACGGCTCCAGTGTTAATTAAGTACCTGTTAAACCATTTTGCTCCCCTAATTACTGGAGATGGGCCAGGTTGGCTCCTGTGGCAATGAGAATGGAGAGAAAAGAGGGCTGGCACTGTTTAATTCGCCATATTAGCTTCAACCCTGCTACGCCCGCCCCCTCCTCTCGCTCACTCTATCTCTCGCTGTTCACACGTGCACATGATGGTTTTAATTAGAGCAAAACAAGCAACCCCGAAAAAGACTCCCTGAGCGATGGGGAAAGCTGTTTCCTAGCGCTCCGTGCCCGCCAAAGCTAATTGGGCAGAGCAGGGCCACGATGAGGGCGGGTAACCGCAAGCGTTGTTTGTTGCCAGATTGTTGTTTTACCCCCTCCTACCATGTATCGCTTTGTTTTGTTCCTCTTGTGTGGCTTTAATTGCAGACATTGTGTCACCGAGGAGCCTCGTTTGTGCCTGCGTGTGTCTGAGAAACACGATTTGCGGGGTGCTTTGTTTGAATTTCACCGGGTGAACAGGATCATCTTATAATGGAGTCATTGTGCCAACTGCTTTTGGCATGGATGTGCTGGCATGGATCGCAGGATGTGCTTCTCACAGCGGGAGACCAATGACAATTTGACAGTGATTATATTTCCTGGTTTGTAATTGCAACGCTGAAGATTACTGTACTCCATGAAGATGATGCGAATTAGAATCAAGGTTGCGCGGAGACTTAACCCGTGCCAAATAGAGGGAGACAGACATTTAGGTTTTTGCACTGTCATTGTTTTGTTTTGTGGTATATGTATGAATGTGTTTTTGTAAACAACAAAAAATGCAAGCAAATGCAACAACATTAAAACAACATTACATATATGTTGAATACAATATCATATTAACTCTTCCCAAAAATAAAACGCACTTTTCAAGTTACCTGCATAATACACATGTTGAAGCTTATTTTGTTAAATTTGACACACATATGTACTACAAATATTATTATAGATTATAATATTTATTGTTTAATATTTACAACATTCATTAAAAATATTAAATAAATAATAGTCATGCCAACATCCTTGTAATTGGATAACATTCAGACTGGTTTTCCAGTTTTTTTGAGTGAATTTTGATGATGTGTATATCTCATTTGATATCATTAGTTTCAAACGTTGGGGTCTGTAAGAGGTATTATTTCTTTAAAAAAAAATAAGCAGGAAGCATCAGTTTGATCAACATTGACTGTAAAGTCTATATCAAGTAAATGCTGTTTTAAATTATTTTAAAACTTTCTATTCATCAAATAAACCTGATTTTTATTTATTTATATTTTATCATGGTTTCCACAAACATATTAAGCTGCTCAACTGTTTTCGACAATGAAAATAATAATAAATGATTCTTGAACCCTAAATCATCATTAGAATGATTTCTGAAGGATCATCTGACACTGAAAAGTGGAGTAATTGCTACTGAAATTCAGCTTTGCTATCACAGGAATAAATTCAATTTTGAAGTGTATTAAAATAGAGAACACTTATTTAAAACTGTAATAATATTTGACAATATTACTGTTTTACTGTATGTTTGATCAGATAAATGCAGTCTGTTACATTTACATTTTAAAAAATCTTACCAACCCCAAACTTTTGAATGATAGCAGACTGTAAATCTTATGATTTATATGTTGCTTGCAAAAAAATCTAAATACACTATAGGTTTAAATGGCTGCTCATATAGAAATTTGCTAGCCAGCTAATGCTAACCATACAAGTAGTGTATGACCTACTACTAGTATAACAACTAATTGCCATGTAAATAAAGTTCCTATTTTGTTTCTTGTCGTCTAGCTGAACCTGGCCTCTAGCATGTCGCTGTCAAAAAGAGAAAGTGAGGGGTTTCCTGAGGGCTTGCCTCATCCCCCCACCTCTGCCGCAACTCCCATCACCCCCATGAGGCAGGGACCCTCCGTCATCAGCTCCTCCAGCCTGCACGGAGTCGGACCCATCCGTCGGCGCAACTCCGACAAGTTCTGCACCCCCATCGCTTCGGGTCAGCGTCCCGACCGCACAAATACAGCTCATCACACTCTACGTATCGATTTCTACAACACTGCAATATATATGAAATAATCATGGCTGGTTTTGTCTGTTACAGAACTTGCACAGAATTGTGAATTCTACAAAAACGCTGACGTCAGGCCTCCATTCACCTACGCCTCCCTCATACGACACGTAAGTCAGCCTGATGTAGAGATCTGGACTGTGCGCTCTGTGCTCCAGTGCACTTTAGCAGAGTTCAACGGTGTGTGCTGGTAACTAAGGATTTATGCGCATCTCTTAGCTCGGTGTCAGTCATGCTGAAACGCGTGGCACTATCCATAATGCACTGCCTGCCCGTCTGGAAACAGTCCATCAGCTAATGTCTCACTAATAACAGCCATTTGAATCACCTCTTGACACCTGCTGACTCTCTCTCTTCCGTTCTCTCTTCACTTTATTCACCAGGCCATTCTGGAAGCCCCTGACCGACAGCTGACTCTAAACGAGATCTATAACTGGTTTACACGAATGTTCGCCTATTTCAGGAGAAACACAGCAACATGGAAGGTAATGTCCCATCAGATGAAAAGTCGATCTATTTTGCACCATGGACGTCTATAATACTTTGAGATATATGTTAGCATTCCTATTCATCATAACGGCAATCAACAAGCGTTGTTTTGCACCAAAACCCTTCCAAACTAAGCATGAAATATTGTACTGCGGTGATTTGTTTTTACAAATTTATTTTTATTTTATTTTATTTATTCATATATTTAATACCAAAAAATTCTAAAGTATTGAAACATTTGACGAAATTTTTCCATTGAATTAAAATATATCATCTGAACAGGCCTTTATACCTTAAATCTTAAGAAACCATCAGTCTATAGCAGTCAATGTTTAGAAGAGCTTGCTTACCTCCTGGCAATGACTCACAGACATAAAAACAGAGCAACGGACACAATCCTTTGTTCAACATGACCCAAACAACAATAAATCCTCCCTCCGTGCCAATGGATACAGCGGGTACAACAGAGATACGGCCTTCTGTAGAGCTCCAATAACAGTGAGGTTATTAATGACGCCTGGCATCACCCAGACAGCCATGTTATGAGCTGGCCATTCCCAGATCTGTTTTTCTTTTCTTTTCTTTTTTGGTGTCCTGATGTGCTCTCCTCATTGTTTTGATTGTGTTATGTGGCGTCAGCCTGCCTACTGGTGTTTGGTAGGTGGGAGCAGGAAGTTCAAGTCCATTCGACCTCATTTCCTTTGCACTCTGTACTAAACTTCACTAAAAAGAGGCAAAAGACTCCCTAAAAAACTGGAAATTCAATCAGTCTTTGCATAGCCAATGGCTGCCTGCTGTTTCTATGTATATGCATATGCCAACACAGTTTCTGTATTATCAGTCTATGGGCACGTAGCATTGCAACTCTTATCAGACCGTTTAATTTGGGCTGGTTGATTAGCATGTGCCCTGCTGGTCCGGAGCCAGTTGTGTATCAGCTCCACATCTCCTGACCAGCTCCGACATGCCACAGTCCACTGGAGCCCGCTACAGGAGCGCAGCTCTCCCCTGTGAACCAGCTGCTGTCATACTCCTCCCTCCACCTGTGTGTGTGCTCCACCCCAAGCTTTGATGTCCAATCAGCTGCTTTAACCACACGACGCTCGCTTTACTAGAGCCGATACTAGGCATCAATGAATGCATGAATGGGTGTTGAGTCTGCCTAATTTAATCTCTTAATATTATAAAGTGAACTCTATTTCTTTATTTTCCATTTATCTGCCTCATTGGTCTGGACAAACTTCGTAAAGCAAATTTAAATAACAGAAGTTGAACCAAAGTGCTGTACAAATTAAGACTAAAATTTAAGCCTAATAGGAAAAATTCATTATAGTGAAAAAAAAAAAAAAAAAAAAAAAAAATTCATTTACATTTTTTTTTTAAATGTCATAATGGTAAATTTAGTTGGTTATGCATGGTTATTGAATAAGAGATTCTATTATTATAATATTTGTTATTATTATTATTATAACTTTTATTCAATAACCATGTTTAACTTATGTAAATTTGCTTTTATGAAATGTTAATGATTAATTATAATAATAATAATAATACTATAATAATATTAATAGGAACTCTTATTCGGTAACCATATATTTAACCTTCCTAAACTAAACTTCCGAAAAAAAAATGAATAATAATAACTCAACCTTTTTTTTTTATCTAAGCATACCTTTATGAACATGTAGTAATATTATTATTATTATTATTATTATTATTATTATTATTATTACTACGTTCATAAAGGTATGCTTAGATAAAATGTTAAACGTATGGTAATTGAGTTATTATTATTATTATTATTATTATTATTATTATTTTTATTATGTGAATAATAATAACTCAGTTACCATGTTTAACATTTTATCTAAGCATACCATTATGAAATTGTAATAATAATATTTATTTATTAATAATAATAATAATAACAATAATAATAATAATAAGTAAGTGTTTTAGGTAACACTTTATTTTACAGTGTCCTTGTTACGTTACATATGTTAAATGTACTTACCATAGTAATAACAGTAAATTATGCATAATTATATACAACTAACCCTCAACCAAATCCTAATCCTACCCTAACTCTATAGTAAGTACATGTAGTTAATTAATACTACTCAGTACTTAAATATATAATACACTGTAACAATGACACCTTAAAATAAAGTGTAACCGTGTTTTACTTGCACATTATTAATATGTTTAACGTATCTAAACTTACCTTTATGAAATAAAGTCTCTCTCTGGTCTCTCTCTCTCTCTCTGGTCTCTCTCTCTCTCTCTGGTCTCTCTTTCTCTCTGGTCTCTCTGGTCTCTCTCTCTCTCTCTCTCTCTCTCTCTCTCTCTCTCTCTCTCTCTCTCTCTCTCTGTCCAAAGTGAAAAGCAGACCGGTCATTAAAGGCCTGGGCCGACCATGTAACCGTTCCATTTAGCTGGCCATCTCCTCATCACCCTGCTTAACCATTCCCCTCAGAAAGATGTGCTAATACATCCCTCCTTTCCCAGCACCTCCCATCCACCCCATCCCCCTGTGGACTAGGAGTTTGGCAAGGTGCTGTCAGGCCGAAGAGAGGAAACGGACACCGCGTAGAGTAGATCTCTCTCCTGTCAGTCTGTCTCCTCATTAGCCATTCACGTGGCCTACAGCCTGGAGCCTGGGCTTAGGAGGTGCTGCCCCACATTCAGACAACACTGGCCCAAGGCTCATTTGTGTGCCTGAGCCTCTGGAGGGGAGGAAGTAGGGAGAGAAATGGAGAAGGTGAGGTTAGAGAGGGACCCAAGGCAGCTGAGGGCACAGAGACAGAACAGCGAGCTAATAGTCTTGAACCGCAGCGGCACCCATGAGCAGTTAGTGAGCTTAGCCAGTGAGAGTTGAGGGGAAGGAGGTGAAAGGGGCAGGAATATCTTTAACAACTCATTTCACTTTTATGAAATTTAACAATTAATGGATCCGTCTACTTTTCCTCCTCCACCTCCTACTGTACATTTTCTCTCTCTCTCTCTCTCTCTCTCTCTCTCTCTCTCTCTCTCTCTCTCTCTCTCTCTCTCTCTCTCACTCTCACTCACTCTCTCTCTCTCTCTCTCTCTCTCTCTCTCTCTTTCTTTTATTTTAATAACTGCACATTCTCACTCGTCTTCCTCTCTTGCTAGTCATTTGGCCCGGTATTAAATATAGAAATGGAGATACATGTTCTCCGGTGCTCTTAATGGCCATCTATATTTCATGAAAAGTCAGGTCCGGAGAGTAGGGGGAAGTCATTGATCAGTTAGAGGGCAGCTCTTATTCACAAGATGGACACCAGCTGGGTCATTCTACAAAACTGCTGCTGTTTGTGTAAAATGACTTGAACAATGAAGGGCTGATGCTAACTTTTACTGTTACTATAAACATTTTTCTACAAATCTCCTTGCTGTATTAGCAAAAACAAATTAATTTTGATGAAAACTAAATATATGAAGCTATATATATATATTTTCTGAGACTTCTTTAAATAAAAAAAAAGAATATATATATATATATATATATATATATATATATATATATATATATATATATATATATATATATTCTTTTTTTTTATTTAAAGAAGTCTCATATGCTCACTGAGGCTGCACTTATTTGATCAAAAATACAGTAAAACAGTCATATTGTGAAATATTATTACAATTTGAAGTAGCTGTTTTCTTTTTAATTTATTCTTGTGATGGCAAAGCTGAATTTTCAGCATCATTACTCCAGTCCTCAGTGTCACATGATAATTCAGAAATCATTCAAATTTAGTGCTCAAGGAACATTTTATTATATGATCAATGTTGAAAATTGTTGTGCTGCTTAATATTTTTTGTGGAAACTGTAAAATATATTTTTTTTGTTTTTACTATTATTTAATATACCACTTTTTAATGAATCGAAAGTCCAAAGAATAGCATTTATTTGACATAGTAATCTTTTGTAACATTATAAATATCTTTACTGTCACTAAACTTTTGAATGGTAGTGTATATACAGTATAATACTATACTGTATATATACAGTAGATGTGGAGATATTATAGTATTCTCAGTCTTCCATTAATTTCTCCATTACTTTTCTGAATTTCACAGTTGTAGTTTAAAAATGATCATGTATTTGAAGTGGGAAATATTTGTAACCCACACTGATCATTTCTCTGTGCCTTATTCTTGTAAAGAATATTAAAGTCTGATTTTATTTATTTTTCTCAGTGGAGGATTTATACTGATGTCTGCACGACATATTTAATTTTGCTGGTACACTTGTACTTCCTTTTGTATGAGGCTACAAATGTCTATGGCCTTGGTGTCCCTGGCAGACTGTGTAGTTTTTAAGCCCCCTGTGTCTGAGATTTGCTTTCTTAATACACATTCCTGGTCCAATGAGAGATTATTTTCAAAAAAGTTGTTTTTTATCAATATTGCAAAATCTGAATATGTTTCACTCTGGAATGAAAGTAAAATGCATTGCAAATACCATTTTAAGCTATACAGTATGTACTGTACGTCACTGTCGCTGTTCATTTCTTGGCTGAGATGGTGAAATAGTGACCATAGTGTCGCTCCTCTTCATGTGGGCACAGTCACCAAAATAACAGAGACCCGTTTGACATACGCATCACGCGTGCCATCTTTCTAATATAGCCACCACCCCTCCAGTCACTCATGCGCTCTCACTCACACACACACACACACACACACACACAGCCAGGCGGGCATTTTGTTTATGTCTGCAGAGGCTGACCCCCTTTAAATTGCTGCTAATGTTTTAACTGGGAGAATTAGTCTTTCATCACGGATGGGAATGCAAATAAAATCGGTGAGGTGGCAGGCTGAAATTGGGGTCATACTCATTTGCAAAACTAAGCATCATCGCTCCTGCGCGGGGAAATTTATTCAAAGAAGGGAGGCCTCGCCTGATTATGGCACTTGTAATTATGGTTAGGAGTGATTCCGGCATCAGCAGTCCCTCCCTCATGGATTCGGGGGGAAAAAAAGAGTGCGTCGGAAAAAATACACAGGATTTAATTATACACGAATTAAAATTGGTAATGAAATTGGGCATGAACAAACTACAAATAGCAGATGAAAAGGAAGGGACCTCCCTTGGGGGTGTTATTCTAGATAGTGGCTGATTAGTGAAATTTAAAATAAAAAAAAGCAGGGGGTGGGTTTGCTGATGGTGGTGGGGGGATAGGGCGCATCGTTTCTTATTTTTTTTTGCATTCAAAGATGGAGGTTTTTTTCAAACTCCCACTGTTATGATGGTGTGGCACCACATTGTCACTTCCCCTTGGTAGAATGTGCACTTAATTGGTTGTGTGTGTCTGTGAGATGGTGCGGGCGGGGGAACGGGGTTCGAGATGGAGAGATACGCTCAGTCGACATGTCCCCCGTCTGAGCCGTACAATCTTTTGTGCTCATCATCACGTGCGCTCTTTTAATTAGAAAGCAGGTATAAGATTTATGCCATTATTAAAGGCTGTTTATATCAGGCCTCGCTATAATTGCATTTTCAGCAATGACAGCGACGCGGTCGCGATTCTGCTTAAGATACCTATGGTGTAGAATCATGGCTGGAACGTGAAACTAACTTACTACTTTTTGCTCTCTTGTCTTCTCTGTATGTCCCGTCGCCGTCACCTAGAATGCTGTTCGCCATAACCTGAGTCTGCACAAGTGCTTTGTGCGGGTCGAGAACGTCAAGGGTGCTGTTTGGACCGTGGACGAAGTGGAATACCAAAAGAGGAGACCACCAAAGATGACCGGGTACGTAGACTCACATGGGAAAACGGGATAGTTCACCCAACAGTGAGAATTCTGTCATTGTTTATCACTCTTGTGTTGTTACAAACTACTACGGCCTTTTATGAATTTCCAGGGCATTTAATAAAAGTGAATGGGGACTGGTTTTGTCAAGCTCCAAAATGATCATAAAAGGACCATAAAAGTCATCTATATACGACTCGTGCACTATATTCAAAGTCTTCTGAATCTATACATCTAAAAATACCATATTTCCGGTATTACGAGAGCACTGCATATTTTATAACTTATAACCATATTTCATTAAGTGATAGAATGTTAATATACTTCTACATGGTCAATACTCATTATAGATGGGTATCAGGGTAACAAACATAACAAAATAATGCAATAATTAACATTAATAACTAAATAACATAAAATCTATCACAAATGTATCACACCCTAATGTACATTACTGATAAAAAGGATCAAATTAAGATTATTTATATAAAATATAATGTGTAATATATGGAAATTTATAGTTTTTACTTCCAAAAACCATAGTAAAATTACATACCATGTAGTTTTTTAGCAAACAAACTGAAATATATTCACTGTTCACTAAAAACTCTGCTCCGCTGTAGTTCTTAAATCAAATATGGCATCTTCCGGCAAGTTGAGTCAGGTTTGAAGTGAGTGACCAATGATATCATTGATATCAAATAGATGTGCTGCCACTCATGGCTCGCTTAAGAATTTCTGTAGCTCTACAGACTGAAATAGGAGCCTGTCCGAAGTCATACAAATCACAATAACCTGCGAAACACTGGATTAAAAGAGCACTCTTTAAGTGTAGACTATTTATTGAGTGGAAGTCCCAAAAACAGGCTTTATTCCTGTAGCTAAAGCGTGAGCTTGTAGGTCTGCTCTGTAAGTGGGGCTGTAATCGTTATTGGCATGTATGATTACCCTAATGGGCTTCCCATCATTACCCTATTACTGACTCTCTAGTCAAAAGCACAAAGGTCTCTTTTGTGCCTCGCCTGCTTGTGTTTGGAAGTGCATGCGTGTGTGTGTTGGTGTGCCTGTGTGTTTTTCCCGTCTGTGTCTACACTGTTTAGGGTACATTGTGAGCAGATGCACAGCAGAAAAGCGTGCCTGCTTGCATTTGTACAAACAGATGTTACACGCCGTCTCGAGCTCTGCCAGAGAGACGACGGCAAATTACCCAGCCGACGGCCTGCCCGCCAGATTTCAGCCCTGTAGCGCACAGACACAAAAGCGAACAAACAGTAGTGTGTGTGTGCAGGTTATGCTGTGTCAGAATGCATGTGTTACTCCCTATTGTTTAACTTTTCTATTTATCTTGTGTAAATAGAATAGTGCCTCAGCCTTTTTCATGGGTTTAGGAGCTTTTTTAACAGACTCTGGTCAGCTCGTAATCCACACGTGTACTTAATCTTTCTTCTTCTCCTTCTCAGAAGTCCCACTCTTGTGAAGAATATGATTTCTGGGCTGGGATTTGGCTCCCTTAATGCCAGCTATCAGGTAAGCACGTGTGGTTTTTCAGTACATCAAATCAACATACAAACCTTATACATTCATCCACACACACAATGGGGAAAATGATGGGGAAATGAATATGATTTACATTTTTTTTTCTAGTTACTCTATTCTCCCAAATTTGTGTTGATTGAAATATTGAACGTTTGATTGTCTGACTTGTGAGAGAATCGTTCTTTTAAGTCGTTTAATTTGTCAAACCAGTTCAGTGTTCAAGGATTCATTAGCAAATCGGTCTGATTTTATATTTGCATTGAAAATAAAGTCTTTAAAGTCGTTTCTAAATATGAATATACATTTTTCTAGAGGTCTAAAAATATTTAGTTCGCTACGCAATGCCTTGGATAGATTACCATAGTGAGATCTGAAATGAGTGAATCTTTCTTTTCAACGAATTAGTCTAAAGGTTTCGTTACATGAAGTGATTTTATACAACTGAAAAAATCCTGGATAATTCATTCCTCGGAAAGTGTGGGAATCCTGAACAGATCAGGCCAGATGAAGCGCGCAAGGGCACTGATAACAATTTCCTCTTCTAATTAGCTGCTTCTCCCAAACCTCCTCCGTTCTCCTCCCTCCATCGCACACGCGCTCCCAGCCAGCCATATGTGATTTATAGCGTCAAATATTTGTCAATGAAGGTCACAGCATAAAATTAGTGTCTGTCCTAGAAAATCCATCTGAAACTCGCGACTCCTGTCTCCGCGACTCCTGTTCTGAGCTTTCAGAGCCTAGCTGTGTGTTTTTCCCAAGAACACTGTGTGACGAGACAGAGATGGATCTGGGAGGTTAGCCTTTTTGTGCTTGCGTCCTGGTCTGGGTGTGTGAGCGTGTGTGGCGCTCTGTCAGGTCTGTGCCCATCCATCTCCTCACAGGACAAGCAGTGTCAGCGGCTGACAAACAAACAGCCCAGCTAATCACGGGCCAACACACACACAAACACACTTCCACCGCCCTGGCCCAGTTTGTCCCGCTCTGACCCCACAGGCCATCTCTATGGAAATGGAACTGCTCATCCTGAAAAGGCCGCACATAAACTAGCCTTTAACAAAAGAGCAGACACACAGTGTGCACAACAACGCCCTTCCAGAGTGTGAGAGAACTGTGGCTCTCCGTTTTCCGTTTGTAATTCCTCGAGTGTGTTGTGTGTTTTAGTCTGGTATTCTAAGCACAATCTCGCCCGTTTAAAAGTGACTCAGCCTGGTCATCTCATTAAACAGGCGTTAAGCATGTTTACCTATTAAATCTGTCTGTTTTTGCCACTTTCTTAAAAAAATGTTGGTGGCTCCCTGTTAATTATAGTTTAAAGGGGGGGAAATTAGCCTTTATTTAGTTCACATCAGCTAAACCTTGCGTGACCCTGATCATCTTTCTCGCCACCACCCAGTCTCAACAGAATCAGAATGAATTTCCCTCAAACTCTTTCATTTCGCCCTCTCTCTCTTTCTCTCGACGGCATATTTTCGGCAGTCACGACAGTTTGGATTGGCACGAACACCACAGAATTTTCAGTTCAGAAGTGACTGTATGGAGACGAAGGAAACCAACCAGAACCGTTTCCGTTCCGCTTTTCCTCATGTATTAAAATATCCATATGCATAGTTGTTTATGTAGATTTGTATGTAGTAATATGAATTTAACATTTACTTACATTGATTTTTACTTCTAACATTACTTCTGACTTGGAACTTTTTTATTATAATTTGTTACTTTTTTTACTTTTTTTTTTTTTTTTTTTGCAGTTTATAGATTTATACCTTCAAAACCAGGACTAAAAAGTATATCTGGGGTAGTATTTTTTATTTTTTTTAAACGGAAGTAAAAATAGCATAAAAAAATAACTACTATAAAGTAATCCAAAAGATAATGTAATGAATGCTATTATGTAAAATGAAGATATTTCAGATTATTTTAATAATTATTATTATTATTAATTAATTTATCACTCAAATGATTATGCTGATAATGTAATTTGTAATGAAAAATTATATTATTATATATAATTATATTTGGCAATATTACTTAATTAAAAAAAATATATTAAATAATAAACCGTAATGAGAAGTATAAGCATTTTCACTAAAGTTTTCAGACTTTTGGACCCCACTTTAAGGGAAAATACATTTTTCCCTTAAAAAAATAGTTTAAGCAAAAAGCTGAAAATTTAAGATTTTTAAAATTGTATAATACACTATAACATATCTCATGTCCTAAAGAGTTTTAGAGGTGTTTTCGTTTGAGCACGTGTAACAGGAGCGCGAGTCGGTGTGTCGGTGTTTCAATCGGGCCTGTTGCATGGAGGCGAGGAGACCCCTAGTGGTCACACAAACTAACCTGCTGCTCCACTGCCACCAGATTTCTCTCAAAACATACAGATTGCATCAATCCAGCCAGCACATTTATCAAAACCAAAGAAGACTTAATAATATGTTTTTAAAAAAAATCAATAAAATGACACACTTCCTCTGAGGATGCTAACTGTGAAAGTCACCATTGCCTGTATGGGACTTTGTGCCTAAGTACACCTTGCAGTCATCTATATTCACTTAAAGACCTTTCAGACCTGCACCACCATCAATGGCCATCCTTATGACTTTAGAGCAACATGTCCATCATTGAATCTCTCTTAGCTTTCCATAGAGACTTTATACTTCCATTTTGTGTGTGCAGGCTGCACTCGCAGAGAGCAGTCTTGGTCTTCTGAACAGCTCCACCCTGATGAACAGCACAGGTGCGAGTCTCAACATGCTGCACGTCGGCCACGATGATGTCAGCAGCACTGTTGAACAAGTCAACAGTAACGGTAGCTGCAGCCCGGGCCTCTCTCCGCAGCAGTATGGGTAAGACTATAGTCAACTCACAGCCAGCTGTCTGCCAGTGCCTTGATATGTAGTGCACGACTTCATTTATTACTGAATAAAGCAATAACCTAAAGTTAAAGGTTGTTTTAGTTTTTATCAAACAACAGCAATGAAAAAAATAATGAATCCATTTTTTAATACACAACTTTTCCAAAATTTGGCGTTTTTTGTTGTTGTTTGTTTAATTATTGTTTGTAGTTATTGCTGTTTTTTGTTGTTTTTTAAAGAAGTCTCTTATGCTCACCAAGGAGGAATTTATTTGATCAAAAATGCATATCAAATTGTTTCAATTTAAAATAACTGTTTTATGTTCTAATATATTTTAAAATGTAATTTATTTCTCTGATGGCAAAGCTGAATTTTCAGCATCATTACTCTAGTCTTCAGTGTCACATGATCCTTTAGAAATTATTCTAAAATGCTGATTTTCTGCTCAAGAAACATTTCTTATTATCATCAATGTTAAAAACTGAAATATTTTGTGGAAACTGTTATGCATTTTTCAGGATTCTTTAGTGAATAGAAAGTTCAAAGGAGCAATATTTACTTGAAATAGAAATGTTACAAATAACCATTTAATGCATTGTTGCTTGAAAAAAATATTACTGACTCCAAGCTGTTGAACTGTAGTATATATAATGTATTAATGATACAAAGAATCACAATAAAAAAAAAAAATTAAAAAAAAATGTATATATATGTATATGTATATGTATATATATGTGTGTATATATATGAAAGGCGCTATATAAAATATATTATATATTTTTTTTTTTTTTTTTTTTTTTTTTTTTTCTTCCTTAATGAAATCTTAGGGATTATATTACAAGTTATAATATGTACATTTATATATTTTAAAGCAATTGAAAATTGAAAAAGTGACATGTTCAAAAAGTGTTGCATATTTAAAGGTTAATCTCTAATTTGATTCATCTTCCTTTTATAATCTTAATAAAGACTGACTTATTGTGTGTTACTCTGTCTCAGACACCAAATCCATGTGAAAGAGGAGCCAGCTGAGATGGAGGAGGACTGCAGACCCGTGTCTCTCATGGCAGCTGTCAATCAAAACCTGAGCATGCCTGGTGACGAGCGTGACATGGAGGAGGAGCTTCCCACGGAGGAGCTGGAGTAAGAAGCGCTGATGGAGGCGGAGCTCACTGGCCCGACCGCTCCCTCATATTCAAGATGTTCAAGATCAAGTGAGAAAACAAAGATACAAAACCAACTACAACTTCAAAAACCAAAACAGGGTTAGACCTCATCTGTTCACAATGCAAAAACACACGTCTCCCTCCCCACCACCCCCCCTTGATTTTTTTTGTTTGTTTCCTCAGTCAGTACCCTCGAAATGGCCCTTTGAGCAAGTGCGTTTATGTCCTCCTGTGTTTGAAACATGGTCTGATAGAAGTATGGACCAGCGTATCTAAAGCTACTGAGGGAAAACTGACGTCAGTATACACACTTAGTCTTTTTTTTCCCCCAGAAGTCACTTGAGGTTTCTCTATTTTAAGTCTTTTTAGCTTTAATTTTTATGTTCCTTGGGCCTGAGAACACTGCTTTTCTATGGGATAAATACACAGCGGTGATTTACCTCAGAAAGATGTTCACATGCCTGACAAGAGAGGGAAAAGATGCCGAACACACATCTTCGGAATGACTTCTGCTTTCAACCGGATTTTTGTACTCGTTCAAAGGGGATGCTGTAAGACTCAGTAACTTTGCGGTCACACAGATAAATTCACCACTCTTGACAAAGGCAAAGACTGAAACAATACAAGCTGAAAAGACTGGCAACGGCATCCCTGGCCACCTGACCAACTCCTTTTGTTTCGTTTTTCGTTTTTCGTCTCCCTTACATGACTGGACTGGAGATACAGGGGACACGTTCTGTCTCGAGGCGGTGTTAGCCTCCACGGATGCTTGCGCTGTCCTTATCTTTATCTGATGGTATCCACAAGAATCTGCCAGAACGTGCTTTTCCCCCCTCACTCTTTGTCAGACTAAACGTAGAAAATGTTGCTACCCCCAAAAAAGGCATATTTCAGGAAAAGGAACTTTTTTTTTCTGTTGTTCTCTTGTGGTGCTGTTATGACAGCCAGACTGACATGAGGCTTGTGGAGGACCGGCTCAGAGACTTTATTGACTGTATTGTTGATTATAATATGTGTGCAGTAGCTTTCGATTTCGTTTTACTTTCATAGTCATTTATTTCTTTAAGGATCAACATTTTTCATTGTGATGTAATTCAACTATTATATGTCTTCTGTTAATGATTGTTTTTGTTTTGTTTTGTTAAATCATCATTCCAAATAGGGGTTACGTTTGGGAGAGAAGTTCCAAAATCCTTATTCTACAAACTCCACCCCCAAAAAACATTTTTAAAAAAAGTCCAAAACGTATCCTAGCGTTAGATCACACGTAAATGAGGATAGCACTTAGCGTTAAGTGAAAACTTCCGAAACAGAACCACAGATGAAATCTAACGTTAAATACCACTCGAACATTTCTATAGCAGAGAGAAGCTGAAACTAAAGAGGTGGAATACGCATTGCAGGGCTCCCTGTAAGATCCTGAAAAACTTTACAGGCACTCATATCTCTCTTTTTTCACAAATTTGCTTCATTTTTTGGTTTATTTTGAATTTTTTTATCTTATTTTCCCAGATTTGCGGCATTTCCTTCGTTCGTTTCAGAGTTTTCTGTAGTAGCCGGTTGATATCAGCTGCGATACAAAATATTGCTTTAACGTAAAAGATAACACGGTCACGGAATACCTCAGACCACAGTGTTTGCCCCCTCTCGCTGTTATTACAAAGGGGATTTGTACTGTGGCTAACCAATATAGTGACTCTCTCATTATCAGTTCAAAGTTCTATAGTTACTAGATATATAAAAGTTATTTGCAATTCACTGTGTGAGTAGAAAGTGTCTGATTAGCATGTGAGATTTTGCTTTCACTGAACTATAAAAAAAAACTTTTCTCAGTAGTGCCATGCCAAATTGCGAGTTTTAATTTAATATATGTTAGTTTTTTTCCCCATTTTACTTTTGTTACAGGTAACCAAAGAGATATTTAGTAAACCAAAAAAAAAAAAAAAAACTTTTTTTTATTTATCATTTCTTCTTCTTAGAGAACTGGCCAAAAGAACACAAACACGTCATTTGAATATTTAATTTATCCTTTTTTTTTCTTTTTTTTCAGTTAAATCATTTGTTTTTTGACTCACTGACACTACAGAGCATTCCAAAAACCAAAGTGTAAAATGCAAATTTTTTTGTTGTTTAAAAAAGGAGAGAACTGTTTTAATATAAGTTAACCTAATGAGTTCTTAACACTACATATGTTTAAAGGCCAAAAAACAAACCGAAAAGGAAACAAAAAGCAAAAAAAGCAGTATTAACAAGCCTCTTGCAGTTCCTTAGCTAATGTACAAAGCACTTACGATCTGAGAAAGGAAGCTCTCTACCCCATCTTATGCTCAGGCGATTGCAGTGTTGAGAACGCAGTCTTCACCGTCTAAGATTGCAAAGGACTTTACATGCAAATGGCACTTGAATAACAGTTGATGTACTTCGTGACACTAGAATCCAGTAGCAATTGCTCAGCATTACGGTTTACTTCAATTACCAGTATTTCACAATAAAACGCAATTCAACGAAAACCAAAAAAAAGCAGGCAAGCACTTGCTTGTTGTGCTTACCCTGCCTGTTGAACAGTATTATTTACCACACTAATAAGCGATGGCTTATAGGGACTCAGATCGTTTCAAACACAACAGGAATCATTTTAAGTTCTGTTCAAGTAATTATTTCCCACTTTTTTTTATGTTGGAGGATCTTTGACGTACCTGGTCACGCGAGACCCGTGTATTCATTTCATACACGCCTTCGAAACACCTACAAAGAAATAAAACCAAAAATAACGCTACCTCCTTTTAAAAACGATTCACAAAATAGATAGGCCAATGAAAGTCACCTGTAGTCATTCAAAAGGTTTGAATCCCTTCTAGTTTTTCATTCATCCACAAAATAATAATAATAAAAAAACCATGCGTTGTCGGGAAAAACCAAAATATGATTCATAGCTGTGAACGGAGCTTGTCGATTCCTCTCGATTCCAAATTCATTAGCATGAATGGAAACAAATAAACGAGACACAACGGGGAAAAAAGACGACTACCTCTCCACCCCCTCCTGAAAAAAAAAAAAAATGCTGAGTCCTGTTAAGTATGAAGCATTAAGTCGTCAACATATTTAAAAGGGTCTACTCCAAATCACATATTCCCCACTTTAAGTGATCTATTAGCATAGTGTCTATGTACAGGTCCTCTGTGCGGAGGCTTAATTGTGTGTTCTAATTCCACATGCATAATGAGAGGCCAGGCCAATGAGAGCCATCGAGCTGGCCGGTCATTAGAGCGTACTCAATGGGCCAGTCAGTTGGGTGTCAGAAATGATGATAGGCAGAATGCATTAACGCAGGCCACTCTTGCACGGACCCCACTTCCCAATTAATGCAAAGTGTAGCTTCGTGACGGCTGTGGAAAAAATAGCACACACACACACACGCCATCCCAGAGAGATCATCACGCTCCTAGTAAAACAGGCCTTTATTTTTACCGCACGACAAAACCAAAATATCCAAAGAGAAGCATCAAGCTTGTGCTACAAGAACTGAGGATTGCGGAGGAATTGAAAAACTCTCACAAATGAATTGCTGCATTCACGAAATGGACTACAATTGTGCTTTAAGGTACATGTGTAAACAAAGCTGTTTTGTAAGATGTGGACTGAAACACATCCGTGGTGATCGCCATGACTCCTTTGTTACTTTTACGCGAGTTGTAATGATGTATTATTGTATATTACCGTTCGGCTTAGCTGCTCTCAAGGGCATTCCCTCTTTTTCGTGTTTCATTTACTTGTTTTCTTTTGGCTTTTATTTTTCCGCACCTGTTTTTTAGCTATTGTAAAGTTTTGAGCTCAGAATTCCTATACTGTATTGCTTATGCTAAAAGTGTATGTATTTATCATATTATGTGCTGCAGGTATCATGGTTAAATTTTGTTTTCCTTTTTTTCCCCCCAGTTTTTCTGTCATAAAACGTCTGGGACGATGATTCTTTTTTTTTTTTCTTTTTTTTTTTTGTGTATTATCTCTCGAAAAAAGACAGATTAAGAGTTAGATAAGTGGTTTAGGTAACACACCTGTTTGTATATTTATCTTAGCTAGGTCTATTTTGATACTTTTTGTCTCTGTAGTGCATTTATGCATTTTTAAGGAAAAAAGAGAGAAAACAAACTAAAAAGTTGAACTCATTGTGAAATGATACCTCAGAAGGACTTTTCTCAGAAGACAGGACCAAAACTTCAGAAAAACAGTGAAAGAGAAAAAAAAAAACATTGTAGAAAAAATGTGTAGCCCTCTCTTGCTTATAAGAAAGAGCAACTTTAAGGTGTTTTTTTGTTAATTATTGGTCCTTTAGGTGCCAATATGTGTACAGACTCCCTTTAAAGTCAACTCATATTTACCATGAGCACTCAAAGCTGTCTCTCATAAGGCAATAGCGCTCCAGATCTGTACAGAAAGTCTCTGAGAAAGTGCATGGATTGGCTCTCTTCAGCATAACTGGGTGATAATGTCGACTGAGAGCGTCTTCCTTATATTTTCAGACTTTCATGCAGGCTATTTTCGACCACTGTTTGCCATTCGCTGTGAACTTGGTGTGGCTTTTCCACTGTAGCATACCAAATAAGATTGTGAAAAGGCTTTTAGAAATGCAGTTCATTTTCAGTGACCACCAAAGGGATTGTGGATAGACTTTTGTATTCTGAATTGATCAAGTCTGCCACAACTGTAACCAAACTAATGGCTGACGTAGGTGACGGCGGTATTTTACATTTCACGGTTATCCACCCTACAACCCAGAGCTCCATTGCCCGGTTATGAATAGCTTTGAGATGCCGCTCTCTAAGTAAAGGACCCCTACAGGGGAGCTTTTGCCTGATGGTATTAACTTCTTCGGCCAATCAAATGGAACTACCACTTCGACTCTCCTCTCATTGTATTTTTACGAATGTGTGTACATTTTCAGCAGTGACTTCTATGTACTTTAGTTTCATTTTAACTTGTTTACTTCTCTTTTTTTTTTTTTTTTTTTTTTTTTTTACATTTGTTTTGCTTTTTCAGATGAGACTTGGGGGAAGAATAGGTGGTGTATTTTGAAATGGTATAGAAAAAAAAAAGGCAACTAGCCATCCACCTTTGTCATTCTAACCCCCGGTGACCATGTTTATGCCAGTCACTGCCGTTTTTCTTCATGCTGTATAAAAAAACACATATATCTGTGTATTTGTAACCTGAATCTTCTTGTGTCTGTTCATGCAGACAATAAAAAACTGTACAGTAGGTCTAGTTGCATGTAATCTGTACTAATTATTGACAATGGCATTATAAAATGCAATAAAAATACTTATTACACTGTCTAAGGCTGTGCATTGCAAGTTCCTTTCTATTTTTATTAACACTTTAATTAAAATTAACATATTAATGTGGTTTTGTAAATAACCCTCTGATTCATGAATTAAGTCACAAAGGTATTTTGTTTTAGTCATTCTTATTTTTATTTTTTTGTCTCTCTATAATGCATATTGTTATATTTGTTTACAACATAAATGCACTGATGTTCACATTAAAGGGTTAGTTCATTCAAAAATGAAAATTCTGTCATCATTAACTCACCCTGAACACAAAAGATTTGCTGAACACAAAAGAAGATTTTTTGAAGAATGTTGGTAACCAAAGATGGACCCCATTGACTTCCATAGTATGGAAAAAAAAACTTTGTTTGGAATAATTAAGGGCGAGTTAAAAAAATTTGAGTGAACTATCCCTTTAAGTAATATATTATTATGATTATGATTATTATTATTAATTATCCACAGTATTGTTTAATGAAAATACCCTCTTAAAAAAAAAAAAAAAAAAAAAACCTAAAGGAAATTCCCACTGAAATATCCAGTTAATAACAAATACACTATTTGATTCATTATGTTCAGTACAGTAGACTGACAAATTTTAATTTATGGCAAGTAAATTGCAAAAAAAATTAACAAAAATTTACGGCCATTTTGAATTTATCATATAAATGTCACATAAAAAACACAATGACATAAATAGGACAGCCATAAAAAATTATGGGAAAGGGTCTAATGTGATCACACATGACTGTTTAGATTTAAATAATACACTAAATGGTTAAAATTTTATTTTTCTCATCATGCATCAGAAAGGCAATATCTAATTCACTTTAAAACATGCAAACACTCTTGCTAGCATTTGGCAGTTTGCAATAAGACAAGAGGTTGTGTGGCTCTGCTGGAGCTTGTGCGTATGGTGTTTCTCTATAACACACACACACATACAGACATATCTACAAAAAGTTGTGTGAGGTGTACAAAATGTGCTCTCAATTAAGAGCAAGCAAGGGAAGTGGCTTCCCCTAAATCATGCAAAATGCATGTGACACTTAGGCACATTGACTTTGGTGTAAAGCGGGTGATTGAACCAGAAAGCAGGGAACTCAGCTTCAAGGAAGTGGAATGTCTACAGAGCACTTGCCTTTCCAACTAACTCAGGAATGGGAACATCATGGCCCTGTCCATTTGATGATATTTTTTGGGGGGATGGAGGACAAGATATATGGGACACAGGAGTAGAAAAAAAACAAACAACTTCAGTGGTTGTGTCTTTATGTGCTTCCTCTATACGCTGTGTAATAGGCTAATGTTTGCAATTACCTCTTTGTGTAATAGCTAATCGCTTGATATAATTTATTGGCTATATTTAACATGAGCACAAACCTTCTCTCACTTTAAACTTTGTCCTGTAGACACTGATGTACTTATTTGACCTAGAAATAGTGCTGAATCTTAAAAACAACAACATTATGACTAGCATAAACTGACTAGCATAAACAAGATTTTTGCTGTTGCTGATGCATTGTTGTCTACTAGCTCTGCAGTCTCTGACTGAGAGTGTGGCATTACATCAGGTTTGTTCTGACCAGCAGGCTGACAACATTAATAGTCATGTGTTCAAACCTTACAGAAGTGTGTCCATGTGATAGTCTTGTTGTTGTGTTACAGGCTCTGTCCACCAGGAGGGGTAAATAAACCAGCCAAAAACTGAATGGGACAGAAAGAAAAAAAGAAAAGAAAAAGAAAATAACAGGACAGGCCCAGTCAGAGAGCCCTTTCAGTCTTCTGAGAAAATCTCTCACTGACAGACAGGGTGGAGAGTGTTATTCCAACCCATTTAGACCGGGATCAGGTTCTCTGCTTTTTTTCTTTTTTTTCTCTGCGTTTCGTTTGAAATCTGCCCTGAAAGCTTATCTTTAAAACGCACAGGCCCCCGTTTTGAAGAGGTGTTGCCGCAATATTGAGAGAAAATATGGAAAAAGTGGTGATCGCTTTCGGGAAAGTTCGATTTTTATTTGATTAAAGTATTTTGAGATTCTCTCCCGGAGTTTGACAGGCAGGAAACTTACACTGGCCAGTTTGGTAAAAGTTTTGGAAAAATGTGTTGTCTTCTGTTGAAAAAGCATTAAACTCAGGTAAACTCAGGTACTTTCTGAGTTTCAAGACTGCCTGACTCGGTCTACTACCGAGTGTCAAAATACCCCATCCGCGTATCCACTTATCCACCTAGATAAATGATAAATCACATAAACACTCATTTAAGTATATCCTGCACCCTCCAATGCTACATAATGAGTCTAATTAAGATGACTCTGACAGAATACCTCAGCCCGGACCGCTGGCTTACAGAAGGCCACGGACAGGAGAACAAAGGCATCTTTGTGAGTGATTAGAAACACATTTTCATCCCTCTCTCCTTCACCGACCGTGCCAAAATGTTCAGTTCCGCTACAAACAATCAGTGTCAAACGTTTAAAATAACATCTAAGAGAAAAACACTGTAGGACATGAGTAATGCGTGACTCGATGTTTCTTACTGTTATCTTGGAGAGGTTCTCGTAAATTAGCATTATTATAACAATGCTACTGTCATTTTTTACATGAAACATGAAAACTTTAATAAACCATAACACATTATTTCATTCTTTCAATCTATCTGTTTCACACTTAAAATTTCTCACACCTTTTTAGCTCCTTCTTGTTTGTTTCTTATCACAAATGTTTGGGCCAATACCAACACTTGGACATATCAGACTGCTTTACGGTTATTTGATGAATCACTAGTACAAAGTATTATGGGAAGTCATTTACTTAGTCAGCACTTCAGTTTTTATCCAGGTTCCAGCAGTTGACCTAGATATGGTTATTATGTACAATGACCTATAATCATGGAATGATGCATTAGTCAAGCACTTAAAGGGATAGTTCACCCAAAAATTAAAATTCTGTTATTACTCAACCTCACGTCATTCAGAACCCGTAAGACTTTCGTTCATCTACAGAACACAATTGAAGATCTTTTTAATGAAATCTGAACTTTCTGTCCCTCCATTGACATCCTACGCAACTACCACTTTCAAGTCCCAGGAAGGTAGTAAAGACATCACTAAAGTAATCCATGTGACTCCAATGGTTTAACCTCAATTTTATGAAGCACTGTGAATGCTTTGTTTAAAAAAAAAAATAATAATTACCACTTTATTTACAAAATATTAATCCCCAATGCGTGTTCACGAGAGCACCACGACGCATTCTCTATGTGTTGACGCGCAAGTCTGAAACGAGAGCAGATGTTATATGAACGTGCATTGGAAATGAATATTTTGTGTATAAAGTGGCAAAATGAGGTGAGTCGCATGGATTACTTTAATGATGTCTTTGCTGGAAAGTGGTAGTTGCGTAGGCTGTCAATGGAGGGACAGAAATCTCTCAGATTTCATTAAAAAGATCTTCATTTGTGTTTCGAAGATGAATGAATGTCTTATGGGTTTTAAACGACATGAGGGTGATTAAATGATGACAGAATTTTTATTTTTGGGTGAACTATCTCTTTAAAGGAATAGTTCACCAAAAATGGAAAATTCTGTCATTATTTACTCACCCCATGACATTCAAAACCTGTATCTGTATGACTTTCTTTCTTTTACAGAACACTGAATGTTTTTTTTTTTCCGAATAATGAAAGTCAATGGGGTCCAAAACAACACTGATGAACCCTATTGACTTTCACTCTATGGACATTTTTCAAAATATCTTCTTTTGAGAATCAAAACCGATCAGAGAAATTATTTTTTTTGGCTGAGCTATCCCTTTAACAATTCATGCTTGGACAAGCACTGTTAGGCCCAATCTGAGCCACATTTAAGCATTGAAAGCATAAAATCTGATGTCTCCATGGTACCATGCAGTAGATTAAGGCCTTCAGGACCACAACAATCTTAGGCCATAGAGAGAAGAAACTAAGCAGAGTGGCACTTGGTAAATGTCAGGTTAATTACCAAGACACAAACCTGGGTTGAATATCATTGACCGGTCAACAAACATTGGCAGAGGATAATGAGTGTCTGATGCTGTCTTAGGAGTGCTATGTTATTTGCAATGAGTGTCATTTTGGATTTAGGAATGGCTGAGGGTGTGGACATTACACCTTACTCAGTCATCAACATTTAATTGATTTCATCATCTCAGTTTGCATGACACATACACGGAGCTCAAGTCTGCAATACGCACAGTTGGAGTGCATCAAAGTGTATATTCCCTTTACACGTGCAAAGCATTTGCCGTAAACTGCTGAGAGAGAGAGAGAGAGAGAGAGAGAGAGAGAGAGAGAGAGAGAGAGAGAGAGAGAGAGAGAGAGAGAGAGAGAGAGAGAGAGAGAGAGAGAGAGAAGGTGAACCATAAACATGGAATTCAGGCCTGACACAGACACAAATTAATATAAATTGGAATGCGTAAAATCATTCCTGCCCCCTGTGCAAAAAAAAAACTAAAAACTTCACTTGCAGAGATGGCACATGGGCCTTAAACTGATTTAAAACTTCTATCTCAGTTGTAGGCTACTTATGATTTTTATCTGTTCTTCCAAAACAAGTTTAAAAGCACATTCAATGTGCCTTCAGGCTTTCATAACAACATGTCAACTGAACAATGGACTATGCTGACCTTTAAAACCAGTGTTAGGGAAAGTTACTTTTAAGTTTACAATATTGCGTTACTCCCTAAAAAAAGTAACTAATTGCGTTACTTTTTGTGGAGAGTAATAATGGGTTACGTTTCTTTTGCGTTACTTTTTCTCACCTGGGCTGAGCTTGCTTTTTTTTTTATACAGGAAAAAAAAGTAATATTTTTGGCAAATGTAAAGGCCCTTTCACACCAAAAGTGAAATGAATAAGCCTCATGCTATACATATTGATTCGATTTGTGTACATATGTATATATTAAAAAAGATATATATATTATTATATTATATTATATTATATTATATTATATTATATTATATTATATTATATTATATTATTCTGATTCTATTTACATGCTTTTGTCTATTATGTGGTCCTGGAGAGTGTAATCAGTGTAATTGTAGAGTACAGGCATCTTGCCTGCAGGGAGTAATGTCATTTCCTGTCGAACAGTCTCGAGCTGAGTGCGCGACTGCTGCTGCTGCTGCACGAGAGTCCTGAGGCTGAGCGACAGCGCGCGAGGTGAAAACACTGAAGAGCGACCTCAACAACTTTCATCATTACTGGACATTTGCAGGATTTGAGAAAAAAAAAAAAAAAAAAAAACTTTTCATAGCGGTTTATTTCTGGTCTTCCTTTAGTACAGTGAAAAAATAAGACTCCACTTTACTATGTTTTCTGTCAAGTTTCTTGGCTCTAGGAGAGTTTGAAGACGAAGATAACTCTCGTTTATTCAGCGCTGGAGATAACGGTCGAGATTAACAAATGAGGAATAACGAGTGTCAACTTTAATGTAAACAATAAAGCAACTCAAAAACTTGAAGAGAGAGATACATGAAGAGAAAGAAAATACTTTCCCCCGCGAAACGGGACTCTTGAAAGTTTGTTTTGCGCGAGCACTAAAAGATGCATTACTGAAACCACACGTTTACCGAGTGACCATCGCAGGTAAGACATTTGGATTGTTTTGCTTTACATATTCCTCAGTTTTGTCTATAAAGTGAACTGTGGACACGTTCAACAGGTTTGAGTGAGTTTTAGCAGGAGCGTGCAGAGACTCGCCACAGACAAACCACAGCATGAAAACCAACAGTCATGTTATTTTGTGTGCTGCTCGTGAGTCGTGATTCTTTCAAGATTATTGTCATTATTCGTATTAGTGGAGTTTTTAGTAGTCACGAAGTAACAATATCATGTCTTTAAGTCCATGACTTTGATTTAAGAAGTTAAATGTAAGTATTCATTCAGCACATGACATTTTAATTAAAGAAACTCTTGAAATAGCATGTTCACCACAGGAATGCCATATGAGCATCAAAATTGTTTATTTCTCGGACTCTTTTATTTCTTTTTTTTTTTGTATCTTGGCGTATCACATCGTTTCATACCATGTTCCTCTGCTTCATTGTGCCATTTTAGTCTCTCTTCTTCTGCCAAGCATTATTTCCCAAGCCGCTGGTGTTTTTAAGTACTTTGGCCCACTGACATGAGCCGAACAATAGGAGGGAAAAGTGATAGTGGGAACAAGGACAGCTGTTTGTTCGCAGGCTTGAGCCTTGTTTTCTTCTGTGTGTTTCTTTTGCAGGGTAATTTCTAGTCGCCTGGCACCTGGCTCCAGAACAGATGTCCAAGGAGGACCACAGCCACAGTGCCAGCCCGCCCGAACATTCAGATGGAGCCCAACCGGACAGCCGGCCCCAGGAAGCTCTCACCGACCCGTGCCCAGGTACAATAGACACAGCCAGCAGGTCTCTGGATGTAACTTGAATATAATTGTTAAAGTCTCCTTGAAATCAAAATTACAATTCTTTTTTTAATCTAATATTGCAGTATTTGTTATGAATACTTTATCTGTGCACATCATTATTAAAAAAAAAGCCCTTCTAATCTTTAATCAAAATAACTTCCCCTCCATCTTGCGACGACTTCTCTTCTCTGATGGTGTTTTCTCTGCGTGAAGGCGGAATAACCTGTCACACACATGAGATCACAGCAGTAGCAAACCACAACCATGCAACGATCCAATTAATTCCCTATGGACAAAATCAAATCCCGCCCTACATTTTTGCTAGTTTGAGAATCCATTTCATTCATGTTGACTTTAATAAGTGGATCGTTGCCATTCGATCACATGCAAAAAGCTAGTGAGCTTCCTCTCTAGGCAGCATTTTATGGCATTATAGGTACGGTTCCGACAGTTTTGAAAGTTATGTAGCTTAATTATACTGCCTGAAGATACCTTTTTTAAACTAAATTACAAGGCAGCATCTCATGTATCCTTCATGGAGAAGACAATCCCAGAATGCATTGCTTTGAGCTCAGTGAAAAAAATGGCAAAGCGACAGAAATGTTGGTTATAAATATAATTCATTCAGTGCAACGATTAAAAACTCGGTTTTAACACAAATTTGCTAAATACAATATATCTTTACAAATAAGGTGAGGCACAGTGTTTTAAGTTTATTTGTTACTGTATCAGGCCATACAATCTGTCTTTGGTATCTTTCAGACATTCAAAATTAGGAGGCAGTCGTCTGCTTCTCTTCTAATCCTTTGCTGTAGTCGGGTCCTTTCTATGCGGATTTCTGTACAATGCAGTGCGATGACAATCCTATAATGAGATGCAAATATACTTGGGTCAGGATGTTTATAGTTTTCTAAAAAACTTTTTTTTCCCCAGAAAAGATGCACATAATAGCTGTTCCAAAACCTAGTGAGCGACCTCTTTGGGCAGCATTTGAAGGCATCATGGGCAAAGTAGGCAACTTAATGTTGCTTCCAAAGAAACTTGTTTTTCCTGAACTCTTAAAGGGATACTTCAGGATTTAGCATTAAGCTTTGTATTAGTAGAAAACCTGTAGTATTTTCGAATTACCGTGCTTTCCACCCTCACATCCCCCTGAGATGAGAGATTTATGTATTTTTTTTCTGGAAAAAATCCTCCCATGACGCAAAAATCGTCATTTTGCGTCATCTGAGGATTTTTTGGCCAGAGGCCAAAGACTACAGCCAGTAGTAGGGGCTGTCCCGCATGTTTTCAACCCGCCCATAGAGGGTGGGATCTCACTCACAGAATGTACACATAGTGTCAGCCATCTTTTTTTGGAAGATAAGCTAGCAGGCTCTTGTTCTGTGGAGAAAGCTGAGTAGGGGTTACCATCCTCTTTTTCCCGGACATGTCCGGTCGTCGAGATCGTCCAAAATGTCCGGGATTCGGTTTTTGCTTTCTGCAGTCGCCATTCATTGTTTACATGCACACCTTTTGTTTCAATCTAACTGAATTCATTCCGATTGGTGAATCTGAATGTAGTGTTTACATGAACGCTAAACAAGTGATCGGTTGATGTGCGTTTTAACATTGCTAAGAAAATTCCCGCTCCTCCGTGAGAGATGCGAGACCGGTGCATCTCAGTAATCACGCCACCGGCCTCGCGCCGTTCTCCCGCGGCCGTCAGCCTCGTCCTGCTTGCCACAGTAAACATAATGAATGGCGACTGTAGAACGCAAAAGCCGAATCCCGGACATTTTGGGCGATCTCGAAATCCCGGGCAGACTCGTCACGGAGACTCACTAGTAGCCTAGCCTTGTTGTTTTAAACTGCGCTCTCTTACTGGTAGGCATGGCTTGGGAGTGGCCTCCTAGGGCAGCGAAGCAAGTGCATTCTGGGAGTTGTTGTTTTTCATCCACATAAGCCAAAAATACATTTTCTGGCTTTTCTCAGTCTAGAAAGCTCCAAATTCAAAAATAATTTCACATTTCTTCTACATAAATGACCCATTTTAAATACACATTCATCTTTCCAGAGGTGAAGTATCCCTTTAAGTCTCATGCAGCCAAAATTCCAAAATGTTGTAAAAAATTAGAGGGATTTATATTGTATGTTACTGTTCAAGTCTGGTTGATTTTTTAAAGTTTTTTTATATTTTTGAAAGAAGTCTCTTATGCTCACCAAAGCTGCATTTATTTGATCAAAAATACAGTAAAAACTAGCCTGGGTGCCAGCCCGAACCCCGCCCACAACATTTTTTGGTCGGGAAGTTCGACATTCTGCCAAGAATATGAGTATGACGAAGTCAGGCTAGTAAAAACAGTAATATTGTGAAATAATACAATTTATTTTAATATATTAAAACATTTATTTCTGTGATAAAACAAAACTGAATCTTCAGCAGCCATTACTTCAGTCTTTAATGTCACATGATCCTTCAGAAATCATTATAATATGATGATTTTAAACATTTCTTATTGTTGGTGTTGAAAACAGTTGAAAACTACTTATTATTTTTGTGGAAACTGTGATACATATTTTTCAGGATTCTTTAATGAATAGAAAGTTTAAAAGAACAGCATTTATTTGAAATATAAATATTTTGTAACATTATAAAAAAATTTACTGTCATTTTTTTTATCAATTTAAAGGGATACTTTACCGATTTGCATTAAGCTTTGTATCAGTAGAAACCCGGTAGAAACCCTCTAGGCTAGAGGCTAGAGACTACAGCCAGTAGTAGGAGCTAGTTCCGCATGTTTTCAACCCACCCATAGGGAGTTCACGATAAAACGGCATCTTTTCAGTTTCGAGTCAGCTAGTAGCCTGGTTGTATCATTTCTTCCGTACTGCCCTCTGTAACCGGTAGGCATGGCTTGGGAGTGGCCTCGTAGGACAGCGAAGCAAGTGCATTCTGGGAGTTGTTGTCTTTCATCCACATGAGCCAAAAATACATTTTCTGGCTTTTCTCAGTCTAGAAGGCACCAACTTCTAAAATAATTTCACATTTCTACTACACAAATGACCCAATTTAAATACACATTCATCTTTCCAGCAGTGAAATATCCCTTTAATGCATCCTTGCTGAATGAAAGTATTAATTTTTTTTTAAATCTGACCCCAAATTTTGGTATGGTAATGTATGCTATAAATATATGTGAGTATATTAAAATGATTCTAAAAAGTATCAACAAAAATAATTGAAAATAATATAAAAACATTCCACTTGCATTGGCTGTATTGAAATTCCCTTCCATTTCATGTGCGGCCCATGTAGGCAGTAGACAGCGAGGTCACTCACTAGGTTTAGAACAGAGCTAATATGAGTAGACACTATTTTTTTTGTGCTTGGCTAGTGGAAGTCTGCAAACAGAGTTCACAGTGCTATAGTGAAACGTTCCATGGTTTGAAGGCTATGTGCTTTGCTTAGCTTTTGAATCAAGCATTGCAGTGAATTGGGTTCTGCAAGCTTTGGTTTGTCAGTAGGGCATTGAGGGTTTGAATTCCAGAGGAGAAATGGGCCACTTGGAAATGTTTTTCAGATCCTTCGGACTGTCCTACTAACGAGGGGTCAAAGTTCCAGATTAGTCATGGTGCCGTATACAAAGGGCACTGCGGAATATGTGTGGCCTGAGTGTGTGTGTGTGTGTGTGTGTGCGTGTACAACCAATTGTGTGTGTGTGTATCCGTTTTTGGTCTATGTCCGGTGAACATATGTATCGACACAGGCATGTGTGTGAACAACAAGTGGCTTTGAGCGCACCACCTCCTCAAACTGCCACAGTCCTCTCCACAGGAATCAGATCTGCAGGCGGAGGCCTTGTATTTACTGTTGGTGAGGGCAAGTCCTGGCCCAATCGTCCGTTTGCATAACAGTGCTGCAAAAAACAGCAAACGTGTTGATTCCTGTGTGACTGCCACAGCCAATACACCATAGTAAAATTAGGCTACCAGGCATATATGCCATCTGCCCAATAACCACTAATTACATTTAACTCTGAATTGTTCCTAAACATTTAAGGTTTGTGCCTCAACATGAAGCACACTCATTTAGACTGCAAGGATTCTCATCTTGTTGCGTTTAGGCATTAGCTTAAGTCGTTCATCCTAGTGTTTGCATTAGTCTAAATTTAAACGTTAACATTCTAAATAATAATGATATTGCGATCGTTTTTTTTTTTTTTTACCTCAAAGCCCAACAGGATCTGCACTCATAGTCTAAAGAACTCTTTGAAAACACAAGCTTGTATGAGGCCGCCTGGTTACGGATATGGCACCCGTCCGAGGCTGAACACTGCCTGCATTGACTGGCCTTCTTCAGCTTTAGTGCCATAGTTCTGTGTAAAGGCCTGACTCACTGTAGGAGATGAACCATCCTCACTAACTCCCTGCCCTCCAGAGTGCATGACTAAAGCTGTTTTCGCTAGATACACAGAAGGATTTGCTATTTCGAAAATTGTGATTTTTTTTTTTTCACTTCAGTTCAGCAAGAATTAAGGCTAAAGGCCTTTTTTATGTAATTTGATCCTTGAGGAACTGCCAACATCTCTGCTTATGCTTGAATTGAGTTATGATTTGACAGCTATGACAAGAGAGCTCTGTTTGTTTTTAAGATTTATGAATCCTGTAACAGTTTTTACATAAAGTGCAAATATAAGAGAGCTTCATAGATGTGGGAGACTGCAAAGAGGGCAACACATTTCTATGATATCTATGCATCGTGGTTTGATAAGATAATTTTGCATTTTGTTGCATTATGCAAAATTACACTGGTTGCCAATTGCCACTTGCATCAAATTCAAGGCACTGATGTTTGCCTACAGAACAACTACTGGCTAAACCATACCTTACCTATGTGCCATCCAGAAGCTTGCATTCTGCAAGTGAACGGTACCATGGTGCCATCCAAAAGAGGCACATAATCGCTTTCACGGAGCTTCACTGGGACTGTTCCCTGCTGGTGGAATGACCTGCCTAACTCAACCCTAGCTCTCCTTATTTGTAAGTCGCCTTGGATAAAAAGCGTCTGCTAAATGATTAAATGTTTCACAAAACTGTGGTCAACAATATGTGATGGGGGGTGCGATTTTTCTCTTTACATAAAGAAATGTCAAAGAAATTGTGCAATCTTAAGCGTCCTGATAGACAACATTCTGGTCTTAATAATGTTAATAATCAACTTTAAAAAAAACGCTATGGTTCATTCGATCAAAGAATTACTAAATTGATAAATTATTTCTAAAATAAATTAATACACATTACGTAGACTGAAGGACAGTTTTTATTAGCATTTCTTAAAGAGTTAGTTTACCCAAAAAATTTAAATTACTCACCTTCATGTTGTTTCAAACCTGTAAGACTTTCGTTCATCTTGAAAACACAGATGAAGATATTTTAAATGTAATCTCAGCGATTTATGTCCATCCATTCTTTTTGAAGCATCAAAGTGGTAGTTGCGTGGACTGTCAATGGAGAGACAGAAATCTCTTTATTAAAATATCTTAATTTGTGTTTAGAAGATGAATGAGTGTTACGTGTTTGGAACAACATGAGGGTAAGTAATTAATGACAGAATTTTCCTTTTTGGTGAACTATCCCTTTAAGAACGTTCTCTTTTCATTTCTTAAGAAAATTCTCGTTCGGTATCATCACACATGTACTTGTCACTTGTGAGTGAGCCACAGTTTACCTTATGAACAAGGTCAACCATGTATTGTATGAACCAAGGGAAATATCTTGATGATGAAAACAAAAAATATAAAGCTATTTAACTAAAGCATAAGTTTATATAACCCACCATTTGAATTCATTAACTGTAATATTTGAAATGTTTGTTAAACTTTTTTTATTATTTTTTTATTTTTTATAAAATTGTTATGTAGTACAAAATTAATCTGTCACAACATCCTTATAATTTTTTAAACTGTATAACATATTTGGTGCTTCTCCTTGTTTATTATGATTGGATCCTAACAAGTTCAAAACCCCATGAAAAATGGGGTATCGTTGGTGCATCTTCAAAAAGAAAGGCGTTTATAAATTTCCATTTATTATTATATCCGTTTATTATTTCCATTTGATTTAATCTTCCTGAAGCAGTCCAGTAAAACTCTCTATTGTAAATCATATTGCCAAGTGACAGCAGTAATCTATGGGCCACTCATGACGTAGCCTATATTCTGACACACTTGAGCACTATTGTTCAAATGACTTGATAATCACGCTACATAATTATTTGCAAATGCTCAGCTGGCCTTTCAAGATGTATATTTTGGCTTCTCCTGACATGTCTGGGGCAGATATCACTTGCCAGTCTGCTTTTTGTGAGAAAGATGGAGGAGATTTCATCATGTTGGATCGTTGTGGGGTCTGTCTTTGATTCCTGGCCTGATGGTTTTAAGTTGCTGTCTTGATTCTCATGTGGGGGGATTCCTGCAGCTTTCACTTCAGTCATAAATCTTACTGTTAAAATGGCAAATTAGCAAGCATTGCTCAAGGACATTTGGATTTTTTTGACTGAGAGGGTTCAAATGAGAGAGAGAGAGAGAGAGAGAGAAGAGAGAAGAGAGAGAGAGAGAGAGAGAGCAAGTGCGGATCAATGCTGACCTATGAGGCAGCTGTTGGCCATTCACCAGTGTGTTTGAAACTTCCTGTTGCTTCTTTGGAGCCAGCAGAGGTGCGTGACTGTGCAAAAGTGAATGTTTTTATGTTAAAGAGAACCAGGAGACATGGAATGTCACGCACGGAGATGCCAAACCCTGAAACGGAGATACAGACCCCCCACTTTCTTCACACTGCTCTATCTCCTCACAAAACTTTCAAGCACGAGATATAGTGCTGTTAAATCCTCCCTAAAGCCTGTTAAATACCAGACATTTTCTTTTTTAATGAGCTTACAGTGTTTTTCCCCCTCCTCTATTGTACTTGCTAAATAATCTGTGAATTTGGATAAATTCCAAAACAGTTCTTTGAAGCTTTTCCCCCAAGCGTGTGTTTTTACTCTTGGCCAGTTTACAAGCCCAGATTAGACTCTATTGTTTCAGAGCCAAGCTTAGTGAAGACGTTACCGTAGTTATCAGCATGTCTCTTCAGAGGATCAGCCACAGACATTTCCTTAATTATTTTCTTTTTGCTCCCCTAATTACATCCCTGAGGGGTCATTGCTATAAAAATTGTGTCAAAGTCATGATGGGCTCACAAATGTGTAACAGGGGAGCATGAATGTGGGCTTTAAATGAGGTGCTCTGCTTTAATCCATCTGAGATGCTCCACTAAGTGACACCACCTGTTTCCTGTAGCATTCAGTACCAGCCAGGTGGATCCAGATGCTCTCTCTTGAATACTGGTGCGTTGAGTAAGGTCCAGATAAATGTGAATAAATATGCAACAGTCATTGAGATTTTGTTTCTGGGAGCAGCATACCATTTGGTTGAGGGTAATTGATTCAAAGGCCTGGCAAAGGCCAACCAAAAAGATGGAATATAACATGTTTGGTGTATATTTTCAGATAGTTGAACAGCAAAAGAATATATTATAGAGAGAGTGCAATGGGTGCTGATCTAGTCATCCCAGGGCTCCAGACTAACATATGATAAGGGTGGCACTGGTGAAAATGGCAGCACCACCACCTGATTACTGTAGGAGCACAAAATAGAGACAAAAAACAATAATAGTAGTTGTATCATTAATAATATTGCATATTGGTTTAAGTTTACAAATATTGTATGTCTTGTCCCATAGAAATGTACGTTTGTACAGTATAAACCAATATAATATTATAACCATACTAATTATTATAATTATACATTTCTGCTAAAATAAAATAATTACAAAAAATGTTTAATATAATTATTGAACATTCCTACTAAAATAAATACTACAGTAATATTTTAAATTTGCATCAGTGTGACCTCTAACAAACTGGCAAGAAAAATGGTTGCAAAATGTTACCGTTTAATTGCGGTCTTGAGCCCTGTATACAGACATTTCTGAACATGTACTACATACTTACTCAATAAAATGACAGACATTAACTTCAGCTCACAATTGTTGATACTTGCAAATAGGTCTTATGAAAGCACAACTTCCACTTTACATAACCTATAGCAGCTCCCAGCATGTACTGTTACATTTCACGTTTCATAATGATTTTAGGGAGAGCATTCTCAGTTATTATGCAGACATGACACAACACATTAGGAATCTGTCCTTTATCACTTGGGTTTTGCCTTCTATATTTGCATTTTAACATTAAATCTGGAGTTTAGCACCTTCTTTTCTCAAAATGATCTCAAGTACACCAGTTGTGAATTTGAGGAACGCAGCCTGCAGCGTAATTTGATTCTGTAGCCCTCCAATTCCCAAATCTGTATCCCTCTGTTCTCTGTGCCCTGTGGCCAGCACATTGTTCCAGATGCCTGCAGAGCTACAGCGGACCCTGTCTGCCAAACCTGAAGCCGATGATAATATTAGCCTACAGCTGCATAAAATCGACCTCATTTTTATGCCTTTCATTTCAGCTGTTCTTTTTTTCTTTTACCTCTCCCCCTTGTTTTCCCATCCTTGCCCTGTGCTAGCATAATATCACCCTCGGTGGATTTTAAAGAGTGATGGTTTTAATTAGTCAGGGTAATGACAAGTAATTAACTCCCAACACAAGTGGCCGGTGCGCTGCTCCTCCAGGCCCGCCTCTGAGATTGCCTGATATTTAACAGTTTTCTTTGTCACGTTACGCCAATATATTTTTCTCCAGGCATACACTGAATAGTGAAGTTGCGAGTTTTACACTTCGACTCTGCAAATTATTTCTAGATTGAAAGGGATTTTGTTTTCACTGGAGCACAAGAGAAAGTACTTTTCAAATGGTGTAATCTCTTGTATTCTATTAAAAACTGAATTTACAGTCATCACTGTTAGGGGAGGTCTCGTCGAGTCAAAGGAGAAGTTCTGGATCTCAGAGTTGGAGAAAGTTCTAATTCAAGCATGTCTCTTGCCTAGCCTTCAGTTCAGCTATTCCACTGAGACGCATGGGGGTGTGAAATAGTCTGTGAAAAAGTCTCTTGTCAGTCTCTCTCTCTCTTTCTCTTTTGTCTCTTTCCTCTGAAAGCGCATTAGTAGGGGTTGCTGAGGACAGAGCAACTCTGCCACAAAATAAAGAAAGGCTGGGGTTTGAGGGTTGAGAGTATTTCAAAGTGTCCCTGTAAAGCCACATGGCTGCTCAGTCTCTAATACCAGGCCTCATACCTGACTGCTCGAAGATTATAGAAAGTCTCAGTGTGCGTTCACAGATCTCAGGAGTAAATAAGGCAACACTACAGAAAGGAGAGAAAGAGATTGAGAAAAAGAGAGACACAGAGGGAGATGAAGAGCTTCGAGGCAGAGAGAGTGACTCAGAATCAGCCGTGTATGAGTGTCTTGGCCTATTAACTGGAGGGTGTTATACACACCCGCAGAACATTGGTCATTCTGCTCAAATCTTTAAAGGTGAAGAATGTCCTTTTTTTGGGGGGGGATTGTAAAAACTTTCTGTCCCAGTTTAATATTCAGAGGAAACTGTGAGTTTGGGATGTTACTGTTTGAAATCGTCATTATTTTGCAATTGACGCTATTGATGCAAAAACAACACATTTCACCTTTAACGGGATAGTACATTAATCATCATATACTCATATACACACCTTAAATGTTGTTCCAAACCTGTATAACTTCCTTCTGTGTGAAGATATTTTTTGGGGGAAAACAGCAAACAAACAATGTAATGAAAGTCAGTGGTTTTCAGTATTTTTTACCCCATGACTTTACTGTATATAGACAAAACAGTTTAAACATTATTCAAAACAACATCATTTGTATTCCACAGAAAAAAAGACTGGTTTGACATGAATTATGGAATTTTAAATTTTTCAATGAACTATCCATTTAAGAAATAATGACAGTGTAATACAGAATATCGCTGTGAAACTTAACTGAGATTGTACCAATAGGATGCTGATGTACATTTTCCAAGCAGGACACCTCATTCCTGTTGTCGTGGGAAAAGTGCTATAAAATGTAGGTACCCCCCTACCCCCCCACCCCCACAACAGCAAACATTACATGTAGCGCAATGCCTTTAATGCCATAAAGTCTTTATGACCATTACTCACATATATTTTTATTCCTATGTTCTTGTGTTGTTTACTGGGAAATGCATGAGCCCTGTTTACAAGTCAAGTAAAATTTCCACACATTTTCTGCCTCTAGGGTCCACACACACACTGTGTGAACAAATAATGTCCTATATACACACCATAACTCATTACATTTTGCAATTTTTTTTTTGTAGGCTATGTACTTGGCCAGCTCAATACAACTCACATGTCTAAAGCACTAGATTGTTAACCCAGAGATCTGATTCAGAAAGGCTTTTGCAAACGTGGCGTAATTGCTGAGATCATTAAGAGCAGGTTCTTGAAATTCCTCATTGCTTCAGCCACATAATGTGGACGGTTTAGCTGAAACTATGATGCCTGCACTGTAAATCTCCCCTGCCTGCTGTACGGCTTGATTATGATGAGGAATTAAAGCTCTGCCTTTGATAACGGCTGGGTTCCAGTTGCTAATGCTCAGTGATCCACAGCAATGGGAGAACAAAAGTAGCTGACGCACGCTTTAGTGCCACAGAGGTATAAAGGCAGACTTCTGTTCAGCAGCATTACCGAGGCAGGCTTCAGTGGTCTGTGTTTTAAAGCTAAAATGGTTCATAAACGTGATCCCTGTCTGTCCACAGCCCCAGCTCTGCTCTCACACTCACCCATAACAGCTTATAAACTCTCTGAACCCTGCAGGTTTCACTCTCTCATTTTTCTCTTTCTATGTCTCTGTAATGCTTTCCTCTATTAAACTGAATGTGTATTATAACACAGCTTTCTGGAATACTTTGATTCTGATCTGATTGTTAATCACAGCATTCAATGGCCAAATATTTTTGTATAATGCTAAACTGCTGAACTGTATGATAGACTTTCTCATCACTCTGTGGTCTCTTTTTTTTTCTCCCTCAGAACTCAAACAAGTTTATTTATTTTTTATTTTTTATTTATTTTTATTTAAATAACTTTATTTATTTATTTGTTGTTTTTTTTTATCTTCGATATCACAAAGTAAACCTCTTCTTCCTGATACAAGAACACTCTTGTCACCCTTTTGATCACCTGACTGTAATTATATGTATATTGCAGTAGCGTGTGGTCCATATAAGGTATCATATAATACCCAAACCATTCGTGGACTTTCTAATTAACATTAACACTTTAAATTACTGTAAATTCCCTTGTTTGAGGTGTACCATAAAGCTTACACGATAAAATGTAGGCAATTATACACATGTAACTCTCCGTCATTTATTTATGTGCCAAACGATGGTAATTTTCGTCAAACCTGCCACTCACTGATAGTTCCGACTCTATGACTCTATGTATTTGCTAAAGTCACCAGTTTGCATTATTTCTACATATTTTTAAAGAATAGCCTACTTATATTTTTTTTTATTATAGCTACTTACATTTATTCTAATTATATTTTACTTATAATAGGCTTCTAATATTGATTATTTTATGCTTATTTTTAACTCAATAAAAAAACACTTCTGGTATATAATTAAATTGACACCTGCCTTGATGTTTCTTATTTGTCGTCTCTGATTTAGATGCGTGTCTTCAGCCGATGCAACGTAATTATTTTATTATTTTAGAATGTTTCCTGGGGTGCCCTTATAATGTTAGTATGATTTTTTTACCTCAACAATTTTCATAATTTAGAAATAAGGGATTTTTCCTACCCTGAAGCATGTAATTTCCATGACATTAGTGCCACCTAGCGTGATTACAAAAATACAGCATATTTTGTCCCTTTCGCGCGTCGCGCCTGACTCAAATCAAACACAACTCAACTGCTTTTACGGGTGCTTGTGAAGGCATCAACAGGTAAATGTAGGCTACTTTTAATCAAAGGTCAAATATATTAATATATTATATATAAAACTTAGTTGCTATGTGTCATGAGTAGCCTGAGTAGCCTAAGCAACTAAGCAGCGAACGCGAAATCCATCCAACGGATCTGCACCAGGTGCATTTTTGATGCCGCTCGCCACTGATATATTGACTTAAATTTTAAAGTGAGCATGAGATAAGTCGTTAGATATGTATTAAAGATGTGTTTTTCTCAAAGTTCTTTTTAGGCTCACACATTCTCTGCTGTGGTTAGAGGTTAATTTTTGTGACTTTTGCTGCTGTTATTGTGACTTTTTCTGCTCTGTCAGCAGCTGCTTCCAGATGTGAACTTACCAATTCCAGCTCCATTATTACTCGACAACACATACAGGATATAAGGCCTTTGGGTCTGCACAGCACCACAGGTTGCTTTCAGACCTCAGTAGGCAAAGTATCAGGGGATATTTCTACCTCTAGCATGAAGTGTTGCAAACACTTTTATTTGTCGTTGAGGAGGAGAGAATGTTGACGTTTCTGTGAGCTATGAGCTCAGACCCTGACAATCTGTCTGTTTGTTGGAGTTTTGGTTAAGGAAATGGGGGGTGGTGGGTAAGCTTCTCATGAGTCGTCTTAGTTTGCCTGCTCCGAGGTGAAAGAGTTTAGTAGAGAAAATAAATAAGGCCATCTGGTTACAATGCTGTCAGCAGCTAGATCTGTCTGATGCTGATAGGTCAATATTCCTGTCACTCAAACACCCTTGTATTTCTTTCTCATTCTGGCTCTCTTTCTCACTAAGGTCTAGGGAACTTTTATTTTATTTTCAAAAACTACATATTTTATTGAAAATCGACTAGTCTGTGGTCTAATAGTCTATTGCCTGAACAACTAATTGGTCTTATTTGGTTGGATTTGGATTCACCTGATTCTGGACAGATATTTCTCAAGGTGCGTTTACAATGCATTGTCCAAAGACATCCATTTGAATGCTGTACCTGCTATGGAGATAAAAAAAAGATGTAACTTTTCTGAGAGGGTTTTACCATGCAAACTGCCTAATAGTCATTAATTGAATGACTAATAAACTAATATGCCATTTAGACTCATCCCTGCTAAGGTAATTTCTCTAAAAAGCGATCCTCTTGTCCATTTATGTCTCTTGTCCAAATTACGAGATAAGGGATTATAAAAATCCCTCAACACAATCACACAAAAAAGGTAGAAACTGGAGTATGCCAAGATAAAAGGCATAGAGTCACTAAAGGAAATAAACAGAGAGCAATGGACTGATGTTCCACAAGAGATGCTGTGTGTTTATCAGACAGCCAGTAAAGCCCAGCTGGCTTCCATTTGGGTAGGTATGGGACAGAGGCCAGGAAGGAGCAGAGCTCAGTTGTACTCAACACAGCTAAACACAGCGCTTCTCCTCGCTAAGACCCAGTCCTGACCCTCTTTGATGTCATGCTGCTCTAGCCTTCTCAGACAGTCCTGTATAATTACCAGGCCACATAATAAGACCACTTGGCTCCAGCGCTAACTTATAAAACACACACACACAAACACATGCTGCTGACCACATGAATGCGCTTTCACAGATACGTGAGCACAGCACACCAACTGATGATCTAGCAAAATAGCTGATGCAAATATAAACACAAACTGAGCATCCATATTGCACTGTTGTTGCATCAAGACACTTGAATCTGAAAGCAATGCTTTGTGTAATCTGTGTAACTTTTATTTTCATTCTCTCTCCTCCGTGTTTGTGTTTTTTGGCCTCAGAAGGGAATGAAACCGGTGAGCAGACAGCACAGAATTCAAATACTCCACCCATGGAAAAGACAGGAGATGTGGAGAATGGCAACAACAACAACAGCCTGTCCCAACCAGACCTCACCAGCACTCCTGGCAAAAGCATAATATGTAAGCATGAAACAATTGGACTACATTACCCAGCAGCCCTTAACAGTTTGTTTGTGCTTGGTATATCTGTTACGTTATGGAAACAGATGAAATGACGAGGAAACTAGGACTGATGACACTGGCTAGAGGGACTGAAATAGTAAGGTCTCTTATAAAAGAATTTGGTGAACTTGGGGTTGTCAGTGAAATGTGTTTGTATTGCAGTTTTAATAGGACAGGAAATTATGTGGGGAATTGGATCAGGGGCCAGGTTCAAGAAAATCTTCTTAAGAAAGAAGTTAAAAAACTCAAAGAAGTTCGTAACAATTATTGAAAAGTTCTTAAGAATTTCTGAAATAATTTCTTAACACAGTTTTTTTTTTTCTTAAGAAGAAAATTACAGGTTTTGATGTTATCTGATTGTAGAGCGGTTCTTGACGAAGACTCGCTGATCAACTCAATAAAAATTACCTCAAAGGCCGCTTTTTTGTGCTGCCTGCAGATTATCGTAAGAATCATAATAAGCATGAACACTTTCTTTGCTTATTCTTAACTTTGGAGATTTAAGTCAAAGTTATCCTGACAATGATTTTTATTAATGAATTCTATTTGAATTCTTCTTTAGTTTTGTCTTAAGAAAAAAGATTAAAAAAACATTAAGTTTTTCTCAAGAAAATAAGAAGAAAATTACCTATATGAGAGCCTCGGCACAATATGTCAGTGTAAGTACACAAACTTTAGGGCTGTGGCCCTGACTGATCATAAAATCTGTACCGGTGCTGAGTCCGTAGTGTGTCTCTGAGTGTGTGTAGCTGTAGACTGGGTGTGTACTAGTCAGTAGGCTGTGACTAAGTCCTCTGACTAAGGGATAGATTGTGGATATGTCCTGTCATTGACTCACCAGTCCCCGCTGGGACAGCGTATCCACCCATAACCTGAAATAACTACATACACATAATGAGCACACTGACTATTCACACACTCAGCTGTGTTTGTGTTTATCTACAGCTCAGTGTATTAAATACATTTCTAAAACAGTACAGTACAAAAAATGCAGGGTTTAACAAATATTGCTGTACGAACCCAGAAAGAGATTCACTTTGGCAGGACAATGGCAGAGACTCTCCTCGTGTCAGCTGAAGTTGGTTAAGAGGTGCATGAAATGGCCCATACTTGCTTTATTTAACAACTGAGATTTGATATTTTTGGAGGTAGCTGCTATTGTTGTGATGTTGCCTTGGCAACAGTGCCAGGTGAATTATAGCACTGTGCTTTTGGCAGTCAACGCCAGCTTTCTTACTGCCGTCCAAAGCATATATTGGTGATTGTGTTACATGGTCTTTCAGCCTACTTTTCACATTAAACATGGGCTTTTGGATTTGTTTGATGTCAATTTATTTGAAGTATTATAGGACTGAGTGGTATATACCAGTATATACCATGCAATGGTAGAAATGTGTGACCAGCAGAGATTTAGCTATAACATGGTAGATACATTATGCTCAGTCCTGATGTAAGACTGATCAAACATGGATGGTGCAAAAATGCACTGCAGAACATGTCCATTTGAACAAGTCAAAATGAGGAAGAATTAATTCTTAAGAGGTGTTGAAAAAGCATTTTTCTTAAATGGATCTCTGATAAACTGCCGACAGTGTCAGAGTGGCATAAAGTAATATTTGGTTTTCTTTCACTGCAATATATTACCTACTGGTCAGAAGTGAAATGGATATATTTTATCAGACATGGACCCCCTTTTATTTAGTATGTAGGTACTAGGATTTCACGTATACTTTTTACAAATCCTTGGCATGAATAATTTTTTTTTATTTTTTTTTTATGATAACATGTCTAAAATTAATGTTGGAATGTACTTGTTGATCTTTGGTGATTTAATTTTTTCAAGACTATTTTTATTTGATCAGAAGAATGGCATTTATTTGAAATATTTATATTTTGTAACATTGTCTTTTCTGTCACTTTTGATCAATTGAATGCATCCATGACAAATAAAATTTATTTCTTTTAAAAAAATCTTACTGTTCCAAAACCAATATTTCACATTTGCATTTGAACTAAAAGGTGTGATTTAGGACGCAGTATGAAAATTTTGTCTATTTCCATGGATGGCTTAATACAAGCTTCTTTAGAAGACGTCATGAAAGCCCTAACTTAGCCTCATCATACTGATACTTTTACCAGTTATAGCTGGAAAAAAAAACTGACAGTGACTTCCCATAAGTGTTATTCCATGATAGAATAAATAGATCCGTGCAGGACCCCTATGAGACTGTCACAGCCATCAGAGTGTTTGCACACAGTCACAGGTTATGAGAAACTTACTGAGAGAAAGTATGCTAAGGACAGGCCCTCACTGTGTGTGTGCGGTAGGTGAGGTCGTGCTCTGGTTGTCCAGTCTGAGCCCGTGGGCTGACACATTCCAGACACCTACTGCTGCTTATTTACAGGAATAATTGTGCTGGGGCGGCTGCACACAGGCTCTGCTGCTATTTCCTCTCTCACCTTCACCTCCTCCTAAAGACCCTTACAGCACATCTGAGCATGCAACCAGCTAGACGTTATCTCGCAGGAAACCAAGGCACAGATTAAAAACAAAATGGGTTGCAGTGACTGGAATTCTTTGGGAGACTTTAAGAGCGGAAAGGCTTGTAACATGATCTCATTGCCTATTCACAGTCTAGCAACAATTAATTGTTATGGTAAATTGAATTGTCTTGAAGCCATGCGTTTACATCGACTATGTTTGGATGTTGACTTCTCATATGGCAATGATACTGAAGGTGTAGCTCATGTTAGCCCACTTTCACAAATCTGTCACACCTTTAGTGTGAGATTTAGTGTGACGGAACAACATTACCTGTCTAAAAGTTCCCAGTAATGAGCTGGCCAGAGTGCAATGGAGACTCTACAGGCTGATTCATGTAAAAACTTGGCCAGAGTGTTTAAGACCCCGTGAAGACCCGGCGTTCCGCGTCAGTAAGAAGAAAACATAAAAAGGAGATTATGCATCCTGCATTTCTTGGCTGTTCGTCCTCTGCACATTTTTTAAAATGCCCATAAAAATGGCAGCATTACGATTGCATAACAGAATGGACAAAATGTACAGCTCTATCCCAACTTTTTCCCTGCAAACGTGTCTCCCTTGACGCGTCTGGTTTTATATGCAGATGGACCCGTGAGATGTGCCTATTTGGGACTCGTAAAATGTTAAACACTTGCATCATCAGGTTTAAAAAGGATTGTGCAATCCTTTATAGATCCATGTGTGCTTTGAGGCTGGCGGTTGCTTATTTATTATATATTTTTTTTTTTCATATATCTAAAATCTCTGCTTCTCGACAGTGATGTAGCAAGTAATTTTTTTTGCTGACAAGCAGAAATCAGTGACTTTTGTTGAAAACAGAAGTGTGAAGATTCAGCCAGGTCCAAATGCTCCAGCTCAGGGTGATGATGTCATGGATGTTGCAAGCGTGTCTAGACTGAATGCCTTTGACAGGCTGTGAGAGTGCAGAAAGGGCTGTTAAATTCACTTTCCTACTTTGGACCTGTGTCTAGTGTGAGTGAGAAGTTAAAAAGAGAGTGAGAACATGGGTTCAGGTTCAGGTCCTCTAGCAGAGTCTGTGTTGATGTCATTAACTGTAGATTGCTTTTACAAACCAGTTGTTGATTGCAATTTAAAAATTGCTCACTCACACAGCTCGCTGTTTTTTGCCATAAAAAGGTTAATACTTATCTAGAATATTTCCAACATTATCTAGTTATAGTATCTAGTTTACTTTCCAACATTTGCATTAAAATATACTTAATTAAAGGTGTGGTTATGTATTGAAGGCCTTGCAGAAAATCTGACATTGACATATAGCGCTGTTGCGCTTTGGGTGACCAGAGTTTGAGTCCCGGATCTATCTATCTATCTATCTATCTATCTATCTATCTATCTATCTATCTATCTATCTATCTATCTATCTATCTATCTATCTATCTATCTATCTATCTATCTATCTATCTATCTATCTATCTATCTATCGCTTCCTTTCTACATACTGTCCTATCATGATAAAAGACAAAATGCCCCCCCAAAAAGAAAGCCCTTCAATACTTAGGATGATTTCACCAATAAGATGAAAAAAAAAAAAAAGTTAAAGGCAACAGGTCATATACTGTAAAGACAGGGAAAACAGCTTCTGAGATGAAGAGATGGCTTGATAAGAATTGAATTTGGTCAGAGAATAGTCTTCCCACATCTCTCAGCCCCATTCTGGCCTTTTCAGTGTATTTTTCAGCTTCAGTAGGACTTAAAGCTCAGTTCCTGTCTCACTCATCGCATCATCTATTATCAGAGTTCAGAGGCGACGGCATCAGGGGAAATAAACGTCTTAAAGGAAGAGGGGGAAATGCTGGCTTAAATTGCAGCTTTAAAATTCTCTGATTAGAGTCTTCATCGCTGGAGATTGTCATTGAAATGAGCTCAGGCAGAACGGGATTAAAGACTACTTGGTCTCTCTTGTGAACCTACTGTGTGCTGTTTTTTTTTTTATGCCACCCTGTAAAATCTGGCTCTGCTTCTCAAAGAGCCGTATCATTTATCCCTTGCCACATTTTCAGCTTAGACATCCTTGTTTAGAAAGTAGGGGATTTCCATCTAACTGGTGTGAAGATATGGTGCATTCATTTGCACCATCTGTCCTACACATTTTTTTCTGTCTTCAGCTAAACATTTCTAAGAAAAGATAATCATGTATTGCTTTAATAGTTTGTTGCTCTTGGAGATTTCATGTGTTTGTGTTTTCATTTTGTATTAATGAGAAATTGCTGACTCACTGGCTTCTGTGGCTCTGTGGGTTTAAAACAGAAATTGGTGTTACTCACAGCTGTTTGGGGCAGTGAGGGACTTTAAATGAGGTGTTACGGGAAGCCTGGGGCCCTGGACAGGGAATTTAAAATGAGATAATGCAGCTGATGTCTGGGGGTCTCTTAGGGGCCCTGAGAGGCTTGTGTTCAGATGAAATGGGTGCTGAGTGATTCTAATCTAGACCCCTAAAAAAACGTGACATCTCAGGACTAACTTGTGCATTTTAGACGAGGACAGAATAGGTGATGCTGAGAGCTGTTGGTCCATGTTCTGTATGGATGATTTTGGATTAATTTAAGTTGTTTTAGGAAAGAAATAACACTTACTTTTCCTTTGTGCAGTAGATTAATAGAAAATACATTTTAAATGTTAAAATAACAAGTATTTAAATATCATAAATTGATATTTTAAGAAATATTAAAAAGTATATTTTATTTAAAAAAATATATTATATATGATTCACCCCTTGTCTGTGTTCACACCAACAGATGATGTCAGACTGCAGTGTAATACACAAACAAAAAATGTATTTAGCAGCAGAAGACATTCAGTAAGCTGCTTCTTCTAAAGAAATGTTTCCCCTTTGATTTACTTTCTGTCATTTATCATCAGCTTCACACTCACATTTACTTCTTGACACTCACTCTGCCCATATCTCCCTTTTTTCTGGTGTTATGTGAGTTTTGGATACATGATAAATGATAAAAAAATGAATGTCTTTTTTTTTGTATCGATTTACTCAGATCATACTGACTAAGTTTGTGTGTAAAAGCATATATGTCAGCTTTGAAATGTTCGTGAGCATGTCACATGTGTGTATGCATGTTTATGCACTTTATTTTGGATGCTAGACCACAAAACATGTCATAGTTTTGCCCACTGATTCTCAGCAGAGAAACTTCTGGCTTCTGTAGAAATTTCTGTCTTTCTGGCAGATGCCCAGGAGACCGGCTGACGCTGCCTGTTTACTGCTCTAAACACAAATGCACAAAGAAAGTAACATCCCTGATTCAAAAACACAAATATGCCCCATGTTATTATGGATTCAATTCCTGACCACCCCCCCCAAAAAAGCCCTGTGGTATTTGAATATGTTTACACCCTTTAACCGCGTGTGTACTTTTATTTGGGTCAAAAAAGTTTGAAATGCTGTGGGTGTAACTCAAGCAGTGTACAATACAGTGCTGTTCTGAGAGCCACTAATGCTTCTATTCAACCTTGAAATAGACCCTTTAAATGTAAGTTTGGATGAGTCACAAGTGAAAACAATGTGTTTCTGTGAAGCCACTTCTTTAAGATTAGGCTATGTCAAGACTATGTCAAGTTTTAATCTTTCTCGAAAATGTTTACTTTTTCATTTGCTGGATTTGAAAAGCCATTGTGTTATTTTCTAACGAGTTATATTGTTCATCTTCTCATCGAGCCTTTTTTTTTAAAGATACCGTTTTACCCTTACAAAAGAGTCAGACTTTCATTTCATACAGTAGCTTTCATCAAGTGCTTCACATTCCGACACTCAACACTGTCTTTATAGCCTGACTACGTCAGACTTCGTACTTCCGCTCAATTTCATTTCGCTTCTGTACTCAGTCTGAGACAGCATAATAGCTTTCCGTTTTCCTCCGGCCTGAAAACAGCCGGCCAATCAACGAACAGAGGGCGGGCTGAGAGCCGTGACGTAGACACTGATTGTACCGTGGATGCGTAGATTTACTTCACATAATCTGCAAAAGTCGTTCATAGCCATGTTCACTCCGGTATTTCGCTCGATGGTTTTGTTTTCGCATCATACATGTGTTTACAGTGGAAGTTAGATGCGGCTGAGCATGCGCATAACAGACGCCATAACCAAACGTTATGTGATTGGCTTACGGGTAACCAATGATTTTAAACTTCAGACAAGCGCCCCCCCGCGAGAAAGAAAACGCTTTTCAATTATGCCATGCCAGACTCTTTCTACGAAGCAAAGTGAAGTAGCAGAGTTTGGTATTACCAGGCTACTGTCTTTATGCTTTGTGATAATAAAATCATTTTGAGTTTTAGTGCAACTTATTTTAATTTGTAGACAGTCCTATAACAATATCCGGCTATTTATTGAATACTACTAAGTGGAACTTCAAGGCCATTGTACCCTGATTTAGAAAATAAAGTGCAAATGTATTTGAACTGTGCTAATTTTTTTTTTTTTTTTAAGCCAAAGTAGTATTTGGTTAATAATATTTCGATAATTGGACACAATATTAGGAGTAAAAAAAAATTGTGCACCATAATCTCTGTGATTTGCTAGCATTTCTTGTAAAGAGATGCACATGCACTGCTGGGATTCTGTGTTTAAAGACATGGTCTTGTGGTTCCTAAACTGTAAAACTTAAATTTACCGTAAATTTACCGTAAAATACTGGCAGCTGGGTTGCCAGCCACATACTGTATTTTTACAGAACTAGTACTGTAAACAGCATTTACAGTATTGTACTGTAAAACATTATACTGTAAATTTACAGTAGAATACTGGCAGCTGGGTTGCCAGCCACATACTGTATTTGTACAGCACTAGTACAGTAAACAGCATTTACAGTACTTCACTGTAATTACCAAATACAGTATACCACATACTTTTACAATATTAAACTTGTCTACAGCAATAAATTGTATTTTTACAGGGAATACTGCTTTTATTATAATTAAAATATTATACTTTAAGGTTTCATAAGAGTAGCCACACTAGGAAAAAGAAAACAACATTTTCTGGGTTTTAAAACATTTATTTTGGTAAAAAGCAAAGATCAGAAAATTGCCTTCTGTGAACATGTTGGCTGAATTTTTTTTAAACATAAAAATGCACCCTTTCTGAATAGAAGTATTAAATTATTTATTTTTGTTTAAAAATGTCATTGAAATTCACTCATAAAGAGTCACACATCACAGCTTCAAAATGTCAGATGTAAATCCAGGGCGAACTATAGCTGTTTCTGAAGGGCAAGCTCCAACAAGAGCTGGCAAACTCAAGATCATACACATTAATGCCTGACAAACTATGGGGGTGGAAGTTCATTATAAACACCCCGCCAATCTAACACCGAACATATGGACACAAGGGTGATGATGTTTACCCGATGGAAAGAAGGAACTGGCTTTTAGTCTTTTTCATAGACTCTGACTTTTAATGCACTTCATATAAAGTTATCTTTTTTTCCCCTTAATAACAAACATAGTAACATCTGGAGTAAACATGTTGGCTGAATTTCTTACACCCTTTCTGAATAGAAGTATTAAATTATTTATTTTTGTTTAAAAATGTCATTGAAATTCACTCATAAAGAGTCACACATCATAGCTTCAAAATGTCAGATGTAAATCCAGGGCGAACTATAGCTGTTTCTATAGAACTATAGCTGTTTGAAACGGCAAAATATCCAATCAGACCGTATTTGCTCGGCCAGGCTCCAACACCAGCACACTGTGGGCATGTGTCCGCTCAGCCATTATCTAATGTATCTGATTGCCAGTTCTGTCTTCTAGACCTTCGAGCGTCAGACTCTGTGAATAGAACGAGGTGTGTTTGTGTATGTTTTTCCTGGACTATACAGAGTCCACATGCCTCCACATGGGCACCAGACCTCTTCATTTGAACTCTCACTCTTCTTTTTCTCATTTCTCATATGACCTGAAACATGCGTTAAAGTCAAGAAAATGTTTATTGCAGCAAACGGATGGGATTAAATACTATCATCATTCACAGAAAAAAATATAACAAAACATTTCACGTAAAAGGTCCATTTAGCCTTTCTCTCTTTTGGGGGTTTATTTCCTTTGGCTCTGAAGGTCTGCATTTCACATAGTTTTTCTTTCTTCCAGAATAATTAGTCTTTTGCGGTGCTCAAGAGTAAAATATACGAAGTGCTGTGGACCGCTTGCCAAAGTCAACTCCACGAGCAGTTTGTGGAGGAACACTAGAACATTTGTAGGCTGTAAACTCACAGGGAGACGGTGTCTGAACTTCAGAACGCCAAACGATTGGCCTCATCCTCACACCCAGCACAAAAAAAGACTGATGATTTAATCATAACGTTAGTCATAACTTAGCTGATATGCCTCTCCTTTTGTTTTCATTACCCTGATCTGGCTGCACCGCAGCGTATCGTTGTACGCACTCTTTTTGTTTTTGATGGCAGGCTGCGTGGATTGCGGTTCACTTTTCAAACAGTTGTCCACTATACAGTGCCCAGATTCAAGAGCTTAATTGAGCATTTGTTTAATCAGTGCCTGTGCCTGAAACAAAGCATTTATTTCTAATCAGACGAGACATTCAATTTCGAGAGAGTGGCTGAAAGTCAGAAAGCTTAGACAGTATTTTCTGGAAAATAAGTCGCACATGACTATACTGTCACATCGGGTCGAAATGCATGCATTTAGAGGGGAAAAAAAACAGACAAGTCACATTGTGTATATAAGTCACATTTAATTATTGCATTTAAAAAAAAAATTATAATATACTGGTAAATGAAACCAAATTGTTATAAACACTATAAACATGGTATTTTAAACTACCAGCGTGCGGGAAATGCGCTACACAAATAAACTTAGGATCACTTACCTCTGTTATTCAGCACAAATCCAAATGTGTGCACTTTTCCAAATGGGTACATGCTTGACATTATGTGTGCTTTGGGACTTTGGGATAAAAAAAGGGACTTAAATTCCGGAAAATCTTGACATCTTAAGTTTTAGACTCCTTACTGTTAGAACCTGAGTATCGCATTTGTTATATTAAAGCTATCCTGTTTTAAAAATCTCTTCTATTTGAACCCCTAGACATCTGTGTTTTATTTATTTTTCATTTTCAAGGCACACTGAAATGTTTCCTGCAACTTCTGCTCCATTGCTTGATTTGTGTATGTTGTCTTGTCATTTGCTCTCTTCGGGAAACGAAGCATAGCGGTGATCTCATGTTGTTTGTTTGTTCCTTTGTGTACTCTTCCTGCAACTCTGAAGAAATGATATGCAAATCCATTCTGGTCTCTTGATCTCGGTTTATTAATTCCTGTTTCTTTGTTTGTTTGCTGTGGACTTTTTCTTCTTGGTTCTTTGAAGCTGTTGAGGGGGAAAGCCATCAGACTGAAAATATACACAACCAAAAATGAAAGGAAACATTATGAGCAAACAAACTATAGAAGAGACAGATGAACATAATAGAGTAACTAAGACAGTGAATCTCAAATATGAGCCATATCATTGTGTCTGGTCATATAAACAGTCTAGATCCAATGCTTACTGCAGTCCAGCAAGTGCCAAGCGGATATTGTAAACACATGTGCTCTTCCCGTCAGGACCCTTGTCCCTACTGAATGCTGAAGGCTGGTTCCCAGAAACAAACCCCACGTTGGTGTAAATCTCAGTCGATCCCCTTTGTTTCCTTCTGTGTGTGACCTGTTGACAAAACTAGGGCTGGGTGATGAATTGAATTCACTGGTTTTGTTTGTGATTTAAAATTGAGCAACATTGTGATTTTAATATATGCTTATATGCTCATTAAGTTTCCTAAAGACTCATTAGACTAGTTTTGTGATCTAACAAGTGTGAATATTCTCTGATTTAAACTTAAGCAGCAAAAAAGTTGGTGTCATTCACTTCTATGAATCGGTTCAAACTTAATATTAAATTTTTTCTATATAATACCAATATATAATATTGTATAATAATAATGTTTTAGTAAACTATATGTTAAATAATAAATAAATACTGTCAAAGTTACTTTAAAAACAAAACAAATTCAGAAACATTGACGTACATAATCGTTCAAAGTTTGGGGTCAGTAAGATTTTTTTAAATCAATTAATACTTTTATTTAGCAGATGCATTAAAAAGTGACAGTTAAGACATTTATAATGTCACAAAAGAAATAAATGCTGTTCTAACTTTCTATTCATCAGAATCCTGAGAAAAATGTAGCACAGTTTCCACAAAAATGTTAAGCAGCACAATTGCCTTCAACTTTGATCATAATAAATGTTTCATGAGCACAAAATCAGCATATTCGAATGAATTCTGAAGGATCACGTGACACTGAAGACTGGAGTAATGTCTGTTTTAGGACATGGCTTAGGGGGTAGTATGTTAGATTTAGGATTAAGAGCTAATTACAAAAAAAATCTGTAGTGTCAAGTTGATTGGTCCACATCAGGAAAAGGCTAAATTCCATTATAAGAAACAAGATGTTAACTAAGTTTACTGGCCACAAATATGCAGCTGCTGCTTTTCTTCTACACGTCCTCAGGCAGCAGAAGGAGAATAATTATACAGCAGCAGAAAAGCTGATATAAAACTGCTCACCGTTTTGTTTTTCTCTCTCTCTCTCAGATCAACCTCAGGCACGGTCTACACCCATACACCCCTCGCTAGCTAGCTCGACCGAATCGGCGGCGCTGCTGAGGAGAGACAGCAAGCCACACAGCAATGGGGTCAGAAACGGAACCTATTCACGAGCCACCTCCTCGTCCTCCTCATCTTCATCCTCAGCCCATAAAAACCCCAAGAAGCTGCAGTCGAACCCATCCATCAACAGTCAGAGGAGCAAAGGTAGCTCCAAATCCAACAGCTCCCAGATCCCCACAGAGGCTCAGGATGGTGAGGCAGTCATAAGCCGTGATTGTTTGTACACATTTCTTTCACTTGCACAGATAAGCATCACTAGCCTGCAAGTTTTTTTGTTGTGACTAACTTTCTTTGCTGCGTCCAGATTGCTGTGTCCACTGCATCCTGGCCTGTCTGTTCTGTGAGTTCCTCACACTGTGCAACATCGTGCTGGACTGCGCCACTTGCGGCTCCTGCGCATCAGACGACTCGTGCTTCTGCTGCTGCTGCTGCGCTTCAGAGGAATGTGGCGACTGCGACCTGCCCTGTGACATGGACTGCGGCATCATCGACGCGTGCTGCGAGTCTGCAGACTGTCTGGAGATCTGCATGGAATGCTGCGGCCTGTGCTTTTCCTCCTGAGACTCCCATAGGGGGCGCTGCCTCGTTCACTGTTTTGAGACCTGAGAAGAAACAAGCAAAGAAAGACATCAATGATCTGGAGTGGCCGCAAACCTAGTTGGAGTTGTGAGTTACAGTCTAGTAGCTTTCTTTTGAACTGTCTTGCTATGAACTGTTTCTGTTTAAAATGTTTTGTCGAGTCTATATTGGCATGATGCTGAATACAAATACATCCAGAAGACTTATGAGGCCACTGATAAAGGTCCAAAAAACATTTTTTGTAAATGTCAGTGTTTGTTACTTATTTGAAATCGTCTTAGTGCCAAGATTTTGATAAATGCACAATCTAGTGGTTTAAGAATTCCACAATAATGCACACCATAAAAGAGCTTGAACTGCAACTCAGATCTGTTTTAGAAAACAATGGAGTCTCCTAAAAACATTCCGACGTCGAGTTCTCAAGGAAGACGTATCCAAAGATCACATACACTACCGCTATTTTTTAAATGGTAATCCTAAATATCACCTCTCAGTACGACCACATACTGTAGTACACTGGTGTAGTCCTCTGAGGATTACAAAAGCCATAAAATGTGAGTGTGAAACTCATAGATGTATGCGAGCGGGAGAAAGATGTGTGTATTTAATATATGCTGCCATTCTACAGTTTTATCATAGATTGTATATAAACGTGAAGAGAATCCTGTCCGTCTCTACATTTGGTCCTGTGATGTTTTTATCCTCTCTCTTTCTAGCATTTTCACTTCATCAATCAATCTTCTTGCATACTGGAATATTATACTGTAAACCATTGTGAATTGCTTCGTATTTTTTTCCCAATGTGAAATGTCTGTCTTGTTATTCCAAAACTTTCCATTTAAATCAGTTGTGTGAATTTAAATGTTAGTTTTACGTATCTACCTATTTTGTTCCGATGTAGTAAATGCCTAGCATTATAGCAGTATTATTTTATCCTTTCAAAAAAAAAAAAAAAAAAAAAGAAATCTAAAGCAGAAGGTGATCTAGAGGTAGTCTTGATAATCAACACAGCATAATTCATACCATAAACAGTACATAATCATCTTACAGAAAGCAATGTAATGCATTGATTTGAATCGTTTACATTTTAAGAACATGTTTCTATTGTTGCTTGCAATAAAACTGGAGGTAGAAAGGATTTTTAACTGGACAAGAGTGTAAAACAATGGAATAAAAGAACAGGATAAAATAAATCTATCCCTGTCATATTTGATGTTGTATCTTTTGTATGGTTGTTTTGTTATTTGATAGAGAGGCATCCAGTTCTCTTGCATCAGAGTTCAACCACCAAAATGTTTTTAAAAAGGGGGTTTCAAAGTTGCCCTCTGTACGTAAAACTTTTCAAGAACGCAAAGGAAACACTTCAGTTTTAAGTACATCATTGTCGTGTAAACGTATCCCAAATCAGGTAGCCCTAATAAGTTACATTTTGTTCAATCTTATTTTATTATTAATTAAAATGCTAAAAAAAAAAGAAAAAAGATGTATAATATTAAATTGACAATATTGTTGAGAGAGGTACCAGAGGTGCATTTTAAATTAGATAGGAGGGCCTTTGAATATTGCCTTTGGTCAAAAAGGTCCTTTCATGCTGGGAAGTACATCAGTTCTCTAAACGGTGTCTGCTTTATTTGCTCATAACCGAATCACATTGTCCCTATTGGCATCTTGTTAGCATTTGTTACGCATAATCCTCATATTTTCATACTGCTGCATGGACAGGCATTGCTTCCAACCTCTTTTCTGTTGCCCAAGAAAGCTCTGTGAGGTTTGGGCAACAGAAAACAGTGTGGTTTAATAGGCTCTAAAAGAGCTGCCAAAGTCGTTGAAGAGGAATGTCTGTTCCAGGCAACAGTGCAATATGTGATAAGACCTTCTCTGTTACATCTCTTGCTCACTTTGCCTTTCTCTCTCTCTCTCTCTCTCTCTCTCTCTCTCTCTCTCTCTCCTTGTTTTTTTCTCTTTCAAGTGTATGTTCTATAAATATGGTTGTGGGTGGTAGATTCTATCCCTGGTTGAGTTTTAACCACACACATCTATAGATAGGGAGTTCACAGTTTTAACCTGGTGGTCAGAGCTCTGGTCTCTAAATGTTTGCATGAAACCGAGGAGCCAATCAGTCGAGAGGAAAGGTTAAACATATTTTTGAACATCTGCGTCTGTTTTGAGGAATCCAGTGTCTTTATACACAATGCATTTGTACAGTTTCTCGTTTTCTCACGAGCGTATTCATTCTCGGACACAAATCCTGTCCAGATATTCTCACAATTCAGCAACAGAGGACAAGTGGCTATTGAATATTAACTATGAAATTACAAAGAGCGCATTATAATGGAGGTTAGGGGGTCGCCAGCTGTGATGAAAATCCTAGATTAATAACCCTGGCGTGAAAACGCCACTGAACTCGAGCTCTGAGAAAATTCTGATTCTCTTTTCTTTCAGAAGTCACAAAGATGCCAAACAGAAGACATAGTGTCTGTTTTATTAATGCAGGGGTCAACAGCGGACATATTTCCATTGTTTTTCCAAGTAGTCCAGTTCATGCTGCGAGTTTGACTGTTTTATGAGAGTGAACACTTTATCATGACTTTTTTTTACTTTTGTTCACAAAATCTCCAATTGCGGTTTTAAAAAATGCAATTGAGAATTTTTTGTTATTTTTTTTATTTTTATTTTTTATCTGCAGGTTTAGTGTGCTTGTTTGTAGAACTACACAACTTGGCCCAAAGTTGTATGATTGTATATCAATGATTAAATAATAATTATTATTACCACTACTACTAATATATATATATATATATATATATATATATATATATATATATTGGAAATAACATTTATATATATATATATATATATATATATATATATATATTGGAATTATATATATATATATATATATATAGGAAATAACAAATAACATTGAAAATGATATTTTTATTTCCAATGTTAAACAATCAAGCTTTTATTTTGTTGGAAAAACTATAGGAAGCCCTTAAAGCTTCTCTTTTGTTGACAACAGCCAGTTTAAGTTTGGGAAGACAGTTGGCTTCTCTGAGACATGGAAAACACTGGATCATGAGCTGTTCGCGTGTACGGCTGCGTAAATATGATATTTTACTCGCATTTGACACGGATCAGAATTTGTTGCACACGTGTACACACAAAAATCCGCACGAGATCCGATTTTTCCGCATCCGTTCTGAGCCATAATGTGTTTTTAAATCAGATACATATTCGATATCTGGACATCTGACCACGCACACGCATAAACATTCAGGAGCATAGAAACTGTTTCAACATCTGCCCTGTGTATTTTTAATATAAAATGGCTTCGCTACTGAAAGCTATGACGGCTATTTCTCAGCTATGAGGTGATAACTTCATATGATAACTAGCTGTTTTTGTAAATAAACTAACAAGCTTTACTATTACATACAGACGCACGCAGGTAATTCACACTCACATTCCCTCTCTCTTGTTAATTTCTTCCAGTTCATTCAAATAAATGAAATCTCACCACGCTCCTAAAATAACAAACGAAAATTACCATTATTAGGGTCAACCATGTCTCATAGTAAAGAGATCACCAACAGATTCATTTTGGGTGGGGATTAATATAAACACAGATATAGGATACCAGTCCTGTCTAAAGTGAATGTAAACAGGCGGGACAAAAAAATCGGATATGGTCAAAAGATCAGATTTGTGCATGAAGACCTGCAGTGTAAACGTAGCCTAAATGAACACAGTGCCATGCTTCACTCTGAAACATGCAGCGCATATATTTATATAATTAAATTGCAGACTGCAATTTGATAATTGCACTAAGCCATTTATTCCGTTTTCTTCTCGGTTAATCATGCAGCCTTAGTTCAGAGTGTTAGTGAAGTGTTTAGAGGATACTATAGAGCACTTAACAGTAATGCCAGTGAAACAATGGTCTCCTTATTTTTCACTCTGCTCATCCAAACCAAACCGGATCAAATAGAGGAATGTCGGTTATACTTAATGCATCCGGCCTCACTAATCAAACCAACAGCAAATGTATATCTAAGAGAGTAAAATAAATGTTTTGCGGAGAGAGTGGGTATATTCAGAGCGTAATATAATATATTGGTCAGGTTCTTTTGGTTTTTCTTAATGAGGACGGCTCTCAATGGAGCACATCTCTCTGTTTGGATTTCACTAATACCCAAGGTTGAGCACGATTGGTGGTTTTATGATCATTTTGTGGGATCCATGCACATGTACTAAACACGCAGAACCACAGTCACACATACCACACACACACACAGACAGACAGAGGGATCTGTGCTGAAGAGGCCTGGTGAGTCACCAGATATGTGGGACCAGAGCCAGTTGCTCTCTCTACAGTGAAGCATCTTGTCCTCCCACTTACACACTCGACTCACAGGCCTGTCTTCAAGCCATCATTGTGTCTCAAACACACACAGTAGCGAGATTCACAATCACAAAAGCATGTGAATTTACAATAAATCATATTATAGAAACAATAATTGTTTATTTTCTCAAAAGGGTCTTTTTTTTTATTCAACCACAATTTTATTTTTTAAATTGATCATTTTTACCATTTAGTCTAAAATTAATATATTTAGTCATTAAAAATATTTTGCATTATTATTTTGTTGTTTAATCAATATCAGTTTATTAACATAACCTTTTCTAACCTTGTTATATTCTGTCCCAACCTTTTACTTTAAGAAATAAGAAATGTCTATATTAAATGTACTGTTCAAACGTTAAGGCAATACTTTTTTCAGCAAGCACGCATTAAATTAATCAAAATAATCAAATTAATCATTTTTTGAATATGGTTTCCACAAGCACAACTGTTTTCAACATAGATAATAATAAGAAATGTTTCCTGAGCACCAAATAAGTATATCAGAATGATTTCTGAAGGATCATGTGACTCTGAAGACTGGCGTAATGATGCTGAAAATTCAGCTTTGCTTCACAGGAATAAATTTTTTTTTTTTAAAGCATAAGAGGCAACATTTGGAACAGTAGTGTATTGTTTACAAAAATGAAATCCACAAATTTACTATATTCTTAATTCCAAAATAATAAAAGCTTTTTTGTTTTTACTCGTCACACATGCACACATTACACCCATGTAGACAATAATCAGATCCGCCAACGCAAAAATATTCATGACTGCGTTACATATATATATTATTCCAAACTGAAGCAGTCAGGAAAGCACAGCTGCTTCAGCACGACACATCACATAAATGTGCTCAGAATTACTTCACACACAATAGAACTTATTACAAGAAATACACCCGAGAAGAAAATTATTTAAAATGAAAGGGAAATGTGTATTTTATTGTGGCTCCTATAAACTCCCTCAGCCTGGCAAAAGTGATGGATTTGATTGGGTCTGGATTTGTTTAACTTGCACAATGAAGCTTGAACATAACATGACGGACTGAAATGGCCCCTTAAGGACTCACTTCTGCGCTTGTGTTCAATTTACTTCCAATAACAGGTAAATTGGCTTATGGTGAAACTATTAAGTCTGGACTGGACGTTTGGACATTGACATAACTTCCTATTGTTTATACTGAAAATGAATGACATCGAATCTAATCCCTACCAAATAGATGAATTTCCCATGGCACCGCGTAGTAGCACTACTTCAGAAAGAAACATCAGATCTGAAAAGTTCTTATTGAGAGCTCAACTTCCTCTCTAATGACCTCGGCAGAGAGAACAAGAGATGCTCTTGTGTTCGACGAGTTCTGCAATGTCATAAAGCAATGAATATGAAGGAATTTGCCTAAGGAAATCATAAGCTTTTGTAACATGCCTCTTTTGCTCTCTCTCCCTCCCTTCATGGTTGTGTCACTCTCAGTTTGTTTCTGAAGTTCTGCGGTGCACTGATGCCTTGATCAGAAACACATGTTGAGCACAATGCTTCCCTTTAGACCCAGCAAACAATGAGGCGGCTTCTGCAGCTGAGGCTTCAACGTCAGCAGAAATACGTCTTCGCCTGGTCAATCCAACACATTTTTCTCTGATAATGCCAACGGGCACCGCACAAACACTTAAATGTAATCAAAGATGATAATAAGATGGAATTTCACCCTTTCGATTTGCTCTAAAACAATCATTTCAATCTGGAGAATGTGATTCAGAGCGAAAACCAGTCTTTATGAAACTCTGGTGATGCCTTGATGATGGTTTTTTTTTTTCTTTTCTTTTTTTGATATGTAATCATCATATATCTTTATAGATGCATGACAGAAAGATTAATCAACCTATCCAAATAACCACGATGGGAGACGGATTGCGGAATAATGAATCAGTTGATGAATGCCCAGATATATTCGTCCTCTTTTAATTGAAGTTTGGTAGTTGGACAATGGGGCTACGTGACTGCACAATAAGAGCAGGGGGATAACAGTGGTTTGAAGATGAAGGGGGAAGATTATTTCCGGTGGACTGGAGCAACCCAACACTGCAAAGTTAAATTAAAGGCAGAATTTGCACAACAGATGGGGGGAGTGCAGTCAGACGAACAGAGAGGAGGGACCGGATGGGTTTAATGACCTCTCCTCTGTGTTGATTCAGCTCTCGCATCAGACCCATGCAATTAACAGCCATATCCATCCCTTCGGCTTTTTATTTAATCAAAAACCAGTCTCAAGAAAGAAAGAAAGAGAGAGAGAGAGAGAGAGAGAAGGGGAAAAAATTAAGAAGCGGGAAAAAAATTAAAAGATGGATGAGATTACTGTAAGTGGCTTTAATAATGAACCTGCCATACATACAGTGAATATTAGAGATAATGCAACAATGAGATGAGTGTAAGGAAGCTTATGGAGTTCAGTGACGTTCTGTTCACTAAATGCAACTTTAAACGTTTCTCATACAAACACCTCAAAATATCATTCTAAACAGGAATTTTGTTTATTTGATTTAAAAGAGAACCATGCAAAATAAAATAACTGTATGTATGTATATACAGTTAATATATATTAGTGCTGTCAAATCGATTAATCGCGATTTATCGCATCTAACATAAAAGTTTTTGTTCACATATGTGTGTATTACGTATATAATCAATTTGACAGCACTAATATATATATTTCTTATATTTGTGTTTTTATTTATAAATGTACTTTTGCACAAAAAACAATATTTTAAAATATTTTTAAGTATTTCTTTCTATTCACTAAAGACATTTTATTTTACTTCAATGGGGCCGATATTTTTAGATCACATGACCAGTTGAAATCTACTCACTTTGCATCCGTCACAAAGATGAAAAAGATGAAGATGAGAATCCACAGGTTCCAATACGAAATGTCTTAAACTCAGGTAAATACATAATGCGTAACACAAACACGATTAACAAGCGACCACTGGGAGTGAACAGCGAGGAACTTAAATGCCTGGAGGTATCGAACTAAATGACAAGCAGCTGTGAGAAGAATCAGTGTCCATAGAAGCTAATGAGTGGCGGGAAACAAAGACAAAGAAACACATGACAAGTGAAAACAAAACTAAAAGCCCTTGAAAATTAAAATTACTGAACAGAACAGTGACAGTATCAATAACCCTTCTGGCATTGGACCCAATTGCTCAAAGAATAAATGAATCTGGCTTACACTGTGTCTCACCGGACGCGAGCGGAGAGACGCGACAGAAGACAATAGAAACCATTATAATGAGCGAAGCTGTCTACACTGGATGTGGCGTGACACTACAAATCTCTGACAGTAAACTTATGCTCCTTTCTATTTCTGACATACTTCTGACACTAAGAACAAATGGATTTGCAATGATGGCTTTGTCGCATTCAGCGTAGACAGCCTCAAGCTGTTGTGGCACTTGTTACTGTGAATAGTCGCTTCTACAATGGCATCGACAGCTGAATAGCATCAGTAACTAAAAAAAAAAAAAAAACGTTTGTGTGCATCCGAATCACTAGGTGTCAGTATAATTTGACCGGTGCAACAAACACAATATTAGTGCCTAGTCTTCTTTTATGGTAGAGCATTGTAATATCTGAATGTGTTGAGGATGCTTTAATGAGCTGATGAAATCCATTAGAAAATCCCTCTCAAAATTGCATTGAATTTTATAAACTGATTTATTTGAAGGAATAACATTTTTATTATTATGCATTAAGTTTTTACATCCACAAAGATCTCAAGGCATTAAATATGAAGTCTGGTGTGTATTTCTGGCGCTGGGTTATGAAAAGGAGGCAGTGGTGTAAAAACAGACAGAACAGCTTTGATCTTGGTGGGTGGGTGTCCTCTGATGTAAGGTTGTCTGCTTCACAAACTTCCTCTCAGTGTGTCTGCCGTTAACAGACGTGGATGTCTGCGACAAAAATGCAGTTCAATAAGCACCCTGCTGTTTTATTATACCGTTACGCAACTGCTGGTCAACAGCCAAAAGCAGCGCGTCTGACTGCATCAGCAAATGTAGCAACACCGGCACCTGGTGCTTGAGTGCCCCCGTGTCCCGAGTGCAGTGCCCTCTTGTTCTGGACCGCCCTAATGGACCCTTTTCACATTTATAGGGTTCTCAGAAGCGGAAGTCTTAGTTGGGTAAACTTCTCTAGTGGTGAATGGACAGCAAATATCATTTTTGTATTCCCATTTGCTCCTCCAACAGCAAAAGAAAAAGTCCACGAAAGGGATTCCACAAATTTTCAAAAGAGATTCGTAATATAAAATATAGGGATATTGATTACAGCAGAATGAGAGAATGATGTGAAATCTGGTGTCATTCTCTCAGATGTTATATTAAGAACTCATGCAGCAGTGTTGACACAAAGTATAGCATTATAAATACACTCTTTTGTTTGCATACATATATATATATATATATATATATATATATATATATATATATATATATATATATATATATATATGTATATAGTTTGAGGTCGTTAAGATTTCTTAATGCATTTATTTAAACAGATTTAAAACAATTGAACATTTTCTACAAAAACAGATTTCTACTAATGTAATTTTTTCCTGTGAATTTTCAGCATCATCACTCCTCAGTGTCAAATGATCCTTCAGAAATCATTCTAATATGCTGATTTGATGCTGAAGAAAGATTTTATTATTATAAATGTTGAAAATAGTTGTACTGCTTAATATTTTTGTGGAAACTGTGGAACAGCATTTGAAGTTGAATGTCTGGTAACACTTTATTTTACAGTGTCCTTGTTACATATGTTACACTTACCATAGTTATAACAGTAAATTATGCATAATTACATGCAACTAACCCTCAACCAAATCCTAATCCTACCCTAACCCTATATGTAGTTGCTTAATATTACTCAGTACTTAAATATATAATGACACTGTAACAATGACACCTTCAAATAAAGTTTAACCGAATGTCCTTTTTTTAATCAATCAAATGTTTTGAATTAATAATAAATAAATAAAAGTCATACTAACCCCAAACTTCTGAACGGTAGTGAATTACAGAAGACTATGCAAAGTTTAAAATGATCATCAAAGACCAAGCCTGACCAAGTTATCAAAATGGAATCAGCAACTAATGCAAGACGACTGATCATTTATTTGCTTTAAATAACCAGTACTGTAATCACTGTACTGCAATCTCATATGGTATCGTCCCCTCAAAAGTGTGCTTTGTGAGAGTCAGGGATGGGCAGTATTTCAGATACATGTATTTAAAATATGTATTTGAAATCCAAAATACTATTTTGTATTTTAAAGCCTTTGGAAAAAATCAAATGTAATTTGTATTTAAATACATTTAAGATGAGTATATTTGTATTTTCAAAATACATAAAATACTTTTTGCCAGTCAACCTCTTTATCTAAACCTCTTGATTTTGTGCATCAACTAGTTCAGACATTCACTAGCTCAGCATTGGATCAGCGATTTTTTTTTTTTTTGGAATAAGGTGAGAATGTCATGATACTTGTTGATTAAAGTTAAAATAGTGCATTATTCATTTCAGTTAACATGAAAGAATAAAAGAGCACAGACAAGTGGGAAAATAGCGTAAGCCAATCAATCTTGACCGGTTGTTGATTTTTATCAGCTAGCTTGTCAAATGTGTTTAAAGCATTACTGCATGTTAGGGCTGGGTGATATCATAGCGATGATATAAAGTGTGAATTGATGGAACTTTTTCTAAATCGTTTACATAGATGGGCCTATTTGTGGGGTAAGCAAATTCATCCGTGCAGCTTTTAGTGGGCAGGAATTATTGGAACGTTGGAGTGGAAAAAGAAGCACTGATGAATGATACACCACAAAAATATTCAGCTTTTAGTTTTATTTTACATAAAAAATAATAATAAAATAATGGGTAAATAGTGTGAAATTAATCTAAATTAATTCTAATTTTAAATTTTAGATAAAACAAATAAACATAAAATTACTTAAAAAGCACTGGACTTAAAAAGCAACAACAACAAAAAAAATTAAATTCAGTTTATGCTGTGGAATCAAAACTGATATTGAGAATTGTGAAACCATGATATTGTTACTGTGAAGTAAAATTGAGATTTTGGTCAAATCGCCCATCCATATTCTTTGCTAGATAGCAGAAAAGGTTCCCACAGTTTTACATAGAGTATGAATTTTTTAATAGTGTTCACCATAATAGACTACATTGTAACCAGAAATAAGTATAAATGGCTGCTATTTTGCATAAGTTTATTTGTAATTGCCAGAAAGAAAGAAAGAATGACAGAGAGGGCAGAGATGAGGTTAGGAATGAAAAGTCAGTAGGCCTATGTAGTTTCTTCATTCACTGCGACCTATATTTAGTGTATTTTCAAAATACAAAATACTGTATTTGTATCTAAATACATTTTTTCACACAGTATTTTGTATTTGTATTTTAAATACATTCCCATGTATTTATGCCCATCTCTGCCCAACAGAACACAGCTTTTTATGTATCAGAGCTAAATGTCAAAGGGGTGCTAGGCAGAGCATGAAAACAGCCCCCTGTATAACCCACAGTGACTCAGTGCAGCTTGCTCAAATAAGGAGCACAGACCGTGGCCTTGTAGGACGTCGCAGCCCTTCATGGAGGCTTGCCACAAGTAAACATTTTTCAGGGCTAACTGGCTCTCTGATTTCACCTTGAACTCCAGCTCATCTTAAACACTTGGAGATTTTTGTCTTCTCTAATATTTACACATGCTTGATTTGAAATATTTCACTGTGCGAAATGCTCACCGGACTCCAAAATGGCAAACGAAATATACCAGGTGAGTCAAATTAGCATCTGTCTGGCTAGTCTGGCACACAGGCCGGCGCGTTGACTGGAGTGCTGGGTATTGATTCTGGAAGCGTGAGAATGAGTTCATTTCTTTCAGTCTTGAGGTCCCAAAACGGTCTGAAATTAAGCATGTATTTGCACAGCTTGGTGAAGATGTGTCTCAGATCAGCAGCATGTGAAGCCCAGCGCAGCGAGACCCGGAGCAGGTGTGTCTGCAGCGGGACAAAAGCACAATAGGAACCCAGGCATCAAGGACGCCCCTGGGAGTCTACAGGAAGAGGCTCCACATCAGTCAAAAAAAAAAAAAAAAACTTCTTTTAGGATGGCGGAGGAAAAATTTGAAAAATAATAAAACAAAGTACAGTTCAGTGACACCCTGTTCACGAACACACTTTCAGACGTTTCTAGATTTTATTTCATTTTAATTTAATAATTTATTATTACTATAATATATAATATATATTTTAAATATTTGTTTCTCACAATCTCACAGTCACTCTCCGTTCACTAATGCACCTTTAGACTTTAATTCAAATATACATTTAAAAAAGAAACTGTTATAATATACTATGTTTAATAAAATATATTTTCAATGTGTTTTTCATATACACTAAACACCTTAATTCTTACTTAAAAAAAAAAAATCATTTAAAAAGTGAAATATTTTTATATTTATGCAGAAGCATGACAATATTTTAGATTGTATTTATAATTGTAGTTTTACAAATACAATAAAAATTGAAACAAAAATGAAATATAAAAATAAACTAATAAAATGAAATGGCCCCTGGGACTCTAAAGTAAAAGGCTCCGCATAAGAAGAAAAAAAAATCCTGTTGCCTTTTCCTCCAGTCTTCTTTAGGATGGTTGAGGGGTAGGCATAAAAGACAATCATTTTTATTATTATTTTATTTTATTAAGTCCACCAAACTGCAGCATTTTAGTTTTCAGAAGGGGCCCGTCATGACTCTTGAGCACCCCTTCTATGTGCTCTCGTCCCTTTTCCCGAGCCTGCCCGGAGCAAAATTGAGGCATTAGTTCACCAATGTGTGGCGGACCACAAGGCCGTCCTTTGAAGAAAGCTATGAGGAAGGAAGGTTTGCTGAACTGATATCAGGGTCTCTCTTAATAGAAATCTCCACTTTATTACTCGCCCCCAAAATACTGCTCCCTCGTCTCAGATTTAGGGCTGCTGGGAGACCTGAAGTGTTCGGGTCATCCAGAGACTGGATGCTGTCACCCCATTGTTTTGCTACAGGCAACACGTGAATAAACAAAACGAGTGTAAATTGATTATTATTTAACAACATTTGCTTTTATTTACATAGAATATTCTATATGACACGTTAATATTTAAATATCTTCTAGTTTAAGAAGCTACTAAGTTCATACCGAATTCCACCCAGTGCCAGTCAAAGGGAAAGTTTAATGGTGATATCAAATCTTTGGGGCACATTCATTTTAAAGTATGATCAATGTCTAAATGGAAGATTTTGTGGGGGAAAAAAAGCAAATTGTAATATAGTGTAGAGCATGGCCTAAATATTGCTCTTTCTGGGAACAAATCTAATAAAATCATACCTTAATTTTATTAGTCATCTTAAATTTGAGAGTAACGTGGATGTGTGTGGAAAATGCTGATTGCTGGCATCTGTCCTTCTGGGCAAATAAATGAATGACAGCTGGCAAGTGGAAGCCAGGGCTAGAAAGACGGAAAAATGTCAGGACTCAAGTTTGCGCAAGAGAGATAAACACAAGTTTATTTCTCTCAGCCTCACGTGTCGAATTTCGTTCTGCATTTGGTACAATGCTGCCAGACTAAAAGTGCAGATTTGGCAAATGTTTCGGAAAATGTGGGCTTGATGATATTAGAAAGAACTACTGACATTGAACATCTTGTTAAACAAGAAAAAGTGTCACTAAAGGGCATCTGGAAAGCATCATCAGCGTCTTAGCCCATAAACTTGCAGCTAATGCTATCAAATGAATTGATAACTGAACCATTTTTACAAATTTTTGCTGATTGTGAATCGTAGCTGGAAATTAATCACAACTCCCTTTGCAATAATTCTGCAAGAGAAAATGTGACAGCCACAGTGAAAAATGGACAACCTATTAAAACATGACAGTGTAAACACAAACAGTACAGTAAATGAAGTTATCAATTTAACCCTTCAAAAGAAAGGTCTACAATGCTGCTTAACTTCATTATCTGTACTTGATAGCTACTATCGCACAAGGAAGTTCACAAAAGACCAGTCCATATTCTGTCTGTAAACTGATCCCATAAGCTTGCTTGCTTAGCTGTGTTTCGGGAAACGCATACACATGGGAAGGACTATTCATCTTGTAGGGCCATATAAGGACTAAGAAATTTCAGACTCAATTTTTTTTGGCAGTATTGCACTATGGCTATCATATGGCACAGAGTTACATTAATATATAACAATATATATATTGCAATTCAATAAATTACATTTTACATGGCCTTATAGTATTAGTAACTTGCATGGCCATAGTATTATGCAATATCATCTAAAATAAAACTCTGTGTGATACATCAGTATAATCAACTATTTAAAATCACACATGCGGTCAATAATGCTGTCACAAATGGTCAGAAGAGATGCAAAATACATTTATCACTTACACTATAGCCAAAAGTTTTAATGTTTTTAAAAGAAGTCTCTTCTGCTCAACAAGGCTACATTTACAACAATAAAAACAGTAATATTGGGAAATATTATTACAATTTAAAACAGCTGTTTTCCATGTGAAATGTTATTCCTGTGATCAAAGCTGAATTTTCAGCATCATTACTCCAGTCTTCAGTGTCACATGATCCTTCAGAAATCATTCTAATATGATGTTTTGATGCTCAAGAAACATTTATTATTATTATTAATGTTGAAAACAGTTATTTACATTTTTATTTCAGGATTCTTTGATGAATATAAAGTTCAAAAGAACAGCATTTATCTGAAATAGAAAGCTTTTGTAACAGTAAACACTACCGTTCAAAAGTTTGGGGTCAGTAAGAATTTGTATTTAATTTTTTGGGAGAAATAAATCAAATAAATCAATAATTGTATTCATCAAGGATGAATTAAATTGATTAAAAGGTACAGTAAAGACATGTATAATGTTGCAAAAGCTTCTATTTCAGATAAATGCTGTTCTTTTGAACTTTTTATTCATCAAAGAATCCTGAAAAAACAACACTGATCATTATAATGAATGTTTTTTGAGCATTAATCCGCATATTAAAATGATTTCTGAAGGATCATGTGACACTGAAGACTGGAGTAATGATGCTGAAAATTCAGCTTTGATCACAGGAATAAATTGCCTGTATAGAATAGAACTTGCATGAAGACGACCACCTTCCCCAATTCTCAAAACTCTGGAAAAGTCTTCAAGGTTGTCCAGAGGAGGAATGAGTAATGACAGCCATTGTCCAACTTCACATTAGAAATGACTCTATGGTATTCAGCACTATCTGGGGCAGGGCGAAGAACATATCCAATCTGTCCCTTTGTCAGGTGGGAATTAGGCTTTTCTCACCTCACAGAGAGAAGCTCCAGAGACCTGGAGGAGAGAGATAATTCACATACCTCCCCACCAGAAGCCCTGACCCATGATTGTCTCTCACATGGACAGTTCCAATGGATCAGAAAATCATCCTTAATCAAATTTATACCAAAAATGGCCTGCTTTTTTCCCTTTTTATCCTACATATCTTAAATATGATCATTTACTCTTTGCACTTGAAAATTACAGGCATAATTTAGCTGTTTGTGCGAGGCGTCACTGATGCTGATAGCAAATTAGTCGCAGCGCAGTTGACCAGAGGTTTTAAATTGGCCAGCGAGGGCATATCCCTACCTTTTAATGAGGTCTGTATTGTTGCGGATGTCAAGCCTCTTGAAAGGTAAGCCACTTTGTGCCAAACCTCACCCCTCCCCAACCGCGCTCTCGTTGGTTCAGGCTGAATGGCTCTGTGATGTGCGGTGCTCTAGTGTAGTACAGAAGAATTACTTTGTCTTATCTTCCAGTGGACAGGGGTGACCTTGTGGAGAAAAAGGAGAGGCAATTAATACGGCAATCACTTGTGCCGCTCAGTGAGTGCCTCGTCGAGTCCTCTCTGTTAACCTTTTAAGGGAACAGGTAAAAACAGCGGAAAAACAGGGTTTACGAATGCTCACCTTCACACTATTGTTGAGATCTCTGTGTGGTAGAGTTTCTGTTGTACAGGAATGGTGCTGTTGCAAGAGTAGAGCAAAGCACAATGTTCTAATAAATTAGTGTTATGAATTGCTTTTTTTTAAAACAGTGCAAAAATTATTTTTATAAATTATTATTTTTGGGCAAAAAATACACTATGTAACTTTTGCCCCTCTAGAGGTAAAAAACAATAACAAAAAAAGACCAATGTTTTGGTTGTGCTTCGACTCTGCGTGAATGAGCGGATGAATATGGTTATCCTTCTGCTCATAAAACATTCACTTGGTTTAAGAGATATAACCAGTTTAGATGGGAAGGATCTCAAGCTGACTAGCTAAAGATACTGTAGCTTTACACATTAATACACTGTACTTCCTTGAAAATAAATTCCATAAAAAGCACTACAACAACCATAATGAAATGACCCTTCACTAACACAATAGACAATGCTTTACAATGCACTCTGTTATAATGCACTCGTTTTAATAAAATAAAATCGCCATCTCTGAGTCGCTTTTACAACATTTCAAACCCCTCAGTTCTCGCCATCTCCAAAAAGCCAAGCCAATGTTGATTTCTCGAATTCTCTTTTTACCAGCAGACTCTTCTCTGTTTTATTTTTTTATTTTTTATTTTTTTATGGGTATTTCCCCAGAGGTTTGAGATTTAGCGGGTCAACTTTTCTCACTTGTGTATGCCACTATACATGCATCAAATTAGCCGGAGCAACTTTTCTCTATTTGCGGATATGACGAGGCACACATCAATGAGGTCTTAAATATATAATAGGCTTACCACAGTGAATCAGTGTAAGACAAAAACTAGTTTTGGAAGATGATTGATGATTTATTGATGATCATTTAAATTTCATTGATTTTGAACAAAGAAAAAAGTTACATAGTGTAGGGGAGAGCAGGGGCGAAAGTACCATTTTTCAGAAAAACATCATTTGAAAAGACAAATTTTAGACAGAGATATATTTTTTGCTGTGGTCAGTCACTCACAAGTGTGGTCTATCAATACCAGGGGGTATTTTGTAAAACTGTAGAATGAACGACTTCAGTATAATTTCACTCTGAACTTAAGACTGCTCATGTTACTTTCGACCCCGTCAGTTGGGTCAAAAGTAACACAACAATATACAAGCTAGATTTTTGTGTTACTCTTGTTTTTTTTTTTATTAGCCTAAATATACCTGAGTATGACCTTGTCAACATGTAACTGCAAACATATTTTGGCCTTTATCTTTGCAATGAATTTAATAAAAATTAAATGAAATTAGCATAATTTAAATTCTCAACGTAATGTAACAATAGTCATGTTTCCATCCAGCTGTTTTTATGCATACATTTAAAATGTGCATAAAACATCTGGATGGAAATCCTGCAAATTCATAGGTGGAGGTGGAAAAGCAATAAGGTATGGCTAAAACCTAAATGTGACTAGGGTAAATGGAAAATGGTGACAGAAATCAGCTGATTTAAATGTGATTTAAGATTTAAACGCCCTCTCATTAACATCTGGCTGAATCAGACCTCTATCTGTCTTTCTGACCCTCACTCTTGCCATATTCTGTTGGTATAATATGACATAAACATGTTTTAATAAATGCTGCAATACATAGAAAGTCACCACATTAGCAGCGGGACAAAAGAAACACTTGTTTTCACTATAGCGGGACAAAAGTAACAAGTGTTATTAAAAACAACAATTATTAAAAACAACATAATTTGACTGCACTGACACTACAGAGCTGCTTTATGGCTAAATTGAACTCATTTCATAATTGATTCACTTTACACAGTTATTAAACTGAACTAAATCAACACTGAAATTATTTTAGCAGAACGACACTATTGACTTTTTAGAGCTACTTTACAGCAGAATTATGTTTGTAACATTGATCATTGTATTCCTGTTTATTACTGTAAAGCTGCTTTGAAACAATCTTTACTGTATAAAATGCTATATAAATAAAGGTGACTTGACTTAACTTGGATTATTTATTTATCTTCAGTTTAACTATTTAGTACACTACAGTATAACTATTAAGTACTGTCACTGTAACAACGGTCTGCTGTTAAATGAAAAGGTGTCAAGAGACAAACAGAGAAGGAGCCGTTGTGGCAACAGTCATGGAATACTGAATACAGTCAGTCATGGGAAAGTAGTAATTTTCCAATTGCCAGATATACCCAATGCTGATTTAGATTAAAATGATCCATGTAATCTGTCATGTTCTCCATCTTTAATGCTGTTCAATCTCTGTTCCACTGTACTCCCCAAAATAAACACACTCTCTTATTCAACAGTCCCTAAGCGACACTACACAACACTAATCTCTGAATGCAGACAGCACAGATCAGGTATGCATCGGCAGACACCGAGATTATTCCCTGTGCACACAGAGGTTCAGTCGCTTCGCTTCAAATGAGACACGATCACACCGAGGGGAGAGAAGATGAAATGTATGAGAACTGAACTGCATGCTTTTCACAACAGAATAATAAGCTATTTAATGCACAGTTTTTATGTACTGCATCCTATTGGTTAGGATCTAACCACGTACTGAAGTGCTGGCTTTGCTGTAAAAATGGTCAATTTCTAACAAGAGAAGATTTTACTTGCCCTGTGTTTACTGTACAGCAAGGAAATGTGAAGCTATAATAAACCTGTGACAAGGAAAACAGCACAGAAATAGTTTGAACCAGTTTGAAGTTGATCTTAAAAATAAAACAGCAACAGTGTGATATTGCTTTTGCAACAGCAGATCAATAAACATACTACTAGGTATCAGAGTTTGGAGCTCCAGAGCGGCTGGGCTGGGGAGTTATAGCCAACTACGACTACTTTTTAGACGGAATATTGCAATATTGTACTGGCAGTACCGCCAATGAAAATAGTTCCAAAACAAAGCCACAATCCAGATGTTACACATCTCTGAGCAACACAGTCAGCGTTTTTGACTGAATTGGTTAAACAAATGATTCAATGACTCGCTCGTTCCTGAAAGAATCGGTTGAGTGAATATTTCAATGACTCACTCATAAAAACACTTCTTTAGTTCCTGAATGAATCTGTATTTTTAAACTAATTGGTTTAATGAATGATTCAAATGAATGAGCAAGAGTAACACTAGCATACTTCCTGTGTAGCAGTTGTTTTTGCTCTTAACTAGCCACCATTAACTAAATAACCATTAGGTATAGACGTTTGACTAAGAGCTCAGCACTCATTGCTAAATTGAGCGCAATTAGTTCTTCAGACCCCACATAGGGTCTCCTAACCCAAAGGCCACATAAAGCTGAGCGAGGCAAGCCAGCTCTCATTAATCTCAGCCCACTGAGTGCTGGCCTGCGAGCGGAAGTGACCGTGAAACACGTGTGTCGGAGGAACACAAGCTGGCGCTTTTGCGTGACTGAGGAGAGCAAGAGACTCAAGCCAATTATCCAGTCCCCACTCTGCCTTTAATTTTATGCAACGCATGGAGCCCATGAAACTGCGTCTCCCTACCAGGCGGACACCCAGGGCCTGTCTAGATGATTGCAATTAAAGGCAATTCCACTACATTGCTGCAGTTAGGTGGAAACACTGCTGGGGAAGGAGATGGGGCAAACACTCAAGGTGGTCTTAATCATTGACCGGTGTAACGGGCTATTCTTGACATCCTTTTTCACATGCTTTAATTAGGCACTGTGAAGAAGAGAGATAATTCTATGCAAAATCAAAGGAGGATGGAAGGTAATAATGCTGGACACACTGGTGAAGGCAGAAGAACATAGTGTGTAGTGCATAGTGCTGTGGTGCTCATGTGGGAAATGCAGGTTTGAATTCCCGCTCATCTGTTCCTAACATGTTTGTAACCATCACTGAGGACATGTCTCCTTAAATGTTCGCATGAGTGGTTATCAGTAGTTTTTAAGGCAGTTTTTACATCATTTGGATGTAAATAGAAATTAAAGATTGAATATTCATCCAAATAGTCAGAGTTTAGCTGGTTAGCATTAGCTCCTGCTAATACCTATAAGAGATACTATCTTTCTCCACTGATGGCTATTTAAAAGTAGCTGTGGATTCTGGTCTTTAAAAAATAAATAATAATTATATATATATATATATGTGACCCTGGATCACAAAACCAGTCACAAGTCGCACAGGTAAATTTGTGGCAATAGCCAACAATACATTGTATGGGTCAATTTTTTTTTCTTTTATGCCAAAAATCATTAAGCTATTAAGTAAAGATCATGTTCCATGAAGATATTTTGTAAATTTTGTACCGTAAATATATAAAACATTTATTTTTGTGAGTGAATGCAGCACAATCGCGAACATAAATTGACAACTTTAAAGGCGATTTTCTCAATGTTTTGACTTTTTTGCACCCTCATATTCCAGATTTTCAGATAGTTGTATCTCGGCCAAATATTGTCCTAACCTAACAAACCATAAATCAATGGAAAGTTTATTTATTCAGCTTTCATGTGATGTATAAATCTCAATTTACAAAAATTGACCCATGTGACTGGTTTTGTGGTCCAGGGTCACACATATATGTATATGTATATATATATATATATATATATATATATATATATATATATATATATATATATATATATATATATATGTATATATATATGTATATGTATATATATATATATATATATATAAAATAAAAAAACATTTAAAAAATGTTTTTATTTAAATAAAAAATAAAATGTAAATAAATACATAAAGAGCCACAATTCATATATTGTGATAATTTTTCCATCTATATATACACATATGTAATGAGTAATATCAGACTTCTTTAAGCCTTCCTAAAACATTAAATTAACACAAAAATAAAAAATAACAAATTGTGGGAAAAGTGGCAGATTTCAAGTTGCATACATCCAACTTCTGAGTTACTGCCACTGAGATTAATGGAAATACTAATGCATAGTTTTCTCCAAGTATTACATAGACGGTAGGGGTGTGACGAGACGCTTACTCCACGAGACGAGACGAGACACGAGATTGGGTTCACGAGAACGAGACAAGACGAGATTTTTACACAATTTTTAAGAAATCCTCAATGATGAAATATATGAATGGAAAATAGTCTTTTATTCAACTGAAAATCACAAAATGCAAAACAATTTATGTGCATTTTGAAATCAACTTGTAATGAATGTTATTTTACTTCTATTTTAATGAATTCTATGCAGTAAAGGACATGCAAACACTGCAAAATGTTTTGCTATAAACTCTACTTCTCCCTGTACGATTTCACATGAGAAATCTAACTCCTTTCCACAAATCGAACATAAAAAAATAAAACAGTATAAATAAAATAAATATAAATAACTGAAATAACACTTTAAATGCAAAGTGTGTATCCATAATCAAAGTACTGCTCTCTCAAAACTACAAGTTCAAACAGAAACAATTTTTTTCTTCAAGCATGAAAAAGAGATAAATTAACTAAGATAAGCCTAAGATATGGTCATGTTCTTTTTCAAGAATATAAGCATGTCGACGATTTCTGGCAGCAGTTGAGACCTTTGGGCAGGGCTGCACGATATGAGGAAAAGCTGCGATGTGGGATAACATTGTTTAATATTGCGATGTCGATATGACTTTAAGCTATAGGCCCTACTGTTCCCATGTCTTAGTGCTTTAATAGGTTCTTTGCGTGATAGGTCAAATGTTTATTACCTGCCTGGTTCAAATTACACTATTTTAGCGCGATTTTGGCACGATCCGTTTCGTGGAGACTCGTAAAGGACAACGGGCGTCGGGACGCAAGATTCGATCGTTTCATTTCGTATAGTGTGTCATAGTGGGCGACAACGAGTCTGTGATGCTTCACGACATCACGACAGAAAGACTAGCATGTTTAATTTTAACGGTCCTCCACGACGGGTTGAGTGTGAGCGAGAGTGAGTGAGAGTGCGGTTACAGTGAGTGTGCGTGTGTGCGCGCGCGAGTGAGCTGTGTGTGTGTGCGCGTGAGTGAGCGAGGGACAGTGAGTGTGTGTGTGTGTGATTGGCCCGGCACACAAATGATTTAAAAGTGGCAGGGGCATCTTCAATACAAATTTCACCCTCACGCTCCATCACGCTGACATCACAACAACTCACGAGACAAAGTTTTTTTTTTTTTTTTTTTTTTTTACTCACGAGACAAAGTTTCACCTCGACGAGAAATCTCGTCGCGTTTTAATCTCGCGAGATCTCGTAACACGAGATCTCGTCACACCCCTAATAGACGGGTATTACTAAAAAGTGGCTAAATAAAATCAAAAAATTAAATAGATAAAATAGTGTACAGTTGTCATTCAGATGAGCTCCATATGGTTTGGTAAACAGAAACGCACTTGCTGAATATGAGCTCTAAACTCTCACCTACTAAATCTATGATATTTCTGAGCCTTAGGAAGTTTCCACCCAACCCAACTCTCTCTTCTCCAGTGCCTCTCTGATCCGCCACTAGCAGACACACTGCTCCCCCTGCCGGGAGAACAGAGAAGCAGAGATGGAAAAACTAAAGGTTGCCAAGCCCTGTTTCAATATTCCTTCAGCACACTGCCCCAGCTGTTTCATAATTAACACTGGTGTAGGGAGATGCTCTTCATCTGCTTGATTAGATAATTAAATAATTAATTAACCAGAGGCTTACACAACCTCTTCAGATCCGTCTTTCTCTGTAGAGAGAAAAGAAGCGGGCGGGAGGAAGAATAAGAGGAGGACAGATGAGCGTGACGTTAGCCTCCCATCCGGAGAGCTTCTCAATGGACAGCAAAACATGTTCTCCTGCACCTCGTTTCATTTAGTTAGTTAGATATACTCACCCAGCAAAATGTTAGAACGTATAAAAACATTTGTCTTTTGTTGTGGATTGTCTTTCCAATTGGAGATTTACTCATGTCCACGAAGGGAGATTTTCTGGGGGCAAAAAAAAGAAAGAAAGAAAAAACACATTTTAAAAACTTTGCAACTAATCCTGATTCAAATTATATGATGATAAAAATAATAAATATTATTTTTAATACATTAATATACAAATATTAACACATAACATACAATATTCCTTTTTTAATATAATTAATTATTTTATTTTTTATAACTATCAAATTGCAACTAATACCTCCTTTAATAACAAATGACTTTGAAGCAACATGAGAGTGTAAAGATGAAAGCAGAATTTTCCAATTAAGGCGAATGATTTACAGAAGGTGCCACTGACCAAATTTATACATTAAAATGTGATATTTAATTATCAAAGACACCATTAAATGTTTTTGGAAGTTGCTTTCGAGGGGACGTCGTGTAAGTGATGTAGAAATTCGCTCTCGACTGTTTTGGTTTTACTCACAATGATCTAGATCCTCAGCTGACATTTATGGTTTCAATGGAGGATGTGACCATCGATATTCTCCTAAAAAATAAAAATCAAGGCATGACCAATGTTTGAATTGCCAGATGCTTCTCATAACAGACTGTCAATGTGAGAAGACACATGGTATATTACATACCTCATTGTTTAATTAGGTACGAAAGGGTGGAAATCAGTTTTGAAAGAGAGAGGAAAAGTAATAAAGTCAATGTTTCTGCCTGGTTGTCGGTCTGGAAGCTGAAAACCAGTAAAAATGTAATAATAATAAAGGAGCTCAAATGCGGATGTAATGGCCTGTATTTATGCGTTTCATTTTATCTTCAAAGACGGGCTGAAATTAAACAAACGTGCAAGTATAAAGGGCCATTTTAAAAATAGCCCCTTTTTTTCAGAGAGCGATCTCATCTCGGGTCCCACAGAGAATATTGCTACCGTCAGCACTAGCGCACATTAAGGGATGAATCAGAACAGAAGGAGCGAGAGAGAGGGGCGAACAGTGACAAAAAGACATTTTAATCACCGTTATTTCCGCCAGCGCCCAGGCGAACGAGGGCCGTGCCAGGGGTTGCGTGATTGAACAGTACCCTGCACCTTTAAACAAAGCCCACACAACTTCCTCACCGGCTTCATTTTAAAGACTCCTTTAGCCATAATCATTTTCGTATAATTCACTTTCATACAATTCTTTCTCCTAATCATTATCAGGGCCACTAACGTCTTAATGACTTCATAAATTTAAGCTATAAAAAGTAATGGAGAAAGACAAATGAGATAATTAGGAATAAATCTTAGTGGAAGCCCATTTATCAAAACATCGAGAGCCACTGAATATTCAAAATCATTAGGCCCTGTGTGTAATTAACAAAGCCCCTCAGTTATGAAGGAAACCTGTTTCCAAAGATATTAAGATCCAAAAGACTGCATGTTATTAAATTGACCGATGAATCTACGGTGTATAATATGATGTGGATTATTAGGATCCTTTTTAATTAAAAAGTGCGTTCGTTTTCTCTCTCTCTCTCTCTCTCTCTCTCTCTCTCTCTTTTTATTATTTAAATTTTTTAACACTTTAATGGGAAGTTGAATTTGGGTCTTTAGTCACAAGGCAGTAAGAGACTTATCTCTCTTTTTTTCTTCACTCTCTCTCTTTCGCTCCTTCTCTCTCTCCCTCATGAATAGGATGGAGATGATATAATGGACAGAAGACTAGCCCTCAGTCCCAATATTTTATTCTCCTCCAGTACTGTTGTATAGCACATGGATGGAGAGCGTATTTTAATTTAACACACTTTGAATTCCTATTATCTTAAAAACTATGTGTAATGAAATCATTGGGCCTGATTAGCTAAAGTGAGAGTAAGACTCATGTTAAGTGTCTGCGGAATTAAAAACAGATTTTTTTTTTTTCTGAGGACAGACTGAGCTTAACAGCTAATTTTTTTAAAAGCTATTTCCTGAATTTGAGCTATTATTACTGCTACTGTCTTACAATAAAAAGTTGATATTGCCACACATATGTGATAAGAACTTAAAATAACTTTTTTTTTAAAGCTTAATTGAGATTTAAAATAAGATATGATTTAACCCTTATTTACTAAAAGTTCACCAACTACAAGTGTGTGTGTGTGTGTGTGTGTGTGTGTGTGTACCTAACTATATTTTGGGGACAAATTTGTACTTAGGGGTACGGTTGGTGTAAGGGGATAGAATATACAGTTTGTACAGTATAAAACCATTATGTCTATGGAATGTCCCCAGTAGATAGCTAAGTAAACGTGTGTGTGTGTGTGTGTGTGTGTGTTTGGGAGTCAGTAGAATATATTTTAGCATATTAAAATATTTTCTGGGAGAACATATGACACTGAGGACTATTCAGCTTTGCCATCACAATAAAAAAAATATAAAATAAAATAATATATTTTTTTTACATATTTTTAGAATAGAAAAGTTAACATTTAACAATACTATGTATTTTTGATCAAATAAATGCAGCTTTCAAAACATCTTTACTGAAAGATGAAATATTATTCATTTTTTATATATTACTGACACCTATTTTTGAACATATCATTAATTATTACATTTCTAAATATTAATATTGTATATCTTCAGTGGATGCAATTTGCCATCTCCTGTCAAATAAAAGATGAGCAATTCATTTTTTCTGGATCCTCATCAATGCCCAGACCTTCAAATCAAATTAATCAGAATAATTATTCGAAATGCAGACAACATGGAAAATTCTGTGTTGCTTGCCTACACACAGATCCATGTGATCAGGTCTTCAGTGGTCAAGGCAGACGTGACTCGTCTATCTGGCTCTATTTACCTCGTCAGGTGTGAAATATTATTTCTTCGCGTGCCATTATCTCCCCTATCAGCCCCCTTGACACATAGATTATACATGCTTATCGCCAGAATACACAACAGTTCGTCATTAGAACATTAATTGAAAAAAGTGTAATTAATCTGCCTCGGTCCAGCTCCTGGACCCCTGCCAGCATCATCTGGGTAAGACTGAACGCAAAAGAGGAGACGGCCACACAAACAGAAGAAACTATTGCGACTCAATACTGCCCCCTGTTGTCCATAAGCAGCTCCATCCACCAGGGAGAGCAATCTCATTTGTTCATCGATGGCAGCGAGCACGCCTCTGTTGGGCAGACTGACACCCCAACGGCCTGCAATTACCCCACAGCAAAACCTATTGTCTGCGTGTCACCCCCCTGATGAGTGCACACTGTAAGCAATCGTCTCTTTTCTCTCGCAGCATCTGTACAAATAGCTTCCAGAGGCACTAAAAGACAGAGCAATTTGGTATTTTCTGTCATTTGACAGGTGAATAGAGAATGCTGGCGGATACACTAACAGAATCATTTTGCGTCCGTTTAAAAGGACAACGGGAAAAAGAGAATGTGAAAGAAGTATCGGCGGAGAAATTAGTGTTGCTAAAACAGCGGTTCAGAAGACTTCAGTCACATGGATGGAAGCTGTGATTAGTCCAATCTGTCATTAGTGTCTCACTGACGGAGAGCCATTAGCCCTGACTCAGAGGAGTAAAACGCTGCTCGTGAGATCTTTACATCAAATACCTCACCCTTCATCTCTGATCTAGGACAATGCATCAAGGAATAGTTCACCTAAAAATTTACGCACTCTCTTGTCGTTCCAAACCTGTACAAATGTGAAGCAAAAAATGAGGTATTTTGAAGAGTGTGCTTGTTGCTCTTTTCAGTGCAGTTACAATTAAAGCGATATTTCACCGCTGGAAAGATGAATGTGTATTTAAATTGGGTCATTTATGTAGTAGAAATGTGAAATTATTTTAGAAGTTGGTGCCTTCTAGACTGAGAAAAGCCAGAAAATTTATTTTTGGCTCATGTGGATGAAAGACAACAACTCCCAGAATGCACTTGCTTCGCTGCCCTGTGAGGCCACTCCTAAGCCACGCCTACCGGTTACAGAGGGCAGTACGGAAGAAATGATACAACTACATGTAGGCTACTAATTGACTCGAAACCAAGGGGGTAATCCATCTGCCGGAAACCGAAGCTTCCCCGGGGGCCGCCATTGATTAGCAGACCATCACCTGCTGTTAGCATTCCATTGACTCCCATTCATTTTGGCGTCACTTTAACAGTGAATAACTTTACATCTGAGGCATTTAAAGACTCTATTTATTTAAAGACTCTATTTTGTTTATTTCTAAAGAAACACGACAATGTATAAAAGGCTCCATTACCTTGTATCTTACGTTATGGCCCTGTAGAAGCAGTTTTTGTAAAAATAGGCTAACGATTGCGTCATAACCACGCGACTCTCTGTCGCACAGTAGAGAAATTACCGTATGGACAGGAGGAGAAGCTCGCGGGGGACGTGGAGGCAAAATGACAAAATAATTAATCAGAATATTTAGCAAAAGTTGCTCCTGCTCCTAGCTCATGGACACCTCCTACTCACGCTCTCCGTCTCTGCAAGTTTCGGAAGGGAATGATTCAGATTTCTCTTGGCACAGCTACTAGAAGACAGACGGGTTGCTCACGTCACATCTACGTCGTGTCAAGCTCAGTTTGAGTCTGCGCAGTACGCTCAGCCATCAGGAAGTGAGTGCTTCTAATTGACTTCACTTTTCTCCGGTGAAGTCTATGGGGTCGCTGTGTCCATTTCTTTTACTGACTATGCTCGAAACAGAAAAGACGCCGTTTTATCGTGAACCCCCTATGGGCGGGTGGAAAACACCTCTGATGACGCGAAATGACGATTTTTGCGTCATCTGAGTTTTTTTTCCAGACACAAAATACGGAAATCTCTCGTCTCAGGGGGACATGAGGGAGGGAAGCACGGTCATTCGACAATACTACCGGGTTTCTACTGATACAAAGCTTAATGCTAATCGGTGAAGTATCCCTTTAATGTGAACTGGGGCTTACAAGCTTCAAAAAGAGAGAGAGAGAAAAAAAAACATGCTCCATATAACTAGTGCACTATGCCAAGCAGGGTTTCTGCAGGTTTTATGGAGGTAAATTTTACGATTTATTAGGAAAATGCAAGTAATAATTTGAAGGAAAAACAATATATGGTAAATGGTAAATGGACTGCATTTATATAGCGCTTTCACAGACCTATGGCCACCAAAGCGCTTTACATAGCCTCACATTCACCCATTCACTCACTCATTCACACACCGACGGCGGTGTCAGCCATGCAAGGCGCCATCCAGCTCGTCGGGAGCAGCTGGGGTTAGGTGTCTTGCTCATGGACACCTCGACACTTGGTCAGGTGGAACCGGGGATTGAACCACCAACCTTTCGGTTTGTAGACAATCTACATGAACCACTGAGCCACTGCCGCCCCTATAGATGTTAATAGATCTAATATATCAATATTTTCTCTAAATGTAAATGTCTAGGGAGCAACAACTTAAGAGTTCAGAATACAACTTCCAACACATATCCATTACTTTTTAATTAATTTTATAATAAAAAAGTAGCTCTAATTGCTCAGCTCCCAACCATTAAAATATGGAAATAGTGATGTTGAAAAAGTGATGTTCTTCCTCAGTATTTTTGTCTTGTGTTTTAGATTCACATCTATTTTCAGAGCAATTGTCTAAAGATTCTTAAATCAAGATGCATTTACTGAAGATACAAAATAACATAAAATATGAAGTCTTGTTTTCTGTGAAATTTATCAAATTGATCACTAGTTTATGATTACAAGTATAAATATCTGCAAATGGGCTCAGAAAAATCTACTTAATTCAAAGGAAAGTTTTCATAACTCATTGACAGATGTTTTCTCTTGTTTTAAGCATACATTTTTTCCAAGACTTTTTTTTAAACATTTGCATGTCAAGTAAATTCTTTGTGATTTAAACAGGTTAAGATATCTGTATTGGTAACAGGACAAAAAAATATACTGAGGAAGATATGATTTATTTATTTATTTTTTGGCAGTGTATGCAACCTAATATTTAATGCAATGACTATGAATTTAAGACTTTCTGCTCAGATTTAAGACCTTTTTAAGACTTTAATTTGTGTAAGGGTGTATTAAGAATTAAGACCTTTTTAAGTCCCGCAGACACCCTATCCAAGTATTCTGAAGCCATACAAGGTGTATGAGAAAAGAAACTAAATTTAAGTCATTATGCAGTGATTCACCTAACATTTTCAACAATTTGTGAACAAATCATTTAGACTGCTTGTGAATCAGATCAAATGATTCACTGAAAAGTTTCTACTCAAAAGAACAATTTGTACCGTAATCATCTTATGAATGCAGCAAGGAGAGCTAGATTTTCAGTATGGATGACATTTATGACTTAAATAGTTTTTTTGTGTTGTCTTAGAATCTTAAAAGCTTCAGTCCGCATTTACTGTAATTGCATGGAAAAGAGCAACAAGCACAATATTTCAAACATCTTTGTTTGAAATAACATAAAAAGTGTGCATCCAGTGTTTTTGGGCATTGGACTCGGTTGCTGTCCGTTCAGTGTTCCCATCCTCCTGTCTCCCTGGAGAACCCTTCATAACAGACGCATATAGATGAGGCTGTAATTGGCTGACCCCAGGCATCTTTCCCCAGGCTTAATTAGGCTGCCAGTCTGTCCCCAGATTGTCCCTATTCTCACCCAGTTTCAGAACTTGGAAAAGAGAAGCAGGAATGTGTGGGATTTGACACCCATGAGGACACATTCAGAACAATTCTTAATATAAGAGCTGTTTTAAGATCTCTTTCGCAGCTTTAGCACATGACAACATGTTTTACCATTAAACAGAGCAAGTTCATGTAGTTCAAAACTTAAACGCAAATGCAGTGTGAATGAAGGTTCCTGTGGTTGAGTGACAGTTTGATCAGGTGCAGTGATGAGGTGATGTCATATCCAGTCTTTATGGATGCTTGCTAATGAGGTGTCAAAAGTAATCTGACACTTGGCACAGTCCAGCGGTAAATGTGCGCTCTCATGAACTTACTGCAATCTACCTGAAATGGACAAACTGAGTGATTCATTAAAACTCACATTAAAGGATTACAACTTTTTACTATAATTTTTTGTAATGGATTACAGTAATGGATTACAGTATGTCAAGATGGTTTCAGTGTAACTGTACAGTAGGCTACATATAGATTCATTTTAAATATTCCTTTATTTTATGTCATAACTTTTCTTTGTTTTGCATCATCAAAAACGATATTTTAGACATGAAAATAATTAAAATAAATATATTCATTTTTCCATAACTTTTCTTTGTTTACTTTAAACCTGTAAAAAAACAATTCAAATATATATTTCATAACAATTCTTTGTTTTGCATCTTTCATAATCTTAAAACTTTCATTTAAAATTGAAAATAAACAAAAAATAACATTTGATGCCTTACTTGTTTTGCAGCTTTTTTAACAATTATAAAATGTTTATTTTCAGGTTTAAATTAAAATAAATTCAAATTGATTTCAGTCTGGTAAAGACTTTTGGAATGTAAAATTCTCTATAATGTAACCGTTGAAATAATCACTTATTATGGCTGTGAAAAATAATGAACACTCTTAAGGGAGAGTATCCATCTGTGATTTAAGAAAGAGAAAAAGAGAAAAAATGAGATCGGAAGACAGAGAGAGAGAGAGAGAGAGAGAGGGAGAGAGGGAAAAAAAGAAACAAAGAAGACGTTCTTTAGCCAATGTTCCTGAGTTCCTTGAGTAAATTAGTGGAAGAGCAGGGTGGCTTACTTTATTATTGTAATCCACAGTGCTAGCGCCGTGACCTTTAGCAAGATGATTGTTTCTCATTTATGAGTTTGAAGGTGCAATTTACTGAACGGTTTGATCCATAGGACCTGACCTTTGTAAATTGGCTGTTAAGCATATCAGGACTCGACCAACCTGCCCCACACATGCTCCAGAATGAACACAACATCCGCCCTCGCCCGCCTTCCCACACACACTCATAAAGTAAAACTTACTGTTACAGATGGAAACTTCCTCTAATTCTAAATCTAAGTCTTCAGATTAAAGTGCAATGCGTTATATTCAGTTAATGAGAGACATCAATATCTGCACATTTAAATAGCGATAGCAATTTGCTCACTCAATTTTGTATTATTATTACAAATAATTTACTCAATTTAATTAAAGGGTTAGTTTAACCAAAAATGCTATCAAATACTTACCCTCATGTCGTTTCAAACCTGTTCACACCTTCGTTCATCTTTGAAACACAAGTGAAGATTTTAAACCAAAGAAAAACTCCAAGGCACTCTCCTGGAATGTTAAAAATGCCTTCAACACAAGTGAAGATGTTTAAAAGAAATCTGAGAGATTTCTGTCCCTCTATTGACAGTCCACACAACTACCACTTTGATGGTTCAAAAAAATCATAAAGAGATCGCAAAACTAATCCATATGAATCAAGCGGTTTAGTCAAAATTTTCTGAAGAGACACTAACGCTTTATATGAAACAGATTTCTGAACAGATTTAATTTAGGTTTTTATTCACACTGATCGGCATTTGAAACATTGATCAGCAAACAAAAAACAGAAGCTCAACTGTACTTGCTTGCGCGAGAACAAACCTCATTGGTTCCTGCGAAAGCTCAAATGTGCTGCGTAACACGAGAACGAACCTCATTGGTTCCTGCGAAAGCTCAAACGTGCTGCGTAACACGAGAATGAACCTCATTGGTTCCTGCGGAAGTTCAAACGTGCTGCGTAACACGAGAACGAACCTCATTGGTTCCTGCGGAAGCTCAAACGTGCTGCGTAACACGAGAATGAACCTCATTGGTTCCTGCGGAAGCATTCATTGGTTCCTGCAGAAGCTCAAACATGCTGCGTAACATGAGAATGAACCTCATTGGTTCCTGTGGAAGCTCAAACGTGCTGCTTAACACGAGAAAGAACCTCATCGGTTCCTGCGGAAGCTCAAACGTGCTGCGTAACACGAGAACGAACCTCATTGGTTCCTGCGGAAGCTCAAACGTTCTGCGTAACACGAGAACGAACCTCATTGGTTCCTGCGGAAGCTCAAACGTGCTGCGTAACACGAGAACGAACCTCATTGGTTCCTGCGGAAGCTCAAACGTGCTGCGTAACACGAGAACGAACCTCATTGGTTCCTGCGGAAGCTCAAACGTGCTGCGTAACACGAGAACGAATCCTCATTGGTTCCTGCGGAAGCTCAAACGTGCTGCGTAACACGAGAACGAACCTCATTGGTTCCTGCGGAAGCTCAAACGTGCTGCGTAACACGAGAACGAACCTCATTGGTTCCTGCGGAAGCTCAAACGTGCTGCGTAACACGAGAACGAACCTCATTGGTTCCCGCAGAAGCTCAAACGTGCTGCGTAACACGAGAATGAACCTCATTGGTTCTCGCACGTCAAGCGAACATGCTTGAGCTTCCGTATATGTTCATCATATACAGCGATCGTGTCTTTAGAATTGACTAAACCGCTCGATTCACATGGATTCGTTTTATGATCTCTTTGTGAACTTTTTAGAAGAGTCACAGTGATAGTTGCGTAGGCTGTCAATGGAGGGACAGAAATCTCTCAGATTTAATTAAAATATCTTCATTTGTGTTATGAAGATGATCGAAAGTGTTACGGGCTTGGAACGACATGAGGGTGAGTAAATGATGACAGAATTTTCATTTTTGGGTGAACTATCCCTGTTAACTTTTTGTCCATTTTTGGCGCTTGACAGCCATGATTTAAAAAATCATGAATGCTATCAGTAACGAATAGAGCTTTACCGGGTGGTTGAATGAAATGCTTCATTAATTTTTTTCTTCGTTTTTATTGCTTTAATGAATCCATGAATAATGCTATTTGATTTTAAATGAATCATTGTTCATTATGAGTCAATGGAACGCTTCACATGTTCACCTGTATAAGTGAAATTTAGATAAAAGAAGATCATTTAATGCTGTAGATGTTGCGTTGAGTAATTCGAGGAAAAGGGTTTCATTATGCAAGAATGCAAAATTATCATTATGCAAATCAATCTAGATTTAAATGAGCGCTCTTTTACCAACACGCTGTGGTGCAGAACATTACCAAAGCTGGAGGCTACCTATTTAAAACACAGTAGTGAAATCATTTAACTGAGCAATAGATTCAATTAACATCTGAGTCTCAATTCCACCGATCCATTTGAGAGGATGCCAGTGTCTGACCACAATTAAATCTCATCATCATTCTCATTCTGATCAAGGCTGAGTGAAGGATGGTGACAGTTATCCTCTTCAACCATCTCTTTCTAGTGGTGACTTGTCAACACAAGCACATTTTCTAAATGGGATCCACACATCCTCAGATCTCACCTAAAGCCGCTAGCTCGGCCATCGCCTGGGATAAAAAGACATTATTTTATTATGAATCCAAGGGTGTCAGATTTCATTTCATGGCTTAAATTTCACAGATTAAGCTGTTAGAGATATTCCAGCGCATCTCATTAATATCTGAAAGCGGTAATGTGTAATTTGTGGTGGTAATCATTTAAATAATTTCTGTGAATGTATGCAGCAGTACAATTCAGGCTTAGGACGCTGCGGGACCCTTCTATTTGACAATTAACTTATAATTCCAAACAGGGATTTGTCCTCTGTCCACGGTTATTTCTCAGACAGACAAGAGACCCAAGGCCATCGACAGGGGGTTACGAATAAGGGGGAGCTCACTATGGTCCTCTATATGGTATTGAACAGGGTTTTTTTTATTCATTTATTTATTCTTTTTGAATTTCAGATCTGGTATATAAAAAAATAAAAAAAATATTTTAACGATTTGATTTACTGCAATTACATTCCAAATATTTAATTTTGGAAGCAATCATTAACTTTAAATTACTTACAAATGTTTTCTTTATTATTTTACATTGTAGAAATCAAAAAGTCTTTAAATACCCTAGTATAGCATACTCGTTCAGCATTTGCTGCCCTTGTAAAAAATGTTGTCCAGTGAGTGACCGTGAATTTTTGCGACCACCCTGCAGAGACCAATATGTAGGAGAGACACATCACTGAATGACACTCATCCAAACAAGGTACATTTCAATATTCACACACCTACATGAACGGCTGCAGGCAAATATCTGATTTCCTCCCCAGACATTGAGACCTTCAGACTTTTTCCCCCTCTGTGACGTGACCCTCGTTTGCAGCGGAGCAAATTTTCCTGACTGGCGTCCCCTCCATGCTCTCGCGTGAAGGACAGATGAGAGATGGAGCGAGGGCAGGAGGGAGGAGAGAAGAGGCGGTGAAGCCGCTCACTTGTAGGTTGTCTATAAAGAAGCAAAGGCACATGAAATTAAAGATGATCATCCCAGTGTCAGAAACAGAGCTCTGCTGGCGTATTTCGGCCCATTCTGAGTCCCCATAGAGATATGTTATAAGGCATATGCCTCTTGCCAATCAGAGCAGCCCCAAGCTCTATGGGATCACTGATGAAATATGGACAATGGCGTGCAAGGTGGGCACAAGGGGAGGCAGGCAACTTAATGAGGCAATTTCTCAGATAATAAGATTGGAAGATATGCTAATATTTCTACCTTAAGGAGATAATTATGATGTAGAAGATAGAATATTTTATCTTAAAGCGACAGTGCACTGGTCCCAATCCTGATGCTCTCGTGCAATTTATTTTTTTGGTTGATGTTTTCTACGTGTGCACTGGGACGGGGAAAAAAACAATGCTAGCTAGGCCAGTTTTTTCCTCTTTGTGCTTTCTTCGATTGTTTTGATAGGGACTTTATATCGAATGTTCGCTTGGGACTTCAAAAGAAAGCATCAAAGCTTATAAATATTTATGTTGCTTGGGAATTAAGTGGAAAAGAATAATAATAATATATAAATAAACTCATACACATAGATCTTTATTTTTAATTAAAACAAAAAATAGATAATTGAAAATTAATGTTCTCTACCTCATGAGGTTTTTTTTTTTTTGTCATAATCATAACTTTATTGTTTGCCCATTTTGAATATGTTTGCCCATTTTCAAATAAGATGCAAGGTTGCTGTATGGGAAAGAAGGGCCCGGGGCTTTAGAGTATTCCCCAATTTTCTGCTTATTTTATTTCTCTTTCTCTCTCAGAGGATACAGGCACCTCCAATTACAGCTTATAATGAGCTCTATCAGATTATTACAAGCTCAGCTGGCCTGAAAAACAAGTTAATACTTATGGCAGTCCGTGGCAGCCACAGAGGAAGTTTCAGTGTGAACTTGCAAGGTCTGTGAGTTTTGTCCCTAGACAGGGAAACTCGAGACCTGAACAGAGATGGTCATCAGGAAGTATGTTTAACCACATGTCACTGCTGAACAAAAGTAGGACACATCTGGAGGCTTTAACCAGGCAATCTACAGAATCCACATTTTGGCTTTCTGAGGATGGAGGAGTGATGAACACAATGTTCCCTTGTCAATGACTGCTAGACATCTGGTTCATCTCTGAACTTTTCTGTGCTGTTACCAATGAAGATTCAGCCAGAGATAGTATAAGGGGAGGAGAAGGACCAGTTAATGAATGGAACCAGTCTTAACACTCAACATGGCAACTGTATGAATGTTGATAAAATAAAATTAAATAAAATTAAATAAAATTAAATAAAATTAAAATATGAAGTTCCAAAGCTGTAATTTCCAACAATCCACTGATGTCCACTGAGGCTAAATTTAGGAAAATTACATGAATATTCATAATATTATCGTTGTAATTCAGGATATGCGCAAATTAAAATTGTGTTTCTTGATATCTCTAAAATATTTTTTTATTAATTAACAAAATAAAATTTAACACACATACTGGATTAAAAATGACTAAATTTTGCTGAAAAAAAAAATCTTATTCAGAAAAGTATTTAGCATTTTTAGCTTTTTTTTTTTTTTTAATTCACTTTGTTATTCAGCCAAGAATAAGGTTAAAATGCGACACATGTACATGTTAGCTCCCTCTTTAGCATACTGATTAATCTATGCCCAATGTGGGCGTCATGGGCCATCTGAACAGTGGGTAAATGCCATCTCCGGGCGGGCGGGAGTCTTTGTGATATTTCTTCTCTCTGTCAAATAGAATTCATGTATATTTTGCTATCCTTGCATCCTATTATGTGCAATAAACTAGGTACTTTATCCATGACAGCACCTGGCTGGCGGTAAAAATATGCAGAAGCCAATCTGCCAAACACACCCTTTCAAAATCAAATTTATTTAGTTAGAAACGGTCTCAACGACACTCTTGTAAGCTATCATGTAACATTGTGATTAGAATACAGACAAGCAGAAATTTAATTCATTTCAAATTCAAACCTGCTCCGCTTCCTATTATGCCGCTGTATCAGTAAATTGTAAACCCTCCGTTGCGGCATTACAATTCAAACAAGGTTAGTTTTCAAACACCTGATTTGAATATGCTGAAAAAAGGAAAGGAATATGAAGGAAGAACTGCTTCGACAGCCTTTGTGTCAATGCACGGCGAAAGATGAAGAAGTGAAGGCATGCGAGCAGAGGAGAGGCACTTTTGGATGCGATGGCTGAGCGATAACGCCCTAGGAAGTGTCAGCTAATTTCAATGCAGCACCTACAGCACAATTATTATTATTATCACCAAATCATGGAAATAAATTAAAAGAGCGAGATCCGAAAATAGCACATCTGGGCCTTACACTTCACAGGTACACCCAGTGGGGATTCAGAAGGAGATGACTTTGCCTCATTATGTGCTTGGGTGGCGTGCGTGTGTGTATGTGTGAAGGGAGATGGTGGACTCGCTGTAATGCCAGATCTCAACAGATGAGATAGGGTCTGTAATTTGAATGCCAGTGGGAGGCAATTTAAACACATGGCAGTCAGAGAACGCCTGAGTATGGTGACACTGATCAGCGGCAGGGCTGTTCGGGTCTAGGCAAGGTCAGTGTTTGGGCCTGCTCCTCAGAGAACACTGTTGGTCAAAGAAAGAAAGACTCTGACAGGTTTAATTAATTGGCTTGAACTCTGACAGAAATTACACTTCTACATTTCTTCATAAATGATTTCAGCACTTGGGTGACATTATTGAGGTTGAAAGAATGCCAAATGCGTCGTAAAACGAGCTCATAGTGTCACTGCGAACAGATCAAGCAGAACAAACCAAAGGAAATGTGGAAAGTATAGCGTTAGCCAAGTGCAAACAAAAACACCCGTCCTCTGTGTGAACTAAAAGCTTTCCCAGTTTATAATGTTACTCCATTTGACATGTCCTGGATCATCTGCCAGGGAACCAGAGTGACAGGATATTCCTGTAACTTTAGTGAGGAAAGCAACCAAGTGAAGAATCTGGCATGAGATGGACCGACATAACCAAGCAGGGTTCCTTCCTTCCCTCTGAAACAATGCATATCTCAATCAGTGTCATTGAACGCTGATTTGAACATCACAAGTGCTACAATCATATCCGCATGTGGATGATAACCAAAGTACAGTAATTTCCACCAAATGAGAAGCAGAACAAAAATCAAGCGATTTCCTAATCAAAAATGCTTAACGGCGGACGATGCGAGAGGTGCAGTGGGGCCCTCGTTCTTCTCCATCCAGGAGAGCCAGTGACTCATCCTTCACTCTTTCCATCCCTCCTCCTGTCCTATGATTCATGGGCTCGGGGGGGGCCCCATCTCCCTGGAGAAATTAACAGTGATTTTAATTGCGTAGACATCTCCAATTCATTACTGCCCACTCGCACAAATTTTCACCCTCTCAGGTGTCAAATGGCACTTAACATCTCTGCCAATCACGGCAGCACTAGAGGAGAGCTGAAGGAGATGGGAAGCGTGTGGCGGGTGCGTCGGGCCCCCCGGTGCCGAGACGACGTGGAGGACCCCTCTTATCCCCTCACTTTAACTCCTGCAACCCTGCACACACACACAGATCAGTCTAAATGGTCATATATGTGTTGAATCAAAAGACATGTGCGGCGCCCACTGTAGCGTTTCTTTCAATTACATCAATGATTAAAGCTTTAAGAGAAGATGATGACATCAATTTTATTTTCAGTCTTGAGGCAGACGCGTGACTCGCTCACACCCTTATTATCAAGATCCTGCCGGATCGTAATATCTAAAACCGAATATGAAAATGACGAGGGGCAGTCAGCTTCACGTGGTGAAAATCCCTGATGTGCTCGTGAGTCTATTTACAGCAGGCTGCCCTCGGGGCTTTGATTAATTTCAGATAATCAGCGGCAGCTCCTTGACCTTGGAGTTCAATATGAATGCTCCTCATATCCTGACAATACTTCCACAAAACACCACTGTAATGCCAGTTTGGTGGTTGTTTCAAAATTAAGATATTAGACCTTCCTTCCTTCCTTCCTTCCTTCCTTCCTTCCTTCCTTCCTTCCTTCCTTCCTTCCTTCCTTCCTTCCATGGTACTAAGATGCGTTTTGGTTGATTGGATCACAAGTGGATGACACTACATACAGGTATAAATTGGGTCTAAAATGTTTTGAGCTTGTCCACTTTCGACCACTTCCAGAGGTAGTCGAAGACGCATTTAACCGGATTGCTTTCGTAGTGTAAACGCTCGTATGGTCGAATGTGTTTGAACAGCCACAAAAGACCGCCTACTGAATTAATGCGTACACATTATGGGAAGCGCGCTAGCCATACGAGATTTAAACTTTGTCGGAGGTAGATTGAAGACAAAAAAACTTACCAATCACAATGTTCTCTTACCATTCCTAATTTCTAACACGCGCTCACAAGCATTCGCCGTGGTCTTGCGACTGCCAGAGCAGAGATCAGTATTTTCTGTCGTCTTCCGTCGCATTCATATGTAAATTGCGTGAGCTTATTTCATCCATTTGATGGGGACAGAAGTGGTCGAAAGTGGACAAAAGAGATTTGCCATCTATTTGGGATCCGATTGACTAAAACGCATCTTAATAACAGTACCTATCTATCTATCTATCTATCTATCTATCTATCTATCTATCTATCTATCTATCTACCTATCCATCACAATGCATGTAATGAGATGTTCATAGCACAAAATCATAAACATTGTAATATAAACAGAAATTTCATGACACCTCAGCTGATGTGGAGTAGAAAACTGTGAGATTAGGTCCCTAATTGAATGAATTTAATTTTCTGTAATGGGAGAAATATGTCACAAGAAAAAAACGGCTGTCGACTGCCTTTTTCTCATTCAAATGTAATTTTTTTCTTAGACCTCCATCCCCACCCCCACCCGATCCTCTTTTTTTCTTTTCTTTTATATATAGTCTCAGTCATACTTTTGAGTTACATAAAGAGATTTGGGTAAAGCAAAGAACTGAGAAAGTGTGCGTCAAATTATTACACTGTAATTACTAGGATTAGACTTGGATTTAAATTTGAGGGGGGAAAAATGAAATGAAGGCATTATTATTATTATTAACATGTGATTTTAAAAAAGCCAAACTTTCAGAGCTTGTGTGTATTGCATATACACATTATTCAATTTAAAACGGTCACGTTCACAGTAAGAAAAATAATAATATTTTATTGTTATTATTTTAATATGTGAATGTGACAGTTCACATTAGGTAAGTAGACTGACAACAGAATTATTTATTTACACTTTTTTAGAAAAGTTGAGCCGTTAAATAACAACAAACCATCCCATTATTGTCTGCAGTCCAAAGTCAAGTTTTCTATTGTTTGTTCTGAATTCATTTTTTAAGAATTACATACTAAGTACTTGCAATGTAAATGTTGCAATTCAACCATCAAAAATGACTCATAAAAACCTGTTTTGTCAGGTCTCTTTCACAATAATGTGAAAGACCACTTAAACTATAAAAATGGCAGCTGGATAAACAGAGTGACTCATATTTAAAACTTTTCTGACCTTCTGCAACCTTTAACTAGCAAACAAAATATGCATCAAACTGAATAGCTACACACAATCTATCTATCTATTTTTTTCCTTTTAATAAATGGCAGCATATAAGACTGCAGAGAAAACTTCAGTATGTCTGGATAACTGTACTTTCATTGTGGTCTTAACCGCCCTCAAACGGAAAATACACTTCTCTAGGGTGGCTTTGAAAGGTCATGAGGTGTTTGTCTTGGAGACTAATTTTTATTATTTCCTTCTAATTAGTAGGATAATGCATACTATTTGAGGTTCTCAAGTTAAAGCATCAATAAATGGAATAGTCTAATGGAAAGAGCTGTTTCATGGACTGTTTACAAAGACATGTCTTTTATTTGAACAATGCTGACATGCATTTTTTACTTTTTCACACACACACACACACACACACACACACACACACACACACACACACACACACACACACACACACACACACACACACACACACACACACACACACACACATGCAATCACTTTCTTTGATCTAGCCAAATAATCAAACTAATGCATGTGTATAGATGGCTCCTTTACAAACAATATAGCACTTTACTGTGGGTTAATGAAAGATATGAGATCTCCACAGTGGGCGGTAAGCAGTAATATGTGGTGCGGGGCAGGCCAAGAGCATGCTGGGACTCAAAAGCGGGACCACAAATGTGGTAAGTCATAATAGTTTAAATGGTACTCATCCAGAACTGAAGGAGTCTAGCAGAATGCACTTTGTAAACATCAACCCTTCTCTCTGTTATCCTGCTTAGGTACCTGCCTCTGTGCTTGACTTCAGAAGGAAGAGATGACATGAAAAAGAATCAGAGCCATATAATTTGAATCACACACAACTACATTTGCTTTTCTGAGCTTTTCAAAAAGCTTTTTTAAAGGTTTAAAAAGAGGCAGCACCTGCTACAGTACATATACAATTGAGTATGACTTTTTATATTCTAGTCTATGATATCATGCCTATTAATGTATTTATTTTACTTTATGATACACTGTAAAGCCATTACTATAATTAATTTCAAATATTTGTCAATTTGTTGCAAAAATTAAAATAACTTAAATCTTAATTTCAAATGTGTAACACTGCATTATAATATAAATTAATATATATATATATATATATATATATATATATATATATAACATTTTAAATAGTGATTTATTTATTTTATTTACTTTATATATATATATTTCAATTTAATTATATATTTAATATTTTAATAATTTTTAAATTATATAATTATTGGTGGCCACTAATATGTTTTTTATTTCAAAATTATCAAAATATTAAATATATAATCATCCATCCCTTGATGTTTTTTCATTTTATTGTCTTATATTTTTGCTATTAACAATGAAAATGGAACATCAATGCACAACAAAGTGCACAACATCATCATTTCTATCACACATTTCATTATCACTCCAATCTGAACAAAGAATATGGACACGGCTGACTGTGCTATACATTTAAATGGCACTTTCCATTTGCCCTTCTAACCCATTACTGCCAGTCAATTACTGTATATGTGAATCCATTTACCCCTGAACCTCAGATGCCCTGCGTGTACTTGACACATCAGCATTCTTTAAAGGGGACCTTGAGGATTCTCTGATGGTGACCTCCCATGGGCTTACCAGCTAAAATGTCAGACCCCTGTATGAAAAATGGCACCCCTCACCACAGAATGCCCTGTGGGAGGAGCGCGAGAAAGCAGACGACGGAGAGGCCTCTACAAAAGTCCGCCAAGGTACATCCCTGACAACAGACGCCTGCTAATTAACCATTGTGCGGCACTTTTACAATTAATTAGCCCCTTAAGCTGCTTTTGTCAAAGGCGGTAAACAAGGCGAAGTGAAGTTAACGACTTACTCAGATCAAAGGATGAGTTATTGTCTTTATTTTTCAGCAGTACCTGTGGGAGGTTCAGTTGCGCTCCAGCAACATGGAGATGTTTCCTTTCATCAGTTCGTCATCAGGGGCAGCGGAGCCACTTCTGGGGGACAGGGATGCTGGATGGAGAAATTTCTAGGGAGAGAGGAAGAACCAGCATTGAGATCCAGCTCAAGGGAGGATTTATGAAATCTTATTTTCCTCTTCAATTTAACTGTATCAATTCCCACGGGCATTCCTCAAAAGTGAGTTAATGATATGATGCAAATCATTTTTTGATCGGTTCAACTGAAGGTATAAACAACAACAAGGACACGCTGGCACAGTTTCGGTGGATAGCTCTTGAGGGCCAAGTATTTTTAATTCCAATGAGAGCAAATCCAAGGTCAGACTCTGAACTTCCTGGCCATTAAGAGATCACAAAGACTAGCAAGTGAGAGTGCATAATATCCACACAGCTATTTTTGGCCTCAAATTAAAATATATGACATGTTGAAATGACTGCAATGTGCAAGAGAGGTATTCAAACTAGACACTAATGATGCTTATTAATGGCGTGAATGAAGTCTTGACAGGTCGTGTGTCATTTTCCAAGGAATGCTTCACTGGCATAATGGCTAATGTAAGTGGGTGTAATTATATATATTATACCCTGTCCTATTGTATTTTGGCAGCGGTTTGAGGGAGTCAGACAGTTAGGATGAAAATCAAAGCCGTTATGCGGAAGGAACAGGAGAGCTAGAGGAATTGTAGGCCGCTGCCAATTCTTGCTCGTTTCATGTGGACAATGTTTAAGCCAATAGCATCTATTAGTGGTCAATTGGAGAGTTTGCCAGAACAGGTTTCACATATACATGCATAGAATTGCATAGTATGTTGCAGCATTAGCGGAAACTAAACGTCACAGATTAATCTCCTCCAACAGATGACAAAATCCTATAGCTCTTTTTAGCACAAAAAAAAAAAAAAAAAAAAAAACAGATCTCTAATTGGAGGCCCTGAGGTAAAGCCTTTCATTAATCATTAAGCTTTGCAGTCTTGATAACAAATCTGGGAAGCTCAAACACCTCTCTCATTTATTTTTATTTACATATTTCCCCTCTCTCTCCTTTTTTATCCAAAGGGAACGAGGTATGGAAAACCCGTCAAAAGAACAGACAGGCAAAAGGGTCGGAAAATGGTAACTTATGCTCACTGGGAATTACCAAAGCACTTAGTAATTAAATCTAAATTGACATTCTAGTAATTACCCCCTTAATTACGAGGAATAACACAATTAGCCACCGAGTCTTTGCTAATTGTTAATTAGCACAGGGAAAGTTATTGTGTGTGGCAGAAAGAAGCACGCAAAAGAACAAATGTTCATTTGTCTCATTCAACATCCTTTTTTTACTTTGTTCATTCACATATTCTACATGTTCAATTTGAGTAGTGATTTAAAAATTATTATCATTATCATCATGAACACAGTTTATAACATTTCTATTGTCCTGTTTCTGCTTAGCTGAGAAAGAAGAAAATTGCCGTCATGTCCAGACACAGTTTTTGTTAATAGATTGCACTTTCTTTGAAAAAGTGATATCAATACAATATATGTATATACAGTGTGTATAGCATGTTTACCTTATGTATGGGTGGTGGAAGAAAAAACACCTCTGAAGGCGTCCTGTGATATCTGGCTCCAAGACGTTAGCTGCAGATCCTTTAAGTCCTGTAGGTTGCGAGGTGGAGCTGCAGTGGATCAAACTTGTTGGTCCAGCACATCCCACAGATGCTCAATTGGATTGAAATCATTTTCCTTAAACCATTCCTGAACAATGTGTTCAGTCTGGCAGGGTGCATTATCCTGCTGAAAGACGCCACTTCCACCAGGGAACACCTTTATCATGAAGGGGTGTACCTGGTCTGCAGCAATGTTTAGGCAGGTGGAATGTGTCAAATTTCCATTTGCAAAATATCCAGATGAATGGCCAGATCCAGGGTTTCAAAGCAGAACATTGCCCAGAGCATCACATTCCCTCCACGGCTTGTTGTTCTACAGTGCATCCTGTTGCCATCATTTCCCCAGGTAAATGACGTACACGGACATACACGTGATGTAAAAGAAAACGGGACTCATCGGACCAGACGACCACTGCTCTAAGGTCCAGTTTCGACGCTCGCGTTCCCCTTGTAGGTACTTTTGACGGTGGACAGGGGTCATCATAGGCGCTCTGATTGGTCCGCGGCCACGCAGCCCCATACGCAGCGGAGTGTGATGCACTGTGTGTTGTGACACATTCCTCCCATAACCATCACCACAATTTTGTGTGACTTGTGCCACAGTAGACCTTCTGTTGGCTCAGACCAGATGGGATAGCCTTCGTTGCCCTTGTGTATTGATGAGCTTTGGGCGTACAACACCCTTCCGCCGGTTTGTCCCTAGATTCCTCCTCGGACAACTGTTGGTAAATTCTCACCACTGTTGACCGGGAGCAATGCACAAGCCTTGCCGTTTCAGAGATACTCTGACCCAGTTGCCTTGCCATGTCAATATGGCTCTTGTCAAAGTTATTCCTGCCCATTTCTCCTGCATCCAACACGTTGATTACAAGAACAGTTTGTTAGCTTATCATCTAATACCCAAACCTTAACATGTGGCCTTGATAGAAGATGATCAACCATATTCACTTTACTGTGACTGGTCATGTTTTGGCTCATCAGTGTACACACACACACACACACACACACACACACACACACACAATCTTACCACATTATTTAGATCTAAAATAAAAACGAACATAAATAGAATTAGAATATACAGCAAAACAAAGGACCTGCTTGCATTTTAGTCAACCACAGCACCACCATTGCACCACCCCATTGCAAACCCTGAGGTTCCTTTTAAAGTGGTCTCAAAGAGTGGATTCAGCCCTAATGCCTCATGGTTGAAGCAGTATTGGCAGTGCAGAGGATTTATCCAAATGCTGTTATCACAGGGTTCAGCATGCACACAACCTCCTGCCCTCCATGACTCCAGTGTCCTTCCTTTCCGGTGGCAGCTTCAAAGATAAGTGTATGTACTCAGCCACAGATTACCCCGCTGACTCACAACAAATATTTGGCTGGCGGATGAGCCATCTTAGAATCCAACCGAACATGAAATTAAGCGGTGTGCAGACGGGCAGGGGTGCAGAGCAACCAAAAACATGATTTAGGCCTCTGTAAATACAACAGAGTGGGTGGCAAAGGTGTGGAGTGGAGGAGGTCGAAGGTGACATATGCTCAGTAACATGGCTGTGAACGTCAAAAAAAAAAAAAAAGAATTAACTCATGTAATGCTATGACATTTTAAACAAAAAGACTTTAAACCATAAACAGTTGTGTATCTTAAAAGTTACATTTCAACAGCACGTCGGAGCGTATTGTGGCAAACTAAGCGATTCCGCTTCTTTATCTCACTTGCCCTCGCTGCAGTCAGAGTGCGGTGTGAATCTAAAGCCCCCACTGCTCTTTTCCTACTGTGTCTTTAATTGGATCCTTATTACCATTCCGGCTCCCTGAGAATGATGAATTTGTATGTGTGAGAATTTCATTAATCATTCTTATTCACAGTCCACCCAGACGAGAAAAGAGACGGAGAGAGTGAGAGGAGATAGAGAAGGAAGAAATTAATAATTTTTCGAGACTGGGATATATTTCGTAATGAATATTCATGCCTGTAGGATATTTGGGGTCAGCCATAATCAGGCAGGTAATTTGTAATTTGCTGTGTTTTCACCAAGGACCTGCCGCATAGGTTAATATGCATCTATTTGAATAGAACTAGGGGGATTTTTGAAGTACTGCCTGCCTTACCTGGGCTATTTATTTATTATTTATAGTGCAATTATGAAAATTTCAAAAACTTGTCATTTGACATTTTCACTGAGTATGTTATAGAAAATCAAAAGATTTTTAGAGGTTGCAACAATTGGCCAGGTTATTATTTAGAAATGACATTGAATTGCTTATTGTAAATTCAGGATCCTTTTTTCAAATAGCATTATTTAGACATAAATCTGCACAAATTGGATTTTAATGCAATGTTGCAAAGCATAATAGGATTTGGATTTACTCTGTATTGAATTGAAAAGCTGCTGAAATAAACTAAAACACATATCCACAAATTCTATCTATATACTACAGTATAAATATAGATATACTACCTAAATTACAGTATAATGTTAGTCTGTTCTTTTGAACTTATTAAAAGATTCCTGAAAAAAAAAAATATATATATCACGGTTTCCACATAGATATTAAGCAGCAGAACTTTTTCCATCATTGATAATAATAATAAATGTTTTTTGAGCACCAAATCAGCATATTAGAATGATTTCTGGAGGATCATGTGACACCGAAGACTAGAGTAATTCAGGTGTCTCAACAGAAATAAAGCATTTTAAACTGCATTTTAAAAAATATTAAAATAAAAAAGTTATTTTAAATATTATGCTTTTACTGTATTGACTTGCATTGATCAAATAAATACAACCTTGGCAAGTATAAGAGACTTTACATTACCGACCCCAAACTTTTGAATGGTACTGTCTATAAAAGAAAGAATGAATTAAAAATGGCTAGCATTACTGAAAAAAAAAAAAAAAAAAAACTTTCTTTAATTTAGGCTTCAACATTTAAAATGTAGATTATAAGGACACCTTCAATTAATTGGGGGCAAAATCTGCTATCATGTATGTATTTAATTTATTTGGGGGAGTTGACTGTAAGTACTCATTTCAGAAGATTAATTTCAGACAAGTTCCCATATTCACATATTGGCTCTCAGTGGCACCTGTTAAATAGTACAACTCTGCCATTTAAAGCGAGTGCACTCAATTTTAAATATATCTCAGGGCTAAAAGCGAAGAACTCGCGCTCCGTGCAAACAAGCAAAAAAAATATCCATAGTTAGTCTCTTCTGTCCAAACAAGACCAAAGACCCACTTTAGGGAGGAAAAAAGTGTTTTTGAACATGAAAGAAACCAAACTGCCAACACTTGGTTCATAAATTCACAGCGCCTGTACTTTAAAGTCTTCACCCCCAAAAGGATTTTTCCAATTCTTTTTGAAATTATACCCACCTGGCATCACTTAAAGTTACTTAATTAATAATTAATCGATACATTTTGGGATGATTAAAATTCATGATGAGAAAGTGTTTTTAAAATAATGTCCAACCCCCCAGGGAGACTAATCAGTTTGAAGCAGTCGCTAGATCTCACTGAAATAATTAATTGCACCTGAATGTTTAGCAAGGTCAGAGAATGGTAGCACAACGCCTGAGGTATAGAGGGATGTTTATAACATCACTTGATTGCGCTAAACCAACATTTTCATCTGGAAATTAATTCAGGAACCGAAGCTGGAGGCACAAACATTGCCCCTTAGCCCCCTCCTGTGTGAAACGAGCATCGTTTTAATATGACTTTGATCATTACCGGTGGAAGAAACCTGATGTGTCAGATTTAGAAAGTGGAGGAGAGAATGTGTGAGAAGGAGAAGGAAAAGCAACGAATTTAACAGCACATTCCCAACTGTTTTCAACAAACGCTCATTAAAAGGAAAGCAGTTTATGACACCTAAAACATTAACCCCTGAACTTGGCGAGAGGATGTTTTAGAAAATCACTGTGCAATGTCACAGAGACATCCTTCGCTCAACAAAATACAATTTCCTGTTTTTTTAGCCCTCTCATATCTGGGAACGTTTCGGATAAACAGGCTACCTGCTCCTCTGAGATCCATATAAAAGGTGAATAGGAGAATGGCATGCCTTTAGCCTTCATAGTCTATTTGTACCCAGCAATCTTACCTGACAAACAGAGAGATCAAGTTCTCAAAATGAACACCGACAGAATTCGAACCGAACAAAGATAATGGTTCTGTAAAGCTGAAAAAAAACAAACAACAACAGCATTTCAAAAGCAACTGTTTGATTGACATATCACTGGTTAGGGAGTGACTGACGCGTTTGCCAGTCTGAAAGGGTATTTTCCTGCTGGACATGACGCATTATGAGAGGTTGATTGGGGACTGTTGGCAGCAGGTTAAGGAAGCTGTCATGTTGCAGGTCTTTGTGTAACTCTCCCCAGGGCAAAGCAATTGACAGGAAAGGGGGCCTGGGACAACACAGACCCCTAAAAGGAGGGTTCGTACAAGAATGGAAACATAAAAGTAACATCAAGGAGATGCTTTGCTGTATCTGAATTTTTTGAAATGTGACAGACAGGACTAAATACATAGGTTAGATTGGTCTTGAATATTAAGTTTGATTATTAAATGAGGCGTTGAGTTTGACACTTCCACAATTGAATGCTAAAGTTTGATCACAAAGTTTGACAAAAACAATAACCTAACATTATAAATTTGCCAATAAAACACAGGGCTTTCAAACTGGGGTCCACAAAATGTTTCCAAGGGGTCCACAGAGAAGATATAAAGATAAAAATGTACAGTGATTCTGTCTAACTTATGGTATGTTAATCATTGTAATATGTAGTGATGAATCAAAATAATAATAATATAATAATAATTATTTTTATTATTATTACAATCTGATATAGTGTATATTCTTAATCAAAGTTAATATACTAATGAAAGTGTTACTGAGAAAATCTGGGCATCTCAGGGTTCTGACCTAGAAAAGTAATTCATATTGACTGCAAACAGAAAACAACATTTAACATATTGATTGGGAAACAAATCATTGTGGAAGGAAAAAAGGAATCAAGGGACTTTACATTTGTCCAGATGAAGCTGAAGAGAATTAATAGGGCAAAAGAAATTCATCTGAATTATTGTAGTATCTCTCTGACGGAGGTAAGATCACATTTATGTATAGCCTATTATTTTAGACTCATGCATTATATATAAATATATATCTTACACCCTGGGTTCAAAGGCACAACACCCATGAGGGTTTAGGACTCTTTTAAAGATATGTGCTCGCTTAATCACTCAAGAAAGAGCCCCCATGAGTGAGTCTAATATTACAATTAATTAATTCAGCAAAAAAGGGTATTAAATTTCCTCCCTCTAAGGATATTATCTGAATTCATTGACCTTTTTGGAAATCGCCCTCTAATTGTAACCAGGTTCCATTGCATTTAGCGACTAACTTGTTTCCCTTCCTCGCTCTCTCTCCATATCTTCTCCTTTCTTTTTTCAAGAGCTGTAATAATAGTTGAGAAGAGCTTCTTGGTGCCTTATGTGGTGTTAAGATCTCTCCGCCACAAAGTCATTCCAGGGCTTTATCTCCTGCGAGCGGTACAGACGAAAGAAGAAACTTTTCTTATTACCTGGAAAGTGAAAATGGAATCCAACTTTAAGTCTCCACATATCTCAGAGGAAGACTGGATCCAACCCAACACTTTCAGGACACACTGACTCTCACTGAAGTTCTGGAGGTTTGGCTTCTATGCTCCTCAGCAAAGAGAGAGGGGGTTTAAGTGGGATCCCAGCAACGGCAGCATTGTCCAAGACTTTAAATAGGCAGAAATAAGAAAGGCATTATGTAGGCAACTATATTATTCTTCATTTTATTCAAGGATTAGTACTCAAATGAGTCAGATCTATGACTGTAGGGGCAACTTCATATTCCAGTGTTAGTACAGTATCAAGGCTGAATGATATATTGACCTCTAAGAGTATTAATTCTAAAGAAGGATATTATGAACTCACATTATTGTAGAAGGGAAGCCAAGCATTGAACAGACGTTACAAAAAGTGGTTTTAGAAATCAATAAAGCAGAATTGCTAGCGTGATATTGTTATTTTATACAACAGTTCAGCAAACAAGGGGTTAATATTGAGTAGCTTACATTATAGACAAAATATCCCCACTTACTCCGTTTTTTTTTTGAAAAAATGAAAAAATAAAATAAAATCGCAAACAAAGCAAAAGTAGAATCACGCTGCGCGTCTCCGAGGTAACGTTAGGCCTACACACTGCATTTGCAATGTTTCGTCACTGAATGAATCAATAATTTAGACAAATCAGTTAAATTAACGATTCGGTGACACGGGCTGAATTCGAAACACCATGATACTATCATGGTTCTCAAGTTTTATCAAAAGCTTGGAGTGAGATCACAAGCGGTTAGGGGAGGAGCCCTAATGGAGCCCCGCCCCCGTCCGTCCCTGCTCCCCAATTTTACCCATTGTTCATAATTAACCAGCACAAATTGAAATTATAAAAATTGGTAAATCTGATAAATGACAGAGCAATTCATCACATCAAATATACTCTTTAATGTTATATTTCAAAATTACAAATGTACAAAAATTACAAAAATATAACAAATTGCTCCAAACAGTTTGGAAAAAACAAATATTTTTGCATTTTGAATGTGTCTAGTCGAAATGGTATAATGATTTATTGTGTGGTGGGCCATTGTGAACAAATGACATTAGAGTATTAAGGTGTGTGTGTGTGTGTGTACACAAGAGTACACACTCCAGCTTATGAAATGTGTTTTGTGTTTTAAGTGTTTGTTGCACATTTTGATGCCTTAATAACAGGGGTAACGTTAGGGGGCTCCCACTTGAATGATAAAATATCTTTTTGCTTTTTCCCTGACATCTTTGAAAAATACAAATGCAATGGCTGGCAGTGATTAATGTATGTTTTGACAGGATGTAAAATATTACCTAGAGCACTCTGCTTTAATATGTAACTGTTAGCCTTAATGTAACTAGAAAGACTATTAATACAGTATAATATATAATTTAAAATAAAATGAAGAAATACATCTTCATTCCTTCCCATAACCACTAACATTTCCCTTAGTTTCAGCAAAGGGTATAGAAGTATTGATAAGAGTAATAGTAATAGTAAGAGTAATACTTCTATAACGTTACTCTTTGGTTTCAGATAACGTGAGCTAGCCAAACTGACCCAAAGCTTCTGGCCTGGTTTGCAAAGTAGTTGTAGAGTTTTTGACTGCATCAATAATAATGTATACGATGGGCTATATATTAAATGTTCTAGCCTAAAAATGTTAGACGAGCTTTCTTTCAACTTACCTTCTCCATCACGACGTGCGTTTGCGCGATGTTGTTGGTTACCTAGTAACGAACGTACGGTGGCCGAGAATGTTCCGTCAACTTCGTGTGTTCGCGCATCTATGTTGCCTAGTAACGAGCGCAATCTGGCCGAGATAACTTACGTGCTGGCGGCAAGAAACTTCACATTGTGTGCCTGCGCCTCGTATACAACGTTATATATAAAGCTTGCAGGACATCTTGGTTGGCATTGCCTTTTCAGCGTGAGAAATACACGGTGTGGCGTGTGAGCGTGTGAACTGGGTGAATTGCGTGTGTCTCACGGCCATTGCGTGAGACTTGAGAACCCTGTTACTATTCTACTCCTTTCCTGAAATCTATCTATAAATTACAGAAACGTCTGTCTGTATGTCCGTCTGTCTGTCTGTGTGTGTGTGTTAACCACATATCTCCCGAACCGTTAGTCCGATGGATTTCAAATTCGACAGGTGTCTCGCCACGGGCACGAGAAAGTGCAGTGCCAAGTTTGACGTTGTTTGGATGAGAAATGCTAAAGATATCGTTAAATATATCATTTTTAAAAGGTTGTGGTTTAAAAATAAACATTCTGACATTAGAGGGTTGTATCGGTCAAAGAAGCCCCAAGAAGGTTGTGGTTTAAAAATAAACATTCTTACATAAACACTCTGTCAGGTACACTGTTTACTTCTGAATATTATAGTTTATTCACGGCCATCATTTGTAGTAACCTATTCACAAACTGTTTGCTCAAGCGTAGCATTTTTTTGGAGTTCACTGTGTAGCCTGCTCCCTCAATCGTTGCGCTTATTCATTTGTGGATGTTAACTGAATCGGTAAGTCACCTACGCTGTTTACTTCTGTATATTATATCTATCTATAAATTGTGGAACGTCTTTCTGTCTGTGTGTCTGTGTGTGTGTTATTCGCATATCTCTCGAACCGTTAGTCTGATGGATTTCAAACTTGACAGGTGTCTTGCTACGGGCACGAGTAAGTGCAGTGCCAAGTTTGACTGTTTGGATTAGAAATGCAAAAGATATTGTTAAATATATATCGATAAAAGAAGCACGTAAGTAGCGTTTTCTCTGAGTTCACTGTGTATCCTGCTCCCTGAATCGTGTAGTTAAATTTTCCACATTTATTGTATGTCATTATCAGTATTTGCTTTCTACCATGCACAAATAAAAATGTCACTGAACTTTTGCTGTGTAATTGTAACAATGAGCACTCAAATACACCAAACCAACAATTACTAAAAACACACTCAAAAACTGATTTTGCACGGGCACTTTGCACTGCTCCCTGAATTGACGCGCTTATTCATTTGTGGATGTTAACTGAATCTGTAAGTCAGCTATGCTTCTGAATATTATATTTCATTCTGGTGTGCTTAACGTTATCGCAATTGTGTAATAGTAGCCTATACTATTCACCTAAACACATCCTATTCAATGCGTTCACAGTCTCTTTCACGGGGACCAAACCAACAATTACTAAAAACACACACAAAAACTGATTTTGCACGGGCATTTTGCACTAGTATCTTTAAATAGCAGAAATAGTCTATCCCTCACAGGCTCACTTTCATACCTGTCATGGCGCTGCTCTGAATAAGGTCTATTTCATTCGGCTCGCGACTCTCACAGTGCGTTATTATGGGTATTCTGTAGCCGTTGAGATTGAATGAGTTTACTCGATAACGTCCACTATGGTTTCGGAAACCACTATAAATGGCTGTCTCCTCAAATAGTGCCCTATTTAAGGGTATAGGGGGCGATTTCGGACACAGACAATTTTCCCAATTAATCATTAAATGATTTATAAACAGTTACTTGTCGCCACCTACTGGCCCGTGTTTCGTCTGCAATGCTTTTTAATTTTTGATCTATAAATGTACAGGTCAGGGGCATAATTAAGTAAGTGTTTTTATTTTCTTTAATTAATCACACTAAATTAAAATGTTAAATTGACAGCCATATAATTTTATATGCGTAGGCCTATGGGCCAACATGTTCCATAATGTGTCCTGCTGTTTGACATTCGTGAAATTGATTCAGTTTGGACAGCTGTTTCTCTTTTCCATTTTGATATGGTATATCAAGCAGTGTAAACAGTGATTATTGCACAAGGTTTTTGCAACAGAATTATTGTGAAAGACATTTTGTGTGTTGGTGTTGTAGTTGGCAAAGGGATTATTGCGTAATCATTTTCTTGCATTCATCATACAGTCCTTAGGGTCAAGCACCAACTGAAAAAATATGAGCACTCTCTTCTTTCTCTATCTTCCTCTGTCAATTAAATTTGTATGTGCTGAGTTGAATTTTATATCTCTATATATTTCTATAGGCTATTTTAACTGGATAATAAGCTTTAAATGAAAATATTTCATGAAAAATGTTGCATTACTTATGTTTGGTGTCTTATAAAGCCTCTGGTACCCCAAACATACAGAAAAAAAAGTCAGCCTCAACAGAGCCTGACAGTATGTTTGTCTCCCCAAATACCCACAAAACACCTAATAATATGTACAGTTGCAACATACAGAACATGAATTTTGCTCTCAGCCTGCAGTCTGCTCTCAGGCATCATTTACTGACCTTAAAGACACGGTGAAGTGTGAACCACTGCTTCCCCCTGTTGGTTCTCTGGGTGCTGGTTTCTGCAATGTCTTCTGGTTGCTGGATGGTGTATTTAGTCTCTCATCTGCATATTGTTCTGGTGTTCAGGTGAGGAGATCTGTTAGCAAGGCCCACAGAGAGGAATATGGGTCTTAATCAGGCTCTGCTCTGGTTTATTTAGTTTGGAGATTCATTCAACCAGAGCGGGGCCCAGGAGAACACAGCTGGAGGCTCATCAGAGAGTATACAAACATCCATCATTTTAACATTTAAACACATGAGCATGCAGACAGACACACAGACAAACAAACATGCACACTGGACTGCAACATTTTAATAATTACATGTTTTTAATAAATGATCAAAGTCATAAATAAGCAATTTGCTTAGTTAAAGCATATTGTGTTTTTTTTTTTGTTTTTTTTTGCTTTGTTTTTTGTATAACTGACATTTTGGGATACATGATGTTATACCTACAAATACATACATTTTCATTTATTTTAAATGGTATGCAAAATATATCAAATATGTATATAAGATTTGTATTGAATTAGGGGAAATATGCAAAATAAGATTATTTTTAATATATGTGTCAGACTTTCGGATTCTGCTGTATTTTTGGTAACAGTTTACAATAATATTTAATTTGTTAAAGGCCCACTGAAGTGCCTTGAAACTCGCAGCATTATTCAATGTGTTGATGTAATTTCCACTAGAACAGGAAGACAGGGCGGGACATATCGAACAGCTCCCCCCCTTTTTAAAAATAGCCAATAGCATTTAGTTTATATCACAGCTCGGCCAGAGACCTTGAGCTCTGTACTTTCCACTTTCAACAGCGTTTCTCAGAAATTGCTTCCTGCACCTTTAATAAATACTGTAAAAATATGTTGTTCATTGTTAGTTCATGTTAGTTAAATGTACACTATGTAGTTAAATGTACACTATGTAACTTTTTTTTAAATGTAACACAATTTAAATAATGAGTCAATACATCATCAATCCTTCTTCCAAAACCTGTTTTTGTCTTACTCTGATTCACTATGGTAAGTGTATTATAAGTGTTTATATTTAAGACCTATAGCGGAATGGTTTTCACTCGCCCCTGAATGTCTTGTCATGTCCATAACTAGAGAAAAGTTGCTCCGGCTACTTATGTGCTTCTCAAACGGAAGGCTGCATCCTAGTGAGGCTGCGTCCTTCCTATTCCAATCCTTTGGAGGCTTGTAGGCTATATAGAGTCCTCAGCATTTAAATGCTAGAATGAGATGGTTTAGTATGCATGGCAGCATCATACACGTTCCCACCCCCACGGTCACAGCATGAAAATACTATTAAAACTTAATTTTAGAAAAATACTTTGTATTAAAGTCTTAATATTAACTGGCTGTCTATTAATACAATACAGTGAATGATAACTGCTGTGGTCCCCCCCTGTGGTTTAAGTGTTAAGTGATTAATTTACACCAAAACTAAAGATGCCTTTATTTTCGAAAACATTTCCACCGGTTCTTTTTGTGTGAATTGGAATGTGCAAAGGATTGTGGGTGATTGAAGGAAGCAAAGGATACACTTGAAGCATCCTTCAAAATGAGCTGAATGAAGGACGCAAAACAAAGGCTGCCTTCCAAGGATCCTTCAAAACCTTCAGATTCAGGCTTGCTATTTGGCCCATTCTTCCAGTCAGATTTGGTAACAGTTACATCAGGTTTCAAATGATGGCACTCAGTTGGGTTGAGATCAGGAGTTTGTCTGTTTAACTGAAGTGTTCACTGATTTTCAAAAACTTGAAAGCATGAAACGATTTTAAGCAGGAAAAGTCCTTTCATTATGTATGCACTTTAAAACCTTTCAGCACTCCTTCTGTAAACGTTAGAATGACACAGAGGTTGATCAGCGCGGGAGCTCACAGAGCAGAAGAACCCCAGCCGGAGCTGGCCGTGGGCCTCAAAGGAAGCTCAGATCCGTCCTTGGGGCAGCCTAGATTGGTTACACTGGGACAGAGTGGATTCTGCGTGGGGGTCTAATCTTCAAGGTCATTCCGTGGTTATAGATGACCTTCTAACTAATCCTTTACAGCACTAGTACTAAAAGAGACCCTCGGCAGCAGAATCCCATCTTTTATTCTCACTCATTCCCTTGTTAATTACCAGCGAGTTGATTTGATCTCTCCATTCTATAAATTGTAAATTGACCTCTTATTTCCTGATTTTCAAGCCCAGCTTACTTAATTAAGCCTATATGAAAAGAAGAAAGAACCTTGTGAGACATCGGCAGGTCGCAGGCGGCGTCGCGAGGGAGAATTGCGATCTGTGCCGGATTAAAGAGTGATGGCATTCTCAAGGCTGAACAATGTCATTTTCCTACCTTCTCTCACCTCTGCTCCTTTGGCCTCGACTCACGTTCTCTAGACGCGAAAGGGCAATCAGTCTCCCAACCATGTTAATGCAGAAGAGAATTATTCACCTTCTTTTCTCACCCCTGCCAATTTGGGCCTCCGTCTGATGGTGGATTGAAATAAGTCAGGAAAAAAAGTATTAAATATGTAGTGGAGTCTGCAGTGAAGGAAGAGAGGAAGATGACAGGGTAACTACCTGAGAGGAAGCTGTCACCGAACATAATTGACCTTTCTGGGAGGAAAAAAGAGCCCCCATTTACTTCTCTGACACAATCCTCCATGTGTCGATTGTCCAACTTTATTATTCTCTTTTTGAGGCTCTTCTCTCAGGACACAGTTTTTGGTCTCATTTCCCTCATTAAAATAGGCCACCGCAGACAGGCGGAGGTTACAATTGATCATCTCACCATAAAGAATACATAACCTTCAATTTTGCACCGAATCCACACGTTCATGGCTTTGTGCATTGGCAGAGAAAATGAGCTGTCAATTTCTCAAGACAAGATCATAAAAAAGCCCCTGATGAATAGTGTGGTAATGGATAAGTGTAGGATCAATAAGCAATATTAGAAGTTTTAAAACCATCCAGCATGCATAAACCTTTACGAACTTCACAATGTCACTTTGTGTTCATAAAAGTTTTTTTTACTGTCTTGTGAACAAAATGTGATAAATTTATCCCAATCTGTCAGGTTTTACAGCCTCCAGCCCCCTCCTCCTTACTGATCTTGACACATGCCTATTAAAAAGGATAGAGGATAGATAGAGAGATACGTGGGGCTAAATTACCTCAATCAGCAGATATTTGCCCTCTGCTCTCTGGGTTTAAACCCTGATGATACACTGCCCTGATAGGCAGGGTTCAGGAGAAGCCCTTGGAGGAGCAGAACATGATGGAAAAAGCACAGATGCATGTAAGGAGATGTCATCTGATGGCGGAAAGTGTCAGATAAAGAAGTCATCTTTCCAGGTTTTAAGGGAGCAAAACAACCGTGGTTACCTGGGGCAGTTTGGAAAGATTTAGATGGATGGATGGATGGATAGAATCTTGCCATGTGCACAGCAAGAGCAAATACCACAATTTTAAAAATACAATCTCCAACACCTTTTACTCTGACAGATGAAAAATAGACACTGTTGGATATCCAGACCTTATTTTAGTGAGAAGAAAAAAGCACGCAAGCTCCACATAATGGGCCTTTTCCCCCCAGTTCAGTCTCCTTTCAAAAGTGCTGCTCTTTGACTTTTTCTTTTCTTTTTTTTTTCCATTGTAGACCACACTCCATGCACACAATCTATTACATACAGTAGGCTACCCTCTGATTGATAGTTCATACTTTTTTTTCAGATAAAAGGCCTCTTATAATTGTACCTAAACATTATTTTAATGCAGAAATTGTTTTACATTACAATCTACAAAAATAAATTCGTCTTAGCAACAAACACGGCAACAATATTGAACTCCTCTGACAGAAGACGGCGCTAGCTGCATTTGTATGAAACAAGAGGAGTCAGCGGAGTGATACGAGAGACATGGAAGTAGCGCCGGTTTCAGGTACACTGTTTGTTGAGGCAATAAAAGGACCTATATTTGACCATCTTCCCTTTTTTCTAGTTTATATGCCGTTATTCTTTCTCCTCCACCCCCTTCTGCATGCCATCCGAAAGCTCTTCCAGAGCACCAAAGAGGCTTTTCTGCAAAGCACCAGAGCGGGCAGGAAATGTAGTTCCCGCCCAGGCCACCTCCAGGGCAGACGTGCTTCAGCAGTGCTAAAACCTTGTGGCGTAACACTAGCCCTCCTGTACCTTAATTTATGTTTCCACATTTGATTTTTCTCTTCCTCCAACTTGCAAGGTTTTTCGTCAGGAAACCACGAGGAAGTATGCGCTGGTCAGGCATTTTTGCATGTGTTTTGACGACGACGAGCAGGGGGAGGAAAATAAGCCGGAGGGTGAATTAAGGAATAAAGGTGTATGTGTACTGAGGGGGGTGGGAGGAAGGATTCCAACAAGCGGGCCATAACATCTCCACACTTCAAATCTACAGGGATTTATTAGATATGGAAGTCCATTAGCATCATAAAGAACAGGCAGTGAATGGCGCTTCGCCAGGGCTGGGGCCTGAGGAAGCTTAAAGACACATGGACGTCTGGATCTGAATAAGCCGATTTGTCTTGATTTAAGCACAAGAGGGGCTGTTTAACTCAGATATGCATCTTCAGCTCTCAGAGTCTGAAGGAAGGTGAATAATCATGGAGCAGGACTTGAGAGAAAGAAGACCACCAACAGTCCACACTTGCACGGCACTTTCTTTATGCCAGTGCCCAATTTGATGCAGATGGTAGCTTGGCGAATGAGTGTGTGAGTGTACATGCATCCATGTGCACAGCAGAAGCAAATACGGTCAAAGATACAATCTCCAGCACCTTTTACTTTGACAGATGAAAAATAGACCACACTTTCACTGTTGGATATCCATTTAGTGAGTAGAAAACTACATGCAAGCTTCACATTCAATGGGCCTTTTTCCAGGTCCAGTCTTATTTCGAAAGTGCTGCTCTTTGAATTTTTCTTTTTGTAGTTTTGCATTGTAGACCACACTCCATGGGAATCTGGTCAAATCGCAAGCTTGCTATAGGGTATGCCTCAAGTTTTTATTCTCATCATCAAATTCACATTGCTTAAACGTACAGTATAGGATTTTTCGCCACTAGGGGTCGCTAACCTATTTACAATAACAAAGGCGTAGTTTGATGACGCAACATCTGCTAAGAATTATGGATCTTGTCGTCAACGTCAAGCCAACCGATCTAATAATGTTTATGGACAACTGAATACATCGATGTTTTTATCATGACTGTGATATGAAGCAGTTCGGGATTGCTAAGAGACAGCTATCAGCTCCACAAGCGACGCGAGTCCCGCGGATATAAAAGGAATATGGACATTTCATTCTACCGAACTACACGCAGAATTACTACTCACAGGCATTATTAGACAAATTAAACGTGTGAGGTAACGCAGCGCTGTTTCACTTGGTCTAACATTACACTAGCACACTAAACTGCATTTGAATGTGTTGAAATGTATGTTAGTCTGTCTTTATGAGACTAGCAGTAAGCTAGATCAACATTAGAATAACATACAGATCATATTCTGACATTTTATCATTGTTGAACTATAAAACATTGATTAGTTTTATGTAAATGAGCTCAACTGTTTAATAAAGTACATGTAGGAGCGGTCGAGTCTCGGACGTGGAGCTCTCGTTTATATACTGTCTATGGGAGATCTCGGCATCTCGAAAACACCGCGCTGATATTGATCCTCGTTTTAGTTCTCCTTTTTTATCCAAAGTCTGCTTGCCATGGTCCAACAGCGTGCCAACGCTTGCCAACAGCGTGCCAACGCTTGCCAACAGCGTGCAAATAGACATTGCGAACTACAAAGTTATCCGCGTCAGTCGCTTTGGTTACTATCAGACGGCTCTGGTTCATAGCTCTGGTTGCCATGGCAGCACGAGCGGAAACCAGGGACAACGCGGATATGACGCCATTGACTGCGACAAAACGGAAAAAAAGAAACGGCACGTTTCAGGAATTAAATTACAAATTTCTCCTGGTTTGAAAGTTGTTGGAAACATTTGGGATAATGTAAGTACACAACTAAAAAAAATCTATAACATAGATATAGTGATTTTTGCTATTTTTAAAGCAAAAAAGTTACATAGTGTGCCTTTAAGCCTATAAAGCCAACATTATCATATTTGAAACATTCATTTCTAAGGCCCTCTAAATAATTAAAACCTGTTGCACACAATCTGCATGCCTTCTGCCCAATGATTGATAGGTCACACTTTTTTTGCAAGTAAAAGGCCTTTTAATTTAATTGGAAAAATGTCCACCTTCAGGTCGAGGTTGCCTTTTTTGCAGTGAAATCTTTAATGATTTGGGGATTTTTTGAAATAAGAATAACTTTTATACTGTTAGTAATATTTTTAAATGAAAATTTGTGCGTTCAAAAAAAAAAAGTTTTTCTATTTCATGTTTTAAACAGCTGGTCTTTAACATTGAGAAAATTTCCTCCACCTGTAGTGCAATTAAAACATCTTTTGGACGTATGTTTTTTTTTTTTTTTTACAAACAATTTTGGTAGTATTTAATAAATTTAATATGCAATATATAATAAAGAGCACAAATGAATAATAATAAGTTATAAATGCATTAGATAAGTCTTTTGGAGTGTGAACTGTGTTTCTATTATTTTATTAAATTTTTTAGTGAATTTGTGTGCTTTTTATTAGTTTTATTTAGTTTTCTTAATATTAAAATAGCCTATAGCTACAATTTTTTTTTATTTCTATTACCGGAAATTATTTTTAATCATTTTAGTTAACAGTAACAATACTACTAGGTAATTCAGGTATTCCATTCATTCATACAAGAAATAGACTGTACTGAGTATGCATTCTATAGACTGCAGAAACTGTAGTAAAGTAAAATGATAGTAGGCTAGCCTACACTATCTGTTTTCAGCTTTCAGTAATACACACTTTTAACAAAAAAAAAAAAAAAAAGCATCCATATAGTAATTAAATAAAATATATTTTGTATATCAAAAGGCCAGTTTAATTGACGCCAATCATAAAGAGCAGATTAATTCTACAGTTGTTCTCAGTCTGTTTACAGTTCACTCGTTTTAATGAAGCAACACAGTTCTCGGACAGAACGTTTCATATGCGTGAGGTGGCAAGATGACTGCAAGCTAATTATTCCTCACCTCGTCCTATTTTAAGCCTCTCTTTATCTGGGATAAACCGCCCTAATAAAATTGTATTTAAAAATAGGTTAATTGCATTGCAGTGCTGTTTCTGTAATTGTTACAGGAAATAAATGAGGTTGCACTGAGGGAGTTTCACAGTTCTCTGGTGCCCCCTAGAGGATACAGCGTTTTTTTTGTGTGTGTGTGTGTGTGTGTGTGTGTTTTTGCGACTGCTTTAGTCATATTTCCCAGTTCCCACGGAAGATAATCTCTTGATTCACGAGTGTATGGGGAAATTAAGTGGTTATGGCAGATTAGTCAAGATTGATGCTTGATTTAAGTAATGAGTCAATGTTCACATTTAATCTATTTATAAATTAGTAATTTGTGCCAAACCAAATAAGTATGGTGCTAAACACATCAAGCTGCATTCTGTTCAAGTCATTGATATAAGAAATCCGATATAATACAAGGTAGGCTAATATTATTGGTGTAAGACACAAAACAAAGAGGTCAGCTCATCTCTGATGAAAAAACATTTCCTGTTTTATTATTATTATTATTATTATTATTATTATTTTACGGCGATTAGGATAGGCCTACTTTTGTATAAAACCTCAAAAATGTTTCCCAGGGTTTATTTTTCCTTCATTGCTGCATTCCTCTCGGCAGAGATCTTTTATTTAATTACTATATGGATGCTTTCTGATTTTTTTTTGTTAAAAGTGTGTATTACTGAAAGCTGAAAACATTCAGAATAGTGTAGGCTACTATCATTTTACTTTACTACAGTTTCTGCAGTCTATAGAATGCATACTCAACACAGTCTATTTTCTGTATGAATGAATGAATGGAATTCATGAATTACCTAGTAGACCTAGTATTGTTACTGTTAACTAAAACTATTAAAAATAATTTTCGGTAATAGAAATAAAGCTGTAATAATTTTTTTTTTTATTGGAGCTATGGGCTATTTTATTAGGAAAACTAAATAAAACTAATAAAAAGCACACAAAGTCACTAAAAAAAATCAAATCAAATAATATTAAAATGGAAAATATAAAAACTAAATCTAACTCAAAATAGTATAGCTAATAAATAAGTAGTAGGCTAATAAATCCTATAATAGCATACTAAAATGCAATTCAACACCTCTTTCCTAACGAATTTGATTAAACAACCAGAAGTTGAAATTTGAAATAATTTGTAGCCTATATTTAAAATAAATAAATAAAATTATACCGTTTCAAATGACTAAATGACTATACGAATTTAACATTTAGTGTAATGAGATCATGTGACAATGCATAGGCCACTGATTGAAATGTTTATCATAATTAATTATATTTAGTACGCAGTATACAATATATATTGCTCCAAATTCAGTCAGCATTTAACTGACTAAAAGTATTCCATTCCTCACATAGTTAAAGATGACTCTGTTTTAATTCAGTATGCTGGTGTAGAGCGCCCTCTCATGGCACTTTCGAGAAACGGTCATATCCTGAAGACCATTAAAACCCATGGCTGCCTACATCCGAAATCTCATACTTCATATAGGCCTATAGTAGGCGAAAAACAAAAGAAGTGTGTACGAATTCACACTACTTATAAAAGAGTTGGCGAAAAGTACCCGGATGACCAACTACTTCCGGCGATTCTGAAGCGTGCTTTTGATGAACACTTTACTATCCCATGAGGCCACGGGAGAGGATTCGTGAATGGCAGTGGTGCGACAACTTAGGCTACGCTGGTAGGTCACATATTCATAATGTTATTAGAAGGAAAACGGATATTATATTCAAGTTAAATCATTTTGATATATGTGGGCATATTATTCCAATGAAAATAATAATAATTGTATTTTTCTTGTACAACTTTTTTATTATTTTGGGGAAGTTCCATATACACAAGAGGAAATTGTGAGGGAAATTGTCAGGGTCCAAGCCAAATTTCATCCACTTTCTCCAGGAGATCAAAGACTACAGCACTTGTTATGAGAATTTTCAACAAAAAAGAAAAGAAAAGAAAAAAAAGAAAGGAAGAAAGAAAGCTTTTTTCATTACTACAGCGGTTTGAATTAATGAATGGATGTTCTGCACTCTGCCATTTTTCTGTACATTTCTGTATAGGCTACTGTTGTATATTCTGTTCTGTTAATAAAAAATAAATAAAGGCTGGTAGGTCACATGATAATGACAATATGGCGGATGTAGTATGTCCCGGATACTACACACATTCATAGTAATTTAAGTAATCATCACTTATTCAAAATAAGTACCAACTCAAGTGAAGATGAGATTTCAATTCATACGCAACCCATTATTAAGTGCACAAAACACACAAGCCAGTCAATATATACCATCAACTTAAATACATTTAATGTGAGGTGTCATTTACTTCCAGAGATTTATGAAAGAGCAAATCCCATAAACATGACACATCCACAGTACTGAAACATTCTCAATGCCTTCAGAGGGTTTTGGTAAAAACTTGAGACACATTCTGTTTGTATTGTCTTTCAGCATGCTGTATAATGAAATGCCAAAGTGTTTTGTTTTTTTTTTCTTCTTTTTAATCATCAAGATATTTTACCAAAGCACACTCTTTACTTCAAGTGATTTATCTTCTCAAACCTTCTCATTCTTGGTGCATGGCTAAAACAAAACAAAACAAAATGTCACACAAGCAAAATTAGAAGCCCCTTCCTGCTATGCTATCCAAAATGCCCTTGCTTATTTTGCAACGCTACTCCTATTCTAACTAACCAAGTCAAAGATTTGCATAATACGAGCTGTTGGCTGGTTTTAACTCAGCTGAATTCGGTGTATGATCCAGTTAGTCATACACCTGCAATAATAATGGATAAAATACACTATCACAAAAAGTGTCTCTAGTATTTTCAATACTAATTCATGAGGTTTGAATGGTGCTGTTTCAGCACAACTGTACCTTTAAAACAATAAAGCAGTAAAACAGGGAGAGGTGGTTAGGCAATAAGACACTGGAGGAGCATCGTGCTGTTTCTGAGGACAGCGCATAGGTTCTGTTAAAGCTCATGTTCAACACAGCCACCTTAGTTTAACTGTACAATACATAAAATTCACATTCTCAATGTTTTAATTAAAATTGAATGAAAACAATGAATCACTACTCAACAGTATCACTTTTCCTCAACTGTCTTTTTCTTAAAAAAGGAATAAAATCAATATAAAAACAACATTACACATTGTTCTTTAAATCTCTTAAAAGTCTAATGTGTTTTAACGATTCTGTACACACACACCAAAAAAAAAAGAGAAAAGAAAAATATAATATGGCTCTGCACTTGCCACTTGTATAATAGAATGGCAGAAATATATATTTTTTATATTTTAATGGCTCGGCAGTGATAGAAAAAAATAAAAAAAGGTCAGATAAAGTACATTTAAATGGCTTAGTGGCATAAAACATTTGAAATAAAACTCGCTTCATAAAATCTTTATAATATCAATAAAATTAAAATAGTATTTTTTCCAGTGCTTTGAAAAAAAAAGAGAAAAAAAAAAAAAAGAGAGAAAACCTATAATAATACATGTACATTTTCTATATATTAAACATCCTTCAGTGTACAGCTCAAAAGCTGGATCAAATTTCATGTTGATCCAGGTTCCCTGAAAGGCACCTTGGGCTGTATGAACTTCAGTTGGACAAATGGGCGCTCACAGCTGTCGGCTTTATTTTACAGCGTGCCAATACAAGAGGGCATTTCAGTGTGTGCTTGAAGAATCCGGCCTTGGTTTTAAGGCACCTTACTAGGAGTGTGTGGCAACAGGACTAACTACAGTAGTTAATTTATGTTGCATTCTACTGCACTGTCCACTGAACGTACTGTCACACTAGCACCTGGTCTGGCCTACAAACAGAAGCCTCAACATTGCTTAAAGCAGCTATATATATCTATATATTGTTGTCTCTCTCTTTTGTTTAAAACTAATGCTAAAAGGTAATAGAGCAGGTTTCTTTGATACCTTTATTTCCAAGTCTCTCCATATTGGTGGAGAGTCACACCTGAGTATGACCTGTCCTTTTTCTTCTTGCATTTCTTCTTGCCCTCCTAGAGTTCCCATACACTTTAACCAATGAATTTTCCAGGGCCTTTCAAGTTTCAGTGTCACTTTTACAAATTAATTTAAATTCAGACTGATTCACTAATGAATCATTCAGACTGTTTTGTGAATCTGTATAACTCATTAAAAAGAACCGAAAAATAAAATAAAAAATGATTCACCTCTTAGGACTAAGATTAATACAACTAAGATTGTATTAATGTATTAATCTAAATGAAGAAAACACAATTCCTTGATATTTCCAGGTTTTCCATGGCTGTGGGAACCCTGTCCTTCCTGCGTTTTGATAAACTGTGAGGATAAGCTGCCTTTGCATATTGCTCTGATAGAGCAGGCACTGTGTTTAAGAGCTCAGATGTGGCGGTATAAAAAAAATAAAATGCTCCAATAATCATTTCTGTCTGGATTTAGAGGACATTAAGTGTGACAGTCTCACTTGTGGGAAAGGCTGACATATGTCAAAGCGAAAAATATATAATTCTACAGATAGAGAATGTGAGTGTGTGGTTTGGACTGTGACAATTCTAGGGTGAATAAGTGTATTTAAAGGCAAATTTAAATTTGTTTGGACTATTCAAAATATATACTGCTATATTGCAGGGAGTGTAAAAGTTCAGACTCAAAACAGCACTATTTCATAGCCTTCAAGACAAATCTGTATGTATCGGAGTACATATTTTTGTACAGTCAGACTGGTAACCCGAAGGTTACCGGTTCGATTCTCAATACCGACAGGAAATGACTGAGGTGAGCAAGGCGCCTTACCCCCAATCGCTCCCCGGACGCCACTGCAAAATGGCTGCCCAATGCTCCGGGAGTGTGTGTTCACGGTTTTCAGTGTGTGTGTGTGTGTTCACTACTCACTACTCCTAATGTGTGTGCTGTGCACTAACTTGAATGGGTTAAATGCAGAGGACAATTTCCGAGTATGGATTACCATACTTGGCCTTCACATGTCACAAAAAAGTTTCAATATAGGACAATTCTGGGTGACAGAATTCAAGCATATCAGTTCTCTTTGTTTAGTTGAATGGATCAACGTGCATGACATTTGTGGAGCAAAAAATGTCAGACTACAAATTTAAAATGAGCTAAACTTGAATTTCATGGAGGCAGGACGCATCAAAAACGCACCTTTCCCCGTTAACAGTGTGCCAGACTAAATGCAATATCTGTGTGTGTGTGTGGCATCATATGAACGTGGTGCAGTGGCACCCAAGGCTGTCCAGGTCACAGTATGTCCGAGTCCTCAATGCTGAAGCTGCTACGGCGGCTGCTGTCAACAGAAGCATCGGGGGACATGGCGGACAGCAGCGGGTCTCCTCCCAGCGGCGACAGGGCCTCTTCCATCAGCAAGAAGCCTAGCTCGCTCTTCTTTCCCATCGGCGCGACACCTCCGCCCAACGAGCCGAGATCCCCCATGCCATCCTGATATCCCGGGATGCCGCCGTTGCACAAGTCCAGCGACTGGGAATAGTCAAAGTGCTGGGAGCTGCCCACTGCTGGGTACTGCAGTGGGGGCTGGGGGTGGAGGTGCTGGTGCTGGTGGAGTTGAGGGTGGGACAGGGGCTGCTGCTGATGCTGGGGGTAGTGAGGAGGGAGATGGGGCTGATGCGGGAGGTGGTTCTCTTCAGGGCTGCTCTCCTGCTTGACGAAGGGGTTTAGAACCTCAGTGTTGTTCAGGCCTGATGGAGAGGTGCTGGGGAGGCCGTGCATTCGGGCCTGCCTTTCAAGCTCCTGGAGAATAAGCACAAGAAGATCACAATAAGATGGTCAGTTTAACATCTCTCAAAATACCAGTTCTCATTTTTAATGTATTTTTGTATGATGAGTGGGGAAACACAATATATTCATACCCATATTGGTTATGTGTCGATATTAGATTGGTTTTTAATTTATTTGTATTGTTCTATATCATTGTTATTTTAGGATCATTGAGATACTATTAAAGTTTTTATTAATAGTTTGAATGTTTTATTTTTATATTTTCCATTTAATTTTTGTTAAAGTTTTCAGTAAATTTTATATTTTTTTAATGTCTATATAATTTTTTATTTCAGTTTTTGTTATTTTAGTACATCAAGTTAAACTAAATAAAAAAAGAGAAATGAGAAAAATAAGTTTACGTTATTTTATTTTACTTAAAAAAAGATGGACGAACAAGGAACTGATATGGTTTAATATGGTTTTCAGTGTTCATCTTGTTGCTAGGCCAATTGTTTTCAATATTGTCACAGACTATTATTCTTAGCGGATGCTTTAGGTTTTATTTTTGTAATGACTATATTATCTGTCACATAAGTCCTGAATGAATGTTCACCTGAATACGAATCCACAGCTGTTTGTTTGCCATCTCCATCCTCCTGAAGTTGTTCTCCACCTCTCTGGTTCTATGGATGTCTTTCTGCATGCGTTTAATATACTCCACAGAGGCCCTCAGAATAGTGCCTTTATTCCAGCGCACATCCCTGAACACAAGAGGTTCCAGGAGGTCAAGTGCTTCTCAATGAAAGAATACTGCAGTTCATCTCCATGTCAACAAAATTCACATCTAGTCAGTATGAAATTAAATTCTCAAATAAACAACACAAACTTACAGGTCATTGGTTTTGGGAATCATGGTGCCCAGCTCCTTAATTCGATCATTGATGTTAAACCTTCTCCTCCTTTCAACTAAAAGAAAAAAAAAAATGTTTTTGTTAGTATGGTAGTACTAAAAATTAGTAGTATTAGGAGAAAGAGGAATCCACCCCACTCTTTCTCATACAGACTTTAATTTCTATAGCATGATGTCTGACCTTGACCATCATGTGGCCATCGTTTTTTATTTTATATTTTATTGACTCAATCTAATGAGGGGAAATGAGATCGGTTCTGGTGTGTAAATTGTTTATAATGCACTAGCAATATATATCCTCTTATACCAAAGTACTTGGGAACAGGCCAAGCTTCTTATTGTACAACTCCAATACTTGTGAAATGCCACAGGCAATTACATTTTAATGCCACGGCAGCAGGATCTGTCTGAGTTAACGATAGACCAAAGTATAGTGCGCTGTCAGCTAAATTTGCCCAGAGGTGGTGGTGACAGGGGGTGTCAATGGCAGGGCACTAGCGGAGATAGTGTACTTTAAACTGTGAGGGGTTGTAAACTGAAAGAAATGAGGGGGGGAAAGCGCATACTCACTCAGGTTGTGGTTGTCTTTCTTCTGCCTCTCTTTAGCCATTGCCCGAACTTCAGCATCTTGCCAAAAACAAAAGGCAATGCTGTCAACTAACATGTTTTGCTAAACACAGAACTGGATTTATGAGGCTTTGCAATAGTGGTGATAAAGTGACATTGCCTTGGAATAGTGAAATGTGCTTACATTTTAACCAGCAAAGTTTCTCTCGAGTCTTACAGATGTTAAGCAGTGTCTTTTAGGCTCTGCTCAATTTCCAGTTTTTTTTTTTTTTTAGGTTAGTACGGCAACACATTACTCAAGACACAACACTTATGATATAAAAAATAAAAAAAACACATTTTTTTGAGTATGATCTAATATTCTCATCAATTTGATGTCAAAATTATGTCATGTTTGCTTCCCATAATTCAGATCACTTACATACACTCTTTTTAAGGGTATAACCTACTATATACTACCAGTTAAATGTTTAGACACTCTTGACAAAATGTATGTTTTTCATGTCATATAAATTCTGTAGATGAATTAAATCAATCCTACATTTGGATTTCTTAGCAAAACAAATGTTTTAAATATTTACATATATTTTTTTATGGTTTTTAATAGGGAAAAACAATAAGGTGACACAGGAATTTGGTTGAGAAGTTAGTTGCCAAACTTTTTTATTTTATTTTATTTTATTTGATAAATTGTGATAAATAATTCCTATTTTTTCATTTGTTTAATTTCACATGGATTATTTTTGACCACTATTGTAAAATAGTCTAAAATCTGGGAAGTAGTGCTAATAATGTGTCTTAACTTTAGATTTTTGCAGGAACTTTTGATGCCATAGCTGGAATTGTATGTGGTTCCTAACAGTAATGTCTGTGTGTGCAGCAGTGCTTTGTTTTGTACATTTCTAGAGAATGTACCTGACAGCTCTCTCTTTATGGCCAGATTTGCAGGACAGGAGTTGCTGGTCATGGCGATAGCTGAACCGGACATACCTGGCCCCGTGTACACATCCAAATGGCTGCTGGACAGTGGGAGCTACAGTGAAAAAAAGAGTTATATGTGAGTCTTGGTGAGTAAGACGACAACAGCTGTATTTAAAGCTACTAAGACAAAAATCTTTCAAACCATTGAGTATCAGTTAAACTAAACCATGGGTACAGTTGACAAACATATTCCCCTTTATTTGAAGACTACTGCATGTCCTTACTGCAATCTATGCTTTACTTACTGGAGAAGATACAACTAGTTTGTCTTGCAAATGCCATTTTTATGAAGCTATATTCAGCGTAACCCTGGTAAATCATCACAATCACTAGAAACCCAATAAACACTCAGCTTATCTCTAGAGCAAAGCCATAAACACTTGAGATAATGGAGATAAAACAAAAAAATATCACACTCGGCAATTGCTTCTAGGTGAGAGAAATGATTGACTATGTTCTTTCTTATCTGGGTTTTTATAGTTTTATACCAGTTGTATCTTTTATTCCATCTTAGTGTCAGAGTATAATTGTAAGCGAGCCGGCTATGAGCTCCTAATGAGCCGTGACAGATAAATCAGCTCAGATACCTTATCACAGAAGCTACTGTGAAGCACGAAGGCAAACAAACACAAATCAACAGTAAAAAAAAAAACAGCAAAGAGAGTGGTGCCCATTATGCAAAGCCATTACTTCTGGATAAATGTGCAACCACCGTTTCATAAATCCTTACGATTTTCTTACGACCAATTTCTCGGCGAAGCACGCCTCAGTGACATACTGAGAAAACAGAAAAGGCTCATTTAGCATTTCGGATGTGATAAGAGAAACCAAGAGGAAAGTGTATAGAAGAGGGTGTGAACTTATAAATGCTGCTTCCTGACAAACAATGGCGATGATTCAAAGTATGTGTATGCACAATGCAAAGCGTTTGATGCCCTATCGGTTTAGGGAATTCCATCCTTAGAGGTTTTTAATCACTGATCAAAGAAACCGTGATCAAAGAGGGACATGGTCAACAGGGTCAGAGGCGGCCTTTGCGGCCTCATTAGGAGTTGAAACCCCACCTCTTCACCCCCAAGTATTTTCCGACCTTTAAAAACCCTAATGCCCCACATAAAAATATAGTTTGCACACTAAATATTGAGCAAAGTGGTCGATGTACCTCATCAACTCTGAGACTATTTGCGCCATTTGCTTTTTCAATGGCCATATTACAAATCCACCAGGATTAGGGATTAGGGATTGTTCTGTGGATAAGCATAATAATATCATTTATCAAGGAAAACCTTTGCATATGGAAAGAATGGTTGTAAAAAATGGCAAGGTTTGTGACTCATTCAGGTAAATATGTTGCTGGTAAACAGAAGAAAACCAACAGTAGCACTTCCTTATGTGTGATGATTCCTGTATGCAGGAGACCAAGTCAGAGAGTCTGGAACCAAAGATCAATCATTACAATGGAAAATAGATCCTTAAGAACACTGATCAATAGGAGATTCAATCAGACGCATTCACTCAATATTGTAAAAATAAAATTCTGTTAAAAAGAATATAATATAATATAATTCTGTTATCATGTATTCACTCTCATGTCGTTCCAAACCTGTATTGCTTTTTTTTTCTTATTCTAGGAAACGTTTTTGTCTGTATAATGAAAATCAGTGGGGTCCAAAACAACAATGAACCCCACTGGCTTCCACTGTGTGTCTATGTTTGGAACACCATGAGGAAATGACAAAAGTTGTAATTAATGAGTGAACTATCTCTTTAACAGTTGAAACAGTTGTACTCAGTTGCTCCCCTGCAGGTCCACCTAAACAACAGCCATAAACAACGAGCCATTTACAGATATATGAGCACGACTTGCTATAAGCGTACAGCTAAATGTGTGTGACAAGGTTACCGGTGTCCTTAAAGTGCCCATGGCATTTGCTTTTTTCTTTCTAGTCCCTCTAGTTTCTAGGAATCAGATGCACAGAAACAAATAGCAGCAAGACTAAACAACCCCACCCCCCTCTTCGGCCTGCAGAAAGGAGAGTGATGGGAAAAAGTCGGCCTTACCAGCTGAATCTTCTCTCCATCGATAACCTCCACAATAGCATAAGTTTTATTTGTGTCTTTCATACTGGCCTCTGAATCTTTCATTGCTGCACACACTTGTCGTTCACCCTAGACCTCTCCGAAGAGACTAACTTGAGCCGCCCAGGGACCTTCTCTCTTCTACTTTCTCCTAACCACTAAACACTGAACTTTCCCCTATCTGGACTTTCAGCCTCCCCTCCCCAGCCCTCTCTCTCCCAAACCTCCCCCCTGCTCCCCCACCTTCACGAAATGCCTTGTAAACAAGTTGAACTCTAACTGAGAGCGGCTTAATTGTTAATGTTGGGCAGTTACTTTAAATACAAAGCACAGTGCTCCCACTTTCCTGATTTCTAACGCAATGTCTTCCCTTGAGTAAATCAGGCCACGATTTTAAGTCGATTAAACATTTTAAATACTTAAAACATTTCCCCTGAGACATGTCGAAGTAAGCTGGCAAGGTCCCAATATCAGTTATCCAATAAATCCAGCACAAAAAATTCAGCAGGCAAAGTTCTCGATGAGTCTAAACAGAAAATAAGGCATTTTGAGGTTGCATGAGAGAAAAACAGTTGCTTCATTTTACTGAGATGGTGCTTTGCTATAATTAGACGTGACTTTTGGAAATCAAACAAAGATGCTTTTCATCCCTATAACCCTGATAAAAAGCAGCACAACAAATGGATCCAGCATAATTCCTCCATTGTCAAAGTACGAGGTTGCGGGGGGTTTCAAAAATAGACCTATTCATAGACAAGACAACGCAGACTGTGCATCACAAACAGGAATTATTCACTCAATTTTCCACTTACCTTCTGGGATTCAGTGATCTGTATTAGTCACAGGCGGCAATATCAACGACTAAAAGGCCTGAACTGAGTGAAGTCTTTACTTACTGTGTTTGGCATCTGGACCACGGGGTCAATATAAGCCTGGATGTCATCATAACTGGACTGCAGGCTGATGATGTCATCAATAACCTCATCCATCTTGTCAAAAACACATAAGGAGAATTCAGACACCTTGTGCATTTGCATTCTACAAATTATGTACACTTGATTACTGAAGATTTTTGCTATAAATTCTCCAAAATAACTGTGCTGAGTAAATATCTAATTATAATATCACTGAAAATTACTGATGAAAGATGTATTCCTCTAAAGAGCCGTACAGACATAATCCCTCTGTAGCTTAGCTCATAAAGGTTGTTAGTGTGCCACAAGCAAACATTCACTTAGTATCCCATAGGATTTGGTGGCATTGGGAGCGGAGGAAGGAAGGAAGGACCAAAGTCTGCTTCGTTCCAAAGGGCCATCCTGCCCTGGGTTCCCTGTCACTCTTTAATCTGTAATTATACCTCAACAGCCATAATTGGCCACTTAAACTCCAATGACAATGGAGTTAAGTTAGTTAACACTCTGACCTTTATGTGCACCTGGGCAAAAAAACACCAACCAAGGGTGAGAAATGGAGAAAATCATAAAGCGTATGAAAGACGAGCAAGACATTGTCATTTACTGAACTTTAGGTTTCTGTGAACTGAAAGAGGAACTATGGTGCTAAATATAAAACTGTGACAGATATACAAACTGTAAATAAAATGTGTTGAGACATCAAAATTAATAATCGATGAATGTGAAGATATGTTATGGGAAAAGTATTTATTTCAAACATGCCTGGACATGTTTCCAACCCACAACTGTATGAAAACTAAGAAACTACCTCATTCTCATGGCTGGAGCCGATGTGGAGCATGGCCATGGGACTGTTGGGTGCGCTGTTCCCAGCGGAGTTCATGAGCTGCTCAGTGCGCATGCAAGAAGAGGGCATGGTTGGTGGGATGTTTCCTGTCTGACCCTGGGGCATGGTGGGTGGAGAGGGCTGTACCAAGCTTGTGACAGCGTGTACTACCTGCTTGGTGGCATATGTGGTGGACAGGTACTCCTTGACTTGCTGCCGTTGAGACTGTCGAATGTGGTAGTCTGTGGGGTTCTCAAGATGGGTCTGCACCTGTAAAATATAATATAATATAATATAATATAATATAATATAATATAATATAATATAATATAATATAATATAATATAATATAATATAATATAATATGATTCTGTCATCATGTTTTCACTCTCATGTCGTTCCAAACCTGTAGTACTTTTATAATATAATAGAACAGTACTAATAGTAATAGTACACTAATAGTACAAAATAGTACACTTATGTTCAAAAGTTTGGGATAAGTAAAAACCTTTTTTTGAAAGAAATTAATTATTTTATTCATCAAGGATGTATTAAATTGATCAAAAGTGACAGTAAAGGCATTTATATATGTAACAAAATTTCTATTTCAAATAAATGCTGTTCTTTTGAACTTTCTTCAAATCAGATCAGCATATTATAATGATTTTTGAAGGATCATGATACACTGTGAAATTTTAAAATATATTTCAATAGAAAACAGTAATATTGATAAAAAAAATGAAACCTTAGAGAGACTTCTTTCAAAAACATTCTCCAAATGTACGGTAGTGGAAATATATTTTGACAGAACTGTAAGAATGCAATACCTTGCAAAAGTACACAAAACACAAAAGTATTTAAAAAATGTGTGCATCATCTGGCAATATCATGTCTCATGACTTACTATTCCAGTGGAAAGTACAGTGTTTTTACTGTCACCATTACACATTAGAAAAAAACAAACAAGCCAAAGCCTTCAGTCTCAGCCAGCTATGTTTTAGAGCCACAGTCATAGATGGTTATGCAACCGTGGGGTTTAAATCTAGGCATGTACGGAGCACACAGGGGCCAGAAAGAGCCTCTAGAGAGGTTCAATGAATCACACAGGCACCTGCTGGTGGAAGTTCAGAGCGGGGGTGACATCTGACTGGACTGGCCTCATTCTTTCACTTCAAAGCCAGACTGTCTTTAACTGAGTGATTTAGTACACAAAACTGACATTTGATAAAATGTGTGATAGATGTGCAGTGATGAAAAGCAAAAGGATTTAAGTGTTAGCAAAGCAACATATTGCCTGTGAACTTTTGCATGACTGTGCTCATATTTGAGCGAGCATGCATATCAACAAAAGAGTTCCAATGCCTGTATACTGATGGAAAATATTGAAAATAATATGATGCCACAATACATCAACCACATTCCTGAATGAAAACAAGCCTCAGGATTAGTGGATGAAAGCCTTTACTCTTCAGCTTGCAAATTATTCAATTTCAGTCCAATCACTTGTATTATTTAACTGAAAGATTAAAGAACATGATGGAGCAAGTAAAACTTTTATAGGCAGTGTAAGTGAAGGATACAGGACTCCGATTTACACACACAAGCTGTAAACCGGGGACAGTGTCTGGGAGGGCAATTCCCTGGTGTTAAACCTCTCCGTGAAGGCTATGTAAAGGAATTTTGGGCAGGGCCAGTTGCTCTGAGCTCTCAGAGGTGAAATTACAGAAGGTTAGTTGTGGTTAGAAGTGCATCTAGCATGGAGCTCTTCATTACATATTTTTATTCAGTCTAGGAACGGTGGTGGTAAATGTCCAGCTAAATAATACGCTCTGTGTGAAACATGAGCTACTGTTGCTTAATCCTGAGGTAACACATGGTTGGCCGCATGGGAAATTAGCAACAACATGCTAGTGCCACAAGTTATTGCCACTTACACTTAAGAAAGTAATACTAATTTGGTCTGAGCAAAACAGAGGTTCAGTTAAACATGATAACTAAAGAACGAGTCGACTAATATTACTTTATGTTCTAGATACAGATTATTTTAATGTTTGATTTATGATAACCAACATGCAAATAGTCAGATGTCATTTAATTTATTTTATTTAAACTGAATTTAAATTATGCACTACAGTTTAAATGTTTGTGGTCAGTAAGTTTTTTCTGCAAGGATGCATTGATCAAAAGTGACAGCAAAGACATTCATAACATCACAAAAGGTTTCTATTTTAAATAAATGCTGTTTATTTGAACTGTCAATTCCTGAATAAAATGTATCATGGTTTCCACAAAATATATTAGGCAGCACAACTTCAATGTTTTCAATGTTTCTTGAGCAGCAAATCAGCATATTAGAAAGATTCTTGAAGGATCATGTGACACTGAAGACTGGAGTAATGATGCTGAAAATTCAGCTTTGCTATCACAGGGATAAATTATTACATGTTTAAATATATTAGAATCTAAAATAATCTTTCCCAAATATTACAGTTTTTAACTGTACTTTTGATCAAATAAATGCAGACTTGGTGAGCATAAGAGACTTCTTTTAAAAACATCTTACTGACCCCAAAACTTTAGAACGGTAGTAAAAGTAGTTTTATTTATGCCTTTAAACACAATTAAATTACCTTAAAGTAAACATTAACACCATAATATGCATACTAGTTAATTATTAATTATATTAATATTATTAGTAGTATTGTTTTTTTATTATTTGAAACAATTTACATATATAAACAGTCAAACTGATTTTGAGTCTCTATCTCTATTGTTAACGGTTCCTAAGTAATTTATCAGATGTTATTGTCTTAAAACCTTAATGTTTTTAGTCGCCTACCACACACAAAGTTGTTGAGCAAGTAACAAAGCCTGTTACAGTCTATTCAAAGAAGCACAAGAAGTAACTACAATAAATGATTAAATAACTCTACAATAAATTCCACAACCTCAACTTTCTAAAGCTTTACAGATCCCGCCCTGTGGGGATGTTTTGTCAGGCTCTAAAAGAATAAATAAAAAATAAAAAAACATCCGGTATTGTAGGTGAAGTACAAAGTTTCATAACATCGCACACACCTAAACTCAAAATTCCATGCATGTACAACTGAGCACAGAGTCGCTTTCTTTAAACTAACTGATAACAATCCAGGATAATAGATGGAATCAGACAGAAACATGTCACCTGTAAGAATGTCTTCCTGTGTCTTATCTCTGTATAAGTCATGTCAGAGTCGCCCTTCTTTTCTGTCTCTTTCCTCTTACCTGGCTGCCGTTCCACCGCATTCTTCTACAAATATTCCTCACTTTGTTTTTGATCTTGGTTGAAATGTAATCCGGCACACCAAAGCCGTGGTCAGTCCTGCACGACCCACTGACTTCTGGACTTTGCCCACTACTCTTTCACCGCAATACAAGAGGAGATTACCAGAGTACTTAATCTTGCCTAATTTGGTCTTCGTGCACTCCTTAGAACTCATTCATCCAGTTGGGACCACTAGGGTGGCCGGAGCACGGCTAGACTACCCAATAGAAGGCAAGATTAGGGTCTCATGGGGAGCTCTTTCATACTACAGAACACATAGCTGCACAATGATTAGATGGAATTTGGCAAGATTTAAGGGAGAGGGCATTTCTTATCTTAGCAAAGTATTTCCCACAAACACCTATCACGCTTTTGATGAAAACCAAAAAAGGTTTTCAACTAACAGACATTTTTCACATTTCTGGGGTTCTCAGAAGCAGAAGTGTTCATAGTTGGGTAAACTTCTATAGTGGTTAACAGAAACGACAACAAAAATAATTTTTGGATTACCAATTGATCCAATATCAATAAATAACATCTGAAAATGAATGCCAAGGTACTAAAACACAAAAGGGCAGATTTACTAATAGCTTGTGCCCGTGCAAACCCTCTTTTGGCATTTAAAACTGCTATTAGGATTTACTAAAGACACGCAGTGAGAAATAGACACATTTTTTTTGCGGCTGACCTTATTGCATATGAGATTATTGTATTATTGCACCTGCCAGACAGCAAAATTTTTGGGCGGAGATTATTTATTTTAGTTTGCACTTTGCAGTAGTCAATTTAGTGGTATTTCCGGCATTAGATGAGGATGTATTAACTGATTTTGTATCTGACATGACATTGAATCAATTTGCCCATTCTCAGTAGATCACTCGCATAAATTTCCTCTCCCATCTGCGTTTTTATTAGATTGCGGGTCCGTGTTAATTTGCCGTTTAGTAAATCTTTCCCAAAGTAGTCTTTAATGTACATAAAAAAAAGAGAAAATATAAAAAAACCTTGCTAGACTTTATATTAATTGTGTATTAATAACTGTGGAAATGCATCAATTGTGTATTAATAACTGTGGAAATGCATCATCACAGTATGCGAACGCTTCATCACACCCAAATTCGGATGAGCACACACAGGATGGTGGATGTACCTACTTTTAGCACTTCAACAGGCACTTGCATGGGCGCCTGGAAGTGAGTTGGTGCACTGATGGCTGATGAGGGTGCAGTTTGGCCAGGCTGCATGTAATGCATGGGCGCTGACTGTTGTTGCTGCCGCTCCCGCTGCTCCTCCTGCTGCATTTGGTCCCGCATGAGCTGCAGGCGCAGTCCGATGCGTGACGACATGGCTGGGGGACGCGGGGGGCGGGCTGCTGTCGCCGCGCAGTCCAGCCCGAAGAGTGGTGGGGAGTCTGCAAAGGAAATAGTTACAGGAAGTGAATATGAATTAAATGGATCGAAAGAATTATACTTTATATTTATACTGTAGTATGTGATTTATACAGTATCAGTAGCAACATTTAGTAATGTTAAATATTTTATATATATATATATATATATATATATATATATATATATATATATATATATATATATATATATATATATATATACACACACACACACACACACACTCCTGTACATCTATCTTTATGAGGATGACATTCATTGACACAATGCAATCTCTAGCCGCTTACCCTAACCTTACCCATCACAACTAAGTGCCTAACCCGAACCCTTACCTTAAACCTACCCTTAACCTAATTATAACCTTATCCCTAAAACCAAGTCTTTACCCTCAAACAGGCCTTTAAAGGGGTCTCAGGAAGTGAGGACCGGCCAAAATATCCTCACTCCAATGGTCTAAAACTCAAACTGGTCCTCACAAAGATAGTTGTACAAGTACACACACACACACAAACACACACATATAAAATGTATAGACTGTAGCTTGACATATTCTATCACATAGGTACTATCACAATCTAAAGCCTCAAGTTTAAATTAATAACAGGATAAAGTGTTGAACCCAAAGACGAACTTAAAAGATAAATCATGTAACTTGGCATTTCCCAAAATAGAAAAAAATAAATCATTGTCTACAAAAAAATATTTTAAGAATTTTAGGAAGCTATTATACCCACATTTCTCATTTAACCACAATATGATACATCCATAATGTCATTTAGGTGTCTTCAAATTGCCCGTAAGAATATCAAAAGCCTCAGGCATTCCTATGGTACCACAAGCAGACCAAAGGCTCTAAATAAATACAATTCAGAAGTAACGATGAGTGTGATGGGGAAGTCATGTGAGGGTCAGGTGGTGTTTTTCTTTTCTTTTAAAGCTCATGTGAGTTGCCTTTTTAATTTGGAAATGTCTCTAAAACAGACATGTCCATTACCCCACTATAAAGAAAGGCCCACACCCTGTTTCTTCTGTGGTCCTGGGGAGTCCCTATTTGAACGAGTTCCTCTTTTTGGGGTGCCACAGAAGACCAATATGCAAACAAGCATGACTTTGCAAACAGGAAGTGGAATTTAAGTGTACTGATTGAGTACATGGGGTACCAAGTATGCACACTATGCTAGATAAAGCCATCTGAAGTCTGCCAGGCGCGTCCTCAGTTGCTTCACATCACAAACTATACTGTACATAGCCACGGGGTGGAAAGGACAACCCAGAGGGACTGGGCCGCCTATGGAGAAAAGCTTATTGTACTAGAGGTACAATAAGCAAAGCAGCTCCTATTGAGATAGTACTGAAGCAGTATTTAGCCCACAGTGTACATTTCAGCGGTGGAGGGGGGCAAACACACTACAAGCTTTGTGGTTCATGCTGGTCAGTGGACACTTTCAGGCTCTGTCACCAGGGCAGTTGCCAGAGGTTGACTCAGTTCCAGGAGAGCAGAGTTTTGGGACGGGCTGTCTCGCAAACAGCTGGACTGATATACAGAAGAACCGGACCAGCGGGGTGGTTCATTACCTGCTGGTTTTTGGTTTGAAACTTACTTCAGGACAGATTAAACAAATTATGTTCTATATAGTATGAAAGTTGGACGTACTACATCTGCCATGTTGTCACTGTCACGTGCCATACGACATCAGTTGCGTCGATTCACTTCCATTTAGAGTGATTTCCACAATTTGTTTCGGGTTCAGTTGATAATGTGAATTCTCTTTGTTAACGAAAAGAAAGCTGCTTGGTTTGAAAGTGACTTCTGTCAGAGATGTACTTCATACATTGCAACACTATTTAAAAAAAAATCTAAGCAATCTGCCATTGGCCTTACAGCTGGTCCCACCCCAAGTTACACCATTGGTTGAGTCAGTGTTGTTGTGTCGGGCTGATCGGGATTCAAGCAAACAGAGCAATGTTTTGATAGTGCCACACAGCCATAGTATTTATACTTTTCAAAAAGTGGTAACCCGATAATTATTTTCATGTTATGATCTATATTAAAATGATATATTATTTTGACTAAAAAAAATAAAAATAAAAATAGAAACAATCGTTTTAAAATCTACAAGTGAACACAACACTAATGCACAGTAGCCTATGAATAATGGATATTCATTTTATACTTTGCTAAATATTACATTTAACAGTGTTTATATATTAATTTACCATAACTGAAAAGATAGGAAAATACCAATATTTAGAAAATCTCTAATATCAGCCAATAACTACTTTTCAAGGGAATCAAACTATCAATAGCTTACATATAGTCGTATCTACCTCTTAAATGGGAATAGGAGTATTTTAACATTGAAAAATACTTAAGTTGTAAGTATGAGCAATAGCTTTGGCTCATGACTAGGTGGCAATTTATAACTGGTCAAATAACTGGTAAACATTTCCCAGTTCTTCCAATGAAGAAACAACCTGATGGTTTGATTGTTTCTCAGAAGTCCACTGAAGAGTCAGAGTTGGGCGTTCTCATATCTCGTATCAACAAAACATTTCAGGCTCAGCCCTGAACATGGTGACGTATATATCCGGCATATACTGACGCTGCTCTATGCGTAAACCACCTCCTTTTGTGACGTCGCTCTCCCACACCGCCCATCAGCGAATGCCAGGCATACACTGCCCCGATGGAGATGCATCCAAACAGAGCCAGCTATCAAAGTGCTCCATTGTCACAGTAGCCAGTGAATTCATGGCATCTCTACATCAAATGATGAAGAAAAAAATAGAAAAAGCCACAAAGCTTATGCACATACACACAAACAAACCTGCATGCTTACAAAGTCTCATAGCATTCAATATGTCACTATGCCTGTGTGCCGCCTTTAACACAGCAAAGCTCAATACTGCTAAATATTATATATCTATTATATATTCCAGAATTGGTTGCAAACAAACATTTATTTGCATGATGGAAAAGATAATGCATGTCTTCCTTAATTGGCAAAGACAGTGATAAAGAATAAAATCAGGAAATGACATGAGTCAGACTCAAACTCAAATTGCCTACACAAACACCATATGTCAGAGCACATGCACTAACCACCAGGCCAATACTCAAACAAATGTCCTAAACATAACAATTCTAAGAAACATGCAAATCTGAAAATGCCCTCAGAACACGTGTGTGAATACTAATGCAAGAATACTAATACACTGTCAAGGTTTACCAACTAGCCCCTGCTACCAGATAATGTAACTACACAAAATGGATACAAAAACATCCTTATGTATTAACGGCCATTTAAAAGTTTATTTGAAACATATGGCTACTATTTCATCATAGCATGACAGACATTTCCAGGGAATGGAATAGCTTGCTTAGGTCATCATTATTTCCTAGAATGCAATGAGCATTAGCCAGAGTAGCTAAAAGTGATCAGTTTGTGTTCAGAGCTAGCGTCTGCAATATCAGACATGAACTCATTCACAAATCTGAGATTTGGTGAGAAACTGCTGCTTATATGCAAATATGAATATACCTTGTAGTTGTGGGGTTTTGGACACTGCAGTAACCTGCACAGGAATGGTGGGCAGGGGTCTAGGGGGTAAAGGACCAGATTATGTTGGCTCTTCAGTTTCAGCCCACCCTTGATTTACCATCCGCCCTCTCTAGCAAAGCAGCGAGGCAAGCGGAACCAAAAATAACACCCACACTTTCTGTTCCTGTTTGCTGAGACACCCTGTTCCCTCAGGGTAATAGACTGCTGCAGTGTAAAATGACTCTGCAGCACACAGTGAACTTTCCTTGTTCTGGCCAAGTTATCCGGCATGTTCTAAGGATTCATACTCACACATAGGATTAACACTCGCCAGGATAATGCTAGGTGGGATGGTTAAGGGAAGGACATCACTCAAGTAGGAAGCTGAACCTTTTGACAGTGTCTTCACAGCACCCTTTTCCTTCCTCTTTTTCCTCAAGATATTCAACAGCTCAATTACTTTGAGTTTTGATTTGGTACAAACCAGGTCACAAACATTACAAGGAATTCAACTGGAGCAGATAACAACAAATGGCAGATATTAAAATTCTATGCTATTGTCAAAATAAATAATCTACAAGCAAATGTAGGCATCACAACATTATAGTGTAAAGTATAAACAAAACGGACATTCATTTTGAGATTTGCTAAAGATTGCATTTAACAGTGCTATTAAAGTAATGTTTTTAATGTTGAACTTTTAAGTTAGCCTAATCGTTACCGACATGCTAAAAAATATATTATAATTTAAAACAATTCTGCATTTCTTCTCTTGTTGGTTTCCTGATCTAGTTGTCTAATAAACCTAGCATTGTGTACTATAATGATAGTTGGCTCTCTGATGAATGCTTTGTTTTCCCTCTGTAAGTCGCTTTGGATAAAAGTGTCTCCTAAATGCATAAATGTAAATGTAAAAAACATAAACAACAACTTAAATATAGTATTGATATATTGTGCATCATTTTTATAAATTTTGTACAATAATCACAAAGATGGCAGAGATTTTTAAAACAATATGGAGCACTTCGATTGATAAACTGAATATCATCTATGGTCTCATGATTTCAAGAAAATAAAAAACAGAAAAATCCCCAAATGATGCTTGTGTCATGTGCAGTGTGGTCATGCCTTTTAGGCTCTCAACAACACAGCGATTACCTCACTCGCAAACTCATGCAATCAAGTAAATAAATATCACTAAGACTTCTGCTTTTAAAGTCACTGATTCTGCTGTCCTCATTCCAAAACTGTTTCATTTCACTGTTGATTGACAATGAGAATGGAGAAAATGGCAATTTACTAAATACTAAAAGAGAACAAACACTTTCAGGTTTCCCAGCTTTCACGTGAACAAGACACTTCCATGACCTCCCATACTTTTAACTCTTTCCCTGCCATTGATGGAGTTTCTGTCATTTATTATTAAAGCTTTCGCTATTGACAGATTTTTTCTGGCAATCCATGTTTTCACTGTTATACGACACATCTTCTGAAAATGTACAGAATCTCCGGATCCAAAAACAAGCAAAGAAGAAGCGATAGAAGCATTGCTTATGCACATGTAAGCTAACATGATCATCAAACATTAAACAGCATAGAAATGTTACTGAATGAAAGTCGAACCCAGGAAGATGTATAGGACTTTGAAGCTTTGGGAGTGTCGATGGACTCAATCTACTCAGTCTATATTTTGATCATTGTTTTGTATCTGATCCGAACAGAAGCAGTGTTTGACAAAAACAAAATTTTCTCAGCTTTTTGTTCAAAATGTTGCTTTTTTTAATTTATTTTTATGAAACCTACCTGAATTTTTTTTCATGATCACATTCAAGTGTTGATAAAACAAAAAGAAGGCATGAAGCTAGAATAAAATGAAATAGGATAAAAAATGTTTTAAAGCAGAGGCACTGTTCTCTTTATATATATATATATATATATATATATATATATATATATATATATATATATATATATATATATATATATATACACACACACATATATATATATATATATATACACATATATATATATATATATATATATATACATATATATATATATATATATACACATATATATATATATATATATATATATATATATATATATATATATATATATATTGTATGATCGGATATTCATTCAACAAAATATTCTGGGTTCCATGAAATTTTGTGAAAATAATCAAAAATGTTGTCGTTGTCTGGCAACCTTTCCAAAAAAAATGCTGGTGGGGAAAGAGTTAGGTGGTCATATGCTGGATTAAACGGATTGCTGGATTTAGTCCAAGAGGCAAAACAGCTTAATCCTGACACAGCTGTCACAATACATTACACACAGTATGTTTACTTTCTACAACACAGCTGGTTTTTCCAGACAGTTTTAAAATATAATGTATATTATAAAATGTATATATATATATATATATATATATAGAATTCAAATATAAGTATATTTTGTTTGGCTGCATTTTTTTGATCAAAAATACAGAAATATTATTACTATTTAAAATAACTGTTTTCTATTTATACACATTTTAAAATGTAATTTATTTCCGTGATGGCAAAGCTGAATTTTCAGCATCATTACTCCAATCTTCAGTGTCACATGATCCTTCAGAAATCATTCTGATATGCTGATTTACTGCTCAAGAAAAATGTCTTAATATCAATGTTGAAAACAGTTGTGCTGCTTAATATTTTTGTGGAATCTGTGAATTTTTTTTTTTGGATTCCTTGATGACTAGAACGTTTAAAATAATTAATTTGAAATAGCCTTTTTTGTGATTTTTTATCAATTTAATGCATCCTTACTGAATAAAAGTATTAATTTATCTAAAAAAATGTAGGCCTATATATACTTCCTCTCAATACCACCAGTAGTTATATCTACAATCTAGAAAAAATAATAGTGGAAATACAAAACTGAGGATGACACTCCTACATTCCTGAAATGTCACTGTTGTACAAGTGTGTCAAGATTCTTGATAAAATCTAGAGCATTGTCAAGCTCAAATATGTGCTAGTGTGTAGACTAACTTGATTAGATTCTAACTTATCTAACAACTGCAATGACCTGTGGGTGACTTCTTTCAAACTGTTCAAAACATACACAAACAACATGTTTCTAAGCCTCGTTTCTACTGTCTTTGCCATGTCAATTACTATGTGACCTCTTGACTCTGAAGCAGTGGAAAATATAATTGTTTATTATTATCAGACAATGCTGCTATTGAGAAGTCTGTTTTTAAAAATAAATCATCTAATATTGCAAACGCTGTGGTGTGCAGTCAGAGCCACGTGCAAAGATATTCAAGGACTTGGGAAGGATCATAAAAAGTTTCTGTTAGACCAAGTAAGATTTAAAAACAATGTTTTTTATATAAAGCCCTTTCATTTGGGTCATTTTATTCTGAGGGGGCACTGTATTTACTCAACCCATGTCACTGATTACTCACTCGTTCAACAGGAAATCATAACCCAATACGACCTAATGCAACTTCCAACTTTGTCGGCACTTACGGGAAAATACACAAACGACCCAATGGATTTTCCTAACAGACAGGCCCAGTTGCACTTGGACACACGCTGAACGCTGTATTCTCCACGGCTTTCTGTGCCTTTATTCATTTCTCTCTGTGAGAAATATCTCACAATTACCTCTTTGTGTAGAAAGTGCTGAAAGTGATCTGGGTGTCCTCCACGCGCTGCTCTCTACATGACTGGGTGCCTGCCTATGAGTGGGCTGAAAAACTGGAAGAGAAACACAGAGATGTGTATTAGTGGCCATGCTTTGTCCAGTGAGTAACATGAAGAGGTGTCCGGTTGTGGATGAATCGGAGTGATGAGAATACTGCAGATAGCTGCGGCTGTGCTAGTCAAAGTAACAAGGCAACAGGTGTATGGTCATGGTCAAACCATGAAACATCTAACATCTAATTAAACTTCTTTCCAAACTGTGAGAATTAAACTTGTACAGTGCATTCATTCTTATAGACTCAACAACTCAGTCAACTTTATAACTAATAAAGTTATTCTGCCAATGACGTGTAACTCTGAGTATCCATGTTAAAGCTGATGATAAAGATTTTATAATGTAACCACAATCTTTATATTCAGTGTAATCCAATGATTTTAGAGCAGATTCAGTACAGGAAATGTTTTTTGTTGGCCATAAAGCTCTTGAAATGCTTTTATACTGCTAATATTTAAATATTTATTGTGAACTATCCCTGTAAAAATAATTCAATAAAATAGGGACTACAGTTGAAAAGTAGCTCTTAAATAATACTGCTAATATTCAGATGCTAATATTTATTGTGAATTAAATTAAATTTGGACTAGAGGTAAAGTGTAACTCTTAGCATATAATGCTACATTTAAAATGCTAAACTTTATTCTGAATTGTCCATGTAGAAAAACAAAAAATCCTCTTTTAAAATGAGTGAGATCAAAATTGAAGGTGGCACCAGACCATTTGAAAAAAAACATTTGTTTGTCTATCTAATGTTTTGGCTAAATATATTATGCTTTATAATTTTACGCAGTGGTTTTTAATGTTATAGCCCTATTGTGTGAGTGCCGTGAAACAGCATTGAAACTGCACAAACAACTATCGTTCTCCAAAGTGCAACAATGGAGGTAAACTCTGAGCTCTGTTAAACACACTTTACTATATTTAAACCTAATCTGCAGATTTATACCTCAAAATCAGCACAGAAAAGTCCAAAAAGTCCAGTGACTCCATCAAGACCTGCTTATGGGTCTCTGCCACTGATTTATCCCACAATACTACGACCATCATAAAAAATGTACAAGTCAAAACGACCTATAAACTGTTTAAAATAGCTCCACAAGTATATCTCTGTTAAGTGTGAGACTTCCAATAAAACACATTTCCCAACCATTGAGATGGCTTTCACTAAATATGTGTGCCCATTAATATTCAAGCCCGCTATGGGTCGTTGATGTCAAATTACACAAATCTCGGTAATGATTCACTCTTTATACCTTATATGCAGTTGTAGACGGGCAGTGCAAATGAAGAAGGCCGGTCAATGATTATCTCGTCCTATTCACCACAAATACACAATCCTCATGTAAGTCCAAACCCAAGTGGCGTCCTGACAGAATGCTTTGCCTTCATGTTGAAGCGTGGCTCTTATACTAGAGACTAGACTGTGCTGGCTGACAGCGCCGCCACTCGTGACCAATTGCCACAGAGAAAGAGAGAGGGAGAGCGATCAACAGTCACAGGGAAATCCTTAGTCATGAAGCCTTACAGTAGTGTCCACAACTTCTCTTCTTCTGTCTATTACCTCCTCCAGTTCCCATAAATGACCCAGACCCTGTGAGCTTCTGTGAGAGAGGAACAAGGGCACTTTATTGTCCCTCATCCCTTTCCTCGAGTCCTCTTCAGTCTCCTCTGAATGTAATGAGTCTGGGGGAGTGTGGTGAATCACTGGTTAGGCTGGGTCAGCAAAACACTCATGTGGACATGCGTGTCAACACGCTTCACATGACTATATCTGGACTACTGTGAGCTATTAGGGAAGTGACTTAAAATGTGATAACTGCTGCACGATGTTGTCCCTCAAGATCTTATCTTCACCGCAAGTTGAAGCATGCAGATACACTTGAACGTCACATGAATGTCTACTAATTAATTCGGCAGAGGTTTTAATCCAAAGCGACTTGCATTCTTGTGTTTTTATAACCAGTTCCTGGGAATTTAAACCATAACCACACTGTAAAATCCGATTAGTTCACCTTACTCAAAAAAAGCATGCAAACCGATTGCACTTAAAAAACTAAGTAAAGTGAAATAGGAATAGTATGTAGTACTAACACGTGCATGTCTAGTAGTGTACACTTACAAGAGAGTTCCAGTAACTTAAAACTAATTTGTATAGTATACTTGATCATTTACTTTAGATGTACTCATTTATGCTAGTTGTGTTAACTCTGATGTTTTCTGCATACAACTTGGAATTACTGAGTTTACTTTACTTCAAAAGCAATCCAGTTTACTTGTTAAAACCATGCAAACCGATTGCACTTAAAAGAGCAAGTAAGCTTTACTCCAATAACTTAAGTGCTATCAATCATCTATTATATCATTGAGAATACGTTCACAATTTTACAAAGATAACATTTACAAGTGGACAAATAAATTTAAGGCAATGATACAGTTCAAAGGTAAATTTATTGTATTTGTTTTCTTAACAACTGACACAGGGGTTTTAATCCAAAGCGACTTGCATTCTTGTGTTTTTATAACCAGTTCCTGGAAGCATTATGCTCTACCATTAGTACATGATGATGCTCTGATATGGTCTTCAAGTCTTACATGATGATGATGATGGTTAAGGCTTCACATACACTACTGTTCACAAGTCATCATTCTTTTAAATGTTTTTGAAAGTCTCTTTTGCTCACTAAGGCTGCATTCATTTGATGAAAAATACATTAATATTTTTGTAGAAACCATGATTGACTTTTTTTCCAGGATTATTATTAAATAGAACAGCATTTATTTGAAACAGACTTCTGCCACTTTTGACCAATTTAATGCATCTTTTGTTGAATAAAAGTGTTAATTATTTATTTATTTTTAAATACTGCCCCCAAACTTTTGAATGGTAATGTACAAGATGTCGCTTTTTAAGATAGAAGCATCATACAATAACCGTTCGATTTAATGATCAAAGTTACTTTTTTTGTAATTAAAACGGTCTAAAATGCAGAAATCCCCATTCACATGTCTAAATTCAGTCAGTCAAATTGAGTCACACTTCATAAAGATCATTTGCTTCCTCATGTCGGTGAGAACCCATTTTCTTGTGGGATACACAAGGAGTTAATATTAAATTCTGTCATCATTTTCTCACCCTCATGTTGTTCCAAACCTGTATTACTTTATTTAGAGATATTTAGATATCTAGATATTTAGAATTTATATTTTCTCAATACAATGAAAATGAATGGGGTGTTTAATGTTGTTTCGACCCCAACATGCTCCATTTTGTATTGAGCAGAAGAAAGTGTCATACACGTTTGCAATGACATGGGGGTGAGTAAATATTCTGGCAAAAATGTGAACCTTGAATGAAGCTTTGGATAAATGATTCTGCTAAATGCTAAATTGCAAATGCTTCGATTCTTGTCTTTTAGGGTGTGAAAAGTCAAATGTAATGGAAGGTGAATTACTAGAAAGCAGAAAACATGATACAGCGAGAGCTTTCCTAACATGTAAGATCAAGCCAAAGACATTAAGAAATGTTCCATGGTGCTTTCAGAGTAAAATAACAGCTGTGAAACTGTGTCTCCCCCTAGTGGTCATAAAAATAGTCTAAAATATTATCTAAGCGGTTTACATTAAGTGAAAAGTTCCAGTAAGTGCCTTTGGTAAAGGCCAGATGTGCAATTTAAGGAATGACACCACGATTTTGGGCCATCAATTTACTAACTCGGACTATTAAAGGACTATCAACCATTACCACCAAATTTATGATTCAGACAAAACAAAGAATGATAGAAGGGTGAGTTTAGAGGAAGCGAGATGTCAGTTACAAGAAATGACTATTGCATTATGCCTGAATAATTCCCACCTCTGCTTTAGATCATGTGCACATATAAAAAATAGATTTCTGCATTATGGGGTTCTGTGACATTTAAGGTCTCATATTTTGTTATAGATAGCTTAATTGCCAGTATACCATTGGTTCTCTATAGAACAAAATTGTTATAATGAAAAATTTAAAGTGCTAAATTTACTAAAAGCTGCATACATTTTTTACACTTTTATTCAGCGAGGATACATACCATTTATCAAAAGAGACAGCTAAATCATTTATAACATTTCAAAATATTTCTGTTTAATATTGCTGAGCTTTTGAACATTCTATCCATCAAATAATCTTGAAAAAATGTATCATGGTTTCCACAAAACATTTAGCAGCATAACTGAAACATTTATTGTGCATCAAAGCAGTAGAATGATTTCTGAAGGATCATGTGACACTGAAGACTGGAGTAATGGCAGCTGAAAACTCAGCTTTGCCATCACAGGAATACATTTCAAAACTGGTAAAATACTACATTGTTTATTTATCTGCCCAACATTTGGGAAAAAAAAACTGAAAATAAAATGGCAAGTGTTTTTATTTGTATTTTTCGCTGCTTCCCATGACCCATAGCACTCACCCAACAGTAGAGAACCACATTACAGTATATACCATATTAATGACACATTATTCCAGTCTGCCAGAAATGTTTTGTAATTGTATGTGTGCATTACTTTCTATAAAGGTTAAACAAGCATCTTAGGGTGCACAATGAATTACATGCAAAGAAGACTAGCAATAAACCAAAGTTACCAAAATAACAATGAGACAGTAGAGCGTCTGTGGCCATTTATAGAATGGCCAGATTCTGTTTTGATGGCAAACTAATGTGAAAGTGCCTATCACAGCTCAGCAACAGGGCCAAACTGGGCTTACCCAACATAAGTCCATTTTTAACCATTTTCACACAAAAACACATGCATTTTCAATCGCGTCTGCTCCTGTTTATTTGTGATCACATGACTACTTTGAATAGCTCCATTAGGGCTTTAGTCCAAAAGAGTTCACATTTAGGAAATATAGATTTTTCATGTTCACATCACATTTCTTTAGAGTGAATGATAATTAGTAGTAATTTTATGCTTATGCAATCTGAGAAGCTTTGCACACTCTCTCCCATCTCACTATACTGTTACCCATCACATTATACTCACATTGTTCACTCAAAGAAAATAGTTGTAAACAGCAGATCAGCTGCGTCTCTGAGCAACAAGCTGCTTCGTTCCTGAATGAATCAGCGTTTTTGAATGAATCAGTAGAGTAAATGATTCAATGACCCATTCATAAACACATACTGAATTCAGAATCACATACTATTCTTACTATTTATTAAAAGTAGTATGCTAGTCTGCTGTTCAGAATCCGAATTTAGTCACAGTCATTTGCTCCATTCCTGAATGAATCAGCGTTTTGAGCGAAACGGTTGAATGAATGATTTAACTCACTCAGTGATTTGCTGCCACCTACCGGAGGTTTTAGATTCATGTTGATTTCAAATTATTTCAATCATTTCCACAGACTTCAATCTCATAATATCATTAATATCATTGTAATTGCAGTGTAAATGCACCTCTGTGCCACCTATGGCTTTTGTTTACTGATCTCATTTGATTGGTAATAGCCCTATTTTGTCTTTTTATTCTTTTTTATAACTGAATTTATTGATTACATTTAAGAATTTGACCAAAGATATGACAAAAAAAAAAAAAATACTTGTAGTTTTGATATCTTCTCGCTACTGAGAGGGCACCTCCTGTATTATATTGTATTGTAATGGCTATTTAATATTACCTCTAAACTTTGACTGGGCTAGGCATGTTGCATATTAATTGTTCTAGGAACTACAAAGCATAGGCCTAGTTTACTTGCGCTACTCTATAATGATGTTGTTCTAGTTGAGGTCATTTGTAGAGGGCCTGAACCGTGACTAAAGCCCAAGGGCCCACAGCCCCCGATATACTTCAAAAATCGAAGAACGAATGGATGCGATGTAATTTCGAACAAAAGGTTCGCTACAAACACCTTCGTACTACGATTGGTCCTTGGAGATTATACATAATAGGTAGGTGTACTCCGCCTTCTTTCACGTGGAAATTTTTTCCAATTTATTTCTCCTGTTCAGTCAGTCGAGATCAGACGTCTACGAGTGAAAACATGAACACACTGAAGAGCTGCTTTATAGCAGAAAATGCTGTAAAGCATTTTTGTGGGCTTTCGTGATCAATTCAAAGCTCTGTTTTTTTTTTTCTATGGCTTTGTTTGGAAGGTGCATGATGGGTAATAAAAGGCTGGACACCATGCATTTCCATTCAGGGGCTGTGACCTCTACAGAGTACTAAAACCACCGGTGACCTTTCCTCTAAAAAGACCTCGCTAGGGGGCTTTTTAAATGATAAACAGACAGAAAGAGTTACGCAGATGCAAACTGTAGCAAAAGCGGTTAAAATGGCTTGTTGACATTCAGCATGCGAGACAAGACCAGCCTTGTGCGCACACACTGAGGCAGTTTAATAAACTAAATACAGACAACAATGTATTTATTTACAGTAGTATTTGGGCCATGGAAGGAGTGTTAGAAACAAATCTGCATTTCATTGGTCTGAACAGCTGCGGGCCTGTTGCAATGATCCAGCTCCTGTGTAGGAGGCCATGTTTATGACCAAGGAACTGTTGTGTTCCTGACAATAGCCTATGGAAAGGAGGATATTTCTAGACCCTGACTATGTCTAAACCAGCTGGTCTGGCATTTCTATTATTTTCCCTCAGTTTTTCTGATCAGGAGGAAACTTAAAATTTGTGCATTTTGCAATGACATTAAAATGTATGAGGGGGATCCCAAAGTTACATATTCACGGTCTGCTTGTGGAGTGTTTTTGTAATAACATAGGTGTTTTTTCAGCCAGACTGAATAAAAAGTTTAGACAAAAAAAGTGACATTTTGAATTTTTCCAATATTATATAATAATAATAATACTAATACTAATTATGTATGTATATGTATATATATATATATGTATGTATATGTATATATATATATATATATATATATATATATATATATATATATATATATATATGTATGTATATGTATATGTATATGTATATGTATATGTATATATATATGTATATGTATATATATATATATATGTATATGTATATATATATATATATGTATATATATATATATATATATATATATATATATATATATATATATATATATATGTATATATATGTATATATATGTATATATATGTATATATATATATATATATATATATGTATATATATATATGTATATATATATGTATATATATATATGTATATATATATATATATATATGTATATATATATATATATATATATATATATGTATATATATATATATATATATATATATATATATATATATATATATATATATATATATATATATATGTATATGTATATGTATATATGTATATATATATATATATATGTATATATGTATATATATATATATATATATATATATATATATATATATTTTAACTACAAAATTATATATTATATGTATATAAATATATATTATAAATTATTGTCTTCGGTCTGTTTCAGGCGTCAAGTGTGACCTCTAAGTGAGGAATACCAGAGGGTTAAATTGTTGGTGAGGGCTTAAACAAGAATGCTTGGAGATCAGCCATCGGGCTCTTTGGGAGATATGTTGAGAGATTAGGAGCGTTGGTAGCGGTAGAACACTGTTTGCGATTGTCAGTGTTGCTTATTCTGCATTACATCGCAGGATCCACCTCCCCCACTCAAAACTAGCAGCATTTACGTGACAGTATGGCAACTATGCCCGGCTTTGGCCTATCTGGCATGTGTGTGGAGAGAGAAAGGTTGAGAAAGAGAGACGGGATGCTTTGGGACCTTAGTCACAGGGTAAAGAAAGCAACCATGTCCATGTTTAGCTGTGTGAGATTTACAGGCCAGGGTGATGCTGAAATAAACATTGTGCACGCTGTGAGACAATATGGGAATGAGAACAAACGAATGTCATTTCATTTGTTATTATTACACAATATGGTAACTGCAGGACAACTGTACACAGATGATGCCAATTAGATTAAACAGCACAATGTCTGGTCATCATTATAGCTTATTTTGGTCAAAGGCTCAAACACAGTTAGTTTTAATTACATAATCAGATTGGAAATGGAGATTACCCAACACTTCCCATGTTTGTACGCAATATGCATCAGATGGTAAGTAAACAGACCCTGCCACATGAGACTAGAACAGTGGTTCCCCCATTGTCAAAGCCCCCCAAGATATTTCTGGAACTACTGTAATGAAAAAGCTGCTAATTTTCAAAATAAATAAATAAATAAAAATACAAAATTACAGAAACGGTCTCAATATATTAAAATAAGTTAAGTTAACTAAATAAGTTAAATTAAATATTGATTTTTAAAGCATCACACGCATCACATACACATAACCAGCGTCGGCCAATAGTGAGCCAACGTTCTGACGTACAACCCAGAAGTGCTGCGCTGTTACACTACATGAACTTAGAGGCCCACACAGAAAAAAATGAGTAGTTGGATAAAGTCTTTTTTTTTTGGGCGCACAAAAAGTATTCTCGTCGCTTGATAAACTTATGATTGAGCCACTGTAGTCACTTGGACTATTTTAAACATTGTCTTTACTAACTTTCTGGGCCGGCAAGTTTCAATTACAGAGAAGCCTATGGAGGAGTGAGACAGCTCTCAGATTTCATCAAAAATATCTTAATTTGTTTTCCGAAGATGAACAAAAGTCTTACGGGGTTGGAACAACATGACGGTGAGTAATTTCATTTTTGGGTGAACTATCCCTTTAAACAGGATATTGCGCTTCTGTATACATAAGAACAGGACCGCCTGGTCGGGTTTCAGGTTGGATTGCACGGCAACAGCTTCCTGAAGTCATGAATTAGGCTGCTACACCACTAGAATAGAACTATTATGAAATGTGCACATTAATTGTTGCAAATTACATAATAGATCAAATCAGGTGCTTTTGAGGATTGTGTCCAATAGTTGGTTTAGCATTTCAATTCTAACATTAAAAGTTTAGGATAGATGTTTAAAATGGACAGTTCGCTTAAAAATTCCAAACCTGTATGATTTTTTTCTGTCTTTGTCCAGAAACAAACTGTTTTTGTCCATACAATGAAAGTCAATGGGGTCCAAAACAACAGTGGACCCAATTGACTTTTTATTTTATGGACAAAAGTAACATTAAGACATTTTTCTACATAATTTTTTTTGTGTGTTTGACAGAAGAAGAAAAAAAAAAAAAGTCATCCAGGGGTGCGTTTCCCGAAACCATTGTTAGCTGCAAGTTCCAATGTTACTAACAGAGTTCAACTATTTGGCATTTTCCCGAAACCATAGTTCCAACGAACATTCCCAAACAGCAACGCAAACTTACATGGTTAGAACTACAGCTCTCAATCTGTAGTTAGAAGCATAGTTTCTTGTTAAATGGCATGGCACTGGCACAATAAGCAAGCTAGCAATCAGTATATTCTACATACTTCATTCGATTTAAGTATATATACACATATTAAGCTATAACTATATTTTAGTGTCAGCAATCAGCATTCGGCTTGCTATTGGTCGGTGCTACAAATTCATGTGTAAAAGTTCTCAAAAACTAGATTTTTACATAAGGACATTTCTTTGCCACTGGAACTCCCTCAGGTTCCCATTTGCTCAAATATCAAAAGAAAAACCCCACAATAGCGTTTTCACAACTTTCAAAAAGAGGGCAAAATAGAGAGAGATTGATAACGGCAGTCAGAAGAGAGAAAGATGCAAATTTTACCATCACTCCCATAGCCACTGTATTAGAAACACCCTCACAACAGCGTTAACTAGTTTCTTGTAATTTGATGCAAAGGTAATATAATACAAAGTATAATGTTATAAATGACAATGTACATACTTCTAAAAATGAAAATATAAAAAAAACATTGCAGGATTACGATGTTGATGAATGTTTAAACGCATTACCACACTCTGTGAAAAGGGTCCATGGGGGAGAAAATGTTCACATTTTGACTAAAGATTACAAAGACAAACAATTTTGTTTATGGATTAACTTGCATTTAATAATGTCAGCTAGCAAATAGGGTCCATTTTGATTCCAAGCAGAATTTTAGGCTAAGATTCAATCGCAAAAGACAAGAATTCGTGGCCATGTCACTCTAGTCTAAGCTGACCAAGACTGCAGATTTTACATAACCAAAGATTTCTTTTAAAATTCCTGAAAATGTTCTCAGACAGCAAAACCATGGCCAAAATCTGTGCACCGGACTTTAGAAACAGAACAGAGAGCTGTATTGTCCATCGTACATTCTACTTTCTCAGTCAGTAATGCCTCCGTCATTGTTGAGAACAGCTGTTGCATTAAATGGCCCACTGCTCTTTCTCTCTCAACGCTCCATCAGCTTCAAGTATCGCCTCAGAGTAGCATTGTGAAAACAAGCAGAGAGGAACAAAATTTGGTTTCACATTTACAGGAAAGGGTTACATCTACAAAGCAGGCTTTTGGTGCATGATTTGGTGCAAGAGTTGGCTAAAAAAAGGCACATCTTGACCTTTCTTTTTTGACGCGCTGGCCTGAACATAGGGCGCTAGTTGTTCAACCAAACAATACTGAATTACAGTTAAATCAAATGATGATACTACAACAGTCATTTAATTTAAGTTTCCTTTTGACTTATGTCACAGCCTGTATACATGAAAAAGGGAAGGAATTTAATACACCGTTCATTTGTGTACACCAACGTATTGTTCCACTAAAGTTCCAGACGCTCATTTTAAGTCAAGACGACGGGGTCATGTCTAGAATTAACACAAGTGTAGTTTATGTTCAACTAAAATGCTTGACTCAAAGGCAGCGTAATGGAAACAAAGAAACAGCAAGCCAACCCAAATACTCAAATGCACAGTAACACATGTGTTTACCGTTGTCCTCGCTGCTGGGTGTTTGTGTGTCCACAGGTGTGTGGGAGAGGTGAGTGTTCTGGAGTTACCTTTCATCAGCCATACTGTCTTCCTCTCAGTGTATATCTGATTCAAGTCACTCAGTTGCATCAAAATAAACACATAACTGCCGCCTAATGCCCTGACTTTGTTTGGATGACATGCACCGGTCAAACGTGTCGGCGCGTGTGATGGACAAGGCTGTGGTGCCACACCTGCGACAAGACTGTGTGTTTATCTCTTACCATCAGAGAGGATAGATAAAGCCTCCAGATTTCTGCTGCTCTCTGATATGACTTGCGGGTGAACTTGATTTTCTGGCATGTCAGAAAATTTCTCCTATGGATGATTCAGTTGAACTACAAGAAGCAGCGGAGGGAACAGACAGGCCCATTCAATTTAAAGAGAAACGCAAGAGCCAGAGGCTGAATTTTTTCACTTGTGTGAAAGTCAACAAAATCAAAGAGAAAACTAACTTACCCAACCTAACTAAAGCTAAACACAACCGTCCTGTCATGTTTAATTCTCACAACACAAGTATTTTTTGTGACAAAACGTTTTTTTTTTTTTTTTTAAGATACATTTTCAATATTGCATCAGCTGAATGACTAAAAGAAAAACTATATTTCTCACAGCCTCACTTTTTATTTGAGAAAAAATTAAATATGCAGTCAATGCTTTTAATTTTCCTTACTGAAGGTTTGTGTAGGATGGCAGAAGGGAAAGACACAATGATAAACAAACAATGGATTAATTTGATACTATCAGTTTCACTGAGGCAAAAACCTTCATACATTGTTCACTTTTTCGCTTGACTAAATCTGAATACTGGATCATACTTTTTTATAGTGTGGGTTATCCGATACTTGAACCAAACCAACGCTATCATAAAAACACGTAGCTACTACAACTCTCAAACAGATTATAATGACATTGTGGTTGGGATTAGTGACAGAATGACTGTTCACTACACAGTGATTATGTCACCATACTGAAAGTAAGTCCATCAATGACTGCATTCACATGCACAACAATATTCAGATTAATATTGGAATATATAAATTACTACTATATTAATATTCATATATAAAACATTGCAAAATATTTTTTTGGTGAGTACGTTTATTCAAAATATGCTCGTTTTCGTAAGAAACTCTTAATGACACTAGATGGAGCTCAATCAGAAAACTAGCATGCGCATAAATGTGCGCATATGGTTAATGTGTTCTCTGATACAGATCTGTATAGCCATACTAAAGTTGTCATGGTCTCAGTTAGACTAGGAAGTATATTCAGATGCCAATTGCTTAAGCTCCCTATAAATAACTTGCGCGCTATATTTGTACATTATGTGTAAATAAATAGCTTAAACTTTTATAGGGGACGCATATGTGGGTGTTTGCGCACGCTGCGCTGTTCGCATTACATAAGACGCTGTTTATACATATTTAGAGTTTATGCAGATATCAGCAGTAGCCTGTATGGCTCTGTGCCAATAATATAAGCACATACAACTTGCAATAACCATGCGTTATGTCAGTATATAAACACTTGACCAAGTGAACAGCATCGAAAATAAATATATATTCAATAACAAAAAATAAAGACGTCACGGAGCGTAGACAACTTGAATTTAAGGCATAGCTAGTCATTTCAAGCATTACTAAGTTTATGAATATACGGTTTTGAGTCACTTTTCGCTCCAGCAAGAGTCAATGACTTTCAAAAAACGAAAAGCATACGCACCAACTGCGTTTCTGCCTATTGTCAACATGTAAAATATGTATGTAAACACTGTCGCTGTGGAATAAGCTGGAAATGAATGCAACTCAAGCAGAGGCAGACTTATTTAGACACAAGAGTGGAGCGCAATGGGCTGTATCACTTACCCGCTGAAGGTCAGAAAGTACAAAGTTGGGACGTAGTTTTTTGGAAAGGAGCGGCAGTTGTGCAGACTTCAAGTCAACCTGGTATCAGTTCCCTCTACATTCGTATGGAAGCGAAACTGCGAAAGAGCACCGTTTACAACTTCTCGATAATTTCTGCAGAACTCACTCACTCCCCTGTGTGATGTGCGATTTGTTTTCTCACTGCGCTGTGATGTGACAGCGCTGTACACCAGTCACCTGTAGGCACTTGTGACAGCCGCATCCACCAATCACAGCGCGCACAGTGCATTGTGGGAAATGTCGTTCAGTTCGGACAATGTTAAAGGATGACTGTAAACATAACTGTTCGTGTGTGTATTTATTATGTAATCCTTTGAAAATACTGTTCCGCAGTGCCAAACAAAATTTTATACAAGCAATTATATTCACTTTCTATGCACTTGTATGAGCAGGTCATTTTTTTTCATTTTTTTTTTTCATGGCATTAAACATTACATTTAAATACCTCTGTGGTGAAAATCGAGTTTTTAATGTTGTTTGTCTATGTGGTGTTTTTAATATGCTTTAAGACAAACCATGTGCAAATTCATAAGTTAACACCATTGCGGAGTATTTTCTCCTTAAAACTGCAGTGAAAAAAATACAGTCTCAAAAATTGCGGTTTGAAATCACCGTGTTTCTTACATCACAAACTACTAACCAATCACATCAATGTGTGTTCAGGCTTTAGCATCTTTAACTATGCTCTGAAGCAGGGGCGTCTCAAAAGAAGCCAGGTTATCCTGATATATATATAAACAGAAAAATAAATTATATATATATATATATATATATATATATATATATATATATATATATATATACACTACGATGTTATGATGAACTATATACCTTTCTCCACTGACATTCTAAGTGGTTCAAAGCGTTTCTAAGGAAAGTGATTTTTAGAAGGAAGCTGATTGACTCTGAGATGGCAAACAAGAACAGGTTTGTGTAACATAAGCAACACATTATTAGCTGTTTAATAGCAAAAGGAAAACAATTATATTAATCACCTGTCCTAAAGAGCGATACATAAAAAGCATTACCATTCTGATACATTGACGTTTTAGACGAGGCTGTATAATTCACTCTTCCCAATCTGTTTCTGGTTCAAACATATATGGCTGAATTAAAATAATATTTCCACTTGCCATTGTGCAGCGTTTACTACAGTAAAGTTGACTGAGTGGATGTTTAAACTGTTGTGAGTGAGTGGAGGCGGAGCTCATTTGCATATTCATAGTTCCGTGTATACTAAACGAAGCAAGGGTGTAGTTACAGTCAGGATATAGGCATGAAGAAATATTTTTCACAAGAAAAAGTTGTTTACATAAAGACAAAGATGTGTTAAACAAGATGTTTAAATATGTAATTTTGGTGATCAAAGTTGAGTTTTAAGGGATAAAATTGACTACAGGAGGACTTTCAAATAATTATTCTAAATTGAACTAGATTAAGATCAAATGTTGTTTTGCTATTATTTAGAATCTTATATTGTCTATAAATTAAGGGATAATGCACAGTCAGCCGGTTACTAGTGCAAATAAATTTAGCCAGAATGAAAAATAAAAGCAGAGGCAGAGCAGCTGACTGTATGTTATCTCTCACTCATTACAAAGATATAATCTTCATTATGATTGGTCATTTGCAGCATTCAGTTGTCAAGCATTTGTTTTAGGCACAGCTGTTCTTAACTCCAGCAAGTATATAATCATACAGTGTGTAATTCAGTGGTATTACAATCAAAAACTAGCAACATAATCAGACAAACGCCACTGTTGTTTCAGCTTGGCCCACCGGGTGTCAGTATATTTTCCCATGCAGGACAGAACAACAAAACAGATTACAGCTCATTTTATTTAATAGCGCAAAACATCAGTGCCCTCTGATGCAACTTTCCAGTCTAAAACAAAATGCTCCATGGCTTACAAGAAACTGAACTTACTTCACAAACTTCTATAATTTGATTATAATAAGGAAACTGATTTAATCTATAAATTTAATAACTTCTTTATCACAAACAATATCATTCTTTTAACCAAGACACTTTAATATCTACAACACTTAGGAACTCCCTCGCCAATGCAGTCAATTAGAACCCCTTTAACTAGGCAATCATGCACCGTAGCAAAGTTGAACTCATAATGGCCCCAAAGAAAGCACTGAATACATGAATTGCCAGCTTTTCTTCCCTAAATCTAACACCAATCTAAAAGTTATTCAAAATGGGTTAAGCTACACCTCTCCTAATACTATGAGTTTTTTTTTGTTGATAGATTTGAATGTTCATCCAGTTTACTGAATCACAAATTTGCAGAGAAAAAAAAAAAAAAAAAAACTACAGTTCCGGTGAATCTTGGGAATGCTACAGAAGATGGACAAAAATCAATCAACTATAAAAAAATAAAAAAATAAAATAAAAATCACATATGATTCAAGATTAGAGTCATGCAAATCCGACTATGCAACTGTTACGATGACTTGATGCTGAATTACTAAATCACTTTCAAAGGAAAGCACAGCACACCATGTACTTCTGATGTAGATGTCATTTAATTTGATTTTTTTTTGTGTGCCATACACGAAAACTGAGGGAGGCAAGTAGTCTGTTCAGAAAGTACATTTGTGCATTTGGAACTCGATCATTCAAGAATTTTTTTAGTGGACAAAAAAAAAACAAAAAAAAAACAGGTTGAAAATTAACAGGATGATATCCCACTTTGTTTTCATTTATGTCAAATTAAATATGGCAGCTACCTGAACTATTAAGGCAATTTCCTCCTACAATGTCCTGAGACCTTGAGTTAGGACTTCTGATCAAACTGAAGTGTCCATAAAAGCAGCACACTAAGTGCAAAGCCTAAAAATCAACAGAAAAACAAATAGTGACTGCCAAGCCGACTCAGGACTTTATGATTGGTTGAAACAGGCCCGAATTGTCTTCTGCAATATTTCTATAATCCAGAAGGTTGGTGGAGTTCATCAGTCTAATTATATGAAGATGTGGGGTACTGAGGGTGCCACCAGTCCAGGAGACGCACGCTGTGGACAGGGTCCAGCACTACCTGCACTCCCTGTTCACCCCTGAGCTTCCTTCCTCGAATGACTGGTGAATCCTGGAACTCCAGGCGCACTCGGTGGTGCCTCATGTCTGTGCTCACATTAATGTTGAACTGAAAGACAAGGAGCGAAAGATTCATTGTCATTTATGACATCAGCATGACGACTTGTAGCCTGGTAATACCAAACTCTGCTACTTCGCTTTGCTTCGTAGACAGAGTCTGGCATGGCATAATTGAAAAGCGTCTGAAGTTTAAAATCATTGGTTACCCGTAAGCCAATCACATAACGTTTGGTTATGGCGTGTGTTATGCGCATGCTCAGCCGCATCTAACTTCCACTGTAAACACATGTATCATGTGAAAACAAAACCATCGAGCGAAATACCGGAGTGAACATGGCTGTGAACGACTTTTGCAGATTATGTGAAGTAAAACTACGCATCCACGGTACAATCAGCGTCTACGTCACGGCTCGGAAAGCTCTGACGCTGTCTCAGACTGAGTACAGAAGCGAAATGAAATTGAGCGGAAGTACGAAGTCTGACGTAGTCAGGCTAGACGGCTTGTGAAAATGCAAGTAAAAACTTCAGCAAAGATGAATGTGGCAACTTCACCACTAGGCATAATGCTGAAGTTCCTCTGAGGCTATAGATTCAACACTACAAATATCAAGTGACATCCAGCTTAAATAATGGAGCAGATTACTAAAGGCTGGAGTTTACTACACAACTTTTAGGGAATCATTCATTTGCAGATTTTGTAAATGGCTACAGAAAAACTGGGCATCATTCAATAGACTGAGGATCAAACACAAACAGATTATCAGTCGTTCCGAACCTGAACACAACAAACTCGTGCAGAAATGGTGTTCTTGGATACGCACAAGCAAAAAAAATATTTTTAATTTACCTACTGCCCTACTATTAAGTGTGTGAAAAGAATTCTATGTCTAATGGCGCTTTTCCACTGCATGGTACGGCTCGGTACGGTTCGACTCGGCGCGGAACGGTTCGGCTCGCTTCGCTTTTCCACTGCGTGATACGACTCGACTCGGTACGGCACGGTTCGCTTTAGCTCGGTTGCTTTTCCACTGCAGTTAGTACCGCTTCAAAGTGGGTGGGACTGATTGTTATAGTTGCCGCCTCTACTGCCATGACATCATTGTAAACGCACCACATTTCAAACGCACAACACTGGAACAATGGAGCCTATCGAGGGGATGGTGTTCTTGATTCTCGGCATGTGGATGTTTTTAACTGCAAGAAACAGTTTGCAAGAAACTTTTTAACTGCAAGAAACTACAGCGTTGGCTGTTGTCTACTGGCTATTTAAATCTAGCGGGTTTAGTGTCTCGTGTCGCAAATACAATGACGCTGGTAGTGACGATTCTGTCTGACCAATCAGTGATCTGCAGTGTTTTCACGTCACATTTTAGTATCGGTACGGTAGGAACCTCAACAGAGGTGGTACCATTTAAAGCGAGCCGTTCCGTACCGAGCCGTACCGTACCATGCAGTGGAAAAGCGCCATAGTATCAGTACGGTACGCTTGGAACCTGTGAGAAAATGAGAAACACGGAGTTTGAGCTCCCTCCAAAGATTCTCTATTGGGTTTAGGTCTGGAGACTGGCTAGGCCACGCCAGAACCTTGATATGCTTCTTACAGAGCCACTCCTTGGTTATCCTGGCTGTGTGCTTCGGGTCATTGTCATGTTGGAAGACCCAGCCTCGACCCATCTTCAATGCTCTAACTGAGGGAAGGAGGTTGTTCCCCAAAATCTCGCAATACATGGCCCCGGTCATCCTCTCCTTAATACAGTGCAGTCGCCCTGTCCCATGTGCAGAAAAACACCCCCAAAGCATGATGCTACCACCCCCATGCTTCACAGTAGGGATGGTGTTCTTGGGATGGTACTCATCATTCTTCTTCCTCCAAACACGTTTAGTGGAATTATGACCAAAAAGTTATATTTTGGTCTCATCTGACCACATGACTTTCTCCCATGACTCCTCTGGATCATCCAAATGGTCATTGGCAAACTTAAGATGGGCCATGGGACATGTGCTGGTTTAAGCAGGGGAACCTTCCGTGCCATGCATGATTTCAAACCATGACGTCTTAGTGTATTACCAACAGTAACCTTGGAAACGGTGGTCCCAGCTCTTTTCAGGTCATTGACCAGCTCCTCCCGTGTAGTTCTGGGCTGATTTCTCACCTTTCTTAGGATCATTGAGACCCCACGAGGTGAGATCTTGCATGGAGCCCCAGTCCGAGGGAGATTGACAGTCATGTTTAGCTTCTTCCATTTTCTAATGATTGCTCCAACAGTGGACCTTTTTTCACCAAGCTGCTTGGCAATTTCCCCGTAGCCCTTTCCAGCCTTGTGGAGGTGTACAATTTTGTCTCTAGTGTCTTTGGACAGCTCTTTGGTCTTGGCCATGTTAGTAGTTGGATTCTTACTGATTGTATGGGGTGGACAGGTGTCTTTATGCAGCTAACGACCTAAAACAGGTGCATCTAATTTAGGATAATAAATGGAGTGGAGGTGGACATTTTAAAGGCAGACTAACAGGTCTTTGAGGGTCAGAATTCTAGCTGATAGACAGGTGTTCAAATACTTATTTGCAGCTGTATCATACAAATAAATAGTTTAAAAAAATCATACATTGTGATTTCTGGATTTTTTTTTTTAGATTATGTCTCACAGTGGACATGCACCTACGATGACAATTTCAGACCCCTCCATGATTTCCAAGTGGGAGAACTTGCAAAATAGCAGGGTGTTCAAATACTTATTTCCCTCACTGTGTATGTATATATGTATATATATATTATATATGTAATCCTTATGCTTAATCTAATCATCAGATCATTAAAGTTTAATGATCTGATGATTAGATTAAGCAAAAGGATTACAGATATATATATTATAGCCTACTCCTGTAATTAAGCAATGTTATATATACACATGATCATAACATGTTAAATAGATTAGATTATCTCATAACTTACCAAAGTTAATGTCATGCCCATCACAACAGAAGTAAAAATGAAATTGAGGGTAGTGACCCGCAGTAGATAACAGTCCGAGTCTGGATTAGTGTGAACATCTTTATACTGCTTGGGCAGCTGAAGTCCCACACTACATCCATTTTTGCTCTTGGTTGGCTGAAAGTTAAAATACAATGAAATTAAAACGATGCAATCATCTCATATTCTGCTTTTACAACAATGTTGTTGTGGGCATACCAGTTTCACAAACTTGAAGTTGAATTCCCACATCGGCTCTGGCCTACTTCCAGAAACTTTGTGGATCCAAAACAATAAACACTATAGGAACAAGAAAGGCATGAACAGAAAAACCCTCACATTAAATGGGTGAATTAAATTAAATTAAAATGAAGCATTTAAAAGAGAAAGTACATCTACACACCTTGGAATTGAGGAGTGTAGTAGGTGTAGATTCAGGAAGAGGAGGGCTTTTGGACACCCGCGAGCTAAAGGGCTCATATAAGTGAAAAAGCGAGCGAATCACACGGGCACGAAGACAATGCATCCTTGCGATAAAATCAGGCTGAAGACGATCAGGGAGGTCTGCATCAAGATTATAGTGCCTGGGGAAAGGTAAAAAACATCAAGAGGGAATTTAGTCATGCATAAATGTGCCCTGGATGGGGAAAACAGAAATGTCTAATAGTGCACAACAGTGCCCGTATACATTTTCAGCAAGCTTGGTTCCGAAAGAATCTTTCCCATTCCTTTTTCTCATAGGGATTATAAAAAAAGTCTTTGTTAAAGTGTTATGACATGAAGAAAGAAAAAAAACAACCAGCTACAAGGTGAATCAACATTACAAACTTGAAAAATGGGACAAAAAGACAAAAGGTACTTGTGCACTTAACAGCTTTAATGAGGGACAAAAGGACAATCCCATGAAGCATTGTGTGAATAACAATACAATTAAAAACTAAGGAGAAATATAAAATTATTAATTTAAAGATTAACCCGACTGTTGCAATTTTACTAAATATGTTAAATAATCTTTTTTTTGGCAGCCCACCTTTTGTAGAGTCGTTTCCAAAATGCAGCAGTGCATGTGGCAGTCCACGCATTCTTGCAGATCAAAGAGAATCTGCAGACGTCTTCTGGACGAATGTATGCAGCAAGCACAAGCCAAATATCAATGGGATACTCCTCTCCATCTATGTTTTCACTGTGTTCTGACATTCATAATGACAGGGTTTACTTATCTCAACAAACAAGAAAATGTATAATATTAGAATACATTAGAACAGGGATTCCCAAACTTGTTTGGTCAGCCAAACCCCTTTTACCCATTTTACAAATGAAAGAAGTACCCCTTAAGTTAATATTTAAACTTTTAATTTAATATTTAAAATTAAAGGATAAGTTCACCAAAACATTTTTAATTCTGTCAATTACTCAACCTTGTGTTGTTCCAAACCCATTAGACTTTCATTCATCTTCAGAACACAAATTAAGATATTTTTAATAATAATAAGTCGTAACATTTATATAACGCTTTTCTTGGCACTCAAATCGCTTTAAATATAAGGGGGGAATCTCCTCAACCACCACCAATGTGCAGCATCCACCTGGATGATGCGACGGCAGCCATACTGCACCAGAACGCCCACCACACACCAGCTAATTGGTGGAGAGGAGACAATCAGTATATAAGGGGATGATTAGGAGGCCATGATGATAGACAGAGGTTAATGAAACCTCGAATATTTCTATCCCTCTTTTGAAGGTCTTTTCAGTCAAAACTCTGGATTTCTTTTACAATCTTCTCTTGAAGCATGAAATGAATCAAGCGGTGTAATCAATCACTTCATATCATGAACAGATTTAATTTAGGCTTTTATTCATATACTGTATTAACAATCGATCAGTGAACATACATGGAGCACTCAAATATGGTAAACAAAAGTTAAAGCATGCTTGTTTGTTTCGAAGTCTGGAACATGAGAGAGTAATTAATGAAAGAATTTTAATTGTTGGGTGAACTAACCATAATAATAATAAAAAAATTTTTTTTTTTAGTGTTTTCATTAACTCACAAACCCACTTCACTTCCCTCATAAACCCCAGTTTGGGAAACTCTGCATTAGAAAACTCATTAGTGGTTACCTTTGCGTCTTTTGTTTTTCTTTTTGCTGGACCCTTTGATTTCATCCCCTTCCTCTGAGTCCAGTTCGTCACTGCTCTCATGAACTGCGTTACTCACACCGACTGCAGACGAGAGCACTTCCTGCACAGGACCCTGTGATGCCTCGAGTCCACGGAGTAATTTCACTGAAAAAGAATAAAGATCACTGTGTTTTTTGTTTTGTTTTTTATCTTAAAGTGTCAAATGTCATCATAGCAATTTATACTGATAATCTCAACATACTGGATAACATCATCTTCTAAATAATCTGAACTAGAAGTGTTCAGTCCAGCTTTTGGAGATTTAACATCCTGAAGTAGAGTTTAGTTTTGTTTTAATCAAACACCTGAATCAGATAATTAGGCTGTAATTGTAAATTACAAGCAGGTGGGATAGTTAACCCAAAGGGATAGTTAACCCCAAAAAATCTGTCATTTTTACTTACCCTCATGTTGTTCCAAACCAGTAAGACCTTTGTTCGTCTTCGGAACACAAATAAAGATCTTTTTGATGAAACATGAGAGCTTTCTGTCCTTCTGTTGACAACTACGCAACTACCACTTTGACGCTTTTTAAAGTTCATAATAAGATCGTAAAATTAATCCATATGAATTAAGCATTTAGTCCACATTTTTTGTGGACGCAGGCCAGTCCTGGTATATGCTTTTTTTTTTTTTCAGCCTGCATTATTTCAACTTTTGTGTTTAACATCATAATTTGTGGTGAAAAACTACATTACCCATGATTCTGTACAGAAAATTCCATCAATTAGATCGATGTAATCGAGTCGGCCTCTCTGCACTTTCAAAATACTTGAATATTTGAGGACATATTATATGCATTTTTTGCAATAAACTTAAAATACATTGTTTCATATTTAATCAACATGTTTCAATGAGAAGTTTAAATCAATTATGCTTTTTGCAATGGTTCATGGGATTGTAGTTCTTTCCCCCACTAAAGCCTAAATAAAATTGTAAAGTTGTGATTCACCTCGTAGCTGTATGGCTTGTTTCATGGTTTAAAACTCTTAAACAAATAATTTTTTTAAAGTCCTATGAGAAAAAAGAATGGGGGGAAAAAATACTTCCGGAACCAACGCCACTGAAAATGTGGGTGGACACTAATGCACTCTATTGATATGATCTCAAATGAGTGACAGGCTGTCCCGCCATGATTGCAATTATGTTATGGTGACTTTAGTATTTCTGAATTTACCTTCTTTTTCAATTGCATTAACAACAGCCTTTTTAACTCTTCCTGACTTCACGATGGCTGGATCAGCGTTGGCATAGTCAGCCACAGTTACTGTGAGAAAAAGATGAAGGAATACAAAAAATTAAGTTGACATTAAAGTGGACCGCAACACACATCATAACATCAGCCCGTCTCGCTCTAACGTTATTATTACCTGACTCCGAGCAAACATCCTCGGCTTTAAATTTCAGCCGTTTTCGGTTCCCTTTCTTGGGCATGACGAGAGCGGGGGTCTGTGGCCGTTTATCGAGGCTGTGTGCCCTGCCATCTTTCCAGCAGAGGTAACGAAAACCCGATAAAAATGAGGGTGAAATTAAAGAAAGCTCCTCCAGGATCTTCAGCCATTATGGAACTGACACTCAAGGTCGCGTACATTCTCGCGAGATCTCAGAGGGCAAACGACTCAGAAGACTGGACGCTAATTGGACGAAGAAATCATATGTGAGATGAATCGTCCAATCAGACGGTGTATATTCATAACCCCAGGCTTCAGAGAAAAATATGTACGTTTAAAACCATGACGTCATCTCAGCTGTTTTTTTTTTTTCTTGTTGAAAGTTCTTGAAGTACTAATATTTATACAAATAAATATATTGGAGAGTCACTAAACATTAAAAAGACTACTGAACCTCGAGAAAAGTCATTTTAGGAGGAAGTTTAAACGGAATCCTTTTAGATAAAAAGGACAACCAGTTAAAAAAAACACTTTCTTTTTTTGAACAAATTTTCTCTTCTTTTATTTGTACTTTATTGAATCTAAACCATGTTTTAATGTTCTTTTTTTTTTAACTTTTAGTTAAGCTTTGATGGCAGTAATGTTAATTAAACAATGCACACAAATGCAACAAAACTGAATAAAATACAATATTATAAATATGTGATTTTCTACAAAAGATGCATGAAAAAAATCCCTTTTAGTTTTTTTTTTTAATATATATTTTAACACTTCGTGATAGGTCTGTCATTTCTATGCACCTGCCTACCGCCAGAGGGCGCTGCGCGTGACAACATTTCTCACACTGGCGTCTCGTGCTTGACAGTCATGTAGTCGCGTGGTGCTGATGTGAGGAACTCCGATTTTACGCTGTTTGCACGAGCTTTACAGAGCCACGCCGAGTGGATATGATTTTCGCCGACGACGTGGGAGACGTTTAACCTTTACATCCACCAAAGCGTCGGTGCATTCATATTTTAAAACATGCGCGAATGTTTGTGGAGATAGCGGAATAGCTTTGTTGCAAGCGGGAATGAGCTCGTAGAGGGAGGAGCGCTTCGCTCGGCTCGCCGTGAAGGGAGATGATGATGATGATGATGGTGGCAGAGGGATCTGAAGGATGCGGCAGACGTGAATTTCAACGTTTTCTGAAAGGTTAATGGCAACTGGTGGATGTTAAAGCGAAGGGCGCCGAGGTTCAAGCAGCTGAAATCGGAATATGCATGTGGCGAGCGCTGTGATGAGCGTGCATCGAAATGCATTGAGTTCCAAGTCAAACTAGGTGGATAATGTCAGAGCGGAAAAGGCCGACAGTCATGGACCAGAGAGGTCAAGGTGTGTGAAGAATCCAGACAGGGATGCAATTAGTAAAATTAGAGGATGCATTTTAAAATACATGGATATTAATGTGCATTTAAATGGCACTAAATATTAATAGTGCACCTCAATCCTGAATTTAAAAAAAAAAAAAAAAAAATCAAAGCAATTTCTAATTTGACTTAGACTTCATAGTACACCGAGCAATATGATGTGCGAAGTGATGCCGACCATAAATGAAGGCGACTCGGTGAGTTCCCAGAGAGGCTCTCAGAACGGCACGGATGCCGAGGCTAATTTTGAACAGCTGATGGTGAATATGTTAGATGAGAGAGATAAGCTGCTGGAGTCTTTACGGGAGACACAGGAGACCCTCATCCAGTCGCAGACCAAACTCCAGGATGTTCTTCACGAGAGAGACGTGCTTCAGAGACAGCTCAACTCCGCCTTACCGCAGGTAAACACACACACCTGGCACAGGTACACAGGAAGTTGTGTAATAATTTACCAGTTTACACTAAAATGGCTATTTTTTACTGTAAAACACGCAATAAATTAAATGTGAGATATACATTTGAATTGACAATAACTGTAGCAGCTATTTTGAAAGAAACTATGGTTACTAGCCCTGTGAATTAAAAATATATATATATTTTCAGCCCATTGATATGTTTAAAGACCCCATGATATTGCTCGACTAGTGTTGACATATTTCCTGTGGAAACAGGAAGTAGGGGCAGGACATGCCAAAGGGCTCCTCCCCTTTTGTTTAGCCCGGCCCGCCTACTTTTTCAACGGTCTTGGTTCTGGAAGTATTTTTCCCATAGGGATTTTTAAGACATTCATTTTTGTCCTTGTTTAAGACTTATGAGCCATGGACCAACTACAAGGTGAATCACAACATTACAAACTTTGATTTGAAGCATAATAGGCATAGTACTGATTGCATATTATGTCTATATCACAATGCTTAATGGGAGTGGATGGGCCTTAAAGAGTTCTTTTGTTGTGAAAAATTTTCTAATTTCTTTGCAGAATCATGGGCAATGTAGTTTTTTTTTGTTTTGTTTTTTTTTTTACCAGAAATTCCATTGTTGAGCATGACTATTGAAAAAAAATAAGTTGATATAATGCTGGATGATGGCTTCAACAAAAGCATGTACTATCGATATAAACCTCATAACTCACAGTAGGCCTGTTTTTAGTTACCAGTAGTGAGTAATCAGCATTATCTGTTTCCCTAGAAGAGACTAAACATTTTAAATGTCTGTGTCTGCTTAATTTTTTTTACACTTTTTGTTATGGTTGGAACTCTCTTCACATCCTGATAGCAATCAATAATAAATGTTAAATGTACATATACAGTATCTTCTGATGAAGTCTCAGGACCAAAAAATGTTTGTCCAATCATTGCATTCAGTCCGAATGCAATGATAGGATGTCCTACCTGCCTGTCAACATATGTTTTTCCATACCTCCACGCACCCTGCTTGCGCAGACATCACATGTCATCAGTGCTTTCCATAATATGCAGAGTTGTGGACAGACAGTCACCAAGCACCACACAAAAAAACTGCAGCCACCTTTTACAGTTCCTCCTGAACCAAAACAACAAGCTTATGCTGCGTTCACGGCATGTCAAACCGTAATTACGAGATGGCAACCCAGACTGCGATTTATGCGATTCTATGCTAACACTATCAACGCCAAAATGAATCTGTAAGTTGTTTATGTTCATTATCTTTGTATTGTTATGTGCTTTGAGACATGAGGTAATTTAACACCTTCTCTCGTCTCTTGCCACTTTGCAGACTCAGCTGTTTTCGTTCATGTGTTTTGAGGGAGACGTGGCTTTGGAGACGCTCTGAAGGGAGGGTGGGAACTCATGCTTTCAAAGCAAGCTTGCTATTGCTAGCCTTTCCAAAATTGCCTACCCTACCTTTAAAGGGTTAGTTCACCCAAAAATGAAAATTCTGTCAGTAATTACTCACCCTCATGTTGTTCCAACCCCGTAAGACCTTCGTTCATCTTTGGAACACAAATTAAGGTATTTTTGATTAAATCTGAGAGCTGGCTCACTCCTCCATAGGCTTCTAAAGACGTTATAACTTGCTGGCCCAGAAAATGCATTAAAGACATCATTAATATAGTCCAAGTTAGTGTTGTCACGGTACCAAAATTTCAGTATTCGGTACCAATACCAGTGAAAATCCACGGTTTTCGGTACCAATTTCGGTACCAAAGCTTAATTTAGATTAAATTTACATAATTATATTAAAGTGTATATCACAGTTACAAAGATGGAAACTAGTATTAAAAACACTTTACAATAAGATTCCATTTGTTAGATAACATTAGATAAAATGACCTAACAATAAACAATAGTTATATACTGTCGCAATTATTCTCCTTTAGGGGTTAATTTAAAAATACATTTTTAAAATCAAAAGTTAACATTATTTCTGTTAACATTATTTAATGCACAATGAATGAAGTGAACAAACATGACCAATCAAGTGTTTGTATTAAATAACATTCACAAACATTAATTAATGTTGTAAAAATATATTGTTCACTCAATGTGTTATGTTAGATAACGCATTAAGTGATGTTAATGAATGGTATCTTATTGTATGAAGAGGACGCAACTGCACGCGCTTCGGGCATGCACGCGCATCAAGTACCGGGTTTGAGAAAACCTGGTACCGTGACGTTTAAAAAAAAAATTGTACCGACTTGGTACCGAAGTACCGTGGCTCAATCTTAAGTTTATAAAGCGACGAGAATACTTTTTGTGCACAAAAAAAAAAAAAAAAAAACGACTTTATTCCACTATTCATTTCCTTCTCTCTGGGCCTCGAGTTTTTTCACGTAGTGTAATAGCGCAGCGCTTCTGTGTTGTACCTTTAACGTTTAGGTGTACACTAACATAGTAACTTCAAATCTAACAGACAATGATGATTTGATTTTGTAAGATCTTTCAATGTAGTTAAATGGATATGGCAATGAGAACTGAAGCTTTAAAAGTTTCCTCATTGTTTATGACTTAAGTGACCATTAATATGGTATTATGGTGGAATGTTTTTGCAAATGAGTAGTTATATGAACCAATAATTGTCCTCAGAAGAAATGTTCCCAGATGAATTGTTTTGGCAAAATAGCTAAAACTGATCTATTATTCATTTTGTGTGTGTTCTGTTCAGTAGCTTCTCGGACCCACACAATTATAGGGGATGCTTTGTGGAACTGCTGGTGGCATAAACACTTGTTTCCACAAAGGTGCATCATTTACTTGAATATCTGTGTCCCAGAAATGTCAGCGGTTGTGATTGTGCATGCATCCCAGTCAAATAATGGCAACAAGGTTATAGTTTAAAGACAAATCCTACCTACAGTTATGCATATCAAAAGCATTTACTTTTTTCCCTAGTGAGGTGTATGAGGGTGGGGGTAGGTTAGGCTTCAGAGGAGCAGAGATGAAGAGGGCATCTTCTAGTGTATCTTCCTCTGTATCACATTGCTCTTTTTGGTCATTCGCCAAGGACACAAGTGATATTTATCGATTCATCTGAGTATCCTGTCCCCTTCCTTTCCCCGTCTCCCTCCCTCTAATTTTGTCTTTCACACAAGTGATGCAAAAGCAGCTTACTTCTCAGTTTACGTCACCCCGCTCATCCAGACTGCTAATAGGTGGATCAAGAAATCTCTTCCTGTGGGAAGATTTTAAGACTGTTACTTGCAAACTAGTGACTGAACCCTGGAAACAGTGACCAGGACCAGCGTATGTAGTTGAGAGATGCATCACCATTCTGTCTCTAGAGGAAATTTGGACTTCCTGTCTTGCGGCTTGCATGTCTAGGACTGTTCAAAGGAAAATGCCTCTTTTCATGTGATGCTCTGGGGTATGTGAGACGGTTGCTACGAGGCCAATTAATCTAGTTAACAGCCAACGTTTACATTTAAACACTCTGATTTAACTTATTGGCTGTATACTGTAGTATTATCCTCAAATGGCATGTAACCTCAGACCTCAGACTGTTAGCACTTTCTTAACCTGGCCAGCTCTAATTTTATTGGCTGTCTCTAGGAGTAAAGGTCTTATTTATAAGGTACTGAGATGAAGCATGCAGTGAATGCTTTTGTGGATGAAAAGTGTGAGAGGTTAGTTGCATTATTGAGGCACTCAGTAGCAAGTCATCAGATATCCAGACTTGCTCTATAAAGTTGGGGTCAATAAGTTTTATTTTATTTTATTTTGAAATAAATTACTTTTATTCAGCAATGATGCATTACTATGATCAAAAGTGACAGTAAAGACATTTATAATATTACAATGTGTTTTTTTTTATTTAATAAATTATGTTCTTTAAAAAAAAAGTATCATGGTTTCCACAAAAATATTAAGCAGCACAACTGTTTTCAAGTATCAAATCAGCATATTATGAATGAATGATCATGTGACACTTAAGACAGTAATGACTGCTGAAAATTCAGCTTTGACATCACAGAAATAAATTACATTTTAAGAGATATAGGTCTTTTAAAGCTGCAGTCTGTAAATTTTCCTCTTTGTCGCCATCTCTGTTCGAAATCTGCAATTGCAGTTATTCGCGGAGTTATTAACTTTACGTGGGTTGTGCCTCGGCACGGCACAGTGCGGATGAATCCAATGTTCTGATGAGAATGTGCGGCTGTCAGTCACACGCGACGGTGTGGATACTGTCATTCGCAATCACAGATTCCACTTTTTTTGACCAACATAAGAATTTTCACTGGAAAATGTCATCTGAACAAGTTAATAACATCCATTTTTGTTCTGACCAACTAAGGGATAAAAAGCATTGCAGTAAATCGAGCTGATTAAATCCAACGATCACTTATATCACGTCAAACCGTGCAAATTATACTTTGTTCTCAAATTGTTAATGTTAACAACATTAGCATTGCGTGACTACATTTAATGCCCTTCCGATATTTATCCTCGTTTTCACATGGGCCCGGATGCAGTCTCTTTTTTTCTGTTGCCACTTTTTCAAAGCGACTTTTTCAGTCTTTTGCGTTTTACAACGGGTGAATCTCCAGTTGCCACTGGTGATTGTCGTTTGAACCTTTCTGGATCCGCCATCAAATTGATAAGTTTAATTATATCAAGTGCTGTGAGAAAAGGATATAAATCTCCATCTCGCAATAAAGCAATATAGCCTACTAGCTGAGACACCTTCTTTATGTGTACAGATGTGACGTAATGACGCAAAGAGATGCTCAAATTTCCAGCGGAAATCCACCAGCACCACTGGAGTAAAAAACATTATTACAAGCTTACCATTTTGAATTGAGCCAAGGCAACCAGATAGTTTTGAACTCTGGCTGGTTATGTACTTGCTCAAAAATGTATTTTGGATAATTTTTAACCCCAAAAAGTTACAGAATGCTGCTTTAAATTGTAATAATATTTCAAAATATTACTGTTTTAACTGTATTTTTGCACCAAGGTAGCCTTGGTTAGCATAATAAATTACTTTCAAACATATTAAACAATCTTACTGTAAACTTAGTGTAAAATAATTGCTGGTGTTTCATTTTTAATAATAATGATAAAATATCAGTTCTGTCAATTTAATATCTTTATGATTCAGTGAATAACTCACATTTGCATTGTATTGTAATTTCATAGGCCGCTGTAGGTGCAGTAAACTGTTTCATTGATAGTCGTTTAGTGCACACCACCTTTCTCTCTGTCCATAGTGTATAATTATAGCTTGCCATGGTTGATCACTTCTGTTTTGGTTGGTGGTCTGTAATTGCTGTTGAGCAGCTAGTACGAGTAAGTTTTCAAACACAAAGATGTGCTTTACATCCTTTAGTTAGGTCCTGGAAATTCATTGGCACTGTGTTATTGATTATGAGTGTATTGTTAATGCAGAGCATGAAGACAGTATTGAGGATGGTGATGATACATGAACAGTATACAGACTTGATTCTGCAGAGTCATCTTTAAGACAACTGGCAAAGACAGCTGACAGATATATGTGTCTTGCACTCATGGGGTTTACCTCAGTGCAGAGTTAGCATCCTCCTCCTCACTCTTGAAATTATAGTCTATTAGGGATGTTGGCTTGTCAGCAGTGCCGTCAATCAAACGTGTTTGTCCATTCAGATCAGGGAGAACTGGTGTGGGTATGAGGGCTGGGGAACTGGCCGAACGCCATGCACTGAGTGGGGAGAAATGCCAGGCTGTCTCTGTCTGCTGTGGGGAGGAGCTCTGTACCCTGTTTATCTGAGTGATGTTTAGAGGAACTGGCATGTGGAGATGGTTCTTGAGTTGAGCAGTTAAATCCTGAGTCATCTGCTCACTCATGTAGAATGGAGGTCAAGTGTGGGATTGTTTAATTTGTCCACCAAGCAGTTGTTCCAAGAAGACCTTGAATAATAAGCTCTACTAAATAGCAAAAGGGATCCATTTGATCACCCTAGCACTGTGTGTGATCTGTGGCGGAGGCGGGGGCGGGGGGGATTCTGTAGCAGTGTGTGAGACATGAGAATACTGAGAAGTCCTGTCTGGGAGAGTTGAGACGTTTCTGCTTCTTTGTGCTTGCGTATCTGATGAAAACTGCCTTTTGATGTCTTTTCCCGTTTTAAGCTAGATTAATATCTGTTTCTTTTTAAATGGTTGCCAGTCAGGGTTTTTGATTAAATTTGATGTTTAATGGCTTCAAAGGATGACTGCTTTCAATCAGAGGATCCAACATTTCAACCAAACATCCAGTATAGCCAAGCAGATTCAAAATGTTTAATCAAGAAGAAAAATACAGTAAAAAAAAAAAAAAAAAATCTAATTAAAAATAATGCATTTTTTCTTCTTTTCCCCCCAAATGAAAATACAAGGGGAAATATTTGTAAACCAATTCTTGCAGCTGAAAAATAAATTGTAATACACACTACTGTTTAAAAGTTGGGGGTCAGTGAGTTGTTAAAAAAGATACTTTATAAAAAGTATTGGCATAGTCTTTAGGAACATTAATGGCCAAATAAAAATATATTGTCAGCAGAATCTCAGCAAATATATCATAGATTTTCGATATTGCTTAGCCTTAGTTTTCACTCAGATTTTTATGGATGTGTCATGCAGTATCTTAATCCTTACAATCATTAATGCTATTTTTCTAAAATAACAGACCCCAGGACAGCTCCCGTCCTATTAACCCCTGAAATGAAGTTTGCTGTGCTTCACTGACAACACAACTGCTCTTCGTCTCCCGTCATTGAGCGACTCAGCATTCCCCAGCTCTCAGTGATAGATGAGCCTGATCAATAAATGCTATTTTCTCATCACTGCCTCGCTGGAGGATGTGTCAGTTTTGCAGAGTCTCTGAAAATTTACACTCTACTTTCAGAGAACAGTGCGACCCTGCAGACAGTTTAATTTTAGGCAGCTGGGCCAATATTATAGAAATAGCATGATGCATTTCCTCATTTGTAAGTCGCTTTGGATAAAAGCGTCTGCTAAATGATTAAAATGTAAATGCAGAAAATGCCATTGCTGTTTCTTAATGCTGGTATAATCCATACACTGATAATTATGTTTCATCAAATCAACAAATACAGTTTGCATTTGTTTATTATATGCGAAAAGAAACAGTACTGGCTTTGTTTTCTTAAACTCACACCATTGCAGACTGGTACCGTGCCAGCACAGGTGTACAAACAGCATCACATGGCTTTTGGCAGCTGCTGTAATCTCCAGCATGACACCTCTGAGCTGCCGGACCCTCCCTCAGCAGCTGCGGGCCATTTGTTGAGTTAACCTCACACATGCACACATTTCACTCTGTTTCTTAGTTTTGGACAAATCAACTTTCTAGAATTTTGTATTATGTACATTTACTGATATTTCAGTCAACTGTCAAACATGTATAAATAATTTGTTTAACGTATTCTTGTTTATTTCAGATGGTTTGGTTGTGATTTTCTTTTTAAAGGGGACCACCCTGACTTTAGAGTATCTCAGGCATTTAGCACCGGATTTTTTTTTTGGTCATCTGCTGGTTCATGGTCTCTATTGCAGCTGATTGAAAGGAAAATAAATTTGGATCCGCCCCTTCACATCATTTTTGTTCTGCTGCATTTTTTTTTGTGTGTGTGTGTGTGTGCATGTAATTAAATTAAAATGAAGCACCCCGAAGCGTGTGGCCGGCTTATGTCTGAAGTCATTTGCGCACTCGAGCTTGTAGCGCACAACTGACTGTACAGAAGTGCCGGAGAAAAGGACTATATTCTCACATGATCTCTGACAACACTTTCCCATCAAGGTCTTTTACCCAGACGGCTTTACAAATGCAGTTAAATTAGAGGAATCATGCTTGTTCCTTAACAAAATAACTTGTGTCAGGCTGCTTTTATCAAGTCTTAACTCCATGTAAAGATATTAAATGTGGACCAAATACAGTAATGATTGTTTCATGCAGGGTTCCCAAAGGAAAGATTGGAAGGAAGGGGCTGTAATCCAAGATGTCTTTTCTTTCTCATGTTAGAGTATAAACGTCATTTTTTATTATCTACTATAGCTTTATGTTAACAGCTATGAAAGAAGACAAGAACCCTTGATATAATCTAAGGGGAAATTGATTTGCAAGTTCTCAAGGACCTTTTCCTTCAAGACTGAAGCTGAAGGCAAAATCTGAGGGTCTCTTGTAGGGGATTATGAGATCTTGGGTTTTAGAGTGAAGAACCAACCATATTAAAAAAAATCAGGAAAAGTCTGTCATGGTGGTCTGGGTTTATGATTGTCATGGCAAAGTTTGTCATGTACGAAACCTCAAGAAATATGTGTGGAATTGGAATTGGTCCGTTATCTTTGGTGTGTTTTCCTCCAGGCGTGATATAAGCGTAATGCCACTCAGATGCTGTGGCAGGGGATTAGGAAGAGAGCTTTGGTGACTTGACAAACAGTGAAAGAGTATTGCAAAGTGAGAGGAAGAGAGTCACAGAGCAAGCGAGAGTTTTTGAGTATCTTAAGGGATTAGTCTGAGGGCAGTTACTGTGTACAGAAGGGGAAAAAAATTGTAAAATGTTGGAGACAAGGTGAGCATTACAGATTTTGGGAAAAAGTGCATGGGAGTTGACAGCTTTTTTTTTTAGGTCATGTTAAAATGTAGACTTGTGTCACGGGCTAAACATGAAAGTGTTTATGTATATTTAAAGGAGACTGCATAGGCGAGCAGAGAACTTCTGGTCTATTTTTATTTTTCGAGATGCTGTGACTTTTTTGTGTGTGTGTGACTCATTTTGTGCTAGCTTTTGTATAGTTAGAAAATAAATGGACACAGTATCTATCTGCCTATTTTGACATTTTGAAAGTGATCAAATACTGGGCAAAATCAAAGATCGTTGTGGATCCTTGTGTCTCCTGTTTCAAGCAAGGGGGTGGATAACCTATGAAACGCACGAGGAGACATGTTTTTATATTTATTTTCATTAATGCCTGAATGAGCTGTCAAATCTTTGAGGTCTTATTGATTCAAGAAATGCAAAATTTGAATGACAGTTCCTGGAATACACATTAGTAAAATAAGCCTTTTCATTTGTGAAGAATTGGCCCTGTTTGAAACGGTCTGAACACTCTTTTGTGGAAGCAGGAGGTGTTTGCTCAGTGAGATGGCAATTTTTAAACGTAGTCGAATGTGTGGTGTTCTTGGCTGAAAAAAGACAGAAAGATTGTTAAAAATGAGTCCGTACCATTACCATTTTAATTTATAATAAAAACGCATATATACAGTTTGGGGTCTGTAAGATATTTTTTCAAGTAAATTAATACTTTTATTCAGCAAGAATGCACTACATTGACCAAAAGTGTCATTGACATTTATAATGTTAAGTATTTTATAATGTTAAAGAATTCTTATTGAAATAAATGGGATTTCAGTTTGAAATAAACTGTCTATTCTAAAATATATATCACGATTTCCTCTTACATGTTAAGCAGCACAACTGTCTTTAAAGGACAATTCCGGTGAAAAATGAACCTAGGGCAGTAACGTGCGGTGAAATCTTGTCATGGGTAGGCTGTGACCTATCAATGTGGCATATGTTCATATTCATTCAGTTAATGAAGCAACCCAAGTTCATATCAGGCATCATCACATCGCTGCCTGCATACAGCAAAGTCATATGTGAGGCTAATGCACAATCAAATCTAATAATCAAATTAATGGACACATCTAATGATAGATATATTATACAACAAACAAATGTTTTGTGCGGGACACAGTAAGAGAGGGAGGCGGCGCGGTGTCAGCGAACCGACAAGCAGCCTAGTCACTATTGTGCAGTTTGTATTAATGCCATGGTTCAAAAAATAATGTAAAGGTTAAATAATAATTCACTTAGACTTTATAAGAAGCAATTGCGACTTTATTTCACACAATTCTGACTTTATATCTTGCAATTCTGACTTTATAACATGCAATTGCGACTTTATTTCACGCAATTCTGACTTTATATCTCGCAATTCTGACTTTATAACACGCAATTGCGACTTTATTTCACGCAATTCTGAGAAATAATGACAGAATTGCGAGATGTAAACTCGCAATTGTGAGATAAAAAGTCGCAATTATCTTTTAAAATGTTTTATTCTGTGGCGGAAACAAGCTTCCATACCTCCTGGCCTCTTCCTCCCATCCATCCTCCCTGACGCATAGCTACCGGGCCGGCCCAGCTATCGGTAGGCGCCGGCGGTGCCGTGGTAGTTACCTGAGAAAACGTTTTGGAAAACACGGGCTATGGACCCAACCAACTCTATAGGAGGGGAGGGGAGAACTCCCTCACATGGTACAACCTATGCAGAGGCTGCGCGCTGCGGTGTCAGAATGCGGAACGTGTGTAGCCTAATGTAACTAACGTGACAAATGTGAAAAAACAAAAATCCTCGACCGGCCCAAAAGTGAAGCGGCCCACCGGGAATTCTCCCGATTACCCACCCCGGGCCTGTTGACAGCCAACGCTAGGCGCCGCTAGATCGGGAAGTGCGGATTGAGTGAGAGCGAGTGGATCACGTGACATGAAGCAAGCTCGGTCTCTGCCTCAATGTTGATGATTCAAGACAGCATGAGAACTGACTGCGCATGCGCAAACCTACGTAAACTACGTTCTATGGACCAAAGAGGCACTGCTAACCTCTGCCTCAATGGCCATGGCCTTGAATTTCCTGCATGAAACAATGGTTTTAGGAGCAAACAATGGCAAAATGAGTATATTATATGTGTATTCCTGAAAATTTTTGTTACAAAAATTTATATTTGGAATAAAATAAATGCAATTAATAATGTGGTGAATTAATAAAGTTCTTGGAATTAATAAATGTAATGTCAACATTTCCTTTGGTGAGGCACTGCCTACCCTGCCTACCCTGACCGCACGTCCCTGACCTAGGGCTAATTAACACATGGTTACCGAGTCGATCGTTCCCTGGGATGCGTTTTCATGAAAATCGAATGTAAAGAGTTTTATCTCTAAAAACAGATTAGCTCATAGCAGTAGTATATGGGGCACAGAGTAAGTAAAAGTAAATCGCTAGTTAATACCACTAACAAGGCTCAAAATAGCCTCACACTAACACGGTAGCATAATGAGGGTCCCTACATGCAAACCGAAGCATTGAGAACTTTGTAAGTGTACAGACAGTTTAATAAGAAGAGACTTTATAAAGACAGTACATTACGCGTTAACAGGCAGCAGGCACGAATGCCGCGCTATGTTATATTTCACAAACGTAATTCCTATCGACCAGCTCACTTAGCACGGCGTTCGTGACTCGATTAGTCGAGACTGTTTTCCAAGATGATGCCTGCCTGTAAACGCGTAATGTTCTGTCTTTATAAAGTATCTTCTTATTAAACTGTCTGTACACTTACATATAATGCCACTAACAAGGCTATTTTGAGCCTTGTTAGTGGCATTAACTTGCGATTTACTTTTACTTACTCTGTGCCCCATATACTAGCGTTATAAGCTAATCTGTTTTTAGAGATAAAACTCTTTACATTCGATTTTCATGAAAACGCATCCCAGGGAACGATCGACTCGGTAACCATGTGTTAATTACCCCTAGGTTCATTTTTCACCGGAATTGTCCTTTAACATTGCATTTCTTATCACTATCAAATTAGCATTTTAGAATGATTTCTGAAAGATCATGTGACGCTGAAGACTGGAGTAATGATGCTGAAAATTCAGCATTGCCGTCATAGGAATACATTATGTTTTAAAATATATTAAAATAGAAAATGTTTTTATTTAAAATTGTTATAATACTTCATAATATTATGGTTTCTATTTTTGATCAAACAAGCGCAGTCTTGGTAAGCATAAGAGAAATCTTTCAAAAGCATTTAAAAAATCTTACCAATCCCAAACCTTTGAAAATAAATTTGTATTGTTAGTCTTATCATGACAGCACACCTCTCCTCAACAAACCACAAAGTTTCTTGTTTCTTCATAGCAATTTTGATACTACTACAAAAACTAAAATGCCATTAAAAATAAAAATAAGTAAAGTAATTAAGAATTTTAAAAAAACAACTGAAGAAAGATGCGAAATGTATAAACAGTGCATTATTTTAATTTTTTATTGTATTGTCAACTAAGTATCAAAGTACTAATACTTTAGAACTCCTGAATTTTAGGGATCATTCATCTCCATAGCACAAACAGTGTTGGGCGAGTTAGTTGCCAAGGTTTAATTGTTAAGGTTAAGGTGTTTTTTTTTTTCTTTGCTGTTCTGCCACTTCTGTAGTTTACTGCCACAACCACGGCTAGTCTCTTGTGATGTCCCGGCTGTGCTGTACACGACCCTGGCCAGAGTTCACTCCTTTGTGCGTTCACGTAAAGATAAGACTCTTGAACACTAATGAAATATTGCTGTGAGTGCTTTCACGCAGCATGATGCCGTGTCTTAGCCTCTGTAGGTTTGCCAAACCATCTGCCACCAAAGGCTCTCAGCACGATTAGCTCACCGAGATGCCAATTTGTCCCTTCTTGCCATCACATGGGGTGAATATTAGCTGCAACATGGAAACTGTCTCCCTTGAATGAAGAGTAATCATTTGTGGGTTTTTAAAAAATGAGCACTTTGCGTAACTTTTTAAGAACCCTAATATGCCAATTTAGATTCTTCAATTTAGATTTGGATTCTTCCAAGCATGAATGAATGCAGAACTATGGTGACTAATGCTTCAATAAAACTCCAGCTCTGAATACTACCAGTCCTGACACGAGGATCCATTGATAAAGCTTTCATCTTTCAGCACTCACTGTTAATATAAAGTGTTAGAAGTGGTACCTAGATCGCTATAGTAAAACTGTTTTTCTTCTATAAAGAAAATATGCTGCGTCATTGTTGCCCGCTCTGCCTGGTAAGCTTGCAGTGTATGATCTGTCAGTATAAATGTCCAACTCTGTATTACAGAAACGCATAATACAGACCCTTTCCAAAAAATTTGAATATCATGGAAAAGTTTATTTATTTCCATAATTCCATTCAAAACGTTAAACTTCCATAGATTATAGATTCAGGGCCCACAACTTAAACGATTTCAAGTATTTAGTTGTTTATTTGTACATAATTTGGGCTTCTAGCTCATAAAACCCACGAAAACAGGATTTAAAAAAATTTGAATATTACATGAAATCACACAGTAATTACACAGTGATACCATGGTCATTGAACCAGGTTTTGGTTATTTTGGCAGTGTGGGCAGGTGCAAATCCTGCTGGAAAATGAAGTCAGCATCTCCATAAAGCTTGTCTGCTGAAGGAAGCATGAAGTGCTCTGGAAATGTCCTGGTAGACGGCTGCGTTGACTCTGGATTTAATAAAGCACAGTGGACCAAAGTCCTCTTTTCTGATGAGAGCCAATTTTGCATCTCATTTGGAAACCAAGGTCCCAGAGTCTGGAGGAAGAATGGAGAGATGCTTGAAGTCCAGTGTGAAGTTTCCACAGTCTGTGTTGGTTTGGGGAACCATGTCATCGGCTGGTGTTGGTCCACTGTGCTGTCCACTCAACGCAGCCGTCTACCAGGACATTTTCAGAGCACTTCATGCTTCCTTCAGCAAACAAGTTTTATGGAGATGCTTCCTTCATTTTCCAGCAGGATTTGCACCGGCCCACACTGCCAAAATAACCAAAACCTGGTTCAATGACCATGGTATCACTGTGTAATTACTGTGTGATTTCATGTACAGGTAATATTCTAATTTTTTGAAATCCTGTTTTCGTGGGTTTTATGAGCTGGAAGCCCAAATTATGTACAAATAAACAACTAAATACTTGAAATCATTTAAGTTGTGGGCCCTGAATCTATAATCAATGAAAGTTTAACGTTTTGAATGGAATTATGGAAATAAATAAACTTTTCCATGATATTCTAATTTTTTGGAAAGGGTCAGGCATGTTGATCTGTGTGCAGGACATTAACTTCAGCTGTCCGTCACTCAAGCCAGGAACAAGAAAGCATTTCCCCTCGAGGGCTTGACTGTCAGTTGTTCAGAAAACAGCCCATTTCTGAACCTTTTGCAATGCTCCCACAACATCACTGGAGTGCCGAACCCTTCTGAGGCCCAGCGCTCTTTAAAAAGTCATAGTGGTAGCATTAGCGCATGGTGAGGAGGCTGCATTTGGTGTATTTAAGGATAAGATGTATAATTAATGCATATTTGATTTAGCATGAAATATTCTGAGAGATGGATGTGGAAATCAGAGGAGGATATTTGGCTTATGAGCATTTCATGGAGATGATTTTTCTCTTGTACCCTTCCCTTCCCTTCCCTTCCCTTCCCTTCCCTTCCCTTCCCTTCCCTTCCCTTCCCTTCCCTTCCCTTCCCTTCCCTTCCCTTCCCTTCCCTTCCAGTGTTTGACAGGACTGTGAATAATCGCTCAATCTAGTCATTGAGGCAGTCAATTTAGAGAGTCCAGTTACTGTAACATCATCAGCCCTCACACCCGCCCTCGCGGCTAAGCCAAACACGGATGTGATAGCCTCATTACATTGAGGAGCCAATGAAAACGTTGCCGTTTGTCACTGGACTGAGGGAAGGTGACAAGGAAGATTTCATGCACAAGAAGGACCGTTTGAAGTCGCTTAAGATCCTTTTAGGGGGTCGAGCGTGACTCATAGTGGCGTCTATTTTAAAACTGGATAAGTGGAGAAAGGGTCAAGGACAGTAGGGGATAGTGGGGAAAGATGTGTAAGTGGGTAAGCGCCCCTAAATTTAGCAAACTGTGCACATACATGACCTTATGTTTGGAAAAGGCCCTTCATATACAGCTAAACGAGAGACACTCTTTTTTTTCATGTCATTTCTTACATGAAAGGTTAGACCAGTTTTATATCAAAGAAAATGTATACAGATTTAAAAATATTACACATGTTGGTGAATTGCCAGTGTACAAAACCATGTATATTATTTGGCTAAAACTTGATGATAGTCATTGATAAATGAAGGATTTTTTCCCAAAATGCTAGCTAGTGTGTCAGATTCTTTGATATAAGCTCTTTTTTTTTCATGTAGAAAATAGTATTAAAAACAACACCAACAAAAAAATAAAAAACATTTTAATATTCTGAATGTTAAACCTAAAAATGGAAAAATTAAATGTTACAAAATCTGTCTGTTTATCCATCCATCCATCCATTCAGAAATATAACTATTACGTTAAACTCTTTCTCATTTCTCCTTGAAGACAACTTGAATACAACTTGAGTGCCACAGTATATAATGTAACAGTACCGCTTTCCTCTCTAGATAGCTTCTTTGTTATTTTCTTACACGTTAACAATCCCTCTCCAGGACAGGCTTGTGTTTGTGTGCGTTTGTGAGTTGGTATTATCTCCCACCAGCCTGTCCATTTACAGAGCTGGTTTACTGTGGCATGTCGTGGAAGACACAACAATTGGCAGCCACAGCTGAATAATCAATTAGACGCTGTCTTATTTCCTTCATGACTTTCACGGGGAAAATAATCCAATTTAATTACATTTAGGATGAGCTCATTTTTTCGGTTGTCATGGACATTGTTTTGCTCATGCATGCAGTAGTAAACACATTCACTTAATGATATTCTAGTATTTTAAAGCATTTCCAAATCCTCAACTAATACGCGTAGCTCTGGCATATCCTTGAGAACACCCCCGAGACGTCAAGACATGCACGTTGCCAAGAAGGTGCCATGCTGGACCCAAAAATCAATGGAGAGGAAAATATCTCAAGGAGGTTCAAGTAAATTCGCCTCTGTCATGCTAAATAGGTCATCCACTGAGCCAGACAGCTCAATTTTAGCATGCCCAAAAGGCACAGTATGACATGAAGAAAATATGAGCAGTCTGTTAGAGGAACTGGTCGGTTTATGTAGCGTAGCACTTGTGTGGACCATTACATAGGAACATGGAAAGCATAGATTTGGGCCTAAGATGCTCAATGATAATTGTTGAATAATTTAATTCTGTAAAGTCAGGCTAAAGAAATTAAATTAGGCAGTCAAGACTTTTAATAAAGTCCTAACTAGGTTAATGATTCCCATTGGGAGAGAAGACGTAGAGGAGATGTTACCACTTCTGAAAAACTTCGAAAGCAGTTTTACATAACTTTCTTTTTTATTGTATCTGAATCAAAGGAACTTTAGCCTCAAAATAAGTTTATACTACCGCATCATGGAACGTTTTCCTGGAGCGCCCAGTGCTGCTTTTGCACTTACTGGCAAGAAAGTGCTTCACTTGCATCCAGAGCCAGTAACACGCTGCTGACCCACCAAAGCTTCAACCTCCAACTGTCCTCAGAAAAAAAAAAAAAAAAAAAAACACTTGGCAAAATTTAATACTTAGTTTTTCACTGTAACCGTTACTTTCTCTGTTTCACATGCACAATGATGGATGCTTCTGTTCATGCCAAAGCAGTTCACTGCAAAAAGAACTGCCAAAGTCCAACACAGTCCCTGTAAGCCAAGTCGCCACCTCTTGGCAGCTATTTTTCATGTGGGCAGTAGACATACAAGTACAGCTGCTTGAATCCTCCAGACTGGTTCAGCTAATGTGCAGGTTTGTTCTAGTGTTAAAAGAAAAAGAGAGAGAAAAAAACATTGATGCCACTATCAGAAAGCATGTGGCTCAATTTCGACATCCATATTGAGCATTGTGACTTTCCTATTCATTTTTCTTTGAATGCTCCGTCATTTCCTCCTCCTTTCTCTGGTATCACTCACTAAGTGGTTAAAGACAAAGTCCTTTTTAAAGCAAGTCAGTCCAGCCAGTGGCCTTGGTAGTCTTGGGCAGCCATTTCCATTCATAGAAACAGTACAGCCCCCATACAGGCTGGCCATACAGGCCCCCCATACAGGCTGAAATCGCTTTCTGTTTAAACTGTTTTCTGAGCTTGAGTTTCGATAATATGATTTGTCAGATGACAAAACACCAATAAAATGTACATTTTGTCTCCAAAATATGTGTGCCAAAATGATTGGTACCCCTACATATTCTAATAAGTACAAGTCTAACTGAAGTATATTCCCATTCATATGGTATGTTTTTAAGTTCACCTTAGTGATCAGTAATACTTAAGTGATAAGTCATGACTTCCTGTTTCACTGGGCTCTAAATATGGAGTGACACACACAGGCCAAATTCCTATAGTTATCCATCACTATCGGAAAGATCTGAGAACACATAATTGATGTGTGACAAAAGGTTGTTGAGCTGCACAAATCTTGAAATGGCTATAAGATAATAGTTTAATTGTTGGAATACTAATTTTCACTATCTGGAGAATTAAGTAATAGGCTAATTAAGAAGTTTAAACCAACTGGAGATTTTAACATTCTACCTGGAAAAGGATCTGTGTCCTTTGAGTAAATGATGACAGATATTTTTCATTTTTGTGAAGTATTCCTTTAAAGGGATGGTTCGGAGGAAAATCAACCTACGGCCCTTTGCACCATGACCTCGAGCCAAACACCCCCACCCCCGAAGCCTTTTTTCCCTTGGTTGAACATTATTAAAGTTAGAGCTTATTTGGAGATATCAGCCGAATGGGTTAGTGCAGGCGCTAATGGATTCTAGGCTGTATCTCGTAAATTACCCCACTAATAATGCCCAGAATTGTACCAAACTTCTACAGTAGTACAAATAGGTTCTGTACTCGAGGCATTGGAAAGTTTGTAAGTACATCAGGAGTTTATTTAAATAACACTTGCCTGACGGCTCTCATGTTACCGCTAACCCGCACATCGAGATCACTTCAGTGATTAGGGAAAAGCACGTAAAAGTCCTGGCAACTGGGATTAAACTCATGTGGCTTCACAAGCCTCAAGAAACCGAGCATGCCAACAAGAAAAGAAAAAAAGAAAGAAATCAACTTAGCTAATGAGACTGTTAACCTGTTCCACTAAACTGTGAAATAAGCCATGTGATTCATTTGATTAGGGCTAATTGGGATGTGTAGCGCCCTTTGCTGTGCTAGCAGGACTCCCTGAATGTCCCCAGCACAGGGCTTTGCTAAGAGAGACAGTCTCAGTAAACAGTGAGTCAGGCCAAATCATGTGTCCTGGGAATTCAATTTGCTGCAAAAGTACACGATTTTTATGAGGGGACGGTAATCTGCATTCTGGTCAAAATTTGACATGAAGACATAAAGAGCCACTAAGAGATTTGACCCAGCACATACAAGTAAATGCATCTAATTTTATTAGGGCTGTCAGTTTAATACATTAAATGTGCTGTAAGTAAGTTTTTGATTGTACTAAAGCATACAGATACCATAATATGTTTGCAGATATTTAGGAAACATGCTGAGTTCACATACTCGTTTCTCTGAAAAACAATGGCAAAGCCAGTTATTTTACTTTGAAATGTGCGTTCCGTATCGGAATGTCTGTCTTTGTTTTGGTCTGTGCGATACCGCACGTTGCCAATTTACCCAATAGTATTTCGCCACCACAGGTTGCAAGTTGGCGGAAAACACAGCATATTGCAGCCATGGAAGCCAGTGAACAAACTGGGTCAGAGATCACAGATACTACCCGACCTAAAAAGCCTCTGCGCCCATCTAAAAATCTCAATGAACAGGAGCATATTAAAATGCGATATCAACTCAGCATAAATCAATAAATCCACTCATCAACTCACAGTGTGTAAGTCTCCTCGCATTCCATTGTCAATTGTGCTCGTTCCTGTTGCATGTCCTCAATCTGGCAACCCACGTGAGTGTCGAGTCTGAGGATGAAGAGGCGGGGGAAACAACTCTCACCAATATTTTGAATTTGGACTGCAGTACCCATTTCAACCGCTAGCTGTCAATCTCACATACTGCACCTTTAATTTAGTTCCGATTTTTAACATGTAATAATTAATTTAGAATAATTATATCACAAATGTCATAGTTATATAGGCTAATATAAAATATAATATAAAATTTACACAATATAATCTTTCCTTCTCCCTCCATTACTTGATTTTAGTACAGTACAACCCTAGGCAACATGAGCCAAACACTCAGGCATATTTACATGTAACTTTTATGAGATGTTTATTTTGGGTCTTCTCCTTCAGTATGCTATTTTGGACCTCCAGGCATGCCCAGAAGATCAATACAAACCCATTCATTCAATGTCCAGCTTAGATGGGTCAATGTAGACCTTAACACTTGGCTACAGTCCTCGATACAAGAGAGGGAGGACAATACAGCCGGAAAGGAGATTAGGGTGGAAAAGGCATACATTTTGTAAATAACAAATATTAGTCCTTGAATATTTAGTAATCCCCATGTGTGACAGATTCCCTGTCCCACAGCCATGAATGTCAATGTTGTTTTCCACCGTGTCCCAGTCACCCGAAACGGCGGGCCTCTGTTCTGTATATCTCAACCTTCCTACACTCTTTTTAACTACCTCTTCAGATGTTTTGCTTTTAATAGAGGCACAAACATGACCGCTCCTGCTTGTGGTTACACTGTGATCTCCGTGGGAAAGAACACTTCAAACATTCCCTATAATTTCATTAATCACTACTAGTATGCTACTTAATTGATAGTTAGCATACATAGCACACATAGCACACATCTATAATATGAGATATAAAGACCTTTTCTTTTGGGCCCGTGTGTCTTCAGGGCATTATCTAAGGTGGGATAAAAAGATGATTTTAAATAAATAATATGATAGTTATTAAAATCAATATATAAGGAAAATATTAAATGGCAGTATATTCCAATTTAAATGCACACTAGGGGGCAAATTTCTAAGGGGGCCATGGGATGACTTGATTATTTAAATTCATATATTATTATTAAACTGTATTATTATTATTATATAAAAACAGTTAAACAATTAAAATGTTACACAGTCATCGTCGTACACTTGTATTCGTGTTTTATTTTTATATTGAAATGTACAAAATAAATTATTAAATAAATAGAAATCCAGTATTCAGCATATTCCCCGTCATTATTAATGATGTCGGGCGGCACAATCAATATTAGGTCGTGCAACCATGTAATTTCTTCATTTCAACCAACAAATAATAGGTCAAAGTGAACAAATGGCTGAAAACTAAATTGTGAATAGTTATTGAATGCATTTATTTGAAAAAATTGATGATTATTTTTCTGTCTTTAAAAGTAAAGATACTAAATATCTATTATATTTATTATAATAAATTCATATTCATTTAGAATGTGATAATTCTAAATGAATATGAATAAAATACACAACCACAAAATAATAATGTGTTAGGCACTGTAGTCATCCTAAGGGTTACTTTGCTAAGATTTCACTTAGAAATAAAATTAGGAATATATACAAATATTTGGTTGTACCGCCTGACATTTTTTGATGGTAAAAAGTAACCAAAAAAAAGTCCAAAATGATTTTCAACACTTTTTGTGTAAATGTGTTATGGGATATGTGGAGATGAACCCAATTGCAGACAGTAGTCACAGCAACACAGTTTATTGTACAAATAACAGGGAAAACAAAGCCCACGAGGGGGCAAAACAAGACAAGACAGGAATACTAGCTAGACTATGACTTAGACTTGACGTAACTAGACTACAGATAAACAGCAAATACAGGATCAGAACTTCACTGGACAGGAATACTCACAAAGCGATCACACAAAGTATGAAATTGATCGACAATGAACCGACACAAGACAGCAGACATGAGGGGATTAAATAGGGAACAAATAATGAGGGCGACAGGTGATAATGGGGAAACAATAATGACTAAACAAGGATAACAAGGAGGGCGGGGCTAGATGACAAGACAACACAAGCACATGGCCCAGCAAAAGGCCATGTGTGTGCACATAAAACATGGGTCTGTCATGATCCTGCCTCAAGACTTAAAGAACATCAATGACTAGATGGCAGGATCATGACAAAATGTTATTTAACAATAGCCTGGAAATCCAGACCTAAATCTGAAAGATAAATGGTCTGGTATCGACTAATGAAAATCGGCCAGCTCGAGGGCGGCACCAAGCATGCATTTGAAAATCTCACTGCACGCAATTGGATAACACTACGACCAATCACAACAATAAACCCCATACGCTTAGCTACCAGCGGAGCTAACTGGTAGATTAGACTCTTGCCTTATCCGGTCGGCAAAACAGAAAAAAAACCCTTCTTGCAAAGGAACGATTCGAGCGCCATCTTCTGTTCCTCTTTTAGATAAAAAGCCAAGTCTAACTCGTTCATTGTAGCGGCCAAAGCCGTTTCAAACAACTGGTGTTCATCCATAGCCATCTTGCAATGTTTACTAATGACTTCGACGTCACAGCGCTGTCGTCTTCTGTTTAGCGCTCCTCTGGCCCGCCTATATCAGATAACCCGATGTGATTGGTGCAGCTCGGATACAAGGGCATATTTAATGAGCATCATTACTCGACGCCAGAGTAAACTCGCTGAGCAAATTCAACTTGTGCTCTTGCGAGAACTCTGGATTTCTGGGGTAATTTAACAAATGAAATTGGATACCATTTTAAAAGATTTATTTGTCAATGACCCGCCTTTGAAACCTTGGATGTTTACTGAGGCCCCCTGGTTCAGAACCACTGCTCTAGAAACTTCCAGTGTTTGTTTTCAATGTCCGAAAAGTTCAGAAAGCTCTTATCAGTGCAGATTATTCAGCAAAATCAACAAAATGCCTGACCTCTACTGAAGAGTGATGGTCAGGTGCACTTCTTTTCTCTTTCTTGTATTTCTTTGGCTCTTTTGCATCCACATTGTTTTCCTCTGGCTTTCTCCAGGTCTCTCAGGGTTAATCAATGTTTTCCTTTTTGTGTGCACATGCATCAGGGTGTCCTTTATCTTTAGGGTGGACACACAGGCTCCACACACTCTTTCTCACACACACATACACACAGGGCAATGCTCTTTAATTGTTCAAGATTGGATGCAGTCACTGGCATGTAAACTAAAGACAGAGGAATTGAAGCATTCTTCTGATCAGTGCCATTCCTTTCCACTCAGTTTGCCAATCTTAATTGGCGTTCATAAGACTCACGTGGCTCGTGTGTGTGGTCCTATAACCGTTACACTTGAGACTGAAATAGATCTGTTCCAATGTAAGCATATGTCTTCTTGCCCATATTAAAATGTAATATGTGTAAACGTGGTACGTTGACTGCCTGGCATGAGCACCTTTGCTCTTTTGTTAAAAATAGATCACGTCTGATCCTCGCAATTCCAAACTGTTTCCATGGTAGCCATCTTAAGATTAATATGGCTCCAGGTGTTCTCCACAGCGTCTTTTGAGAAAGAGAACTGCGAGAAAGTGTGGTGGGATAGGTTTCTGCATACCATGGCATGTTTGAGATCACTTTAAACTGATGCTTTTTTGGAAGTCAATGCTAATGATTATGCATTAGGCATAAATAAGGATTCCTAGGAGAGATGCTAAATCTTGAGTTGTGGAAATCGCTGATTTTTAGGTTAGAAAAAGGATGTTGTGTTATTTATTCTTAAGCCCACATAAGTTTTGGGAGAGTGACAGCAGCATTTGAATGCAGGAGGAAATGCTCTAAATTATCATGCTGTATTTGTTAGGAGTCACTCCTGAAATCGCAGTGGTTGACAGCTGCAGTGATTAGTAATGTTTTATCAATATTTTTGTTAAACAAATCTTTTAAGTTAATAAATCCTTCGTTTACTTTAATGAGCATTTGAGTGTGGGCTCTGTGTTTGCAAGTTTCGTTTGCAAAAAGGTTCATTGTCTATTGAAATACTGTAGTGATGTATGAAGCACAGCTCATACAGAAGTCACTTTCAAACCAAGCAGCTTGACCAATTGACCACTGATTGACCAAGTTGGTCAATATGGCAAACTCACATTACCAACTGAACAAAATGTGAACCCCATCTGTATGGAGAATTCTTTCTTGGATTCCAGATCAATCATGTGGATTCCTTTTGTAAAATGACTGAATTCTCCCCTTGAATATTTGCAGAACAACAGAAAATCTCTGTACCTTTAATAAGTAGCATGAACGCTTCAATGACTTGTGTAAAATGATTCAAGACCCAGATATACGGCATTTTCCGCTCCGTCTTGTGCACAGTTGAGCGCTTAAACCTTTCAAAGGATACTCTAATGGTGAATGTCCACTACAGCTGAAAAATTCAGCTTAGTGCCGCTGACAATGCTAAAATGCCTCAGCTTTAGGGTGTGTCTGTAGCAAATGTGTTCATCACAAATACAAACAATTACAGTTGGAAAGAGGCAAGCGTTGCTTCTGAATGCCTGAAGTAAAGAGATGCTGGCAATTTTATAAATGTTTGTAAACCCAGCCAGTATAATGTGAAGGTCAAGTATAGTAACCCAAACTTGGAATTTGTCCTCTGCATTTAACCCATCCAAGTTAGTGCACACACATGAGGAGTAGTGAGTAATGAACATACACACACCGTGGACACACACCCGGAGCAGTGGGCAGCCATTCACTGCAGCGCCAGGGGAGCGATTGGGGGTTAGGTGTCTTACTCAAGGGCACCTCAGTCGTTTCCTGCCGATATTGAGAATCAAACCCATGACCTCCGTGTAAGAAGTCCGACTCTAACCATTAGGCCACAACTGACCATAATCACAATGAATGCATCCAGACTGCAATATTTAACATATAAACTTTTGTCGCTCTCAACACTTTCTCCGGTTCGCTATCAATCCCACAATTCATCACGTGAGCGTGAAGCTCAACTTTCTATAGGAATGAATTGAAAACGTTCTGCTACATGGCCATAATGACGGGTGAATGTGCAGAGGACAAATTCCAAGTTGCACTATTCAGTCTTCCTTTCTTTTCAAACACTCAAATCATTCCCACATGCTGTTGTCTGACACAAAAAGCAGACTGCACACAAAAATGGTCACGCAGACTGTCCGTGAGCTTGACGAACGGAAGCATGTTTTTGTCTTAAAGGGGTCCTATTTTGCTTTTTCACTTTTTCAACTTTAGTTGTAATGTTGCTATTTGAGCATACAAAGATCTGCAAGGTAACAAAACTCAAAGTTCAATCCAAAGGGAGATATTTTATTTAACAGAATTCACTTTCCAAGAACTACAACAAACATCTCGTTTGGACTACTACAACGCATTTTTTTCCCGGGCTTTGTGAATTCATAGTATTACTCATTTAAATAATCCCCGTCCACGGAATACGCAAAAAAGCAGACGAGGCCCGGTTGAGCTGCTGCTATGTCAAAGTGACGCTGTTTTTTCCACAACTCATTTGTTTGACCTTCCTAAGTCTGACAAACATAACATTTATTTTAAACACTGTTCCTGAACATTATAATCCCAACGTTTATCTGTGTGCTGCACATTTTACGGAGAACAGCTTCCAGAACCACTACGCACTAAAGCTTCTCCTGAAATAAAGCAGTTTCCACTTTGTCTGGACAATCTGTTGTTTGTGGATCACAACTTTTAAGTATGTCTTATTATTTGTAGTTGCATTTTCTATTAACAGTTCCAATTATAAGTTTTATCTTGTTGCTACGTTTGCCTGCTAGCCAACATTAGTGTTGATATAGTGTTTCTGTAGCTTTTGTAAGCTCTCGCTTTTGTAAGGCTGTTCACCGGCACTTAGGAAAATTAACCATGTTTTTGTGATCAGTTACTGTTTGTTTTACCATAGTTTTGGAGGGGCAGGACATTTCCCGAACACACGCCAAGCCATGCCAATCACAACACATTGGGCCAGCAAACCAATCATAGCACATTAGGATAAATGATTCACAATTTAAACCTAAAGATATATTCTCCTATTTGTTTTAATGTCAAAGTGGTTCGCCCCCTGAAAAACGCTGCTCGAAATCCTCCGTGTTGCTCAATTAAACGGTTAAATACAGTCAGTTCTCTTTCTCTTCCATTCCTTCCTTCCCCGGATCTCTGTGACTAATGTTCTTTACCACACAACAGTAATCTCCATTGTCGGTGTAATGGTCTCTTGTTGTGTTTAAGTGATAGTGGGTGTGCATCGGTGTGCCAGACTGGGACGGGCTGTAATTAAAAATAAGGGTCATGTGTGGCTCCACAGGCCGTTCTGGAATGGCCGTGGCTGTCTGGGCCAGCGCTCACTGGGACTCGATGACAGGGTCATGTCATTTGTGCCGCTTCTGGGAAATAGTGCAGGAGGTTATGATGACGTCATAGCTTGCCAGGGGTGTTTTTGGAGGAGGTTTTGGCTGGGGATTTAAATGTAGGCCAAGTAAAGAGTCAGTAAAATTGGAAGCAGTTGTTGGGTTTTGAAATAGCAAGGTGCATATATGGTGTAATGTTTTCTCTTGAGGAAAGCATTGTATTGTGTTGATGGAACAGTTGAGCGCTACCCTTATGTGCTTTTTAAAGCTTGTGACAATGAGGGGCTCGTCTATTTAAGTGTATGCAGCGTGTAAACACGACTGCTATAGCTCGCTCGTATTTACACTGTGTATATTGGTTAGGTATGCTGACCGTTTTCCATTCAGAAGTCACATTCGGTAACTCGTGCCCTGCCTCTTTGCTCTCTGGACATTTTGTCTCTTTCTTTCCTTGTTTAAAAAAAAATAAAAAAAATGGCTCATGTCCAGGGGCCCTGAAAATCCTGTCTCCTTGGAAACAGCGAGACGTTGTGGCAGCTGAAGTCAACTTTACATCTCCCATCTACCCCAAGAGGTGTAAACAGTCAGCGACTTCCTTTCACAAATGCACACACGAGGAAACAACCTCACCAGATTTTAGGATTGATGGGTTTTTTGTTGGTCTCATTCTCCAGGCAGGTGCAAATACTGACCAACAACTTGTTTGTCAGAAAAGTACAGTGAGTTATAGGGATAGTTCAACCAAAAATGAAAATTCTGTTGTTATTTACTCATGTAGTCCAAATGTGTGATGTTTTCCATGGTGCTATTGTCATGAACTGAACATTCATAGTGACCAGTTAACAAGCTCCTTAAAATCACCAAAAATGCTACAAATGTAAAATAAATGTAGTCCATATGAATAATGCACTATATTTCAAGTCTTCTGAAGCCTTATGATGACTTTGTGTTAGGAATATAGCCACATTTAAGTCATTATTCATTAACAGTATTGACAATTTTTGAATTTGGACATGGGTACAAACTGTGAAGATCATCAGCAAATATTTTTTTAAGTTATTTTCTTACACTTACACATGGCTTGTATTATAGTATGTGAATGTAGTTGAGTCATATTAACTACTTTTATGCTGTTAAATAATTTCTCTTTTGTGTATTCCATGGCAGAAAGATAGTTGAAAAATACACTGTCAAAAAAAAAAGAGGCGATAATTGTACCATTAAGGCTTGATACTGGGGCAAATTTGATACCTTATCTACCCCTAAAATGTGCACATTTAGTACCTTAAAGTAGTGATATGTACCTTTAAGGTAATACTATGAACCTTTTTGGAGTAAATACGGTACAAAGTTATCCCTATGAGGGTACAGTGACAAGCTTCAGTACCCATATACAATTATTATTTTTTTTTCTGAAATTGTAAACTGTAAAAAAAAAAAAAAAAGAAAGAAAGAAAAAAGAAAGAATAATAAGACAAAATAAAGACAAAATCTGGCAAATCCAACAATCGGTAAATCCAGTCATTCCAACATTAATTTTTTTTTGTTTACTACTAAAAATGGTACATTTAACAGTATTTTACTGTAAATTGTCATGAAATTTGCGTATTTTTTCACAGTGTAAGTTTGAAACTATGAAGGTGAGTAAATACAATTTTTTATAGAAGATACAGTACAATTTTTAATAGAAGATACAGTCCTTTGTTTGTAAATGTCGAGTTTTAAGGCAGTTTGCATTATATGAGCAGAGTCAATATACATCATTCTCTTTGTGTCATTGTCTGCCTCTTGATCCTCAGCCAAATTATGAGTGCATTTTTGGGACATGGTCGCAGTGAATTGCTCGTAAACTGTGAATGCTATGGAAGAATATAGTTAAAGATCCGTGAAATGTTTGATTCACACTTCCTAAATTGAACACTTAAACTCAGAGGGACTCATGAATTATTCAAACAGTGATTATTTATACTGTAAGACATTTTCCTTAAAGCGTTTTTACAGCTAATGCCAAGAGTGCATTGCATACGCTGTTTATAAATGTGTCATCTTAACCATGTTAGCCGACGGGCGCAATCATACATTTACATACAAACACAGTGGAAAGAGCAAATAAAGGACAACCTTGTTTGGGTCTGTCAGTCAATTAGACGTACTACAATTTTTAGCATGCCATTTCTAAGTATGTTATATCACACGTGTTCTTTAAGTGGGATTAGTTTTTTCATCATCCTATATGGGTACTGGATCAATTCTGTTTGTGTAGCTGTCCTGTCGTGACTGATAGTCAGTCGTGCATGGGTGGGGTGTGGTGTCTCTAGTTTCAGACACAAAGAGACGACACTGTCTGCCATCTACAGTGCCATGCCAGCCCAGTAGGGGGTGACTCGAGGTTGGCACGTGCTCCAACTACACCTCTAGCTCGGTGTGGTCTTGCTCGCACACAGAGGAGAAAGTTGTTGTTTTGACATTGTGCCAGTGGATATTAAATCTGTTTGCACCTCATGAGGTGGTGTTTGAAGTTGCTACTCGTTGATATTCCAAAAACAGATTTTGTAGCTCCATTCGTGTTATGTTGGGAATTTACAAAGTAAAAATGCCCAGGATTGGAACCGACAGAGGGAAATTGTTCTTCCAGACTTGTGAGATGAAGACAATGTGTTACATAGTAAAAAAATAATTAAAAAATACTAAACCGCTCCAGAAGCATTACATCATACTAATGCTAATCCACAGTCTGGCTGAGTAGCGTGTCTCTTCATTATTCATGGAGTGAGTGCAGAGGCGCTAGAGCTGTTCATGGGCTGTGCTGTCAGTATCGCGAGCTAAACCAATCCTGGGCCAAAAATATCATCCCAGATGCCTCGGTTAAGACCTTGAGGATAGAAATGATATAGTCTTAAAGATGAAATTCAAAGGAATGTCCATATCTGTTCTGTGATAGAGACATTTCAACAGTTCATTGTCATCATTTTTAAGTTGCACAAGGATAGCATTTGCATATTACATTATTTAAATTGATCGCTCTCTGTCGATTTGCCTTGGTGGGTTAATGTGAACATGAAATTAAAACCTAACTGGCCCTATTTAATTTCTAAATGCAAATTCTTGGTCTTATTGGTTTATATCAGATATTTATTTGCACATGCTCATTTTCCCTATTTTTACATCTAGATTATGTCATCTAACACTCACTTACAGTTAATCTTTAAAAACAAAAATGTATTTAATAAATAAATAAAACTAATTGTAATCTTTATCAAATCTCAAAATTATTATCTATTTTTATGCTGTTCTTTATAATGTCGTGATTTCTAAATTTGTATTATTTATATACTATTATTAATAATATTTTGAATAAGATTTTATTTTTATATTTTAATTTTAATTTGAGGTTTAGTAATCTTTTAATTTCTTTTGTAATTTTTATTAGTTTTTTTAGTATTTCTATTTAGATTTAAATTATTATTATTATTATTATTATTATTATTATTATTTTTCAATTTTAGTACTTGTCAAGGCAACAAATTCTAATTTTTGTTAATTTTTCTATAATTTCTATTCTATTTTTCTAAAGTTTCTATAAGGTCTAATATTTATATTGTATTTTTTATTTTAGCTTTTTATATATATATATATATATATATATATATATATATATATATATATATATATAGTTTTAGTTAACAGTAACAACACTGACCTAGATTCATCTGTAGCATTTACATTTTTTTTTTTTTTTTTTTTTTAATCTAGATTAAACTATTATCTTAAACTATTAAATTATAGAATTTTAATGGACCATTTATCAGTTATCAGACTTATTTTTTTCAGCCATTATTTTAACTTCAGTACATCCCTGTTCATAATATTTATTTAATCTTAATATAATTTATATAATCTTTATAAATCCAAGTTTCACTCTCAAATCCAAAAGTAAAATGCATTACAAACTGTTTTTAATTATTTCATTAATTTGTTTTATGGACATATGTTCTATAATATATAACACTAAACTGTACCCCACATATGGGAGACGCTACACAAATGAATGTATTTTTATTATTATTATTTTTTACTTCTCCTTCTTTAATGAGAGTTGTTTTGACTGGTCTGCTCTCAAGGTCACTAAAACTCATCACCTGTCCCGAGTGGAGCGCTTCTTTGAGACCCAGCTCCTCCACTTGGCCGTCCTGTAACAGTGTAAGGGCTTATAGGATCACTTTGCACAAGTTCACGTTCAAACATGCGGTCGTGAATGCAGAAATGCATGCACACGAACATGCTCATATTCTCTCTCTCCGTCATGGCTTCTCTCTCACCCAGACTCCATGTGCCTCCCCCAGCCTCCTCCCTGTCATTGGACAGACACACAGAGCTTTAAATACAGCTCTGAAGTCATAAGTCTCAGATGTCTCTGGGTGGCCGTAGCGGCTCTCAGCAGCACCGCTGTAGCTCTCTCTCTTTCAGGGAGCGTGTCTGATTTATTTATGAAATGTGTGGTTTTTTTTCTCTCTTCCGGCTGGTTAACTGAAGCTTCTCGCAGGTTAATGCTGTTGTTTAAAGGCTGTCCGGCGTGAATGCTGTTAAATCAAATAGATTAGAGAGGTATGACGGACGCTGTGAAACAGGAAACAGCCAGGCCGTTGTGGTCAGTGATTTTACTCCCAGTTACAGTAGAGAGAGGGCCATTAATATTCTGCGGCGTCAACATAACTGCTTTTTATTGATGTAAGAAAAGTGATATGGGTTTTAATGAAGCTATTTCTTTGAAAAACGATACAGTGTTTTGTGTTTAAAAAAAAGTGAGAAAGACGACACATCCATCCATCCATCCATCCATCCATCCATCCATCCATCCATCCATCCATCCATCCATCCATCCATCCATCCATCCATCCATCCATCCATCCATCCATCCATCCATCCATCCATCTACAGTGAGGAAAATAAGTATTTGAACACCCTGCTATTTTGCAAGTTCTCCCACTTGGAAATCATGGAGGGGTCTGAAATTGTCATCGTAGGTGCATGTCCACTGTGAGAGACATAATCAAAAAAAAAAAATCCAGAAATCACAATATATGATTTTTTAACTATTTATTTGTATGATACAGCTGCAAATAAGTATTTGAACACCTGTCTATCAGCTAGAATTCTGACCCTCAAAGACCTGTTAGTCTGCCTTTAAAATGTCCACCTCCACTCCATTTATTATCCTAAATTAGATGCACCTGTTTGTGGTCGTTAGCTGCATAAAGACACCTGTCCACCCCATACAATCAGTAAGAATCCAACTACTAACATGGCCAAGACCAAAGAGCTGTCCAAAGACACTTTGGGTCAATGACCTGAAAAGAGCTGGGACCACCGTTTCCAAGGTTACTGTTGGTAATACACTAAGACGTCATGGTTTGAAATCATGCATGGCACGGAAGGTTCCCCTGCTTAAACCAGCACATGTCAAGGCCCGTCTTAAGTTTGCCAATGACCATTTGGATGATCCAGAGGAGTCATGGGAGAAAGTCATGTGGTCAGATGAGACCAAAATAGAACTTTTTGGTCATAATTCCACTAAACGTGTTCGGAGGAAGAAGAATGATGAGTACCATCCCAAGAACACCATCCCTACTGTGAAGCATGGGGGTGTTTTTCTGCACATGGGACAGGGCGACTGCACTGTATTAAGGAGAGGATGACCGGGGCCATGTATTGCGAGATTTTGGGGAACAACCTCCTTCCCTCAGTTAGAGCATTGAAGATGGGTCGAGGCTGGGTCTTCCAACATGACAATGACCCGAAGCACACAGCCAGGATAACCAAGGAGTGGCTCTGTAAGAAGCATATCAAGGTTCTGCCGTGGCCTAGCCAGTCTCCAGACCTAAACCCAATAGAGAATCTTTGGAGGGAGCTTAAACTCCGTGTTTCTCAGCGACAGCCCAGAAACCTGACTGATCTAGAGAAGATCTGTGTGGAGGAGTGGGCCAAAATCCCTCCTGCAGTGTGTGCAAACCTGGTGAAAAACTACAGGAAACGTTTGACCTCTGTAATTGCAAACAAAGGCTACTGTACCAAATATTAACATTGATTTTCTCAGGTGTTCAAATACTTATTTGCAGCTGTATCATACAAATAAATAGTTAAAAAATCATACATTGTGATTTCTGGATTTTTTTTTTTAGATTATGTCTCTCACAGTGGACATGCACCTACGATGACAATTTCAGACCCCTCCATGATTTCCAAGTGGGAGAACTTGCAAAATAGCAGGGTGTTCAAATACTTATTTTCCTCACTGTATCTATCTATCTCAGTCTCTGTCTTTCTGTCACTCTTTTTCTTTCTTTTGCTCCCTCTCACTCTTTGTTCTGTTCTCTTTTTCTTTTTCTTTTGCATTTCCTTCACTCTTTCTCACTCTTTTCCCTCTTTGTTTCTCTTTTGCTCTTTTTCCACTCTTACTTTCTTTCTTTTTTTGCTTTTATTTTGCTCTTTCTTTTGCTCTTTTTCTCACTATTTCCCCTTTTTATTTTACACTTTTTATTTAGCTCTTTTTTTTCTTTCTTTCTTTTTCTTTCTTTCTTTCTTTCTTTCTTTCTTTCTTTCTTTCTTTCTTTCTTTCTTTCTTTCTTTCTTTCTCTTTCTTTCACACTATCATTCTCTATAATTCTTTTGCTATTTCTTCTTTTGCTCTTTCCTTCTCTGTGATTGTCTTCCTCTTTTGCTTTCTTTTATTCTTTCTCGCTCTTTCTGTTTCTTTTTGCTCTTTCTTTCTCTGTTTCTTTCTTTTGCTCTTTATTTCATTCTTTCATGTCTTCTTTTTCTCTCTCCATCTCTCTTTCTCTTGCTCTTTCCTTTTCTGTTTCTTTCTATTTTTCATTGTTTCACTCGTTTGCTTTCTTTCCCTTTTTCTTTCTTTCACTCTTTTCCCTTTCTCTCTCTTACTCTTTCATTTGCTCTTTTATTATTTTGCTCTTCTTTCACTCATTTTTCTTTTTTCTTTTGCTCTTTCTATTTCTTTTTGCTCATTCTTTAGTTCTTTTGTGTCTTTCGCTTTGTCTCTTACTTTTGCTCTTTCTCTCGCTTTTTCTTTCTACTTTGTCTGTTTGTCTCACTTTAAATTAAGTGATTGTGAATGTGATTTGAGAACTACAGTTATTTTCACCCAGTAATGACTTAAATTTTGCTCTTTTCTTCACAAGCTATGGCTTTAGAATACTTATCTATAGTCATATGGATTATTTTTATACTTTTTTTTTGCCAGAGAATATATAGTACATGAGGTTTTGGAGTGACGTGGCAGGAAGGTTGGTGTGTTGTCTAGTCATGACAGGACCAGAGCCTGGACAAAGAGCAGATTTGAGGGTGAACAGGAGTGTGCTATAGTGCTGCAATGTCTTAGAAAGGACACTCGGTCATCTAGGACGTCTCCTGGGGTTATATGAAGGCGATGACTGAATTACTTTTAACCAAGATGGAAAAGTGTGAGAGGGGGAGGTCTTGGCTGGGAGATAGAGGAGCTTAGTCTTGTCAAGGATAATCGGGAGGTGATGAGTAGTCATCCAGGTCAATATGTCAGGAAGGCATGCCAAGTCCGCCTCTGAGAATGTAGAGGAAGGAAATGAGATGCACAGTATTGGCGGCTTAACGGTGATAAGAGAATCTATACAGCTGGATAACAGTGCTAAGGTATCTACTTTAGTAGAGTGAACCCTTCCAGCTAACTTCGTGTGATCTGATCTAGGCAATATACCAGGAAAATGCAGATTCAGTAATACTCTTTGAGCACTGAGATGAATTTCACTCAATACTCAATTTAAGTTTTATTCATGCACATCATTTTTTCATTCATGTGTCCTCGTAATCTTTAAAGGGGTCATATAATGGTACATGCACTTTTACAAGTTGATTGTACTGAAATGTGTGTTGGCAGTGCCTGTACACAACCATCATAAAATGATAAAAATCCATCCAGTGTTCTCCATAATCTCCTTATATGTTTGACCCTCTCTGAAATCAAGCCGTTCGATTTTGTGACGTCACAAAATCGACGCCCCTCCCACTATTGTGATTGACAGCAGCGTTTCAACACAGACCCGCCCTCGCTCGTGAGCGAGCTGTCTGTCATCATAGTGCATTGATATGCTGGAGAAGAATGGCGTCGTCTAAGCGATTGTGGCGTTCTGTTCTTGGGTGTAATAAGGAACACAGCAGTCATTTTGATGTTTTGATGGAATATTCCCAAAGCATTGATCCCTCGGGATTCCCCACGATCAACGTCCATGCTGTCATGTTTGCGCGAATCATTTCACCAGACTGCTTTACAAACGAGGATCAGTATAAAACTGGTTTTGCTAAGAAGCTGCTCCTGAAAAAAGGATCGGTACCAACTATTTGTGTTCGTGCTGCACCTCCAGAAGAACTGAAGTGAGTGTAACGTTTTATTAACCTTTATATTAATCTTTATATTACTCTTTGCAAATCGCTTGCTGCACGCTTCACGATGAATGCGGCTGTTTACACTCAGGGTACATTACGGCATGTTTTCTATGTACAACGTTCTCAATATAATTCATAATCCCACGTTTATAATGAACAACACATTACGGTTATTGTGTTATTGTGTTACAAACGGTGTACGCACAGAACAGAGGGGCGGGGTGAGCAAAGCTCATTATCATTTAAAGACACATGCACTTAAACGGCGTGCTGAAAACAGAGCTGTTTTTGACCAGGTAAAATGAGTGTTTTCTTACAATACTAATGAGAATTTTTAATTAAAGTATATTACAAACTTTTAATTTAGACCCTAAAGAATCATATTAGCTTGTGAGTAGGATATGAGTAGCTGTGGCCTTGACCTCTTCTTTATGTCCCAGCATTCACTTCCATAAACACGACTTTATAAAGGCATCAGTCCGCCCATGCTCACTACATACTCACAAACTGTGCAAAATGTGCCTTAACCACTCCCACTGGAATGAGCTTCCACTTCCTCTCTCTCACCCTTCCTCCTGTTTCATCTCTTTCCCCTCCTCTTGATAAATGTGATGCAGGTATCAGATCATGTCCCGTATTAGATTACACAGGCTGTTCACTAATAGCACTCACAGATTACATCGGAGAGGGCGTTCAGTGATATTAAAATCTGATTTAATAATGAAATTGAACGTCTGGGTAATAAAATGTTATTTAGAGTGACACATAAAAAGCTGTATCAATGGAAAACAATTATCAATGTACAGAAATAATGCAGAATTGTAAAATGTGGTATTGAGATTCTGCCTGACACAGATAAGAATGTTGTCATGTTATGGCCAGTAAATGTCCAATATTAAAATTCTATAGTATTTTTTTATAAATAAATATAAATTAAGAACATAATTCCTAATAACTAAAATCAGACATTTAAAAAAAATACAACTGAATGTAGTAAGAGATATGAGATTTTCTAAAGATTAAATTTAACAATGTTATTAAATTACTGTTTTTAAAGATTAATGTTAAGTGAGTATTAAATGATGGCAAAGGCAATCTTAAATTGTAAAAATTGTGGAAATGAGAATGTACATTAAATATCCAATATCCACAAACAAGTTTAATACACACATATATACATACGTGTGTGTATGAGCAAAATCACACGAGTAGTAGTGTGATATGGCTCTATGTCAGCATGGCTTTGAATCGTCCGTAGGCACAAGACGAGGTCGCAGGCCAAGTGCTGTAGGCAATCACAGACGTGCTGATATAGAGCCATATCACCCTATTATGATTTTATAACAGATTGATGGCACAAGTGTGTAAATAAATAAGGACCAACAACGGGGTGTCATATAAAACTCCAAACTTGTGTGTGGAAATACATCCTTCCACCGCAGATTCAAATCTCAAGTTGACAATTTAACGGTTGAGCCCAAGTCTCCATTACTAATTTGAAAACACACAATGGAAGAGAGATCAAATGAGCGAGTGTGATTACCTGCATCTGATACAGCATTTATTCTTCAGGTCAGTCTCATATTCATAATAGGAAAGCTATATCTTTGTCGCAGTATCCTTTCAACGGTTATGGGGATGTCCCATGGCAACGCTGGTTGTTGAAAGTAAAAATAATGTCCTTGTTTACAACCTTGTGTCAGTCCCTTTCAATATAAAAGTCTTTGCTAATGATTTTGCGATAAAGACAGTCTCTAACAACACCCCTTTGCTGTTCTAAATCAATTCACAGCTTCAAGGGGCTTATTGCTTTATTTTAATACCTTGACCAAGTTTAGTGTATTCTTCTTCCCAGTATAACATACTCCTCACATTTGGATTGTTGAATAGAACCTGAATTGTCATTAAAAGCAAATATTGTGTATTATAGTGGCTTTTGGCGCAGAGATTGCTTGTGATCCTGTCAATGGGGAAAAAAATCTGCATAACAAGACCTGAAAAAGCAAAAATGGGCATTTCGCATGCATTCCTGTGCTCAGAGATTTTCATTGATGTGAATAAGCACTTGAAATAGAATGGCTTTCCTTGTTGTGCTATCTTGTCTACTGATAGCTCCTTCAGCTTTGTTGTAGGCTTTTCCATGATTGAAGCTTTGAATGAGGCAATTTTACTATTTGGCATTGTGCGTGACTGACTAATGAGGAAGGAGCTTGCAGGCACATGACACTGACATGCAGCGAGTTAAAATGCATACAGAGATTCAGAGAAGGAAAGGAAAACACACATTCACACACCCTTGAGAGCTATAATGGCATGGCCATGTACATGAAAGGCTTTGTTAACAGATGACACAGTATGCTTGGAAATGGAGGCAGACTATAAGACAGTCAAAGAAAGAGAGAATGGAAAGACATGATAGCAGAGAGATGGGTGAACCAACCCTTGTAATAATAGCTTGTGACAACTGTAAAGGAGGGAATATGTCATTTGCTTAGATGTGTCTGAGCTGTTTTGACTTATGTAGTTCATTGTGTGTGTAATAAACATGTATAGGCATATGTGTTCATGAGAGCATGCGTGTTTTTGTGGTTGGCAAATATACAAAGTCTGAGACTACAAGTGCAAAAGAAAAAAAAAAAATCTATTTTGCATTTCTTTTAAATAGAATTAAAATTTTCTTAACAAATGTATTTTTATTTATTTTTTTATACACACACACACACACACACACACACACACACGACACAGCATGATATTAAACACACACAATATGTATATATACATATATACACACACCACACATGCAGCATGATATTCTTTACACACACATTATACACACACACACACACAAAATATATATATATATATATATATATATATATACATACATACATACATACATACATACATACATACAGTGTGGGCATAAATATATATCATATTCAAATGTTGTCTTTATAATATTAGTAAATAATAGTAAATAGTAATAGTAACAGTAATAATAGTAAAAATGGTGTGAAAAAATATAGTCAAAAAATGGTGTGAAAAAATATAGTGACTGTATTATAGTGAGCTATGTATTTTAGTTTAGATACGTTTATTTTAAGAATTAAACAAAGTAAATGAGGAAAAAAAAAATTCAGAACATTTTAGCATTTGGATTGTCTCTGTTTTGCTGTAAATAGCATCATGGACACTCAATAACCTTCTCATGCTAAAATAAAATCCCTCACTCACATTCTGTTCTCAGCACTACATGGTATGAGTGATTAATGGTTTGCTTATGCCATTTTGCGATGATGGATTGGAGCTGTAACTCAGCATCAGGTTAACCAGCACCTTTTCTGACAGATGTTATGCACAGAAATCTTACATTACGGGAAGATGTAGAGCTTGAGTCGTCCCTGAAATCCCAGTGGTGATTTTTTTGGAGGTGAATTGACCTCACCAGGGGCACCTCAGGGTGTGGCCGCAGTTATTGTGTGCTTGTGAGCTATATATGTGGCTGAGTCTCTGTTTTTGTGCTGACACCGGCAACTGGGCGTTAACGTGCATGTGCATGTACAGTATGTTCCTCGAGAACTGTGCTGAGCTGTAAAATGGCTCCTCGGTCATGCAGTCACCCAGTCCAACATAAGGAGATTATCTGAAGAGGTACTTTAAGAAAACCGCAGGAAAGAAAGATGCATGGTGTGGGGTAAAAGAGATGAGACAGGGTGGGAATAGATGAGCGAAAGCTTTTTGGTAGAGCTGCTGACATCATTGTGCCCTGTGGGGAAACCCTGTCTTCCTTTCAGAAATGTGTCTCTTTCTTCACCTTATGGTGATGAGACAGAAAAGGGGTGATGGGATTCTCACCAATGTTAATGCAACTGAAGCAAATACATAAAATATTTGTAAAATGTCAGCTAGTCTGTCCTTGTCATAGTGCTTTGTCTCTTCATCATCTAGGTTAGAAGCTGTGTTAAAGATGCCATATAATATTTTGACAAGCCCTCTCTGCTTTCCTGTGCCTGTGTGTTTCTAAGGTCATTTTTGAAGTGCTTTATTAAATATTACATTTCCTGGAAAAGAAAGACTTATAGACATTTTAAATGTGTTTATCTGCTACAAATGATATTTTTTCCATCAGTTTTTAGAAGTGCACAAGCACAGGGGTTGTCAAACGGGTGACTATTAATAATTAAAATAATATAAATAATATAAAACAATATTAAATATATTATATTAAATGTTGTCTTTATAATATGCTAACTCGCGTAGTAAAAATGCATCTTAAAACATAAAGATGGCTATGTATGAAAGAAGTTCTTCGACGGGATCATCATTGGTGGGTCCTTCACATCAAACAGATGTGGAAAACAAATGGGAAACAATTGTAAAGGCCACAAATTGCAGTCACACATTGGACTAAATGTCACATAACTCTAATTTTCATGTTTTTAGGGTGAGTGTGTAATTGAAATTCAGCTGCTCTTCATCAAGCTCTTACTGAAGAACATCTGTTGTAGAGCATCATGGGAAATGCAGTCAGAGAAGCGGCCCCGCTCCAGGTCAGCACTTACACCTCCTAGTCACAAGGGGGCTCAGTCTCATTACAAATGATGGAGCAGGCCTCCAACAGTGGCTTGTAGGGGGGAGGCGAGACCTGAGGGGATATTTTAATTTTTCATGTCGGAACTTTCACTTCACTGTTTTTCAAAGTGAGGTCATCATGATATTCTCATCTCACCCATTGCCTTTGAGTGTCCAATGACAGCAATCTGTTTTACTGATGCATTACTGTATTGTGAGTGCCAGACCCCTCCAGTTTCAGTCTGACCTCCAGCCCGAACGCACTATTGTTATTTCTCATTAGAAAACTTGCTGCTTAAAAAACTCTGCTGAGAATCTGTGGTTAAGATGGCTTATTCAAGCTCAATTATTCCTTCAGTGACTTTCTAGAGCTCCCATAAGAAGTGAAGGATAGAGCTGCTCATTTAGCTTGGTGTGTTCATTGTGTCGTGTTTAATAGTGACCGTAGCGCTGCTCTCCTGTAATCTCTTCTCCTCAGAACCAGATCCTTACTTGCATAGATATGTTACTGTTTCCTTGACAACTGCATTTAAGTGCAGTGTGTTTGAACCGACTGAACAAGTGGATATGAGATTGGTTATTAGTTCTCAGTTGAAGATTAAAGACTTCCAGACAGGGAACAAGGACATTCAGCATGTGTGTAAACATGAAGTCATAAAGAGCAAATATATTTCTCAGAGGTCGCTCTTTCATAACACCACTTGAGCGATGATAGTGTAGAGCTATTTGTGTTTTTTATTTAAATTATAAAATTTCTATTTTATTATATTATATTATATTATATTATATTATATTAGATTAGATTAGATTAGATTAGATTAGATTAGATTTATTAAGTATGAACAAAGTTTTTTTTAGAAAACATCACTCCTAACTTTCTAGTTGATAAATTAGCAGACATGTTATTTATGTTTTATATAAGTCTCACTCAGTTTTTTCCTAAAATATTTGAGGAGACGTGAATGAAATGGTTTTTAACAGTATGTGTATTTTTGATTATTGCATATTTAATTGGATATGCTAATTTCCTTATTTTTACATTTATCTTTGCCGTCATCTAGTCCTCACTTAAAAGTTAGTCTTTAAAAACTAACAACAAATGTATATAATTTAATCGCACTGTTAATTTTTCATACTGTACAGGCCTAAATTCACTTAAAGCAGTTAAAACAATTTATTTATTAAAAAAAAAAAATAGACAAAAAAGTAAAGATTTTATGAAAATAATTCTTAGCTTATTGGTATCAACCAAAATTTTAGATTGGTGCCTGAATATAATGTAGTTTGCATAGCTCAGATAACTTGGTTTTGGGAGAATTAGATTAGAAATATTTGTCTTCATAAGGAAATCTTTTTGACATAATATTTCTGGTTCTGTTTCTCAGAGAATTGTTCACACAGTTTTACACAATCAATTGTGGGAAAGCCTGTGTTTATATTCAGTGGCTTTGATATTCAAGTGTGGCATTTATAAATTAGGTCCCATAGACACATGCAAATGTGCTTCTGTTGATCAGAGGTGGTTCTTTTTTTGTGGTCTGAGAGCTTAATAATTCAGAGATTGATCTTAGCTGGATCTGGATCTGGATCTTCACCTTTAACTGCATCTGTTGCAGTTGTGCTGGGATACCCCTGTCTTCACCGGAATTACGTTGGCTTTTTTCCATTGATCTGGTTCTAAGTGCTTGTTCTTGTACCGCCATGATTCGAGTCTTTGTGCTTTCCTTTAGTCCTGCCATTATGTCCTCCCACGTGTGGGACTCTCCAGTCAGTGTCAAGCGCCTGTAATACCCAGTGCTTGTGTTGTCCCATTGGGTGTTTTGTCTTGCCATTACACTTCCTGTTCTTCTTCCTCCTCATCTAGTGTCTTCCACAGCACATCTCTTAGCCTAATCATGTCTCCCACTGTCCCAGCAGATGTCTGTCACTCTTCTTCCTCTCACTAACCAAACACACTGTTCCCAGATCAGTTTCGGTCTCGACAAAAGGATTTTCTGTTTTCCCTTAAACGTCCAGACTGTCCCTATTAATTTAAAAATGCAAACCACCACACAAACTGTGAAATCCCAGTAGCTCTGTGTCTATTGGGTGAAATCTTGTGGTTTGAGAGATGACGATGAGAAAAAAAACAAAAACAAGAAAAAGTAGAAATGACAAACACACACACACAAATAGAGATGAAGAATGTGTGTTTTGCAGAGCGAGCTCTGCTTCAATATACATTCACATCTTCTCTGTGCCTTGAGACATGGTTTGGTTTCTTGAAAACTTTTCTTGGTAAGGCTTTTGGGAGAACCAGTCACTTTCACTCAAAAACGCCTTTGAGCTGTGTGTTGTGAGCTGAACAGTGGCTGTATTTCTAACCCAGAAACAGAAGAATATGATGCTAATCCCTTTCCCTTTATAGCAGCCTCTGTTTTGGTTTTGCATCAAGTTGCATTGTTATTGGCTTATATTTCAGTGCAAGTGTAATTCTTGCTATAGAACTAGCCCCTAATATCATCACTATGAGGTTTTTATGAAAGCGATTTAGTGTTAATTGGCTTGGCTTAGGGCTTGATTTGTCTCAGACCCATATATCACACCCTTGAATATACATATAGTAAATTATTGGACCGCTTAATGTGCTTAACACCTTCTGAATGTTAGGGTGCACATTTTCTTTTCCCTTTATGTCCTATTATGTAGGACAGTGGAGATTTGGCCAGGAAAACAGAGGGAGCGAGAGGGGGAATGGCTTCAGGACATGACCCAGGTCAGATTTTGAGTGTTATCACTCTTTCGTTCCACAGACTATTATTGTGGTGATATCCATTTTAGATTTGCCTGCCCCTAAATATCACATAAAAACAAAACAAACAGGTCATTTTATATGTGCAGTTTCCATTTACACTGTAAAAACTGCCCTTTTTTGCTGCTTTGGCTTTTATTTTGTCATTGTCTTACATCCAAAGAAAGATAAAATATTTGCAAAAATATTGAAATAAATAAATAACGCTGTGATGTCATATAAAATATGATTTCCAGTGCACACAGACAATTTCTTTATTTGTGAAAGTACTATAATATGATTACAGACTCAAGTTTATATCTGAAGTATAAACCTTTTTTATTTTACAGATTTGTTTCTTTCAATTAGAATTGTTATGTCATATTGAAATTTACTATCTTGTCACATTATTTACTATCTTTAAATAAAATATTGTGATATCACATATCGATTATATCGGTCGACCACCTTGCTCCCTGATATCGGCTTCAGCAAAAAAAAAGAAAGAAAACATAAATAGACGGACGGACGGACGGACGGACAGATAGACAGACTGTGGCTGTCAATAGAATAAGATTATTATGGTTATTATCTGGAAATCTGATCTTATGAGAGCTGATTAAAGTCATAAGATCAAATTATCTGAAGTTAATATTTTATCTTAAAAACCATTTAGTAAAAGTGATGTTTCATTTGAAAAACCCTGATTAGACCAGCGGAATATTGTGGTTATTAAATGAAGCCCTAAACACTGTCAGGTTAAGATGAACAGCTCTCAGCTAAACACCAATGCCTCAAATGCTAGTCACATGTCTTTTTTCTTTGGCTCATCTGCTCTTATTTAACAAATGTAAAAAGCTGACAAAGATGGTTGTCAACCTGCAAACAATCGGCCCGGGTATAGTAGCTCTTCCATGTGAATGTTTTGATGAAGCCATTACGAGATTTGGATGCCCATGACAGGTGGGCTGATGTCCACCATATTTTGAACCCTTTCTGTCTCCATAGCCCCTTTGACACAGAGATTCCGGAAAATACACTGATAATGTGTCCTGGGATTTATCCCGGGATCGTTTGATTTTGGTTCATTCACACTGCCAGTGATTTTCTGGAATCTGTGCATGCGTTCTCGCACATCCAATGAAGATCCCGTAAAGACACGTGACTTCAGGATGAGACGTGTAATGTCTCCGCGGAGTCTTAAGTTTGCTTATGATCTTTTTTTTCTGATTCAAACATAAACTAGCACATCGCGTACCGTTCCACTAAGCTGGCGAACGATGTCAGCTTCAGCGTCATCACTATGACACACCCCCTACGGCATTGGTCCTGCTTTTTGTTCACACATGCCTCGTTCTAGGACTGATCCCGCTAATGTTACCAGGTCCCCATCCCAGAATCAATTCCGGGATCAATCCTGGGACGTGTATGCGTTCACACAGAAGGCACTCCAGCAATTTTATGGCAATTTTCTGGGATCAACGCTCTGTGTGAAAGGGGCTCATGTAACCTCACATGCGATGCCTGTAAACGCTCTATCCGAACTATCTGTTTGTGTCCCTCCCATCCTCATTCTGTTGCCTCTCCCATTTCCTTTTCTGTTTTGCACTGTGTACCATCCTTTTTTCTTGCTACACTCTCTCTCCTTCACCCCCCACCTCCCCCCATGTCTCTCTCTCAGTTTCTCTCTTTCGTTTTCATGTGGGTCTCTGTCCGGAGAGTTGTGTTGCACCGCTGTCTGCTGAGCAGAGCCGGCATCGAAGACTTTAATTTATTCTCTAGCTTACTGTCATCCATCAGGGATTTAGAGACAGAGGGAGACTTGTATTCCCTCTCTCTGTCTCTCTCTCTCTTCTTCCACCCTCCCCTTCACTCCTCGCTGCGGGGGGGCTCGCAGATCCAAACCAGGTTCTGATATGATTCTTGCGAGATGAACCTCACCTCTCCGAAGATCCAACTAAACAATGGGATCTACTTTAGCACATACATGTATCAGGTAGGTGAAGGGCTGTAACCCATCCTGCCATTGGCTGGCTGTTTAAACGTACATCTGCGTCAGCTGTCCAAGGTGTTTCTTGTTAGAGCCTTTGCCTATGTGGGAATTCTTGTGCAGAGTCATTCTGTAAGTAAATCGCAGAAGGGAACACAGACTAAGTGGCTGTTTGACTTGCTTACATTGCAGGTTTGACGGTGCATTAATTAACTCAGAGCAGGGAAACAGGCCACTCTCAGTGGCGTATTTAAACTTTAGTGTGTGTATGGAAGCGTATATACGTGTGTTGCTTATTTCAAGTGTTTTGTGTCGAGGTATTTGTTATGTTTGTATTGTTTCCCAGTAAAGATCATCGTTAAATGATATACATTTTTATGAGAAGTTAATAAGACTTGTATTCTGAGAATTTATCTTGAATTTGTTTGTTCTTTTATACCCATTTAGACTTAGATGTTTTACTAGAAAAAAAAATGAATACTGTGTTGGGAAATGTTGCAAATATTATTAGTTTTTCATATGTTAAGTAATATTTAAAATATATTATTATTTATTATATATTATTTTATTATTCTTTCTTTTTATATATTTTAACAATTTATTATAAAAACTATTTTTATTTTATTATATCTTATTATATTATATTATATTATATTATATTATATTATATTATATTATATTATATTATATTATATTATATTATATTAGATTAGATTAGATTAGATTAGATTAGATTAGATTTATTAAGTAGATTTATTTAAAGTGCCCTTTTGGGTGTCTGTACACAGTGGTCCACAAAGTGATCCACTTTATGCCCAGTACAGTGGCATCTTTCAGTGTCCCGCACGTGTGTTATCGCTAATTAAAGACGAGCTGTTGTCTTTGGTGCTGTGCTGCTGAATGATAACTGCCTGTGTGTGTCTGTAGATTGTATGCATAGACTAATTGCAGTGTTTGCAAGACATTTTGCAGTTGGTCTTTTCATTCTTGCATCTTTAAACTTCTGTAGCCTCCCTTACACTGCACTGGTAATGCATCACTTGCCTTACACAGCTGAAACAAGATACACACTGATGAGTGTCATGACAACAATGGATGCAAAATTTCATTTACATGAAGCAAAAACGTTGAACTTGAAGGTAGCTTAAATGTGTTGGCCGATACACTTTTCTTGGACTTGCACTGATATGTATATTTGTAGAAAAAACACACATAATTATTTTGTGCATTATTTTAAATGAAATTAAATTGTCCGATAATAGGGGGGTTACCAAGATGGTCTATAAAACGTAACTTGGAAAGTAAAAATGTCTCTGAGATTGGAATTTGCAACCTTAATTATTGTGTCTTTTACTTTTTTTTATTTTTAATTTTAAGTTAAATGTTTTGCTTATAACTTGCTTTCATTATGCTATGGCTCTAATGGGCTAAGCCACAAATGTAATTTATGTCTAGCGATGCCCTGGGTGGTATAATGCTTGTATATAATGTGCAACTATATTCATAATAGCTTGAGTAAATCTCCATGCTGCATATTTATCTTCATAAAAACAGTGTCCTGTTCCAAGATGCATTCTCAAGCACTGACTGCAGTGAACTTCTTGAGCTTTTGAGCTTTTTCTGTCGCCTAGATCCCCAGAGAGAGAGAGAGAGATATTTGGAGGGACTCCAAGCCAAGTTTCTTGAGACATTTTGTTGTTTGATAATGAGGAATACATGAGTGAAGCTATTTTTGGTTGAGGCACCACAGAGAACAAGAGAAAGAGCGATAGAGGAGGTGAGCTGATGTGAAAGTTGTTGTAGATAACTAACTTTGGTTCTGTCAGGAGGTGCCGACCGACACTGTCTTTTGTGTTCTCTTGTGTATCTGATGATGGATATTCTCTCTATCTCACCAAAGGCACTTTTGAGCTAGTCAAAATCAGACCGTCTGTGATGCATGAAAGAACGAAACTCTGGAAGAGCTGATGGTGTGGATGTGACGGTTCCCTTGGTCATGTTATGTCACATCACCTAAAAGATTCACTTTCAGTATTGAGGCTCAGTTCAACTCTTGTTATATCCTTACCCAAAATCCTGTCAGGCTGGCTAGCCATATATGTCCTTTGAAATATGTCGTATTTATGTTCCTGCCGAATGCGAGTCTGCTTCCTCTCGTTCTCGGTGAGCCTGATGACTGTGCTGGACGTTACTGGAGTTCACCGATGAAAACAACATCTGTCCACACCTTCACAGCATCTGCCTCCACTAGAGTGTGACTGACAGATTTGGTCCGATGAGAGATGTGTCCCTCTGTCTGTTTGTGAACTCTCTGCTTTTCTCTCTCTATTTGTTTATCTGTCTCACTGTTTAACTTACTTGCTACATCCAAATTCATTCAACCTGTTTACACGCGATTAACCCTAAAACCCATACCTCGGGTCTTTAGTGACACAGGACGTCATTCACTACCCTCCTCCTCATCAACCTTCTTAGTATTCCTCAATCAATTAATTATAAACAATATAACAAGAAAAAATTATTAAAGAATGCTTGTTTTCCCATTATCTTTTAGTAAAAATTGTATAGGTTCACTAACAACCTGAGGTGTGTAATAGAATAGTATATTTTCCTGCTCAACAATAATTGAATCTTTGATGACTGAATAAGTGCAACTCACCTTTATTCCACAAGGTGGCAGTGTCTGAGACACAATGACGAAGTGACGTTTCACTCATAGTTACTGCAGGCAGAAAACAATGGCTCAGCGATTTACTGCAGAGCAAGTACTGAATGCAATCTAATATTGGTGTCACTTGATGCTGGATCTGGTGAAGCTGACAGTGATCAAAATATTGATTTTAAAGATTTTTTTGAGATCGCGATTATGAGCCATGATGCTGAATGTACCGGGAAATGAGCTCTGACGAGGACAGTGATGATGGTATAAAACATTTTCTCAAACTAAACTCTTCCAAGCTCCAAAAGGTAACAAAATATGCTTTATTTTATTCTTCTGTAATTGTTACTCTAATATCAGGAGAGTTTTATATTATTGTGACAGGAAGCGATTTATCTGTGTTAGATATAGATACGGGTCGCTAAAGACCCGAATATGTAATAATGATTTGCGAAAAATGTAGGCATTTAGGGTTAAGTCTTACGCAAGTGATACGCAAAAATCCTTGACTGAAACCAAAATTTCTGGGCACACTGGGATAAATCGGGGGTTATGCTGTGTATATATATTTCTGAAAGAAGTTGTTTATGCTCACCAAAATGAAATTTATTGATCAAAAAAACTGTTATTATATTATAATTTAAAATAACTGTTTTCTGTTGTAATATATTTAAAAATGTAACTAATTCCTGTGATGCAAAGCTAAATTTACAGTATCATTACTCCAGTCTTCAGTGTCACATGATCTTTCGGAAATCATTCCAATATGCTGATTTGATGCTCAAGAAACATTTCTTATTAGTATTATCAATGTTGAAAACAGTTGTGCTGCTTAATTTTTTGTGTGCTAATCGTGATATATTTTTTTCATGATTCTTTTTAATGCATTTATTTGGAATAAAAACTGTAAATATTTTTACTGTCACCTTTGATCAATTTAATGCATCCTTGCTCAATAAAACTTAATTATTATTATTTTATTTTTTAAATCTTACTGACCCCAACCCTTTGAATGGTTGTGTAATTGTACACATTTTTGTCAATTGGTGTGATTACAAAAGCATATTTCCAAATAGAAATTTTAAAGGTGCCCTAGAATGGATTATTTTATTATTTTATAATGTTTCCTGGGGTGCCCTTATAATGTTAGTATGTTTTTTAGATCAAAATTTGTTATAATTTAGAAATAAAAGGCATATTTCCTAGCCTGATTTCATCCTTTGATCTGAATACTCTGTTTGAAGGGGCGTGTCTGCTGTAAGACTGCAGTGTTGTTGCCCACTGCTGTGATTGGCTGACATGCTTGCATATGAAATATCTGGCATTACATGTAGAGCTATCTGGAAAACTTTTACTATTACAGCTTTTATACGCAGTTTCTGCGAGAAACGACGTGAAGTTGAGCGTTTAGTCACTGGCTTGATTTACTGATGCATAAACAGTATTGAACGACTTTGAGAGAAAGATTATCTGTCTGAACTTGAACAATTACACATCAGAAATTCACATAACCCACTGGTTCTCCAGAGGCTCGGATGAAGGAACTAAAAAAATACTTTTGTGTTCATTTGTACATCCAAACACTGAGCAACTGCAATGCTTTGTTCGCTCGTTTGCAAGCCATGATGTCTCTCGAGGAAAAAACAATATCGCGCTGGATCTAGATAACACAGTGTAAATTATCGTTAATAAAATCACTACTTACCGCTTGCGGGAATATAACGTTAGTTGAAATTGCCCCCTTCGTCAGTATGAGACGCTGAGAGAAGCCTGGCTGCTTGATATTGTTCCAGGTTAGAAAAACAGTCCGTGGTGAAATGGGCAGAGCAGCTAACAACTTTGAATTAAACTGTAGCGGTATCCGATTATAGATAGATAGATAGATTATAGATAGATCTGCCATTTTCCCTATAATCCTCCTCCTGCTTGTTTTTTCTTCACCTGCATAACTTCCGATGATTCGGCTGCGCAGTTCCGCCTGGCATTGAGCATGGGCTGGCATATGCAAATTTTTGGAGGCGTACATATTAATGATCCCGACTGTTGCGTCACAGTCGGTGTTATGTGGAGATTCGCCTGTTTTTCAGGGGTGTTTTTCAAAAATGAGATTTAAATAAGAAAGAGAAAACTATGGTGTTTGAGACTCACTGTATGTCATGTCCATGTACTAAACTCTTGTTATTTAATTATGCCAAGATAAATTCACATTTCACATTCTAGGGCACCTTTAAAATACTGCTGTTAAAATAAATGTATAAGGGAAAAAAGATTAGTTATGCATGTATTGATGAATGAAATTTGTCAGAACTTTAGTTGTTTTACAGTATATTTGGTCTCTTTTCTGTGTGATTTTTCTGTTCTTATCTTCTCGGTTTCTGTCAGTAATGTTTGCTTTGGGCTGTAGGATCAGAACCGGTCCCACTGAGCCGTGTCCCCTGTCTGTGACACACTTCAGTAAATGTGTATTCTGGCATTTTGTCAACTCAGCTTTTGTTGCCTTTGCACCTAATTAAATTTGTGTATGATTGATTCATACTTTTGGTCCTGTGCTAAAACCTTTTTTCAGTTATCGGGTGGCTGCCTCTTCTGACATTTTATAATCTCTAAGGCCCTGTTTACACCCGGTATTAAGATGTGTTTTGGTCGATAGGATCATAAGTAGACGAGGCAGAAACATACCCGTTTACACCTGGTGTTTTAATCCATCTCTTTTGTCCACTTTCAACCACTTCTGTCCTGATTTCTTTGAGGGGAGGGTCAATGGGTAGGTAAATGTAGTTGTTTTTCAGGTCTTTCGATCTAATGGACAAAATAAGCTTGCACAATTTACATATGAACATCTAACTGTATACTATCCTTATTTATAGTATGGGGCTGTTGAATGCTTGATTCTGATTGGTTGAAGAACGTTCTAAGGTGTGCAATTATTTTTCAGGAGATGCACAGCTAAAGTAGTTCCAGGCAGGTCTGTATTAGAGTTCCATATCACTTCGCCAAATGTTTTCAGTTATTTCAAAGGTTCTTACAGTCAACAACAGCAAAAGTTATATAACACGTAATATGATAAAAATGACAAACTATTTCCATTATTTATTACTATTTACACTATTTCCAACTATTTTCCACAAAATTAAGCTTTGTTATCTATGGAATAGTCAGCATTGGCGACTTTATCAATAAAACAGTTTCGCAACTAAAAAGCTGCAGGACATTTTTCAGAATGGAAGAAGAAAAGTTTCTGTACATACTTACTGTTAGTAGACAGCTGCTGCTGGATACTGCTGAGAGAATTCACATACGCTATCTCTCTCTCTCTTTCATAACTGCATTAGTCTGCATATCAGTGGCTCAAGCCTCCCTTACTACCTCTAAAATGATGTTTTGGAATTAGCAACGGAGGCTTAGGTGATGTTTCATCAATTGTTCCTTACTAACCAGCTACACTGTAAGAAAAAAAAAAAAATCCATAGCAGAAAAAAACTAATAATGTCCTGGCAGAAAATTGCCTGTACTTTTCCGTTAAGTTTACGGATATTTAAAACAACACAATGCAATGCATAATTCAAAATACAGGTAAAACATCTAATTACTTCATATTAACATGGTACAGAGTGATATGAGACGCATCACACTATAGCGCTGATGTGTAGGAAATTGGTTGCCTGGGACAACAGTAATTTATACAGATTTACTGCAGAATCAGAATCAAGTATTCATGAGAGCCCTGTTATAATTGATTTTTTTAAACTGTCTCTTTAAACAAGCCCAGTTGTATATGTTAGGATGTAGTGTAGTAAGGGCAAAGGCTGGTCTGTGTTTCTAACACACACAAAGTTCAGGGGTGCATCGCTTTCTCCCGCATTGGCAGAGGTGATGACAACGGATGTGTTCGAGCCATCGTTACCATGGTACTGATATCACACCTCAGAGGGAAGTGGAGGTGCTGGAAACACTAATCTGTATTTACTTATGCTTTCTGTATGCTGATCAACCGAGTCTCTTTAGTATGTATTGAAGAAGATCAGGGGTGTTATGGAAAAATCTGATCCTAGATTCTCTGTGTTATCTGGTACTTCGTCCATAAATCTGTATTCAGATGTGAGACTGGAGGCCCATTTGAAATGATAAACTAAATAGTCTACAAACACAGTGAATATTATGGTGTAATGGTCCATACACATGCTTCAGACATTGGTAACCGTTGTACTAGTGCAGTCGTTTGCAAATTGTTTAAGTCGTTAACCCTCTTTAATTCATTGCAATTGGCAAAAGGTAAAAAAAAAGTAATTATTACCATTCCAGTTGACTAGCGTTACACCCCACATGTAGATGCGCTTGCGCGTTCCATCTGACTACCTGTTTTGGATCCTGTCAGTAACGTGCTTGTCTCAGGGATTAAGACACGTGGGTGTAAGGGCAGAAATAAGTTTGAATACTTGCGAATGCGATACTGACGTTGCATCGAGAGGATCGATCCTCACATAAAAACTAATTACCAAATCTTTTAACTAGTAATTTCATTACTTATTTTTCGTGAAAACGAATGCGCAAAATAAACTTTCGAGTTGGGATAGAGATTTGACAGAGAAAGGAACACCACCAAACACACTTTATGAAAGGCACGGTTAGATGTGACATTTATTATAATGAGTTTATGTGAATGTTGTTATAAATTCACTTAAATAAAAAGAAATGTTTTAATGTTCTGTAATTGTTAATAAATTATAAATAAAAACAATTTGATATTTTTAAAATTTTCATGTTAAAAATTATGACCTTCAATTTTACTGTATATTATATTATATGTAATTATTCTGATCCTTTTAATAGAGGCATCTGTATTAGTATTGGTGTGTCTTGCACATATTTATTATAAATTATTATGTACAGTATGCGGTTAGTATAAAATTGTGATTTAAGTGGAAACAGACTGCATTTTGACTAATAAACTGTATTTAATTTGTGGAAGAACTGTTTATTGTGATCTAATGTTTATTATTAATATATACAATTATGTATTTTATTATATTGCTATTGCTGCCACTTTTTAAAAGCAATAAGCCACTCGAGACAATGCATTGCAGGGATTTTATCACATCTTTGCTTCATGTCACGTCAATGTGCCCATGGTAAAATCACTGTAACACATGACCTTGAGTGACTTATTGATTTATTCTGTCCTTCAGTGACATTTTGTAGTTTTTCTGCAGCATCGGGTTTGATTTTACTCCGTATTGTCACCCATGGGACTCCCTGTGGCCAGTGATTTATAACTTTTCTGTGACCCTGACCTGGAATGAAGTCTTTGTGGAGGCTATCATTAGCCCACATTTGACCAATCAAGGAGGAAATTTACATTTTCCATACATATTTTGCATGTTTTAAGTGAACTACTGCATTGATGAGTGATTGGTATAATTTTCACAATGGTTTGTCAGTGAAACTATCTGTGCTGCTAGCAGTTGATTGATAAAACAGCGGTAACTGCTTTGCCTTTACTTTCACTGTTTTTATTCACATTTCATATTTGCGCTGTCATAACTTTCCATGTGTCATCACAGAGAGTGAGCAAATTGATGAAACTTTTTTATAAAGTCTGAGAATAAAATCTCTTTGTGAAATGATTTATGAAGGGAGTGGTGAATCTGCAGGATGTTGGTTTCTGAGTGAAAATGAATTATTTGTGGAGTGCCTTGATCAATCAGAGTGTTTTAGGACTCTTTAAATGCCAACTTAAAAGTCTAGCCCCTCGCCTCTGCTACGCCTGTTCCAGTGCCCACAGGCATCCTGTCAGCGTTTAGGCCACTGCTGTCCAAACCTCACATGCCTGTCTCTGCACTCTGCCCAACTGATTCCAGCCCTGGAGCACATGGCCCTAATCTGTCCTGATCCCACAGGAGATGCCGTGTTTTAGAGGAACCAATCCATTAGCAGCTAATTAAGCACCAGGTTCTGCATACTTTCCAACAATTCCCTCTTTGCATTGGGCCAAGGGAAAGATGAGCCAAAAAAGAGCAGCTGTGGTATGAAATAAACCAATATCAGTCCTTAATAACCCATCAACACCAAGCCCAGAGATTCAATCTGCTTTTTGTACTCTGACATGCCCACTGATGGACCGTCATGGTGTATAGATGTATAAAGCAATGTTTATTCACAATATAGTCGCAATTTTAATAATAGTAAGCAAAATTTAATCTTCCAATGACTTCAATGTTATTGATGATTCAGTAAATTCATGATTGTTTCTTGTATTGGAACTTGCATGTATGGTGATGTTTCAATAGTGCCTTTGGTGTTTTAGCAAAATAGTGTTTTAGTTCATAAATTTAATTAATTTTAATGAATCAGTTTAGTGAATTGATTCTTTTTCAGTGGTTCACTTGTCTAAAAAAAGCCTTTTTTAGCTGTATCGTCCTATTCAAGCACACTTTAGGTCTACATTGAAAAGATAGACCATGTGGTTTCTGTGCTATTACAGTAAGATTGATCATATTTCACATGCTTTCCAACATGTAAAGAAGCTAATGAAAGCAGATGCCCACTACGCAAAATGAAGATGGAATCGATTACTAGTATGAGCTGACTGTCTGTACATTGTGCCAAAGAGCCATCTCACAGATAGCTTGAGGTGATTAATTGAAGCTAATAGCTTTCTTTCCTAGATTTCTTCCATCCTATCTCCAGACGTATTCCCTTATTCAATTAGAAAACTGTTAGATGTTATATTATTTTTTTAATGAAAAGAAATCATGTTGATTTCTAAGTTGTCACATCTTATTTGCCAGAAGTTTCCGTGCAACACACGGAACATTTATCTACTCGGCTCAAAACACATCTTGAACATGCAGCCACTAAACAGCGCTGTGAGATCCAGTGAAAAATAGTGTTCCAGTTTGGTGTTGTCCTATACAAACAACAAATCAAATGCCTCGTGATGTAAACTAGTTAAAAGTCAGATGAAACAGCGTTGACATTATCACCAACACTAATACGGAAAACAGGAGAAACATTGAGCCACAATGATACAGTTTCTAAGATTTCTACAGTAAGACGTAACATTTAATATTAATTTGTGAAATGTTTACCTGTTTGGCAAGTGTTTGTCATGTTCTGATAATAAAACCACAATTAACTGTCTGGTTTTCACTCAAGAGCAAAAATCTGCCTTTAAACTTATCTTGAAATAAAGATTTGACATTTAACGTGATAATTAAAGGTATCAACTGATATGAACAATTTTATTGTGATAATTTTTTGGGCCTTTAATGGGCCATATCGCCCAACCCTACTAACATTTATTTAGTGTAATATAAATATGTGATGTGGGTTGTGATGGTCTTAAATCACAAGTCCAGTTTGACATTTAATATTCTTTATATATATTTTTGGGAGTTTTTTTCTATTGAGTGCATTTACACGCATTTACATTTGCATCAAACACTGGTTAGGGTTAAACCATCATCATATTCTTTAATTGGAGAAAGGTCACTAATGATGTACGAAAACCCAATGGACATGTTTGTTGCCCATTACCCTGATTTAGTTTATTTATCAGCATTATGTCTGGTTATTAAATATGCACAGATCTGATGTGCGTTTTTGGTTAAATCATTTCCCTGTAAAAAATTAGTTTTATTTATAATGAGCTGATTTTTGCTAGTGATTATCTTTTTGTTGTACATGTAAAAGCACTCATTGAGCAGAAAGGCTTGACTGAGCAGTCTCAGTCAACAACAGAGAGCGGCTAAAGACCAGAACAGATGTTTGCTCTTAGTTGTGTGGCCTTTCTTCAATACTGGATTTTCAACATGTTTCTTTATTCAGAACCCATTTCATGTGTAAGACATTGAACATTGTTATGGATTTGGGTAGACTAAGAGAAATCGGCTTACTGTAAGCTTGTCTGGTAGAGGTGGGGAAAAAGTTTAAAGCTGTTTGTGGCATTTCTGAATGAGCATCTGTGGAGCATTTATGAAAAACTGAAGTACTTCGTTTTTAATGCCGATATTTGTTGTGTTTGATCATGTTGTGTTTCAAGCCTTTAGGGTCATTCCGTGTCATTTCAGCCAGAGGGGGAATGACTTTGGAAAGATGGCAGCATCATTATTTACAGCTGTTGACTTTAGCAAGCTTTGCTGCATTATATGCCAACAGTGACAGTTCAAAAATGGCAAAAAGCAAGTTTTTTCCCTCAAGTTTTCAAGCCTGTAACTCAAGAAGTATTAAAGATATCTTGAGTATTAAATCAACAATACTATTAAATCTGTTGTATACTATGGAAACCATTTGTAGCATATTGAATAGCCTCTATAATGTGTGTGTGAGTGTTGTCTATTGGTGCTTGTAGTAATGCGGGCTGCAGAATGACTTAATCCTGTGCTCAAAAACGCTGCTGTATTTGGCAACATTCCTTCCTTTCCTTAATCCCAAGGCTTTTACCAACCAAACACAGAGAAATCCCTGGAGCTTTCTGAGCTCAACACTGCTCACCTGTCGACAACCGTCTCACAAGGTCACAATGCTGGCCGACATGTTGTGGATTTTTCTTTCTTTTATCGGTGCAGCAATATTTAGCATTTTAGAAACCCCTTAGTGAGTTTAGCTCATATTTTTGCCATATAAGGATGGTGGTTTATAGTCATCAAAAATAACAGAAACATATAGGTTGTTAAGTTTGTATCTAGTACTTTAAGAGCTAATAGGCATTAAAAGTGTTCACATGAGACAAAAAGATGGTTAAAAAAAAGCACTCACACCTCATATGTTATCACCTCATGAAAACACACAACTATAAGTACTGTTTTTACACGATAGAGGTCCATAAAATGACCTGTAACAGCAGTGTTCCTTTCCTGTGGTGCCATTTCTTTCTTTCTTTCTAGGAAAATGGTAATTATGTCAGCCTTATAATTTCCTCTGCTGATAAAATGGTTTTAAAACACACAGCAAAGTTAACTGTGGTGCCTACATTGAAGCCTAAATGAAGAAAGTGTTCCCAGAGGCTCAGCCTATGAATTATATCTCAGTTGGACTGATTTGCTTTTCATATAGAATTCACCTGAAGAGTTTTAGAAGTTCTGTGCTTATGACTGGGATATCAGAGCTGTTGCAAGTGTTTAACACCAGTAGGGCTTAAAGTGTATGAATGCCAATTAGGCTGCATATATACAGTATGCACAGTGCATAGTATACTGGTACCATATCCGTTATCAGCCAATATTGGGTATTTCATTATGCATGCCCATTTCCCCTATTCTTAGGGGAAAGCTCTAAGAATTAGGGGAAATGCAATCCTTAGCAAATTTAAAAATATATATATACTTTTAAATTCGATCATTGCAGTTAAAACTAATGATTTAAATTTTTTGAGACAAAATGCAGATTTTTAAAAATATTTTTTACATTTTTTGATATTATGGCATCACTCATTTACACAGTGTGAAAGTTTCTGGATTAATTGTAGAATCAGATACGAGTGTTTATAACCAAATATAATATCTAACGTATTGTTACCACATTTGAAAGTACCCTATATCAAATGCTAAATCTGTAAAAGTTTGAAATATTATTTTTGTAAAGACTCATTTATTGCATTAATAGTTGTTGGGTTGACTTCAGGAGCTGAAAAGTTTTAAAGCAACCACTTTTAAGCAGAACCACAAGCTCTAGATGAGAAAGTAAGTCGACTACTAACTGGGGGGATTTCAGCTTTTCACGCTCACAAGTCACAATACAAAAATAATCCAGGGCTTCAAATGCAAAACCTCAGCACAGAAAATCCTCTTGTGTTACTTCTATAGTTCGGGAGATGCAATTTACCTTTGAATTGAGCACTGAAACAGCGATCTCTGATGACAAACCCCAAATGCTTGGTTTCAATTCCTTTTTTGTTTACTCTCAAGCATTTATCGAGGAGCCGTGACCTATTGAAATAGAATTGCTTTATTTGATACAATGTGTTTTTTGGTTTCTTTTTTTTTTTCACTCATGCCCTGCTATATCAGAGAAATGCTCGATTTTTTTTCAGAGGCTGTTGCAGTGATTGAAAGAGGCGGGAAGATCCAACATCTGTTTGTGGATTTGAACGTGCTTCCTGCCTATTCCTTCACTCCTGTGAAAAAAATCAAATGAACGCACTGACCCATTTTCCTTTTTCTCTTCCCCCTCCCAGTCCTTTCTGCCCCTATATTTCAGTCAGGCAGCATTATTCAAAAAGCAGAAAAACAGTGCACTAACACAATGTGTGGCCTTGAAAGTATTCATTAAGCATGGCAATCATAGCTGACCCAATAGCCTGAATACAGTGTGTTAAACTCATTTGCTGCTTCTGAAATCGCTTACTATACTGTAGGTACTACATTTTGGTTTGAAACTTACTTTGCGACCGTTAAAATAGTATGTTGTATATAGTATGAATGAGTGTAGTATGAATGAAATTCGGACGTACTACATTCACTATGTTGTCATTGTCACGTGACATACGCCGGCAGTTGCGTCGCTTCACTTGCAGTTTGTCCATTCACAAATCCTCTCCTGTGGCCTCATGGGATAGTCAAGTGTCCATTTAATGCACACTTCAGAATTTCGCCGGAAGAAGTAGGTCATCTCGGTACTTTTCGTCTACTGTTTTATAAATACTATGAAATTAGACAGATCAGCTCACATACTGTGTTTCAGCGATTGTCAGTGGTCGTCAACTCTACATTAGCAGGAGTCATTAAGATAGCTCTCAGAAGAGAAACTTCCATATGGAACATGTGACGGTCAATTAAAGTGATAGTTCATCCAAAAAATGAAAGTCTTGTCTTCATTTACTCACCCTCATGTTGTTCATTACTTTCTTTATTCTGTGGAATACCATAGAAGGTATTTTAATAAATGTTTCAACCGTTTTTGCCCACATATTGAAAGTCAATGTCCAAATTGACACCACCATTGACTTTTAGTGAATGTGCAAAAAACAATCTTCAAAATATTCTTTCATGTTCCACAGAAGAAAGAAAGACATAGGTCCTCTCCACCAGTAAGCTGTTGTGTGGTGGGCGTTCTGGTGCAATATGGCTGCCGTCGCATCATCCAGGTGGATGCTGCACATTGGTGGTGGTTGAGGAGATTCCCCCCTTATATGTAAAGCGATTTGAGTACCCAGAAAAGCACTATATATACTAAATATATATATATATATATATATATATATATATATATATAGATATATAGATATATAGACAATGTCAGAATTTTCATTTTTGGGTGAACTATCCTTTAAGAAAGCTTTTTTGATCACATGATCCTGGCTGGTGCAATTTTGTGATTTATTTTGATTTGATAATATTTTAAGACATAAGATTCAAACCCTTCCGCACACACGCTAGGATTGTTATTGCTCCGCCATAGCAAAAGAATTTCACATACCCCTGTTGCCGCTCAGCAAGGATGACAGTTTCTCCTGTCCATTTCACCATCTGTGGAAAATCCATGTGACTGTTTTTTTCAGCCCCCTAGTATTTTGTGCACTTGAATTAAAGAGCGTATGAATGCATGCATGCCGAAACAGGAGGGGGTATTGACATGCTTCAACAGTGCCCTGAACGTTTCCCAAAAGACCACGAGTAACAGCTGGGTTAACTGGGCCTAGTGCCAGAGGCCCGGCCAGGGCACTTTCGCAGAACAGAGCAATTGAGCCATGCAAGACTGCAGCCCTGATGCCGGCGGGACTGAGAGGCAGAGCCCAAATCAGAATGTCGCTGCCTTCATGAGAAATGCACAGTGTAAATGTTAGTGGAATATAATGCATAATGTGGCTGATGTCCTGTTATAGATCCATCTCATCCTTGAGATACAAGGTTTTTGTTTTTGTTTAATGGACGTTCTGTTATATTAACTAATCATGAATCACAATATTTCTCTTGCCCTTTTGAAATAAAATAATTTGATGTACTACGTAGGCCAACGATGAAAGTGCATTCACAGCAAATTGGTGTGAAAATCTTGAACCTATTCCAATAACTGTGTGGGGAAATTTTTTGCCCTCACGCAAAAATATTCAATCACGCAGATTCCAATTGAAGTGACTGGATTTCGTCCATGGAATTTTGCAGTGCAACGGTAAATATGACTGCACTATGCAGAAATGGTTATGATGTCATGACCATGAGCCCACATTTACACATCAGTACCTATTTAGTACTCACAACCCTCATGAAACAGACAGCAGATCCAGTTATGCCAGTAAGAAGAGAGCAGCGGTCATTTACATACTGTATATTGTAAAGGTCTTAAAGCTATAGTTGCAAAAACTAAACCCTTTACAATTATAATGTTCATCTTGCAAGTGAACATTACATTTGTTTATTTGTTGCAAAAATAACCGCAAGTTCACCTAAAAAAACCCCGTTTTTACAAGGATATTTTTGGTACATCACCAACTTTGATTAATATTAATAAATGGAATTAAAGAGGATAAAATAAAAAGATAAATAAACAAAGAAATTAATAAAAAATCAATAAAATAAAAATATATATAAAAAAAATTATATATATAAAAACTTAGAAAATATCTCTAAAAGTAACAAACTGATCTTTTCTTGTTCCTTAAAATGTGACTGGTGTTTTGGCATTTGTGCTGGCTGAATGTCCAACTCACACCACAAAAAATAAGTGATGTCCATCTGTGTGGTCCTGTGTTCAAAATGTGTGGCCCTGGTCAATAAAAGGCCAGTAATTGTGGGAACAGGACTTGAAGCTTCACTAACTCTTGAGCTCTATGGGCTATGAGCATTCATTCTCATAGCCTCATGAGGAGACTGTAAAGATAGATCAGTAAATAACATACAGTATGAAATCTGACTATTTGAACTATTTGTGACAATTGGTTATTATCATTTCTTGAGCAGATATGTATAGCCCTGGAAGAATAGTTATGGAAAAAAATAAGAAATGTCAAACCACAGCGTTGTCTATTAGTTTGGTGTAACAGTAGCATATTGGTGTGAATTATTTATATTGAATGAAATAATTAATTTCCCTCCTTTCTCTCTCTCTCCTGACAGGAGTTTGCTACCCTGACTAAGGAGCTGAATTTGTGTCGAGAGCAGCTTCTAGAAAAAGAGGAGGAGATATCAGAGCTTAAAGCAGAGAGGAATAATACCAGGGTAAGTGTGTGTGTGTGTGTGTGTGTGTGTGTGTGTGTGTGTGTGTGTGTGTGTGTGTGTGTGCGTTAAGGTGACCAGACATCCCAATATATTCGGGACAGTACAGGCCCGTGTTTTGTCCCAGTATTTTATTTTAGCTTTTGTTTGTTGTAGATAACGTTTTCAGTTAGGAAGATTTCTTAAAAAAAAAAAAAAAAAAAAAAAAAAAATATATATATATATATATATATATATAGTGAGGAAAATAAGTATTTGAACACCCTGCTATTTTGCAAGTTCTCCCACTTGGAAATCATGGAGGGGTCTGAAATTGTCATCGTAGGTGCATGTCCACTGTGAGAGACATAATCTAAAAAAAAAAAATCCAGAAATCACAATATATGATTTTTTTAACTATTTATTTGTATGATACAGCTGCAAATAAGTATTTGAACACCTGTCTATCAGCTAGAATTCTGATCCTCAAAGACCTGTTAGTCTGCCTTTAAAATGTCCACTCCATTTATTATCCTAAATTAGATGCACCTGTTTGAGGTCGTTAGCTGCATAAAGACACCTTTCCACCCCATACAATCAGTAAGAATCCAACTACTAACATGGCCAAGACCAAAGAGCTGTCCAAAGACACTAGAGACAAAATTGTACAACTCCACAAGGCTGGAAAGGGCTACGGGGAAATTGCCAAGCAGATTGGTGAAAAAAGGTCCACTGTTGGAGCAATCATTAGAAAATGGAAGAAGCTAAACATGACTGTCAATCTCCCTCGGACTGGGGCTCCATGCAAGATCTCACCTCGTGGGGTCTCAATGATCCTAAGAAAGGTGAGAAATCAGCCCAGAACTACACGGGAGGAGCTGGTCAATGACCTGAAAAGAGCTGGGACCACCGTTTCCAAGGTTACTGTTGGTAATACACTAAGACGTCATGGTTTGAAATCATGCATGGCACGGAAGGTTCCCCTGCTTAAACCAGCACATGTCAAGGCCTGTCTTAAGCTTGCCAATGACCATTTGGATGATCCAGAGGAGTCATGGGAGAAAGTCATGTGGTCAGATGAGACCAAAATAGAACTTTTTGGTCATAATTCCACTAAACGTGTTTGGAGGAAGAAGAATGATGAGTACCATCCCAAGAACACCATCCCTACTGTGAAGCATGGGGGTGGTAGCATCATGCTTTGGGGGTGTTTTTCTGCACATGGGACAGGGCGACTGCACTGTATTAAGGAGAGGATGACCGGGGCCATGTATTGCGAGATTTTGGGGAACAACCTCCTTCCCTCAGTTAGAGCATTGAAGATGGGTCGAGGCTGGGTCTTCCAACATGACAATGACCCGAAGCACACAGCCAGGATAACCAAGGAGTGGCTCTGTAAGAAGCATATCAAGGTTCTGGCGTGGCCTAGCCAGTCTCCAGACCTAAACCCAATAGAGAATCTTTGGAGGGAGCACAAACTCCGTGTTTCTCAGCGACAGCCCAGAAACCTGACTGATCTAGAGAAGATCTGTGTGGAGGAGTGGGCCAAAATCCCTCCTGCAGTGTGTGCAAACCTGGTGAAAAACTACAGGAAACGTTTGACCTCTGTAATTGCAAACAAAGGCTACTGTACCAAATATTAACATTGATTTTCTCAGGTGTTCAAATACTTATTTGCAGCTGTATCATACAAATAAATAGTTAAAAAATCATACATTGTGATTTCTGGATTTTTTTTTTTAGATTATGTCTCTCACAGTGGACATGCACCTACGATGACAATTTCAGACCCCTCCATGATTTCTAAGTGGGAGAACTTGCAAAATAGCAGGGTGTTCAAATACTTATTTTCCTCACTGTATATATATATATATTTATTTATTTATTTTTAAAGAAATTCATACTTTTATTCAACAAGGATGCATTAAAAAATCAAAAGATTTATATTTCAAATAAATGCTGTTCTTTTAAAACTTCAAACTTCAAATAATCCTGAAAAAACTGTATTATGAATTTCCACAAAAAAAAATGCAGCATAACAATTTTAAACTGATAATAATAAGAAATGTTTATTGAGCACCAAATCAGCATATTAGAAGGATTTCTGTTGAATCATGTGACACTAAAGACTGGAGTAATGATGCTGAAAATTCAGCTTTGCCATCACAGGAACAAATTACATTGTAAAATATATTAAAATGGATGTATTGTAAATTCTTATACTATTTCAGAGTATATCTGTTTTTACCCTATTTTGAACAAATAAATGCAGCCCTGGTGAGCATAAGAGACTTAAAAAAAACATACTGAGCTTAAACTGTTGAATGGTAAAATCACTCATTTTTAATTGTCAACTAGTTGTCCTGAAATGTAATCAGTGGGTTTGTAAATGTTTCATGTTTATGTAAATGCTTCACTTAATTATATGACTTGCCATACATGGTGCAGAATCAGCGGTCTTTATGTTTCTAGCAAGACCAATGCTGCTAGATTGTGAATGGAGCGGATGTTCATACAGCTGAGATGATGCGGGTGACAAATGGAAGTGTGCATATCTCCATTGCCAGATTCGTGCTGCTACATTGTTATGAACAATGGAAAAGATGCCCATTTGCTTGTAGACTCTGTCAGCCCCTAGGCAACACTTGATTCGCTTCAGGGCAATTTGCAAGGTTTTTGACTTTTATGGTATAAGCACCCCAGATGATCTCAGACCATTAATGTCGCAGTGCCAGCTAAATTCACTTACGACATGCTTTTCCAATTCAAAGCACCCAAAATTCACTTTATATTCACTCTTGTGTGATTTTAATAATGTATTGTGCTGTTACATATTACTATACAAAGCTAATGAATAGCAGTGTGTGAAGAGTAATTTTCTTCCTGTAAGTGTAAGCATGTAAAGAACAAGCTCAGCTGAAGTTATGTGATACAGGACTTGTCGATGGATGTGCTAGCGATGGCTCTTTATGTTGTTGTATAGCTTCTTTTGGAGCACCTGGAGTGTCTGGTGTCTCGTCACGAGCGTTCGCTGAGGATGACTGTGGTGAAGAGGCAGGCTCCTCCGCCGTCCGGGGTTTCCAGTGAGGTGGAGGTGCTCAAGGCTTTGAAATCCCTCTTCGAGCATCATAAGGCCCTGGACGAAAAAGTGAGACTTTTTAAATTCATATTGTCTTAAAACATTACATTTTCAACTTTCTTGATCAGATTCCAATCGGATTTGCATAAAAATCGGATTTGGACTGACAGTCTGAACGAGGCCTTAGAGACAGGATCTAAACAGAGCGTTGCTGACAGTCTGGGAAGAGAGGTGTAGCAACAATGTAATTCAAGTTTTTATGCTTGAATTTTTGAACATTCAAGCATAAAAACCTATTCTAGTAGACCCCAAAAACAAAATCAAGACTTTGTAAAAGGGCATAAAAGGTCCTCCTTAATGCTTTTCAATTAAGTCTGTATGAGCATGAAATATTAGTGGTAGTTCAAGTGGAATACAGTAGATGCTGACAGGGCTTTGTTGGCATGTGTAAATTTGGCAATGAATGTCTCTTTTGTTTTTCATTTGCACAGGTGCGTGAAAGGTTACGGGTGGCTCTTGAAAGGGTAACTACATTAGAAGGACAGCTGGCAGCCGCCAGTCAGGAGGTACGGTTGTTTTGTGCATGTGTGTGTTTAGGTATATGCATGAACACTTGTATAGATTTGCTGATCTCATCTCATTAACTTCTGTCCAATGAGCACCTGCCCCCTGCTGTCAACCCATGCAGGAAATGTGGTGTTTCCTAGTATAGTGTTGTTTCCATAACTCATATGCCACTGAGAGTTCAAGCATGGTGAATGCACTTGGCATAGCATAAATTTACACTGAGAAGAAAAAGCTTTGACAACACAATTACTCACTGCACTTCATTTTCAGTGAATTCTGTTTTTGTAGCTTATACGAATAATTGAATGTGGTTTTTGCTTACCATAATTCATGGGGCCTAATTGGTTTCTTTGGAACATCACACTTTTTTTTAATCTTTGTTAATGCATGTTGTTCATTAATTGATGATTTGTGGATTTGCGAATAAAACAAAATATACTTTTTTACAAACTAATTATAATTATTAAATTATACTCATTTTTTGTAACTTACATTTTAATATTTCAGTAACTACTATTTTTTTTTTACAAAAAATGCCCATCATCTAGTTTCAGCAGTAGTTTCTCTTCATTTACACTGAGAATATATTTTAGATGCGATTTGCAGTAACTGCCTTCAGCAATTCACTGCAGCTGCTTTAGAGACTTTGTGCAAACTATGCAAACATCAACAACACTTTCTAGTGTCACCTTTATAAAATCTAGTTCAACGGAAATTAAAATTCTGTCATCAAAAATGTTGATTACATAGACTTTCAGTGGATGGACAAAAATGATGAGAATGAGAATATTAGTAATTTCTTAATTTGTGTTCAATGTACTAAAGGCTTGTGGGTTTGGAACATTTTGCATGAACTACCTCATTATTGTTTAATTTAAAAGCTTAAGTAGGATGGATTTATATACAGTATATATTAAACGCTCATTATGGTGCCTTTTTTGTGCCTTTATTTTACAAAGGCACAACGTTTTCTTGTTATTTTATGGAGTATTTTAAGTTGTTTCTGTGATCGCGCCGGCGCCTCCATGTCATGCAGTAAGCGTGCAAATACTTTAGTTTCCACACTCTACACAAACACTTTGATATGTTCCTAATAATAGCTCATATTTATCTAGGTTAACATTAGAGCGAGCAGCCATGTAAAGTTGCTACTTGCACGTTTCAAATGATAAGCCATATTTGAGGTCAATGGATGATAGGCGAATGTTTGAATTTCCTGCCAGACATACTGTAATTACCACAAAGAACCATCGTTAACAATCTGTCCCTCACGGAGTGTGTGACTGCGCCACAAGTTTTTTTTTTTTTTCTGAAACTAACCGACTAACGTTTAGTTGACTATTAGGGGGCAGCCCTAGAAATATACATAAGAAATGTCAAATACATGTCCTCAGTTTAAAGAGGCCTACATGTTTAAATACATGTCCTTTGCCTTAATATCCCAGTTTTTACACTGCCCCATTCAATACATCTTCACATCATTCATAACTGTCTAGTACAGGTCAGTCAGCATGTGTGAACACACTTACAAAAAAGCTATTTTTTCATCATCCGCTGAGTAAGAGGAGTCTTTGGCTGCAGCCCGCACTGCAGAGGCGGCATGAGAAGTGGCCTCTGGGTGTCATGATGCTGCATTTAGACCAACGGGAAGATTTTATGCTGACAAACAGGACCTAATGCTGCAAAGGGAACAAGGGAAGTGGTCATCACTAGTGTTGGGGTATCTACTCTGAAATTCCCAAACTACAAGCTAATCATAATTTGAAGTAGTTAAACTACAGTCAAGCTACCAACCTTATTTTTACATAAGAGCATTTTTAATTTGAGCATTTAAGGCGTCTGCTTTGGTTTATTTTATCTGTACAAAAACTGTTTATTATGCTGCTTGATATTGCAAACTGTTATTTTTATTTAGAATCATAATCATAAACACGCTGGTTTGTACTGCAAGATAGTTTTACCTTTTATTGCACTATTGCTGCATGTTTGATTTTTCCCTCAGCTCAGATATTAAAACAGCGATGAAGCATTTGGTCATGTTACTCTTTGGAAAAAGCTACACTACTTTGAAAACCACTGAACTACATCACAAGATATTGCTAGTGCTACCATAACCTAGTTACTCACCATTAATGATCACTGTGTCATAAAACTCTAAGAACACAAACTTTCTTTCATTTCACTCTCCCAAACCTGATTTTATTGTCCTAATGCTGGAGAAAGAGAGTCTGTAATTCTACCTTTTCTTCAGTCTATTTTGTAACTGTGTTGAAAGTAGTTGGTTTTGAGGTATTATAATGAAGCAGTATCGCTCACTTTGTCTCGCCAGCCTGCTCTAATACTCTAATACAAACGAGCTGTAATAAAGAGAGCTTTGCGAATATGTAAATCAGATCCCTTCATCCAAATACTGGCATGCAAATCAATGTGTACATATTTTAATTGTCTTCCTCCAATTTTCACATTCACTGGTCCTGATATGGCAGGATTCAAATGCAAATGGCCTACCAGTATTTCATTAATACCTTAATAACATGCTGCTTTTAAGCACAATGATAAGTTAATTCCTCAAAATGGGTAGTTCGTATAATCTTATCTCCCACAAGACTCCTAGCCTGCCTTAAGAAGACAGGAACAGTGCTCAAATGCTATTAAAAGGAACACTATTAAATCCCACTATCACTGAAAATGTACATCTTCATAATGTGCAATTGGGAAAAAGTGCATCATTGCCTGTGCTGTGCTTTGTGAACAGTAATTATGTGGTATGCCACATTTAATGTATTTAACATGAATGTTATTTGTTTAACACTTTGAAAGAGTGACTTTTTTGCTGTGTTTTTGTTTAGGTGATCATGTTGAGACAGAGAAAGGATGGACGAGCAGATGGGGATGCTGTGGACAGGATGGACAGCTCAAAACCTACTTGGAAGGTATGTGCGTGTTTGCTTAAAGTTGGATTAGCATAAATTTAAATATTTTTATTTAGTCAGTGCTTAAAATAGTCACTTGTGCTAAAGCATTCTAAAGTACATGTTTCTACAAACTTTTAATAATCATTTAGAATTGAGATTTTTTTAAGGGGGTCAAATCACGGGGAAACATTAAAAAAAAAAAAAAAGCTACATTAGTGAAACTTGCTGTGAACGTGCTTTACCTCATTCTGTAAATTATGACAATGCAAGTGTCATGCCAAAATACACTAACTTTCAAAAGTTTGGGGTCAGCACAACCGTTTCAATATTTATAATAATAAGAAATGTTTCTTGAGCACCAAATACGTATATTAGAATGATTTCTGAAGGATCATGTGACACTGAAGACTAGAGAAATGATGCTGAAAATTCAGCTTTGCCATCACAGGAATAAATTACTTTTTAAAATAGTTATAATCAAAACAGTTATTTTAAATTGCAAAACACAATTTACTGTTTTTACTGTATTCTTTATCAAATAAATGTAGACTTGGTGAGCATTAGAGACTTTCAAAAATATTAAAACATCTTTCCAACCCCAGACTTTTGAACGATAGGGTATGAACCCATAGGTTTTATCATTAATTAAACTTTGTTACTGTTTATATCTGAGGCATTGGTACAAAAGGGATCCCTCCTGCTCTAATACCTCTCTCACAGATGGCATTTTCTTCGCTACTGAGAAATAAACTGCATTGATTATGCGCCAAGTGCTTTTGCCCTTCAACCTTCAGCAAAGGCTGCTAAAGTGACTCCTGTCTCTGAGTGTGACTCACTTGTAGCAGCCAGCCAACTGGAGTCTGGTCAATAGGAGAATTGTAAATTGCTCTTCAACTTTGATCCCATGGTTTATTGTTTAAATATCACCTTATCTTTTATTTATGTATTTGAAATGCTATTGATTGATTTTCTGTAGTAAAAGATTTTTTTCAATGCAGCAGTATCGATTTGTCCATTAGTACGCGAAATTAGTTTAGGAGCAGATATTAGCTTGTGGTTTCATTGTAAAGGTCTGTCTTTAAAGTCGGCATGAAATGAAAATTCACCCTATTTGCTAAATGCATGTTATAGATCTTATTGTGAATTATTCACCCATGTATGTGTTTCGTAAGAAAAATAATTGACCTCGTAATTTTTTCATTCAATCTGCCTCCCTTTTTAGGTGCAACGTCCACATCGGAAAATGTATTTTTTGAATAATCACCTACACTCGCATTTAAATCACAATACGGAAGAGCTGATGCAACTTTAGTTTCATTGCGACCTACACTGACAGACTTCACAAACACAGATTTCTGTCCATGTTGATGCATTTCCTATTAAAACAGGAAATTATGGCACGGCATTTTTTAAGATATAAAAATATTACATTTAAAGAAGTTAATACATTCTAAAGTGTTTATTTACTAAAATATAAAAAAAATTTGTTAGCTTTTAGGAGTGCAATAGCATATAGATGAACTTTACAGTTGAAGTCGGCATGAAATATAAATTGCGATAGTCTTTTCTTCATTATTGCGTACAGTATATCCAAGTGAAACAGCTTCTCGAACAAAAAAAATGTAGGACGGGACTTTATTTTGTCCATCGCTAATTGATTGAATTGATTTTTGGCGGTAAACAATGGTGCAAATGCCAGTAAATTGATTAGTACAAACCTTAGTAAATCACCTTGCATGATTCATTTAAAATACTCTCCTCCCAAATATTTTGCTGGCTGACAGGGAAAATCCTACAAATGCATATGCAATAACTGCGCCCACACCTTTTCAGCGCTAATTTTTCACTGCTTGTCTTTAGTAAATACTGACAATAGTTTTTTTAACACCAAAATAGGGTTTGCGCTGGTGCAAGCTGTTAGTGAATCTGGCCCATAGGTTTTTTTAAGGAGCTAGTTTAACATCATTTTCTCCAATTTTGTTGATTGCCAATGTTCTGTGTCAGCGTTTTTCTGAAAGGTTTCTGACTCTGAAAAGGTAACTGAAATGTTACCACTCCTAATGAGGAAGAATATTGCCACGCTGACTGTTTGATACCTCACAGTGTGTGATTCACTGTCTCATCACCAGTCTCTGAAGCTCTTTAAGTTCTCTACTTTTGCCATTTATCAGTGGAGCTCCTCCAGGTGTCACGGTCTGGCTCCTCTGTGCTTTTTATAGATCATCACTGTCAGGTATTTAAGTAGTCAGAGACTAAGAAAATGTGGAATGAGGAAGCTTTTTTTGTTATTTAAAAAAAAATATATATATTTTTTTTTCCAAAATACAAGTGCTCTAATCACACTGATGTTATGGTTATAATTTCTATAATTTTATTTTAATAGAACAAAGCAAAACATGTTCTGGCGGGTCTCCTCTGGGAGTAGTTTGCACCTGAAAGGTTGCGCTTTATAATATTACACCTTCAGGGGAAGATAATGAAAATGAGAGGCCTGCAGACTTTTTCAAAACATACCTTTCCTGAATTTTAGCAGAAAATCGGACGTTTCTGTGAATTGTACACTTGAATCTGCATTTGCGATTAGAAAGGATGAATCATATAGAGCTGGATGGAGAGGATGAAAGCAGACAGACGTAGATTCCCAGACACGGCAGACGTGGTCCAGACTGTCTCTCTCTGGAGAGCTGGCTGAAGCCTCCCTGGAGGGCAGAAATATGGCTGATAGTCCCTGGGGTTCATGGTTCATCAAATACTGTTAGAGGCCGACGTGGGTTTCTCAGCGGACTCCCAGTAGAGTGACGGAGAGGGTTTCCACAAAAGTTTTTTTGTCACATTGAGCTACATCATGAATCAGTCATTTCCACCACATTTCTAATTAAGTACTGTGTTAATAGCATTCTTTAATAGATATATCAGTGGTGAGAATGACATTTTGATTTTCATTGTTGTTGTTTTTTTCAAATAAAACTCCGGTATTCACAAAGGGCTAATTTCATAGCCACTGTAGCAATTTATGTCCCAAATAAATATAATATTTCAAAAACGTACTTTTTTTTCTTATTATTATTCTGAGAAAACTTTATTATAGATAAAATTGTTGGTCATGGTAGAAATACTATATATATTCACTTTTTGTTTGGATCATTATAGTTATAAGAAATAGATTTTTATGACATTTTCATATTTTATGTTTGTGACAAGGTTAAAACAATGCATATGAAATCAATACATAAAGCAAATATGTTGATGCCATAGTATAAAATCTTTTGTTTTATAGCTAAAGGTAATACATTGAAACACGTAAGCCACGAAAGTGCCGGTAGTTCAAGTGCCTGTTCTGTTCAGAAAGTAGGCCTATTAAATGATTTAAATGAAAAAAGAAGGGTTTTTTGTAGCAGTGTATTAAATTAGTATATTGAGCTATTGCAAATGTAAATATAAGGGTTAAATGTCATAGAGATGCAAGAGACAAGAAACTGTAAATTAGTTGGCTGCCGGATTGCCTGCTGCCCTTCTGAATCTGGAGCTATCTCTGAAGAATTATTTAATTAACAGCATGTAATTAATTTTAAGGCAGAGAAGCACATCAAATCATCTGCCAATCAGCATTACTGACATCCACAAATACATATGTACAAAAACACTTCAGGCAGGGCTCTTTAAAAGTCCCTGTCTCAGCTTTCCTGTAGTGATATAGAGCCAAGCATATCAGTGAAGCAAACTCCACTCACTTTTGACAGCCATGTAAAAGTGTCCTCATTAAATATGCCTCATTGGAATTCTTCTGTCAGTCCTGAATTGGATGTTTCTGTTTTGAGTAAGCTGGTCATTTAGGGGGCAAAGATATGCATCTCACCCAGGTCGTATTTTTGTTTCCAATAATGTGCTGAGGAACCCTGCGTTTCAGGGCTGGCAAAATGACAAATCTGAAGGTTTTAATTTGCTCAGCTGTTTAAAGTAGATGGATGAAATGCACGGTCACAATGTGATGCATGCGAGAGAACCTCTGAACTCCTGAGGCCATAATTGCAATGAAGCTGCTTAACTTGCTGACCGTGTTCTTCAGACTCTGACTCAGCATATTTCGCCTCTCTGAAGCTTATTTAGAAGCTTATTTAGGACCCTGAGTGGAAATCAGGGGACCGCTAAACAAGTTCTCAACTAGCTCTCCATTGTATCTCTAACATTTCTTTGTGTTTGTGACAGAGGCTTCCCAATGGCTCCATCGATGTGCACGACGACAACAGCAGATGTCTGGAGCTGCAGGAACTGCTGGATAAGGCCAATAAGGAGCTGGCCCAAAACAGAGACCGGATCAGCAGCCTGACCACTCACATGTCCGAGCTTGAGACGGAACTGGCTACCGCCCGCAAAGACTTACTGAAGAGCGAAGAGCTGAGCACTAAACACCAGAGGGACATACGCGAGGTTAGAATGATTGGGGGGAGAGGAAAGGGACAGAATGGGGACAGACCGATGAGAGCTTGTCTCAGGGAAGATATAGCGTCAGGCAGCAAGGACGTTTTCTCAGTTCTGCTTTATTTTCGCTGAGAGACAGAAGGTTACAAAAAATGCAATTGTGACTCATTCCTTGACAAGGTCTAAAGTTATGGTATTTAAAAACAGCTCTCCCCAAAAACAAACATTTACTTTGCAAACCAGTATCACTTTTTTTGGTGGAACATGTTCTTTTCCATACATTTAAAGCATATTCACATCATGTTGCTCCAGGTTTGACATCAGCAACAAACAAACCAAATAATATAGGTTCTTGTGTCTTGTAATCAAATGTGACCGGAACCTGAATGAGATTTCAAAGCTACAGCGGAAGTGATGCTATTCAGTGAATAATGGCTTAAATTTTCCTCTGTTCTTCACGTAAAACTATGACATGGAATATAGTGCACATAGATTACTTTTATGATACTTTGATGGTGTTTTTGTCAAATTTGGAGCTTGATATTATTACCGTTCACTTTCATTGTATAGAAGAATAGCTTCAAGATTCTGGTAGCGTAAGAGTAGCTTAAAGATTCGGTTTACCACCAAAAAAGAAAGTCATATTGGTTTGGAATGAAATAAGGGTGAGTAAATGATGACAGAATTTTCATTTTTGGGTGAACTATACCTTTTTATAATGATTGTAAATATTTCTAGTAAAGTCACAATGTATCAGAACTGTCGACAGAAATTGTGACACATCCAAGCGAAACAGATTGTCGAAAAAATGTAAGGCGGGACTTGGTTCTATCTGTTGGTAGTTTATTGAATGGAAGCAGATTTGATTGTAAGTAAGGGGAGTGGTTTAAGCTGACTAAATACATTTCTATTTCATGCTTACTTTAAGCACCATTTCATGGTTTAAAAAAATCTTTCCCAAATGTTGTAGTAGTCTATTAAAGGTTTTCAAACTTCCCAAGGGTTTTTGTTTTCTCTTACTATGTGCCTGTTCGACAGGCGATGGCACAGAAGGAGGACATGGAGGAGCGTATCACAACATTAGAAAAGCGTTATCTGGCCGCCCAGAGAGAAACCACCTCAATCCATGACCTGAATGACAAGCTAGAGAACGAATTGGCCACCAAGGACTCGCTTTACCGACAGGTACGTCAACCTTGAATCAGACCTGGGCTGATTTGAAGTTAATTTCAAATGAACGCCGCAAGTCAATGCTGGTTGATGTCCCATAATTCAGTTGAGATGTTATGAGAGTCATGTTCCATCTGTGCGTGTGCGTATGAAGGGTGTGTGTTAGTCATAGGGGTTTTAATTAGCCCTAAAGCAGCAGACTCATGTTAGAATCCTACAGCATGCTGAGAAGAGGCATGCTGGGAGGAAGCAGGTACCACCTGACTGTTTTAATATCCAGATCCATCATCTGGAGAAAGAAAGAGGATTCCCAACTGCATTGATGTTGGTGCCAGTTTGGACAGAGTGTTTGTTTTGAATGCAGTGGGTATAAATATCTCAAAAGAGATAGATAAATCAAGACATCTGCTCTTGTTTAGACAGCATAAGTTTGTGATTTTGCACTCCAGGCAGGGCTATCATCAGTGGGGACATCCAGCAACGTTAATTGTTGGGCCCAGGGGAGAGTGGGCAGACCCAATAAAATGTTGAATACTAGCCCTGTTTAATACTGCATTACATTACATTGATGTACAATACCATTCAAAAGTTTGTATTTGAAAAAGTAAGATTTGAATACTTTTATTAATCAAGGATGCATTAAATGGATCAAAAGCTAAAGACATTCATAAAGCTGCAGAAGGTTTCTATTTTAAATAAATGCTGTTCTTTGGAACTTTCTATTTATCAAAGACTTATTAAGCAGCACATCTGTTTTCAACACTGATAAAATTAGAAATGTTTCTTGAGCACCAAATCAGCATATTAGAATGATTTCTGAAGAATAATGTGACACTGAAGACTGGAGTAATGATGCTGAAAATTCAGCTTTGCCATCACATGAATAAATTACATTTTAAAATATATTAAATTAGTTATTAAACAGTTATTTTAACAATTGTAACAATATTTAATGATATTACTGTTTTTTCTGTATTTTTGATCAAATAAATGCAGCCTTGGTGAGCATAAAAGACTTCTTTCACAAACATTTTAAAATCTTACCCCAAACTTTTGAACGGTGGTGTATAATCCAAATTTTGATTTGGATACTTGTATCATGTCTTTATATTTTTTGTGTGTTGTGTGTACACTGGTGGTTTGTTTTTATGTGCACTTATTTATTTCGTATTGTATGTGTGCTTCCTTTTCATATGTATGGTATGTTTTTCGTTCATGTGTGTATGTGGTGAGTACCTTGTAACCTTGTGTGGACTTATCTTTGTGTGTGTGAATGCATATTTTGGGTGTATACTATCTCAATATATCTAAAATGGGTGTGTTTATGGTGTCTACATGAGTGTACACCCTCTTGTTTGTCTTATTTTCGTGCGGTTTGTGTGCGCGTCTTTTTTTTATCAGAGTGAGGAGAAGGTACGACACCTCCAGGAATTGCTGGAGTTGGCAGAACAGCGTCTTCAGCAGACTATGAGGAAGGCAGAGACTTTGCCCGAGGTGGAGGCTGAACTGGCCCAGAGAGTGGCCGCCCTCACCAAGGCGAGTACTCAATCACTCCTCCAGACAACAGCGACAGGAAACAATGAGAGAGTCGGTTCATAAGATTCTTTTCTGTCAGGAAAACACCCTCTGAGATGGTGATGAAACAAAATGATAAGGTAAAGAAGGGCGGAAACTGACAGGAAAAGATTAGATTACACAGCAGGATTAGATGAGAGATAAACAACATAGGCTGTTCAAAAGACATTTTAGCCTACTGAGACGTGATTTAGAGAAACACAAGTTCTGTGATGGGTCAAGACCCAAATTTGGGTTGCAAATGCAACTGATTGCATATTAAGCAGATACATATAAGTTAAACAGTTAACTTATTAAGCAGCCAAGTTTTTTTTTTTTTTTTTTTTTTTTTTCAGAATTAGTTTTAGTAATTTTTGTACATTTACATTTAGTCCTGGTTCACACTGTCATTTTTTAAGAACCTAAGGATACAAAAAAATAACTGGCTTTAATGACATATATTTTGAGACGGAACTTTTCGAACATCCAGAACAATGCTCTGTGCTGGGCTAAATGCGCTCGTTGTATGATAGTATTTTTCAGCTAAGAGCAGCTTATAAAATGTGTAAAAGAGTCAAAACAGCAGCAGGAATTCCTCAGTTGCACACAAACTGCTGCAAGTCGGCATTTCTGAAACCTGTACCGAACTGTAATGGGCAATGTAACTCCATTGACGAGAAAAAATTGTATTTTTGAGCATTTTGTTCTTTTTAGGGCCGCATATTGTGACATCATGTCCTGTTTTTGGTTCATATTTCAGTCGAGCCGGACACCGGGGTTCAGATGGCAGCGTTCACACTTATTCAAATTAACCAAAATAACAGAGCAATCTCACCAGAGTTTTAATCAAACCAAACCTGCTGAACACAACACACCTTTAAACTTATTTTATTTAAGTTAGCAGCAGTTTTAATTTGAATTTAGTTTAAATTTGTAATTTAAATTTAGTACATTTTTATATTTTATTTTAAATTTCAGTTTTATTTCAGTTAATGTTTTTGATAGTTTAATAGTTAACAACACTGACTCAACAGGTCAATCACACATCTGCTATTGTTTATGCATTTATAAAACTTAATTATTTGAATAACTTCCTATTAATCCGTTATGTTATCAATTAATCAATGAATATTTTTGGGCCTGTGCAGTTCTGATATATGTGAATGTTTTCTTTAAGCAATTTTGGTTTGTCTTCACTGTGGTGGATCTCCACTTGATGTCCAATGTAAAATCTGGATCCTGAAGCAAAACCATTTGAGTGTCACTGATTCAAACCATTTGTTTTGGTCAGACCTGTGGCCTAGCTGTCAGGCAATGAGTTTTGGTGCTCATGCATGTTTGAGTCTGGCAGTATTTCTTTATCTCGTTCCAATTCCTCATTTCTGCAATAAGTTCCAAAAAATACAGCTGTACTGTTCATGATGAGCTGACGCTCCATCAAACATGCACAGGTAGAGCAGATATTTCTCTTTTACAGGCTTCCGTCTCCTTTTCTTGCCAGTTTAGATAATCCTCACTCGGTCGCAGTCATGTTCCTTCCGAACATCAGCTGGAATTGTAGATGACAGTGTTTTTCCAAGGCAGCCAAATGTCTTGTCAGTGTGGCAGAGAGGCAGTGGGGTTTTGTTTATTGTCTCGCTAATGCAGCTAATTAAAAATGGCAGCATTTTGTCATTCTCAGTCAGTGGCATCCTGTCACACACCTCATGCTCCTAATGATATATATCCAACATCCTTCCTTAGATTCCATTTATTATACACAGCACATGCCATCATTGGTCTATAGACCTTAGTCAGGGTAGCTGAACTGTACAACAATACGCACTGAAAAAAACTGTACATTCATGACAAATTTTCATTTAAATATGGTTTATTCAAATGTATGACAAGTAAATTTCTCCAACCTATAAAAATAAAAGCAATTTCTAAACCTCTTTCTTCTTGAAGGTGAAGTGTCTAATTCTTGAAGGTCTTTGCCCTGCTCTTTATACTAATGTCAGTGTTTCCTACAGGCGGAGGAGCGTCATGGGAACATCGAAGAGCGTTTGCGCCAACTAGAGGCTCAGCTGGAGGAGAAGAACCAAGAGCTGGGCAGGGTGAGGACTGGGTTGGGGGTCAGGACACCAAAAGGGAATGGGATGTAGAGTGTGTCATTGAGAGAGTGAATGTTTGATAGAGAAATGATGAGATTGCTTGAAGGATGATTGGAGAGAGAAATCGAGGAAGTGTGAGTGGCTTTGGTTCATTATGTGTGGTTTTGATTTGTTTAAGTGCACATAAGAATGAACACTATAAAGAGGCACCAGTGTTTTTTTGTGTGAATGTGTGGCCACAATGTCTCCTCAAAATTCGAAATATGTATTTCAAATGGTTCCTATTAAGGAAAAGGCTTAATAGATTTTCTAAATTAACAAAATATAAAAATGAAAATGTAAAATAGCAAAAAGATTTATATGAGTTGTGTTTATGGATTTAACCAAGGGTTGGAATAAGGGATATTAGCTCAGTATTAAACAAGTCATTGGAAATGTTTGTTAAGCCATATGGTTTGTAGTATTTTATACAATATATATATGAAGAGTTCAGATGCAAAAGCCTCTAAGTGCCATCTGAAATTTTCTTTTTCTTTCTATTTTTATCAAGCTCGTATATTTAAGTTCAGTAATTTCACTGCCATTTTCATTGCCATTTAAGTGAAATTACTGAATTTAAATATACAATTATGAATATACAATTCAATTCACATTTATTTGTATAGCAATTTTCACAATACATATCATTTCAAAGCAGCTTTACAGAAATATAATATATAATAATAACATACATTTTTTAAGTATATGGTCCTAATTAGATAGTAAACGTGTGTGTATGTGTTTAGGAAGATGTGAAGATGTTACCTGTTGCACAATCGGTCTTGACCAGGCCTTCAGGCGGTGTGTTTGACCTCACAGTAGGGACCCCGATTAGCCTGTGCTGCTTTGTCCGTTCTTGTGTTTCTAACACACAAACTGAGGCATACAAAGATCGATATGCTAGCACTCCTGTACAAACACACTCACACACGCATATGCCGCTGCTCTGTGAATATGGGCCATTTTTTAGCTCATCTTGCAGATGAATTTCCCCACCCCCAGTGAGAGCAGAGCTGTAATTGGCTGCTATATTTGGATTTTGAATAATTCATGCATGGTTAATTTTCTCCTGCATGTGAGCTGATGGTTGTAATGACTTGAAGCAGTCAAAGAGAGTCAGCCTTAATTTAAACCTTGATACATCCTCCTCAGACTGAGCTTTAGTTTGAATTCTTCCCCTGACAGTCACGAAGCCTTGTGTTGATTACATTTTAAAGGCTGTTTGCCACCAAAAGAAAATTAAGATTTTGTTGCCAGGCAACTGAGTGCCCATATCCCACCACAACTGTGTTTAAAAGTCATCACCCCTGCATTCAACTACAAGGACTGTCATTATTCATTTTCAAGAGGGATGATCACAGAATACACAACTTTAGAAATATGTGAGAAGTTAGTATTACTTTCTGAATCAAAATGTGAACCGTGTTGTGAAAATGTGAGTCAGCTGTGTTTTAATATCATGATCCAGACTTAAAAATCTGACGTAAAACTCCTATATGTTCACAGAGTTTTAGGGTGTAATACTGCCCTCTATTGGTTATACTGTGCATATAGTATATCATCAGAAAAAATAAATCCTATAGCCATCCCATGTCACATTTTCTTCTAAACATCTAGTTTTACTGTTAAAATAAATAATGCTGTTTCATACTTCCATTTTTTCTTTCTCTTCTCTATTCACTCCCTCACTCTTTCTCAGGCTCGACAGAGGGAGAAGATGAATGAGGAGCATAACAAACGTCTGTCTGACACTGTGGACCGTCTCCTCACCGAGTCCAATGAACGTCTTCAGCTGCACCTGAAGGAGCGCATGGCTGCGCTGGAGGACAAGGTATGGATTTTACCATGCCTGCCTGCACATATACTGTACACACTTATTATAACATTAAACACTATTATCATCTGATGCTTAATGCATTCAAGCAGCACACAGCCACAAACAGGCATTCAATTTTCATCCTTAGGACTAAAACAAAAAAGAAAGGAAAATTGCATAAGATATTAAGAGCAATCTTCAGAAATAAAATTTTAATTACTTTTGGCAGATTTTTTTTATTGTTGCTTTTTCTTTTCTTAATAAATTTACTTAAAAACATATTTTACTTTACATTTTACTTTAAAAAAATAAATAAATAATAATATACATGTACTTAATGTACATGTACTTGATTATTTAAATTATTATTTAACCCTTGCAATGCATTAAAAATAACTGTATACACCCATTGCATCCCTGGGTCTTTTTGGACAAGATGGAACATAAGCTTATAAAACAGTCATAACTTAATATGTTTTTAATATTATATATAACTAAAACCATATTGTATCTGATAAGTAACTTCTCATTAATGTTACCATATTTTTTATGTTATTACTGCATTTACCCCATTTTTATAAATTAATTAATTGAAATTTAAAATGTTATGAGAACTACAGAAAAAAACAGCGTGAAGAAAGAAAATTCTCCTTTTTAGGCTACAACGGTTCATCGATAGATCTATGGCAACAGATTGAAATGTGGACTTCTCCTTTTTCAAACCCTCTTCCCATTTTCAAATTTAGACTATTTGGTCTATGAACTTTTGATCTACAAACAGACATTAATTTAATTTGTCATTTTATTTTAATTTTAGTGTGTGCGTGTACAGTCATGTTTAGAAACAAAATGCAGTACCAGTTGGAAGGAAAAATGTGCGTGCGAATGTAGGAAAGAGGCTAAATGTTTTTTACAGAAGTCATTTGAGAGAAATTTAACTAACAGATGTACTAAACAGCATAATTTCATGTGTAAAGCCACTTCCGGGTCAAAATGGACCCGAACGAAAAATGTGTAAAATCTCTATGGTTATTATTATTTTTTAATCTGAAAAAATATATAGATAAATGATGCATATTTTAAGTCTTAACACATATCCAAAGTTTCTTTTTCATACTAAAAACTGGATTCTTTTAGAAATGTGTAATATTTATGTACCTCTTCCTAGTCAAAACGGACCCAAATGCATTAGAAATGATTGAAAATAAGAAATGATTTAAAATAATTGTTTAAAAAGAAATGAGTGTAGCGGAATGTCCATATTTATACTCTGCCTACTATACCCTAGAGAGTGCAAGGACATATTCTAGGCATATACTGAAATGGCACAAGGAATAGCTTGTGAAAAACAGATGTAAAGGTTCCCTATTTAGCTTGAATTAATAGAACCCAGTTCGTTTCTCTTTTGAGCTGTAAGCCGAGAGGACAGAACAGACTGAATGGCCAAATGTGAAGGGACAGGCTGAATCACCACATGTAGAGAGAGAGAGAATGTGCAGGTTATTGCATGCACAACCTGCTGCTTTAAGCTTATTCTCAACTTTGTTTCTTCTGTCGTTTCTCCCATAAAGAATTCACTCATCCATGATCTGGAGAATTCCCAAAAACAACTGGAGGAGTTCCATCACAATAAGGTACCACTGTTCATTAATATCACACAGATCTGCAAAGCAACAGCAACAGTCAGAGATGTTGCAATTGCAAGAAATAACTGAGTAGCATAGAGTGTCTTATTAACATCAAGAGTTTAAATTAAGATATTTATATCAATGTATAAATAAGTGTATCTGTCTGTAACCTGTGAACTGTTACTATTTCATTTGTTTTTTAAACACCTTTTTGCCTTCATTGTTCTGCGTTGTGATATTTTTTTAAAGGTACAAATATTTATTTAAAAAATATGTAAAAATATATACATACACTACCGTTTAGACGTTTGGGGTTGGTAAGATTTTTAATGTTTTTGAAAGAAGACTTATGCTCACCAAGGCTGAACAAAAGTTCAGTAAAGACAGTAATAAGTTGTTTTCTATTTGAATATATTTTAAAATGTAATTTATTCCTGTGATAATATTTTGCAGGATTATTTGAAATTTAAATGGGATTTTTTTGTAACATTATAAATATCTTTACTGTCATTTTTGATAAATTGAATGCATCCTTGATGAATAAAATTATTAATTTCTTTAAAAAAAAAATCTTACTGATGCCGAACTTTTGAACAGTAATGTATTTTTACAAGGTAGTTTGAAAAACATCTAATTTAAATGTTTTTTTAAATATTAGTCTAAATTCGAGTACATAAATGCAATTTTCCTTGTAATTCTAAAAGAATTACATTGATTCGAGATTGTTGGACTAATCAAGTGTTTTCTGGCTGTGTAGGAGAGGCTCATTGGGGAGATTGAGAAGTTACGGGCCGAACTCGATCATCTGAAGCGCAGGAGCGGGGCATATGGTGACGGAACACATCCTAGGTGACATCCAGATTTAAAATGATTTTTTTAATAATTATACTAAAATATGAGCCCTGTTTTTATTTGCTCATTAAAAGTGATATGTCTATAAACATGCCAAGTAAAGTATTTGAGCCTCTTTTTCTGTCTCTCTATGTGCTGTATTAGGTCTCATGTTGGCAGTGCCACAGACCTGCGGTTCTCAGTGGTGGAAGGTCAGGGGGATCATTACTCCTCCACAGGGGTCATACGACGGGCTCAGAAAGGACGACTGGTGGCACTCAGGGATGAACCAATGAAGGTGTCAATGTCACACATCTCACATCTCCATCTGTCACTGTCTTAACCAAAACTTCTCTTCCTGTTCTCTTCTCTGTACTAGCGTGTAATAAGTATGAGCAATTGTATAACTGGTGCAAGTCACTGACAATCCTTGTTCTAATCTAATAGACATGAACAATGTTTATTGTTTTGGTCATATCTCTCTCTTTCTCTCTGTTCTTTTCTTTTGCCCCGTTGGATGTGTTCATTGTAAGTTCCGGGTTCTCAAATCCACAACAAAACATGTTTATAGCACATTAGATCTTACTGAAACACTAAAATCTGGAAGCCTGATTCGAAAAAAATCCTCAAAATATTGGTTTGTGCACTGATCCATGTCTTTATTCCCAGATTCTGCCAATGGTGGAGCAGGATTGGGATCGCTCTCAACCTTCCAGCTTGCGGGCCAGCCGGACTCACCTGATGGGAAGCGACACTGAGCTGTCTGACTTGGACGATGAAGACCGCGATACTATATTCAGCTCAGCCGATATGCTGTCCCCCAGTGGGCACTCAGACGCCCAGACGCTTGCCCTCATGCTTCAAGAACAGCTGGATGCCATCAATGAGGAAATCAGGTTGGAAATATAGACTATTAAAGTAAGGCATAACATGGAAAACTGGGGTTCAGTATGCAACCACCTTGCATAAGGTGTTCTGAGCAGTGCCAGGGCATGGGCAGTGGGCAGGGCAGTGCCACCTAGAACCACTCGATCAACACATTATCATGTGACCACCCACATTTATATATCAAAACCTATTCAGTGTTCATTGTTATAATGGGGGCGTTGTTACTCATTTAACTTGTAAAAACGTTAGCCAATCAACAGAAGACATTTGCATTAGTCTTAAAGATACAGTAGCTAAAACAGGCTATGTAATTTATTTTTAGTTCAAGAAACCTTGACTAACATTAAAAGGAAATTACATGCTAGAAAAGTGTCAATTAAAGGTGCTTAAAGCTTAAAGCTACAATATATAATTTTTAGCCACCAGAAGTCGCATTTTCAAAACAATAACTTGATGACGCTATGAAGGACAGTCGATGGGAGATGTCGTTTTCACCATCCAGAGATGGAATTTTTGAATCATGTTCACGGATAAAGTAATAAATTAGTTTTTGTATTACCTGTACGTTTGATCACACTATTTTATGTCATCGTAATGATTTGGCTGCAAGGAACGTGAAATAAATGGGGGGTTTCTGTACTCGCAATCAATAATCGTGAACCATGATGACTGAATGACACAACAGCGGCGTGTGAGATATTATATCATAGATAAATAGATCCTCATTGGTGGCTTACGTATTGAAACGGCCACTAATGAGGCATACAGTATATATATATATATAAAATAACTGGAATTTCTCTGGATTTACAAATCCTTAGGAACTTTATGAAATATATCACACTGTGAAAGTGGTTTTTTAATATATTATTACAAAAATCTTACATATTGTTCCTCATCTCACTGATGTATTTCTCATCAGTTTGAACAGCTTTTCATAAAAACTATTTTACACTTTACAATATTTGCTTTAGTATATGAAAACTTCATATCTCACAAACTGGATGACTTGCATGAGACCTAGTTCTCTGCCTCGAGTATATCAGCTTAGAGCCTTCAAATGTCATGTTCATTTGTCTTATTGATCCAAGCTTGTGCTTTAAATGCATGCTCTGTTGAACACAGTATTCAGACTGGTGGCCAGTTAAAGCCCGAGTCAACTTTCTTCTCAAACTCACTGACCTTTTTCGATTTCAGAATGACTTGAGTAAAGGAGCTCCTCTGCTTCTCTGTGCTCTGACAGACCGCAGATATAACTAGAACGGTAACAGAAACTGTCAGGCAGGCCGAAAACTTCAGTCTAAATCCAAACAGTTTTCTGAAGCTTGTCCTGATACCGAGCTGTCTGGATTCCTTTCTGCAGCACAAAGCGCTGGCGGTAGAACATCTGTCATATATGGCAATAAGCTGAACAGTCTATAAGCTGAATCTGCCCATCTCACAAATTGATTCTGAGTTGTGGATGAATATAAATGCCAGACAATAGCAGAGCTATCACCTGAAATGTGCAGATAGTGATGACTCATGACCTGAGCTGTGGGTGAAACTCATGAGGGTTCAACAGACAAGTTCCCCTTCCACCGCATGAATACTAATAGATATCAATAGTAACAGGAGTCCTGATGGCATTTGAAAGTTGAATACATAATGCCCCATAAGGCTATTAGTAGTGCATTTTATGGTTTGACAATGAATTCTAGCCACCGCTATAATGTATTATAATATACAGCCATTTATTTTTCCACATCATGCACTTACCGGTATAATTCATTTTAAGATGTAACATAAGACATGGAATTGGATGATAATGCATTATTTACATAATTTATGTGTATAACTTTATTTATAACTTTAAATATCAAAAAATGGGTTGTCGTCATTGAATATTGTATCACTTTATAAGTACTTTACAAGTACTTACTATAGTAAATGCAGTAAATTATGCTAAATTAATTATTAAACTAACCCTAAACAAACAAATGTATATTATTTTAAAATATAAATATATATTTATTTATAATTTTTTTAATAATATAGTCTAAATTGTTTTTGCAGTTCCATTTGGTTATGGGCTGGTGGCACAGAAATAAGAAATTGCGCATCTTCTCCTGGATGAAAAAATGGGCAACAAAAGCCTGGGAAAGGATGGCAGATGTGCTTACTGCTCTTCAAACACACTTGAGTTTGGCTTTGATTTGAAGTGTATTCTACAGAGAATATGTGCCGTCTAGGGATGTGTGTGTTTTATGTAGGAAGTTTGAATTCTTGCTGTCCATGTGCTGAGTGCTCTCTCTATCTCTCTCTTCTTCTGTTCTAGAATGATCCAGGTGGAGAGGGAATCAGCAGAGCTCCGGGCTGATGAGATTGAGAGTCGAGTGAACAGCGGCAGTATGGACGGCCTCAATGTGACCCTGCGCCCGCGCTCCTCCATCCCCACCTCCGTCACAGCCCTTTCTCTGGCCAGTTCATCGCCTCCCGTCAGCGGCCGATCCACACCAAAACTGACATCCGGTTCAGCGGCCCACGAGTTGGGCATCATGACCCTGGTGATCCTTGCTTCACATTGCAATGCTTTTATTTTGTGCTAACCCTGTTAAATCTCCCTTTTCTAACACTGACAACACTTAATCATCTGTCTCCCTGTATTTTTCCTCTGTCTCTTTCTTCCTGCTAACACTTTCAGCCTAGCGATTTAAGGAAACACCGCAGGAGAGTGGCTGTAAGTGTGTCTTCATCTCTAAATGACTGAACACCAGCTTGCTTGTTCTAATTCAGTGCGTGTGTAGCTTCTGTGGATAAAGAATGTGAAGGAAATGAATATGACTCTGTGTGTTTATTTGGTGACAAAGTACAATATAAATGAGTTTCTGTTCAGAGGAGTGGGAAAGATTTGGTGTCATTAGCTTTTTGCTAATGTTAGGGTATATTGTGACCATGTTGTCTGTTTGTTTGTGTGTGTGTGTGTGTGTGTGTGTGTGTGTGTGTGTGTGTGTGTGTGTGTGTGTGTTTGCTTGTCCCAGTCCCCTGTGGAGGCCCGAGAGGACAAAGCCACCATCAAGTGTGAGACGTCGCCCCCTCCCTCCCCCCGAAGTCTCAGACTAGACCAAATGAACTTCGCTCAGCTAACAGGAAGCCTTGAGGATGGCCGAGGGTAAACGCACACACAAATCCACAGACGATCACGTCTCAGGTGCTAATAGATTCCTGTCTGATTGAACTACATGAGACATAATTTACCCAGCAGGCATACTTGAGGACAGATCAGAGTTTGTTACTGGCACAGACTCTCCCACACACACTCAACTGCTCTTGAGACTATGGATCTATAAAGTAGTTAATTACTGTCAGTTTGCCCTTGTTCAAGTCACATGCAGGCCACATTTTTCCTGTTATACACCTCCAGGTGTGTCATGCACCCGCACACACACACACAGATTTTTGAGCCAAAAAACTTTAATCATAACTTGTGTTTAAAACACAGTTACATTTCTAAATTTCAGCTCTTTAATAAAGTTATACCTTGTGCAGTTCATTTGCTTTAAATGGAACATTGTATTATCATCTACACGCCCTAATGTCGATCTAAACTTGTATAATGTTTTTCCCATGAAAGACGATGTCAATATATATATATATATATATATATATATATATATATATATATATATATATATATATATATATATATATATATATTCAAACATTTGTCAACGTCCGATTATTCGTACGATGGGATTGGCAGTATACATGTTTCATGAGTCACACGTGAACCTTGTCGTAACATGATTTCTGCGCTCGTTTCTACGTTAGATTGATAAATCAGCCCCAATGTCTCTACATACTTTCCAGTCTTATACTTATACAAATAACAAAAAGATTTCCTGGTGGGCAGCACCATATTTAGCCTTCAGTGATGCTGAGTTTTTAATGATGCTCCTCCAGATGTTCTCTCTAGAGAATCTTCTTCTGTTTGAGCTCTGTGAGGTTTTAGCAGTGTGTGATGTTTTTAATGATGAACTACCATGGGCATTGTCGAATAAAAATCACGCTTCTGTAGTCTGGCTAATTTAATTTAAATAAGACCTGCACTCTCAGACTAATACACATTGATTTGAATCAAAGCAAGAAACCAAACCTGATGTGCTCTTTTTCAGTCTCCGTCTGTCCTTTCTACTTCCACATCGTTGTTAGGGAGTTAAACGGCAGCCAGACTCTATCAGAACATAATGCTTCACACAAATTTATGGTGATGTCAGGGGAGGAGTGATTTCATTATGATTGAATTGGCTTCAATAGATCCAAATGAGAGTGCAGGAATAACAAAGCATTTCTCTACAGGGCAGGCAGATAAAAAGGTTACAAACAGAAATGATCGTGCATGTTATAGAATATAAGGTGATGTTCAAACAGTTGATAGCATTTAGCATTTTAGCAGGTTTTTAGCATTTTATCTGCACTTTTTTTTAAATGTTTGTTTATACACATAAACATTCAGATGAATGTTTTTAACCACTGCGTCGAATCTTGCTGTTTTCTGTTGTTGTTGTTTTTCATTTTACGACACTGTGATGCATTCGCACTAATTTCCATCCAAATTTGCAAATTAAACACTGTTTCCATCAAATGTGTTCAAGAGAACAAAATGGTCTCTTCCTTAGAAATTGGTGCAAAACATCTGTAATTAAAATGAAAGTTGCTGCAATTTGGGAAACCACTGTAGCGCTGTTTTCCTACAGAATAAATGACTTGCGGCCGCAGGCAAAACACAATAAATGCTGTCATGTTATCTTGCGTTGGGAGCCAGAAGCCAGTTGTGGAAGGTAATTATACCAAATAATTTTGATGACAGACTTTGGCTCAGGCATAAGGTCCGCTGGTTAGTTCAGTTATGCCATCTTCCATGATCTGTTGAAGCAGTCACGTGAGGTTTTTTTTTGTTGTTGTTGTTGCGCATCAACAGGTTTTTTTTTTTTTTTGCGCATTGAGAGATTTATTAAGTAAATGTGTTTCCCTTGTAGTTTATCAGATAAAAAAAATATCCGTCAAAAATTGAGCGCATATGTTTTTAATGATAATTTTTACAGTTTATGTGCATACTAAACCCATTTGCAATTCCCACATTGCTTTACTTCTCATTTGCATAAAATTAAGTTAATTTGCTATTGCTAATAGTTGCTTATTCCACCAGAAATTATGACTTCCGGTTGCTTTGTCACCACAAATCTCTGTCAGTGTGAACACCCATTATGAAGCTAAAAGTCACACAATGTTATTTTTTTTCTCACTTTCTCTTTTTCTCTCTGCTTAGGGGCAACAAAAAGAAGGGCATAAAGTCCTCCATCGGCCGTCTTTTTGGCAAGAAGGAGAAAGCGCGTTTTGATCAGCCTCTGAGCAGGGACGGCCAGGTGACACCACCTGTCATTCCAGGTACCATGAAACAAACACACACACACATTACACGCAGGAAATCTAATTTTTATTAGATTTTAGATAACTAAGTAAATGAAGATCATATACTCCTTAACTAACTATTTTAATATGTTGTGTCACAGATTTCGAGATGGGTATTGGAGATACCATGACGTTGAGCAAACTGGGCACACAGGCAGAGCGAGACCGCAGGATGAAGAAAAAGTAGGTCGTCCCTCTGTGATTCTCACTCATACAGCTCCTTCACACTGACGCACACCAAATCACCCCGAGACATTCAATAATCTGACCTAATCCTTATTACCTAATTACATGGCTCAATTAAAGCAAATGACCGATCAATTCAATGGCAAAGTGCCATTTCCTGCAGATAAACAAGTTACAAATAACGCTTAATAGTAGGCTAATACCAGGGCCTCATTTAAGTGTACTTTACCATTCTGTCGAGTCTGTCCTCATCTCCACATCTTATCTCTGTCCCCTGACCATTAGTGTGACAGAAAAAGATAGGTTTTCTAATTAACACCTGCCATGTGGGTGGTGTGTGTGTGTGTGTGTGTGTGTGTGTGTGTGTGTGTGTGTGTGTGTGTGTGTGTGTGTGCCCATTCTTTGGCACTGTGCTAAGAACAAAATGTACTTCTTGTTTGGGTGTAAGATGAGGAAAATAAATTGAATAGCCTTTGTAGTCTAATAAAAAAAATAATGTCAAGAGAATAGCCTGTGTAGTTGTTGAAATTGAACTTAAACACAAAAATTCATAAAACATTGAAAACAGATGTACTTCTCATATGCTATCATTAAACCTTATTTGTTATGTTTATTACTTTTTTATAATAGTTCATAAATAATATAATTTATAATTTAAAATAATATAATATAATATTTTTATAAAATAATTATACAATACACAAAAAATGTATAATAAATCCTCATAACAATTTTGTATAAAAAATATATTTTATATATTGTTATTACAATTATTTAAATTATTAAATATAGATCCATTAAAACAGTAGGTGTCAGTAAGGGTGCATTAAAGTGATCAAAAGTGACAGTAAAGTAATTTATAATTTTGCAAAAGATTTCTAATTCAAATAAATGCTGTTTGTTTGAACGTTAAAAAATTATCTGTTGCCACGATGGATTTCCATCAATTGATTTGCAGAGAGGCCATGTATGAGAAATTAAAGGGATGGTTCACCCAAAAATGAACTTTTTGTTATCATTTACTCACCCTCAAGTTGTTCCAAACCTCTATTAATTTCTTTCTTCAACTGAACACAAAAGAAGATATTTAGAAGAATGTCGGTAACCAAACACTTTATGGGCCCCATTGACTTCCATAGTATTTTTCTTTCCATACTGTGGAAGTCAGTGGGGCCCAGCAACTGTTTGGTTACACTTATTCTTCAAAATATCTTCTTTTGTGTTCAGCAGAAGAAAGAAATTCATACAGGTTTGACAGCCATGGTGAGCATAAGAGACTTCTTTCAAAAAGATGTATATATTGGTTGATATCAGCCAACCTTCTCTCAAGAGATTGTGAGATTTTGGATGGTGAAAAGCCCATATGTTTTAACTACTACAGTCTATGCTGATGTGATGTCTCTGGGGTTGTATTTCCTCTCAGCTCTGACCTTTCTTTGTCTTCTATTAGGCATGAGCTACTGGAGGATGCCAGGAGGAAAGGGCTTCCTTTTGCTCAGTGGGACGGCCCCACTGTAGTCTCCTGGCTCGAGGTACAAAGACATCAGCCACCATCCCTCCCACCGTGCAGTAATGAGCACAGCACTCATGATCTCCATGATTATAATCACACAAATCACGGGGGGGGGGGGGGATTCGGATGACAATAATTAGGATAATTACTTACTCGCTCTGATGATGACGGAGATAACGAAGATGCATCTTGACGGTCTTCTCTCTGACATCCTCCAGCTGTGGGTGGGCATGCCAGCTTGGTACGTGGCAGCGTGTCGCGCCAATGTGAAGAGCGGCGCCATCATGTCGGCTCTGTCGGACACGGAGATTCAGCGAGAGATCGGCATCAGTAACCCACTGCATCGGTTGAAGCTGAGACTGGCCATCCAAGAAATGGTGTCACTGACGAGTCCATCAGCTCCTCTCACCTCACGCACAGTAAGATGCCTGCTCCTAATCTGCTCATTTTCACATACAGTCTCAAACTGAAAATAAATATGAATCAAAAATTAGTCCATGCAGATCCTTTCCTTTGTCTTTGTAACAATATTACATAAACATACTTATTACATTATTGGCTTATTGGTAATATGTTGCTGGTTGCAATGCAGCGTTAATCATGTCCCAATTCCATTCCTTTCTCTTTGCTCAAAATTATAGTTTTAAATTAGAGATAAATTATGTTTATTTTAATGTAATTTTTGATCATTATTTTTATCAACAATTTATGTAACAATTTTTTTGATTGAAACATATTTTAAATATATTTTATTAAACTGTTGTTTTAAAAACTATATTTTATTTAATGTGATTTTTAATCGTGATTTTTAGCATTTTTATTTTATTTTCTTATTTTAATCATTTATATAAAAATAATTATATTAAAAATCTATGTAACTTTAAAACTACATACAAATATATAATATACGACATAAAAATAATTTAACAACAATTTGTGTGTAAAAAATGTAATTTACAAACACTTTTGGAGATTTAAACATCCCCATTTAAACAGCTTTAAAGGCACACTGTGAAGGAATTGTGTTTTTGTCAAACAGCGACCCCTAGAGTCGCTATGGAATACTTGCACTGTCGTAAATACCCCTCCACCCCCCCACCTCCCACCCTGTACACCGGTACCTGCATCGGGCATGGAATAGGCACAGATAGACTCCGAAGACATGATTATTGCAATTTATCATAATAGTTTGCAAATTGTACTCGTTTACACTATTTACAACCTCTACATTAGGCTTATTTATGTCCTGATAATTATGTGAGATATTAAAAACTGTTCTCATGATAATCGCAAGAATCAACGTCAACAGCGTCGTCTGATATCCCTCAGGACTACGTGATAAATACACCTCACAACACCTGAGTTCAGCTGGCAAACTAGTTCGTGAGGCAAGCTATAAAACATAACGCAAAAAACACGTAAGAGAAACGAGTTTTTTTTTAGCAAGTCAACAGCTAACAGCTTTAACAGCTCTGATAATCGAAAGCTAGCTAGACATATGTGGAAATTATTGGACTGGTCTAATTATCAGCAATAAATGAATGAACAGCATATAAAAAAACATACTACAAGCAAGCGCAACAACATACAACATAGAATGCAAACAAGTTTACAAATAAGAGATTTATTTACTGGCCACTTTATGCGTTTTCTCAGATCGGATAGCTGTCTGATTTATCCAAACAATTCCATTTACACCTGGTCACATAAATGTGTTTTTGCGAAACAGATTTAAATCCGATCTTCAATTCCCGCGCTGTATGCAGATTTAATGGAGTGCACGTCACCGAAAGCAACAGATATGAACAGCATTTTATTGATCATCAGCTAAAATTTCAAAATCAAAGACCGCAATAAGAGAGAGCAGTAACAGCCCTGGTAAGATCATTTCATTTCTTTACTTTTAATGATGATGATTGTGTGTTAAGCGTCTGCGACTTACTTTCACTTTGATTTGCGATAGTTTGCATGTTCTCTTGATGACTATGCTCAGTTGCTCATCTGCGGTGATGCGTGTTCCAGTAGGGTCGTCATATCTGTCTATAATATATAGCCTATAACACGCTCTCACACGTTTTTATTTTTAGCATTTTTGAGAGGAGTACAATTTACATGTGGTTTCAACAACCAGATGCATTTACACTTGTCCAGTTTCGTCTGGAATGCGGCACAGACCTCCTCCTGAAGTGGTTTGAGCGATCGGATTCAAATCCGTCTTGAATGCGTTTCGGAGGGCATTTACACCTGGTCTTTTCACGATCAGATAGCTATCCCATCTGAGAAAACGCATGAAGTGGCCAGGTGTAAACAGCCCCATGACAAAAACATACGCACGAAAGCCGAAAACAAACGCTGGTTGGCCTCTCACGTCCAAATTTGACGAAGTGGTGGGGGAAGTGACGTATGCCGTAAAGCAGTCGAATTTTGTAGTTCTTTTTGTGCTTGGGTTACTACCCGAACCCCGAAGTTACATAGTGCCAGTAAAAGCGATACAGACCCCGTCAGGCTATGGCAGACGTGTCATTCAACCTATTTAAGTCGATGTACCATCACAAGGGTCTTGGAAATATATTATGAAGGTTGAAAAGTTTCACAGTGTGCCTTTAAATAGGCACCTGTTTGCCTATTACATACATAGAAAATAGTTTCCCGGGGGCGGTAGTAACATGGCTGCCAAAGTTACTTTGCTGTAAACACTCACTCATAAAGGTGTTTATGAGGAATATGCAATGTGTGATAATTTATCTGTGTGTGCCTCTTTTTCTCCGTGCAGTCTTCCGGAAATGTGTGGGTGACTCACGAGGAGATGGAAAACATGGCAACCTCTACCAAAATGGTTAGTCCATCTGGGTGACTCCCTTGTGCCCGCGGTGCCATGCATATGCCACGCTTCCGCAGCCCTCACAACCCCCAGCCTGCTGCCCCTGACTCTACCCCCATCCCCCTCTGCCCTGCAATCTACCCAAAGAGTGCGCTTATTAAACCTTTTCGCATGTTTCTGTGTGATTCATGTCCTGTTGCTTTGCTAAATGAATCCATATTTAACTGCATTTGCAATAATTGTTACCTAGTAACAAGCACTGATGCTGTTGCTTGGTGTGCACATCATTTCCCGACTGAACTGAGCTAAGTGAGCTATTTAGCTAGCAGAGAGTATTGCTAACACTGTCTCCTCTGTGCTCTAACACGCTGTCACTCTGACATTTGACTGACAGGAGAATGAGGAAGGAAGCTGGGCTCAGGTGAGAGAGCTGGCTGTCTTTGACCAAACAAAAGCCTTCCACTGACTCTTATATGTGGTTTTCACTTGCCTTTCCATTAACCATTCATTTTCAAAGTCTGTTATTGACTTGGTTTATGGCTTAGAAAGAATGCATTATCTTCATATGGAATGTGATTTTAAAATAAGAATTTATTGAAAATTTGTCACGGTTTGTCACATTGTAATGAATGCAGTAATACTGTATGTGGAAGGTAACATTTTTCATATTTGGTAGTTATGATGAAATGATAATTATATAAATTTTTAGTGGGCAAAATGCATATTTTTTTAGATTATTAATCTTTAATTATCATTCAAATGTAATATAAGTTTAATATATTATGGACAATTGTAAATGCTATAACTAAATAGTTTTATATTATATTTATAAAATTAAAATATTAATTATAAAATAAAATATAAATACTGCTATATATTATAAATACTGTACTATATATTATAAATACATATTTTATATATAATCGATTTTGTTTTATTTACTATATATAAATGTATATTTTATATTAATTTAATAAAAGTATATTTTTTTACTCTGTAAAATCTAATTAAAATGACTGTTTAAACTAACTAAAACCATTAAAGATCCAGTTGTCAGAGGCACAGTAGAATAATTTATCTTTTCTTTCTCAGACGTTAGCATATGGTGACATGAACCATGAGTGGATTGGGAACGAGTGGCTGCCAAGTCTCGGACTGCCTCAGTACCGCAGCTACTTCATGGAGTGCTTGGTGGACGCTCGAATGCTGGACCACCTTACTAAGAAAGACCTGCGGACACATCTCAAAATGGTGGACAGCTTCCACCGGTAAACTATAGCAGTGATTGCTCCTTTTTAACAATCGCAGTGTGAACTAGACTTTACATAAAATGGTACGTTCATTATACCCTTACAGGGCTAGTTTGCACTATGGCATCATGTGCTTAAAAAGGCTGAACTATGACAGGAAGGAGTTGGAGCGAAGAAGAGAGGATTTCCAACATGACATCAAAGGTACGAGTAAATTTTCATTGCACTCTCTGGATTCATTACTTCTAACTTACGAAGGGAAGAGCACTATCTAGTGGCCGTACCTGTTAATTGCATTTCGGTGGCAGGAATGTGTGAGGTCAACAGCTGAGCTTTTTAGTGTCAAATCCATTTAAAGGGACGGCGCCCGGCTGAACTTCAGCATAACACATGAACTTGACACAGCTGTCACAGCTTTTTAAAATCTTTCATCTTCATAGCTAAAGACACACGCACCAACTGCTTAAGACACACACACACACTTAAGCACAATTACGCACAGGATTGAACAAACAGAAAGCAGGCTAGCCAGCTGTGCAAAATGATCACACTCCACATATACTATTACCTAAACACAGATATTTCCAGTAGAGTTGTAAACACAGCCCCCTTCGAATATTTGCTTTATTAATGTTTGCTGCATGGGTTAGAGGTGGTCTGACCGAAATCATTTTATATCATGATAACTGTATATACTTGTTGTTGTTGTAAATTCAACAATTTTACATGTTTTATAATATGGCTTTATAATGCAAGTAATATGAGTCAGTTTAATGTGAAACCAATGAAGCATTTTGTGTCTAGCAAAGGTAATAGCAAATGCATGTACCGCTGTCTGTTCCAGATACCCTGGTGTGGACCAATGATCACGTGATGCAGTGGATTCAGAACATCGGTCTGAAGGAATACTCTAATAACCTGCTGGAATGTGGCGTGCATGGAGCTCTCATTGCCCTAGATGAGACATTTGACTTCTGCAGCTTGGCCCTCATTCTACAGATCCCCATGCAGAACACCCAGGTGAGGACCGCACGGATGTTAAAGGACTTCTGTGATGTTCTTACATATAAAACTCACTTATGTGATGTGGTGGTTCAGCATACTGAGGGTCTTTCCAAAATCCTGTATCTCTGATGTGTCTTCCAGGCCAGGCAGATTCTGGAGAGGGAGTTCAATAACCTCTTAGCATTGGGAACTGACCGGCGCCTGGAAGAGGTAGGTGATGATTTGGATTCTGGTTGGATTTAAGCCAAAATTCATGGAATTTTCCAGGTCATCAGAAGTGACCCTTCTGCAGTGGAGCTGGAAATGCACTGTAGTCCACTTGGGTTTGTTTTCTTATGAAGCCAAAAGCATGTAACAAAAGATTGTCATGGTAATTCATTATGGTTTTTCTTTTGTTTTAACTGTATTCTTTTGAATGGGAAAGTAATGATTGCAGGTGCAAAATGTAGAGCTAAGAATGACACTGTCATGATTTATCTGTTACTTAGTCAGCGCTGGTCAGGATGGAGCAATTATAATCATTTTTGATTACATGATAAGGCATCTTATTTAGTCATTTTATAGAAATGATAGGGTGGATATATTTTTATTTATATGTCAGGTACCAATCATTTTATTTAATATGTTTAAATAATTGGGTTACACTTTATTTGGTAACACTTTATTTTACAGTGTCCTTGTTACATACGTTACATGTACTTACAGTATTAACAGTTAATTATGCATAATTACATGCAACTAACCCTCAACCAAACCCTAATCCTACCCTAACTCTATAGTAAGTTCATGTAGTTAATTAATATTAAGTGTAACCCTTTATTTTAAGGTGTTGTTGTTACAGTGTAATTATATATTTAAGAACTGAGTAATAATAAGTAACTATATTTACTTACTATAGGTTAGTTGCATGTAATTATGCATAATTTACTGTTATTACTATGGTAAGTACATGTAACATATGTAACAAGGACACTGTAAAATAAAGTGTTACCAATAATTGTCTATATGCAGTATATATTTCTATATATAATTTTATTTTGTATTAATTTTATCTGTGTAATAGCTTTTTCAAAATAAAATAAAAATATGCATTCATTTATTTTGTTTGTTTATTTTATCTGTGTAACAGCTTTTTTTTAAGTGAAACCGTGAAACAGAAACATAAAATATATTTCTAAATATATATAAAATACATATTTCTTTTTCTTTTTTTCTGTGTAACAGCTTTTCAAAATGAAACAAACAAACGAGAATTTTTATATTATTATATATGTATAACAACTTTTTCTATAAAGATAATGAATGCATATTTAATTATAAAAATGCAAAATAGTATGAAATGTGATTTTAAAATGTCAGATATTTGCTTTTACATTTGTGAGCTGGGAGTGTCTGCAGCGAGACCCTTCTGCAGAAATAGCCAGGATTGCTCTGCTCATCATTAACGTTGACATTTGTTCACCATAGAATGAGAAAATTAGCTGAAGCTTTTATATCGTTGTGCTGTCATATTCATTCTCTGTTGCCATATCTGAAATAATACGGATGTGTGTGCAGTCACACTTTTGAACAAGATCTGAACCCAGTTGTTGTGATGTCATCCTTCTCATCAGAGTGATGACAAGTCATTCCGAAGGTCTCCGTCGTGGCGTAAGCGCTTCAGGCCGAGGGACGGCCAGGGTCTTGGTATGATGCCGGGGTCCATAGAGACTCTTCCCGCTAGCTTCCGCCTCAACACCATGACCATTCCCGCTTCTATGGCTGCCGTGCCCAAGAGACAGCTGCAACCAGAAGGTAGAAAGGGGGGCAGGGTGTTTTACAAGGGGGGAAAGGAGTTCAGCATTGCCATTAGCACGTTGCTCTTTAATGGTTGCAGTACTGTACTAACAATTAGTGCCTTCTCTAACTCTTTTACAGTATATCTTACGACACTAATTGCAAAACATGAATGCAAATTGACTGTAAAAGCATGTGTTAAAAGTAACTAATATGAATGGCACAGGTCGGGGTCACAGTTTATGTCATTGCATGTTTTCTCCCCTCTGTGTCTCTGTGGTTCAGCAGCCGGTCCCCCGGCCCCGCAGAGACTAGACCCCTCAGCTGTCAGGACTTACTCCTGCTAACTTGCTTTTACTAATCACTGCACTTACACTAACAGGTAAGCTGTTCACTTCAGCCTCTCGTCTATAAGCTCTGATGGCTCAGTAAGAGATGTTTAACACCATCTCCTAACCAGACGCGATACGATTCCTGCGTCAAGCAGTCTGTCCACACCAGACGTGACGCGACTACGAGAAATCAGTCAAAAATCACAGCCAATCAGAAGAGTGAACTGCACTCACAACAAATTGAATAAGTACATTATCAAATTCATAAATATTACACCATTTTAACATAGTTAAAAAACACATACTGAGTGACCGATACTATCTTTGTCATAGAATACACGTGTTTGTTTGCATTGAGTTCAAAGTTTGAACGTTCTTGTTTCCTGTAAAAAAAAAAAAAAAAAAACAAGATCTGAGGTGAATTATCCTTTGTCACTTTCAGTATGGCTATAAAGGTCATGCAAAATGATATTCACAAACTCACATTAAATTCTTTTAACATTAAATAAAGCACATAATCAGTAGCTGAGATTATCATTGTCATACTTTGTATGTTGTTGTTCTAGCTGCAACGTCTCAGAAAAATAGAAACCGTTTCTAAAATAGAATGCGAGTATCGCCGTTGCAGCTGGATAGGATAAAAGCCCTGATTAACATGGAAAAGAAACCTTTTATCGCATGCTGCAGCATCACGTCGCATCTGGTTAGGTAATGATGCTCAGAATTGTTGCTTGGCTTTTTTTTATATTAATATTAATTCATTTATATTAATTCAGTCTCATGGATTATATGAACATCTAAACTAATTACATTTTCTGTCTTTACATGATTTAATCAAGTATTTAATTTGTGTTATGATGTATTAAAATGTGTCACATTTTATAATTATTGCACTGATATTGGTAAAGTGTTGTTCTGGGTTTGATACAAGTTAAGCTCAATTGTCAGAACTTGTAGCGTAATGTTGGAAAACTATTTCAAAGCAGATGTTGCAGTTAGAGTAAGGGGCCGTTCACACAGAACACATTTTTGCATTTCCATTGTTTTTCAATGTTAACCTGCTCTAGACAGACATGTTTGACAATTGCGCTCGCGTCTCACATCTTTAGCACTGTCTCGCTCATAGCAAGCCGTTCTAAAATGCAGCACTTAAGTTAAAAGAGTTTCAACCTTTAAAAGAGCAGACCTTGCTTTTTTTTTCATTCCACTGCCTGGCATCTTGCATTTTTAGTCCGACACTAAAAAATGCATTTTTGCATTCCACTGCACTGCTTAACTATTGTGTTTCTATGTAAACATACACACATTGACAATTTGACTGTTGCATTTGCATCTTTTGTAGTATCTGCCAATGCGCACATAAAAATCTGGCTCTCAAGTTAAGTTGTTAACTTAAGTCAGAAGTAGAAGACGCAACAAACAATACAAGACCTTAGACTTAGGTCTTGTATTGTTTGTGTCTTCCAAATGACACAGCATTCTGAAAATGTGGCACTCAAGTTAAAAGCCCACATTTTTAAAAACGCCTTTCTTTTTTTTATTCCACTGCCCTCCATCTCACACTTATAAATGCATGCATTCTGTGTGTATAACCCCTTACAATGGAACACACAAAAGCTAAATGCTAAGTTGATTATTTTTGCGTGAATTCTTCCATAAAATAACTTCTATTTACTTGCCATTGATATGATCATTTGTAGGTACACTGACTGCTTTTTTATGCCCTGACATGCCCGAACCCGGAACAAATTGTTTTTAAGACCTCGTAAATATGATTTTGATGATTTCTTGTGATTTCTATCCTCTCATTTCCCTGCCAGTGCATTCCCACTACCTGTACGGACACATGCTTGCGGCCTTTCGACAATGAAATATGCCAAAATCTGGGGACACCTTGAAAAGATGAGGGAAGGGTTAACCTCCGCCCCTCCCCTGTCCTGAACCACACCAGAGCTTTCTTGGACACCGTGCAATAGAGGGGGACAGAAAGACGAATTTTGAACTCTTCAGCGCGTGGAACGCATTGCAGCCGCAAAGGAGAAATCTCGTCATATCAGTTGTTTCCCAGTAATCCCGGTTATATAGTCTTTGTGGTGGTCGTACTTAACTGGTGTACTTGGCCCTGTAGTCTGTCAGTGCTAGTCTGCTCCTTTGGGTGTGCCATTGGCATTTTACTGTATAAGGCTTTCTTCCCTTTGGTTATGCAAATTATTAATCAATGTCTATGTATATATGAAAAACAGAAAATTATGCGATTATGTTTTTTATGGAAATATATATCAGACTTGTATATCGAGATGAATATATCATTATTATATGAGTTTTAAAGTCTCAGTTGTGACTGTTTCCTGTCGGTTAGACAGCTCCGTCTGCTAGAGAGGGTGTTACACTTGTAGTCGGTGTTGACTGAAGAAACGTGCGTTTGTGTTCACATCAGCAGTGCTTATCCACGTAGAGTTCGGTCCACGCACTTCCAGGACACCGAGATCGTATGAAGCCATGATGCTAAATATTGTCAAGCATCAGGGAAAGCAATTGACTTCAGTTCACTTAGCATCAGGAGAAAAAAAAAAAAAAAAGGAAAAAAAAAAGATTTCCAGCACGTAGGACCTGCAAATGAACATATGATCTCTTTTGGTGCCGCCACTTGAAATTTAAACACTATGGGAGCAAATGATTCTTGAGCAACATACCTACCAAACAAGCTATGAGCGCGTTGGGCTTTTCTTCTTTTTTTTAAGACAATATTTTCTGTATAATTCACAGGATGTATCGTGCTATTGTGGCAGCTACTGTACTGTGTGTGAAAACGTGTGTATGTGTATTTTAAGTGTTACACAATGCTGACAAATCATGTTCTTACTTTAAGAAGTGCTCTCTATTAAAAAAAAGTATTAATATAAGTGACTGTTTTTTCATTTTATACGCAAAAAACAACAACATCATAATCATCATTCTTAATATCCTTTGAAATGAATGAATGATCTTGTTTGCGCTGTGTGGGTCACTGTTGGCATCGGGGCGTCCGGTGGAGCATGCATGCCACTAAACTTGACAATCACTGTAGCATCTATTGCCTCTCTTTCTCACTCTCAATCGTCATTACCACAGATCTAAAGGAATATATCACCACGCAAACACTTGAACTTGAAATCCTGTGGTGTGCTGCTCTTTTTTTAAGCCTCGGTCTGCCAATTGTGCCTAGCCTCTCACAGCCAGTTTTATTTGTTTCTGTTTCATTTATAATGCCTCTTTAATGTTCAGCACGCTCGCTGAATATCGATTTGATCCTTTAGTGGCTTGCTAAAAAAAATGCCTTGACGAGGACCAAGCGTTAGTACAATGCCGAGACGTTTCCCTGATGTGACAGTGGTGGAGTAGCTAACTGAAGCCTCTTGCTTTGCAGCGTGTTCTCCTGTGATGGTCATTTTTACGCTAATTTGTTTCTGTAGCTCTTGACAGTAATGTGAACTGTAAAACAGGTGCAGGTCTCTCTCTCTCTCTCTCTCTCTCTCTCTCTCTCTCACAAACTCTTTCTCTTTTGTGTGCATGTAAGGTTTAATGTGTGTGTAAATAGATGATTTATGTATATAATTCTGTATAGAATAGATGCAGATTCCACATAAAGCATGTGGTTGAACAAGTGAGAATTTTTTCTTTTAATGTGATGTTTGTTTGTTTAGTACGTGTCAGATACTGTTTGAGTTTTTCTTTTTCTTTTTTCACCTTAAATGTAAAAATCTGTCACAAATAAATAATTATATATGAATATATAAAATAAATATTTACCTTATGTATTATAAATCATTTCTTGGATTTTTGGGTTGGTTTTGTTTTTTGCACACAAGCCTAAACTAAAGCATATTTTAGCGATGAATTGGAATGCTGGGAAAGTACTTAATTTTGTTTTATAAATTTGATAATCGAATCAGCAAAAGAAAGAAGGAAATAGTTTTTTTTAGAGGACGGATAATGGGATTAGAAATGAATATATACAAATACACAACAATCTTTATTATAAAAGTCCAAATAAGTTATTCAAAACACACAGGAAAAAATACAAAATAAAATAACAAAACCACTCTGTAGAAAATAGGAACATATTTACATAACTGGCATTCGGAACTAGTTTAAATTAAGCAGAAATTGGTCAAAACCAGATGTAAAACATTGGACCCACAAATGTTTCTTTTTTGTTGGTAAGCATAAAGCACACACAAACAGAGTGAAAAAATAAAGGAATCAAGAGGAGAAAAAAAGGACAAATTATGAAAATATGATTTGCCCAGCCTGACTGTCTTAAGTTTCAGCAGGAATTAGGCTGATCTGAAATTAGTTCTTATTCCCACAGAGATAAGAAACATTTGGAAATATAATCATATGTACCTCAAGATTTGTCTGGAAATTAAGCCCCCAAGGCTTTTATGACTTTAAAAGGGTTCTTCGTTCACCTTGGGTGTCATAGATAGTGCTGTTATGGTCGTTGAAAGGTGGTCTGAACGTAACGGTAGGGTCACCCCCCTCATTTATTTGCTTATGTCCACTGAATAGGGCACGGGAGTCACCTCTGTTCCTGTAATGCTGTCCACAATAGAGGTCAGAGACCTCAGGTTGGTCTGCTCTGGGGAGTCGTCATTCAGGAGATCTGAGGAAAATGTCACTGTCACATGTTTGCCAGGCAAGTCGTTCAAACCTCACATTTTAATGTAAAATTCAAAAATTCCTTGATGCATTATTTTGATCCTTCATATTTGTCATCGGGTTAGTCAGTGTGCGTAGGTGCGGTGGTCTTACCCTCGTGGGTGGAGCTGTAGACGGGGACGCAGTGCTCCGATGCGCTGCTCCACTCTGGACTGCTAGAGCAGGTGCTGCCAGAGCCCTGCTCGCTGGAGGACGACACCTGTTACACACAAACACACACACACACACTACTGTCAGTCACATCGCCAGCTACCCCACCCGACCACTGGACCCCCCCAACACCCTCGCGACCGTCAGAAACAAGCACTGCTCTCGGCAACCTATTATCGTCTTTTACACATTTGATTAAACATTTTATATTGGCGTTTTCGTGTGTTTAAAAGTTGAAACATGCAAACTGACTTGATTTCTGTACTATTTAATTGACATAAAATTCATTTAAAACATTTTTTTAATTAAATTTAAACAAAATTTCATTTTTAACTTTTATTTTAATTGCTCCTTTTTTTTCTTCTTCTTTTTTTTTTTTTTTTTGGAATGCATGCTGCATTCTAGGCTTCATTTAGTCTCCAATTTAAAATTGTATTCATTTATCTTTATTTTTATTTAAATAAAAAAAAATATATTTCTTTTTTGCAATGCATGCTGCATTTAAGGCTGCATTTAGCCCTCATTTTAAAATACAATTTAAATAAAAAATGTAACTTTTTTGCATTGCAGGCAGCTTTATCATCATCTTCAAATATTCACAATTAATGAATGAAAAGAAATGAAATGGGTATTGTAATAGAAATAGGTAATCAAATACCCACAAAGAGTGCCCACTTTATTAATGTGAAGTGCTTTCCAATAACTTTTGCTTGGAGAAAAAAAAAGAAAGTGCAGGTTTTGGAAGTACAGTCCTGTTTGACAACATCTAAGTCATTGATAAATCCCAGCGTACACCTGCCCCTGTTCCCCCAAGCTTCACTCACCCCTTGAGGAGCTGCGGCTCTATAATGCAGGTTTCCCTGCTCATGTTCCTGCTGGTTGAGGGAGCTGACCAACGCTTGCAGTCTCTCGATGTACTGGATGGCGCTGCGCAGGATTTCCACCTTAGGCAGCCTCTGGTTGGGATTCATAAGCGTGCTTCTTTTAAGAGCCTCAAAGGCCTCGTTGACTTTCTTCAACCTCCTCTTCTCCCTCAAAGTGGCGGCTTTCCGTCGATCCATAGTCACCGACTTGCGCTTGCACACCTTGCAGGCCCAAGGCAGACACTGACCCGGACAGTGCTGCTGCTCCTGATGAGGAGACATGGACAAACCGAGGCTAGATGATGGAGACGGTTTGTCCTCCAGTCCCACTCCGTTGGACAGCATCCTTCCGTCTCCACACAAGCCCATCATGGAGCTTCTATCCTGATATCCTGCTTGGTCGAAGCCTCCGGTCAGCCTGGATTGGAAGAAGTTATCGCCGCCTTCGTAAAAACGCTGGTCTGCGAAGAAGTAGGGGTTGGTCTCGAAAAGCTCCATGTCTCGCTGGAATTAGAGTCCACCGGCTCTGCTGTGTCTTCTCTGAAAGCGTTATAGGTCCTTTACGGTCCTTGCAAGCGTGTGTGGGTGTAACCCTCGGAGCTGAGCTCGTGCTGAAGAAGATCTGTGGACGACAACTGCTCCACACCAACTGCAGTGGTGGCATTTAAACTCTCTGCCTGGTGTTAGATCAGTAGGTTAAATATAGCCAGGGCTCTGAGAAACCTGACCCTGCGTTTAGCTGTTGCCACACATCTAAACTTTACATCTCTTTTCATTCCCCAATCTTCTGGGGATTTGGGACCGGTTTGCTTCAAGAACGGCGTCAGGCCGCTGTTGAAAGTGCAGGAACATGATCTGGGTGCTGTGGAAATCAAACAGACTGCAGCAGATATGAAAGATCCACTATGGCTCCTTAATTAACTGATCTAAATTCTTGTCAGACAATATCACCTTCTCTTCTAAAGCAGAAGAATGTATTATTAGCAGTTCATTGTTTCTGTAGCTCGGCTGGAGCGATTCATTATTGAGGGTGTCTGTTTGAAAAAAGAAGCTAAATGGCTAAAAGATTATTGGGAAACTTAAAAAAAATCCTCTGGTTTTATTTTTATACTCTCTGCTGTTTCAGAGACTATACATGCAATTAATATAACTGTAAATATAATAAAAATATAATAAATAATATTGTAAAATAATTTAGAATAATAAGTGGAATATATTATATACAAACAAAAAACATACAACAATATTACATCAGTTATATATATTTATATTGGTCATATATATATACAACCAATATGACTGTATATATAACTAAAATCTCTGTTTATACTTAAACTAAAACCGATGAATTTACAGTTTCCAGAAAGTTCCATTTTCTCAATCTTTGTCCAATCAGCAATCATTTTTGATAATAATAATAATACATGCATTTTAATATTATAATAATAATAGTGTTAAGAATATATAATAATAATAATAATAATAATACATATATTAATAAATAAATGTATAATCTTCTACATTTTATTATATTTTGCTGTTAATAATAAATACTGCATTTTAATATTCTTAAAATAATATAGAAATAATAAATATAAAAAAAATGTAAAATGATCTTCTTAAGCTTTGTTCAATTAACTAATATTTTGGTGTTGTTAATAATAATAATAATAATAAATATTATTTTAATATAGAATAAAATATAATAAATAAATACATTAATATATTGAATATTTAAAATGATCATGTTTGCAATCTTTGTCCTATTAACAAATGAATTATTTTGTTTTTTTGCTGCATGTTTTTCTTAAAATCTTTGTGGTATCTACTGTGTCTCTATACGTTTACCTGTCCTGTAATGTCTGGCATTGGTTCGGTAAGGTAGACCTTTCTTGTCCCTGACCCCAAAAAGTGAGGTAGGCTCTCCGGATGCTGGAAATCCCTGATGTGCTTGTCTGGGCTCATAGCTCACATGCTAATTCGGAAGAGCTTCCGCTATGTTCCCTAATGAATCCACAGGCTTATTTACGGTTACTGACACACCACAGCTATTCGAGGTTCATGTAGTTACATGGTGAAGGGGGTTTTTCACTATGATATTTTCCTTGAGTGACAGTATGCTGAACACTTCTACAATGTCACTGATGAACGAATCCCTCAAAAACTTGACCGTGACCTTACAGATCTTTAAATTGTGAATGTAGAAGTGGAGACCTGTTTCAGAACTTAAAGGTACTTTCTGCCCTTGTCCAGCACAGGTCCGAAGCTGGAAGCCCCGTGGTGCTCTCGTCATGGTAACCCAAGCCTCCATCCTTGGCAGGATTAGGAGGCTGTGCAGTTGGCTGTCAGGTTAAAATGTGATGGATGATCACTGATGGTTGAGGAGCACAATGGGGCCTCTGTGGCTGTCCTGGCTGCAGGGGAGTCATTCACCCCGGACCTTCTCTCAGCCTACTGTCAGCAGAAATGGAGGATGGCAGGGTGACAGGTCCATGCAACCAACCACACACACACACACACACAAACGCACACACACTTTGGCTTTTCATGTTTTATGGGGAGATAATGAGTTTTACACTGTACAAACTGTATGTTGTCCCCTAAGCCTAGACCTACCCCTAAACAGAACCCTCACAGAAGACTTTCAGCATTTTTACATTTTCCAAAAACATTTAGTATGATTTAGAAGCTGGTTTCCTCATGGGTGCCTATTTTTATTTATTTTTTGTCCCCACAACTCAGGGTTTACCATGAGCACACACAAGACACACACACCACCCAGGAACTCTTCCTGAAGAGGAAAGCACTTTCTCAGCATTTTTAGTAAAGGTCAGGTTACCAATGTTATAACACAGTTGTCTTGTTCGAAAGGTGTATCACAAAGAGGGGTGTCCATGACAAAAAAATGTATATATATATATATATATATATATATATATATATATATATATATATATATATATATATATATGGTTTTGAAAAACAACACAATTATCAATTAATTAATAAGAAAGTTTCAGTGTAATGACTTTAAATATGTGTGCACCATCCAGTATTAATATCATTTTAATTAATATAATTTATATATATATATATATATATATATATATATATATATATATATACCTTGAATATGATCTTAATCATTATTTTTAAACATTTGTTTTTAAATGTATTTTTTAAGAATTTATTTTTGTATCAATAACCATAACTAACACTTCATAAATGTCATTACATTTTTGGTTAGTCACACCACATGACATTTCACAAACTAACATTTCTTTGTCGTTTAAAGTAAACTTTGCCAGCTTGTGGACAATATTTGGCAACCACATGCAGTATCTTAGCATTGTGAAAGAACATGGGCAAAAAACTCGCATATTTTGCAGAAAATGTCAAAATCTAGCTTAAAGGGATAGTTCACCCAAAAAGGAAAATTACCCCATGATTTACTCACCCTCAAGCCATCCTAGGTGTACATGACATTCTTCTTTCAGACAAATACAATCGGAGTTGTATAAAAAAAAAAAGTCCTGCTCTTCCAAGCTTTATAATGGCAGTGAATGGTGATGTTTTGAAGTCCATCAAAGTGCACCCATCCATGATAAAAGTGCTCCACGCACCTTAATAAAGGCTTTCTGAAGCAAAGCGATGCGTTCGTGTAAGAAAAGTAAACTGTATTTACCAAAAGTTTTAAACACTTTATAAACAGTATTGTAACCACACTGCCCAACCAAAAAAATAAAAGTCGCTGTTTGGATTTAAATAGGCAAATGGTTAAGAGTCCATGATTGGATCATTATTGCAGTGATTATTATGTTTCTAGCATGTTATATGTTTAATATTATCCATAACTGATGGAGTGTGTAGCTTTTCATTTCTTAAACAACCATGTATGAAGACACATCATGGCCATATTCCAGGATGACAATGTCAGGATTCATCAGGCTCAAATTATGAAAGAATGGTTGGGAGTGAGCATGAAGAATTTAATTTTCACACATGAATTGGCACCTCTGAGTCAAGACCTCGAATTCATTGAAAGTCTTTGGGATGTGCTGGAGGAGACTTTACAGAGTGCTTGACTCTTGCATTGTCAATACAAGATCTTGACCAAAAGGTCTGGACTCAGAGGTGCCAATTCATGTGTGATAATGATTCTTCATGCTTCAACCATTTTTCACTTGAAGCATGAAGAATTTAATTTTCACTTCATGCTTCAACCTGATTTTTTGAGCAATTTGAGCCTGATGAATCTTGGCTTTGTCATCCTGGAATAAGGCAATGATGTGTCTTCCTACATGGTTGTTTAAGAAATGAAAAGTAATAACGCAATCCAATCATATCTCTGCAATAACGATCCAATCATAGACTCTTAAAATCCAAACAGCAACTTTTTGGGGGGGTGTTTTTTGTAACCATTTTTATTATTTGGGTCTGTGCAGCTACCTGTGCTGCTTTTGTGTCTCTTTGTGAATTGGCTGATTGATTGCCATTTTATTCGCCATTTCTAAGTTTTAAAACTCTTATACAAGGTACCAATCACCATGCAATCAATCTTTTTCATAATATGACTTCAACTACTTGAAGTCACTATGATCCGTTTCAAGTTCAAGTGTCCCTGACTACCGGTAAGCACGCTAGAAACAAAGGTTTATCACGGGGGATTGAGTAGATCCTCAACCAGACAGATGATATCAGTCTGTTTGAGTGGGTCTTAGGTGTAAGGCGACATGGTGTGCTGCCCTGTCACTGAAAACAGTGCGCTACTTCTCTTCACTGACAAGCAGCAGCACATTGCAGGACAGCTGGCAGAAAGGGAGGAGGAGAGAGGGGGAATTGGCTTCTTGTGAAGAAATGCCCAGAACGTGGCTGCATTAGCCATGGAATGCTCACTCTTCGCTCATATTTGGCTCTCAAACCCTAGAAAGATATTATGAGCTCTGTTATTGCTGTTAGGAGAGGGAGTAGCGACTGGAACAGATGCTTGGATCCTCTGGACCGCATGCAGCGCTGAGCTGGCCTAGCAACAGGTTCAAGTCTCATCAGGGCTGTTTGTCAGGGACTCTCTCTTTTCAAGCACCTCTGTTGGACTTCTAAGCATGCCTTATCAAATGCGGCCCCAGAATGTGTTTAAGACGCACTTAGAAATGTATGATTGCATTGCATTAGATATACATTAGATATTGCATTAGATATACAGAAGGACATACAAGTGAAGTGTAAAAAAAAGTGTAGAATCACGTTTGCAGATGCTATATTGATGTTGCAACACTTTGTTATGCAATAACATTTTTACGTGATTAAAAATGATTGTGTCCAAATACTTCTGGGGTCACACTCTTTATTGGCATTTATGGTTCTATGAAGAACCTTCAACATCCATGGGATTCCCTTTACATTCCACAAAAGGTTCTTTGGAATAAATGTTCTTTAGATTATGAAAATGTTCTTCACAAGATAAAAAAAATCGTTCTTTTAACAACTTCTTTGAGGAACCCAAAATGGCTCTTCTATGGCATTGCTGCAAAAAAAAAAAGAAGAAAAAAAAATATTTTAAGAGTGCACTTTGTCTGCCCCTTAGTCAAAACATTTGTAAATCTGTAAACCTTTTTATCAGTTTTTTTACACTTCAAAAAAATTATTTGCATAATATTCTCCAAAAAAAAAAAAAAAAAAAAAAAAATCTAAACATCCTTAAAACAAATTAAATGGAGAAGCAAAACATAAATCGTATACGATTATATTTGTTATGGAACTGTCATGTATTTTTTATTGTGGTCATAAAAAATTGAAGTTAAAACAAGAATATCAAACAGCTTACACAATAATTGATGGACTACCAGTTACTACAGTTCCGCTAGATTTAATTGAGTCTTTAATTGAGTTTTCAGTAAACATGGTACCAGTGTTTTTATCGTTAGCTAAAACTAAATATATGTTTAATTCAAATAAAGCCAAACGAAGATATAAATATTAGATAAAAACCTTTAAAAATCAAAAAAAAAAAAAAAAAAGTTGACTTGGTGAAAAACTGAAATAAAATAAGTATACGTTGAAGTACTAAAATTACTTAAACTTAAATGGAAATAAAAGTAAAGTTAAATAGAATGACAAAAGCACATAAAATGTTTATAGCACATAACGACAATATTACAAAAATGCTAATTCAAATTATGAATAAACACTATAAATAATACTAAAATAACACTGACCGGTACCTGTGTTTTTACTGTCTTTAGGGCTCTCGGTCAGAAAGAAACAGTAGTGGACAGGGCCTTACAATACGATAGTCACTGGTCTCTTTTATCAGGTTATAATCCTCTACAACAAACAGAATGGAAAGCATGTGCGTGTGCAGCTGTCGATGTCTTAGTGCAAGTGGTGTCATGTTTAGTCACAGGAATGATCCTGGCTCTCGGAGCACCATGACTGCCTCACCCCTCCGTGGCACGCTACTCACTGTTAGTAAATGCCTCTCTCCAAGAGACCACAAACAAATCTGCCTCACTGTAGGAGCGGAAAGAAGAATACCACATTAAAACGATTTGGTGGATTCAGTCTACCTGAGAGGCTGACCAATTTAACCTTCATAATCTGTTATGATTGACTGTTATACTGTTTGGGGTCCCTGAGAAGAATGTATGTGTAAAAATAAGACATTTTGAACTTTTTTAAATGTGTCCTCTGATCTAACAAAACCCCTGTATGCAGATATTATTGTAAAAGCATCAACTTTGGGTCCACCTGACCCAAAGTAAAAGTAAAACACATTGTTTGATTATAATATGTTTTTCAAATGCCAAACAACACACTTGTTAAAAAAAGAGAACTCTTTCAGTCAATTCCAGACTCATATTCTGATTCTTTAAAAAATGGAAGGTATTGAGATCTTACAGTAAATACTGCAATATAATCTATACTATTATGATTGATATTGTCAAAGATATTTTGACAGTTTCTATAATAATGGAATATAGATCCACTCTTTATAGAGAACTTTGAAGTCCATGTCAGCTGAAAAAGTCTCTGCAAGGAAGCATTTGCCATCGGTGTTACCGATATGTTTTACGTTGATCAGCTAGTTCTTTTTATTGGTGCCATTTTATTTTATTTGCATATCTAAATGTTGAACGTGTTTTTGGTAAACAGAATCAAATGATACGCTGAGATGAATCAAAATTTCCAATACTAGCTGTTGGCTCTTTTTTCTTTGGCCTTTTAATGGAGTCAACTGCCCTTCAAATTCGACTCTCAATTCTCAACGCCTCAGAATGGAAGAAGTGATTCTTTTTGCGATCTACATATTTTCTCATTTCTAAATGAAGCTCTAGAAAACTAACAGTGCAGTGCCAAGCAGGAAACCTTCTCCAATTTTTGGATTCATTTACAAAACTATACCACTTTTATGATACTGTTGGGGTCAACACAACATTTCATCTACACTATAGCCTACCATTCAAATGTTTGGGGTCAGTAAGATCTCATGCTCACCAAGGCTGCATTTACTTGATCAAAATTATTAAAATATTATAATATTTTATATTTAAAATAACTTTTATTAACTCTTATGTTAATATATTTTAAAATGTAATTTATTGGCAGAGCTGAATTTTTCAGCATCATTAGTCCAGTCTACAGCATCACATGATCCTTCAGAAATCATTCTGATGTGCTGATTTGGCGCTCAAGAAACATTTCTTATTGACAGTGTTGAAAGCATTTCAGTGTAGCATTTTCAGGATTTTTTGATGATTGTTCAAAAAGAACATTTATTTGAAATAGAAACCTGTCTAAAATGTCAATTTTTCATTCATTTAAAGCATCCTTGCTGAATGAAAATATTAATTTCTTTTTTTTTAAAAGTAAAAAAAAAAAAATGGTAGTATATGTACTATGGAAAAACAATATAATTAAAACTAGGGTCTAATTCCTTTCACTAAAACATCAGAAATATTAAAGGGTTCATTTAAAATGAAATTTCTGTCGTTAATTTCTCATCCTTGTGTTGTTCCAAACCCGTAAGACCTTCATTCATCTTCAGAACACAAATGAAGATATTTTTGATGAAATCCGAGAGCTTTCTGTCAGAACGCCGCCTCACTATTGGCCAGCTCCTGCTTCAGCATCACATGCATGTGTCGTAGGGCTCACATGACCACCGTCGTCCAATAGTGAGGCGGCGCTCTGGTGCAGAAGCGCTACACTGTTTACTATGTCAACAGCGTAGGACAATGACGTGGGAGAGAAGAGATTGTTGAATAAAGTCGTTATTTTTGAGGGGGTTTCCGCACAAAACGTTTTATCGTCGCTTCATAACATTAAGGTTGAATCACTGTAGTCACATGGACTATTTTAATGATGTCTTTACTACCTTTCTGGGCCTTGAAAGTGGTTGTTGCATTGCAGTCTATGGATGGTTCAGAAAGCTCTCTGATTTCATCAAAAAACATTCATTTGTGTTCCGAAGATGAACGAATGTCTTAACGGTTTAGAACGACACGAGGGAGAAATTGAATTTTTGGGTGATCTTACCCTTTAACCTTATTGCTTTTAGCTCATTCAGGGATAGATTGTTTCCATAAGTCATTATGTGCCCAATTAGCATGTATTCCACAACAGTATCAACCTCACAAGGAAAACTATCAATCATCATCTTAAACTGTGGCAGTACGACTGCGGCCTCTCATGGGTCATTTAAATAGACCAGACAAGCCGTTAACGATACATCACTTTCTAAGTGCACCATCATGGCGGGTGTCCATGTGGGAAGCTGGTGGAAACACCTCTCGACAAGAGCATCATAGAACAGCTGACAAACCCATTAAACCTCATAATATGCTGCATTGCCCTTCAAGAGACATCATGGAAAAAAGCACCTCTGCAGTTTCATGTCGTGTAGGCCTATAACTGCTAAAAATGGATCACCTATGACCTCCCTATGAATTGCGTCAGTCAAGATCAAGACTGGATATCTATTCTGTTTTTTTTTGTTTTGTTTTTTTTCACATAACAGGGTGTGTGTTCCTGTTGAATTCCATTTGGTTGTCACCCACAGACCTACACTGATGCCTCAATGCCACGAACATCCAGGAATGCTTCTCAGAATAGCATCCTTTAAATACCTTTTCTCTGCAGTTTGTGGACCTAATATTAGTCTTTGGAATTCGAAATATAGATTTCAAAGACGTGCATATTTTTCATTCTCAGGCGTTAACGGCGATCATTCCATAGATGAATGCATGGAAATCGCAACGCTTTTCAATTCAAACATTTGTGATCATTACTTGTATATGACATCCATTGGAAAAGGTGGGGCAGGGATGGGACCGCGTTCAAATGTTCTCTGCGGAAACTATGTCGGTAATGGTCCTAATTTTGTTTGTCTTCCATGTCTGGATTCCAGTTGGGACGTTAAGGAAAGTTGAGCCCCGTCCCAGGCTTTATCTGCGAGTAAAAATATGGCCTACAAGCTTCTCTGCTCGTCCCTCACTGTTTATATCTGACTCTGGGCTCCAGTGACCTTCTCCCATGTCATCAGGAGCACAAATTTAGCGCTTCGGTTTCTGGAGCGACCAAATAGTTAGACAACATTGAAGACGGGGTGAGAATGCCCATGATGCAGATACGGTTACTCTTACTTGAACGGAATAGTGTAAACATCCCAGTCACTGGAATGCAAATCTAGGAAAGTGGCACATATACCAGGCATATCCCTGACTTCAATGACTTGATAAACAAAGACAGGTTCCAGTCAAGGCGGCTTCCTACATAAACATAACACAACCTTCCTACTTTCCGTGTTTGAAAGCATAAAGGCTCGTTTATGACAGAACTGTGTTTTAGGAGTCGCCGGTTAGAGTGGCATGTTGCAGAGTGTTTTTGTGGGGCGTTGGGATGACACGGAATGACAGTTATGTTGTAGTTGTGCTGACATGTCCGTGGCATGTTCATGCCAGCACAGTGGCATCTGATGTGTCACTGTTTTTTTTTTTTTTTCAATCTTGTTTGGATCACTGTGTTTTAAAAACCGAGTTCTGACTGATTTGCAATGCTGATGCAACATATGATCAAAAACAACTTTACAATTATCCAGTGATCATTTTTAAGATACATTCATTTAAGATACATTCTTAGCAGTTTTAGTAAATTTGTATATTGTGATATGATTTTAAAATGTTCATTTATTTATCCATTATGAAATATGTGAAATGTGAAAAATAAGTTGCTTAAATTTTTAAGTACAGTCAACTTAGATGTTTAAGTCATTTTAACTTAAATTACATTAAACTGACTATAAAAAATTAGTTGAATCATGTATAACCTCTATAAAAAAGTTGAACATTGCTTAACTTATTTAGATGTTAAAAGCCTGAAATGTGTGAAATGTGCTATATAAATAAATGCATTTGCATTTTCCTAGTGCATACATATTGTTATTTGTTCCATTTCTTCAGGTTTAATTTGTATACTATTCAAAAGTTGATAAGACTTTTTTTCTCTTATGGTCACCAAGGCTGCATTTATTTGATCAAAACAACAGTAAAAAAATGTATATTACAATTAAAAATAACAGTTTTATATCTAAATATATTTAAAACTGTAATGCCAAAGCTGAATTTTCAGCATCATTTTCCATCATCTTCAGTGTCACATCCTTCAGAAATCACGAATATGCTTATTTGCTGCTCAAGAAACATTTCTTATTATTGTCAAAATTGAAACGGTTGTGCGGTTTAATATTGTTGTGGAAACTATGATACACAACCGTGACACTTCAGCATTGTTTGATTTACAAAAAACAGGATTTATTTAAAAAATAATTTTTTGTTGCATTTTACGTATGTCTCTACTGTCACTTTTGATCAATTTACTGCATCCTTGCTGAATAAAAGTATTCATTTCCTTTAAAAAAACTTGTATTGACCCCTTTCTCTTTGAACGATAGAATATTCTGTAAGTCATGTAAAATAGATGATTGATTTGCTACATCTAAACGGCTCCAAATGGGCATTATATTTGATTCTTTGAGAAGAGCAACTGGTTACTTTTTTATACTGAACAATACAAAATGGCAATTAGCAATAAAGTAATGTGTTTTGGCACTAATCTGAGGTGGTCTGAGGAGAGAGTTTGTGACCATAGTTGGAGAATAGTAGGCAGGTGGCCAGGCAAGGCCTGTCGTGAGGAAGAGTGGAGCTGACAGCTGGCCCTGTCAAACAATGACTTATTCTTCACAGCACTGTAAATCTGCTCTTAACCGCACACACACTCCAAGGCCCATGTGCGTTTGACCGTATGTGTAATTATTCTCCTCTGATATTACTCTGAAAAAATAAGTTGCTTAAATTTTTAAGTACAGTCAACTTAGATGTTTAAGTCATTTCAACTTAAATTACATTAAACTGACTATAAAAAATTAGTTGAATCTTGTATAACCTCTATAAAAAAGTTGAAAATTGCTTAACTTATTTTAATGAGTAAAATCATGTTATCATAACTTATTGATCATATACTTTTTTAAGTTCAGTATCAATATTTCAGAGTATTTGAGGTTGGTTTCTAATATTTGATGTTGATGTTGTCTTGCAAAGCTGTTTCTAAAGACTTTTGAAAGCTATTTGAGGGAATACAATCATTTTTTATTATTACAGCATTATTGTTTCTTAATGTGTTTTGGGTCCTTTTTTCATAACAAATACCATTATTAAACACACTTAGAAAAAAGGTTAAATGGGGTTATAGAACGGTAGTGCTGAAAGGATGACATAATTTTGTTGGCCAAAACCCATCGTCCTGAAGTCAATGGGTTTTTTTTAATGGGATGTTGGTTAAAAGCCTAAAGGTCTGTGATGAACACTAACTCAAGATTTTATTCTACGACACAAAATACACCCGTATACCTCACTCGAGATTTTATAAAGCTGAATTGAAAAGGGCGGTGATGCTAAATACAGACGTTTTTGGGGATGTTAGAACCTTTTCTTCTAAGAGTTACATTGCTGTTTCCATGGTAACAGAAAGTGATCCTTATTTTAGGGAGAAAGAAGGATGTGAGTGTTATTTTGAAGGTGAAAGGATGTGAACTGAATTGAATTTGTTGAGGGGAGAATGCAGCATATATTAGTTCCTCAAATCTTGAACTCTTGAATCAAACTTAGAGAAATGTCCACTGTTATCTAAGGATTTGATGTATAGTTTGTAATAAAGTATTAATTTATTAATTTTTAACACAGATGAACAGTCATTTGAGGTAAAACACTGTTGTTTAAACTTGTTTAAAAAAAATCTCTGGATTATTTAACATTCCAGTCAGATATTTTAACTTTTATAGGCTGATCATACTGCATTACAAAGCTGTAATAAAATATTAAAATTAAAACAGTTGCAATTTGCCTTTAGCAACTGTCGAATAATTCATTAATTTTTAATTATAAAATTACATTTTTTGTAAGGATAAAAAAATCTGTTTTTTATATACGCTCATCCAGACCGGCAGGAGGCGCTGATTATCATCGAGCTCAGCAGGATTAACGCATACAAAACAACAGGCGAGAAATATCTGAATGTGGAAATAAGAGCTTGATAGAGACTTCAGTGGTATTTTATGAACACACAATGGCCAAACTGCAAATTTTAAGGATTGTTCTGACAGAGCGATTAACTTTAGCTGCGCAGGAGATATTCAAGTCTGTGGAAGACATATTTTCAGAGTATAATGAGGAGATGTGTCGCTCCAGACAGGAGATTGAGCTGCTCAAGAGGAGACTGCAGCAGGCAGGAGTTCAGATGGACTCTGGTTAGTCAATTCACCTTAAATCTGACTCTCATACTTATTTCTTTCATGTTATGGTTTTTATGAACACGAAATCTCTATAGTTAGTCCTTAATTCCTTTACCATAGCCATTTAAGTCAACCATGATCCTTTAAATAGTAAACATTATTAACATTAGCTTATTGAGATGTTTAGGTTGTGTCACTAATTTGGCATTTTTATAATGCATTGTTCTTTGTTATTCACGTATTATTTTTACTAATGTACGCTTGGCACATTGTACACTTGACATAATCTCCCTGTTTATGATCTTTAAGAGCTAAAGTATGTTTATTTTGTTTATTCATTATAGAATTGCAGCCCTGCTCCTCTGAGACTCAGAAATACACCCAGGCATTTTCAGAGGAATGGAGATCTGAACATGACTTGAAGGATACAGAAATGCATATGAAGCTAGAAGTTTATACACAGCAAGAGGAGAATGAAGTGCAAATACCTGTGTGCCACGAATCAGCATCTTTATCGCCATGTATGGACATTTACCATGATCAGATGCCCAGCAAAGACACTGAAACCCAAATGATGGACAGCGGCGAGAATACATTTCCATTTATTAATCAAGCACCTCAAATTAAGAATGAACCTGAGACTAATACTGAAACAACTACCACCTTTCAGGCACAACAGCACATCACAAGACATGGCTTGGATGATTCAGGGGCCAGTGATGCATCCAGTGATGTCAGCAAAATCAAAGTTAGCGCCCCCAAACATAAGACACAAGCATTTAACGTAAGTCTGTGTATATGCAAAACAAACAAAACTATGGAAGATTGTTTCCGCCACTGTTTTAAAATATGTATAAAAGAGGTAATTGTGACTTTTTATCTCACAATTCTGACTTTTTTCGTACGTTTAAATCTAGCAATTCAAACTTCAGAGAAAAAAGCCAGAATTGCGAGATATAAACTATTGGAATTCTGACTTTTTTCTTGTGGCTGAGTTTATATCTCGAAATTCAGATTTTTTCTCAGAATTGCGAGACATAAGCTCACAAGTAAATTGCGACTTGATCTCAAAGTTCTTGCAATTCTGAGTTTATATCTCACAATTCTGATAACTTGCAATCTCACAATTCAGGAAAAAAAAGAGATATGACTCACAACAATTGCAAGAAGAAAAAGTCAGATTTGTGAGACAAAAACTCCCAATTACCTTTTTTATTTTTAATTCTGTGGCTTAAACAAGCTTCTGTTGAAAAGTGGATGACTAGGCCCTATTATTTTTATTGAATTGTAAGACACTTAGCTATTGATGAGCTGATTGATGTCGTTGTTTTTGCAGCTGCCCCTCAGAAATCAAGAGATGTTGACGCAGCATAGGATGGAGCTGGCTCAGATAAGAGAGAGGTACTTAAATTGATTCTTTAGTGTTTCATCTGTGCTGACTTGATTTGACTTATTCTAGTTATATGAAGTGTGCACAAATCCTTTGCCTGTCATACATGTAATTTGCTAAAAATGCTCAAATGTGACACTCCCTTGTCAGCTTTACTTTTTTTTTTTTGTCTACTACAAAAAACAAACAAACAACAACAGTAAAACAGTGTCTCCAAAAATGAAACATCCTGATCAACCACACCACACCACATTCATGTTTACTGTTACTTAAATGTTGTTGTACTGTAACTACTGTTAGTTGCTAATTTCAATCGGTGACTCTACTGTTGCACATGAGTCCAAATCTAAAAAAAAATAATAGTACAACAGTTAGTCTTTTAACTATTATTTACAACAGGATCTGCATTTTCATGTTTTTTGTTGTTTTGAAAGACAATAAAAACATCTTTGTGCATCAAAAACACTAAACTTGAAAAATGAGCCAAAAATGTCAGTCTCTGAGTAATGTTATTTTTTTAAACCACAAAATAAACTTCATTCTGTAAAATAAGTATAATGAGCCATGCAAAAAACATTTCTAACATCTTATAATGTTTTATAATTACCCAAAAATCAAACATAGTTCACCCCTCACATACGTTTTCACATCCGTCAAAAACTTAGGCTGGCTGTCGGTTGGAATATTAGAATTAAAAACATCGACACAACACACTCATGGCCATCAGTCAATTTACTGAATATTTACCGGCTAAGAAATAATTACCTTACTGTAATCTTACATTAATCTGTTTTAAAATTCAAAACTTTAAAATTTCAAAAACATTGATGTCTATAAAAAAATAACGTGCACAACATACACAGTAGTATTTATGAGAAGCAGAGGTCCAGGTAGTACACACATTTTTTGGAAAACCCTACACTCACTATCAGATGTTTTGACTATGTCATTGCTTTCCGAGAAGAGGGAGAAAATGCCAGCCTGAGTGGCTTCAACATGCTGTCTGTCTGAGACGATAATGTACCCAATACATAACGCATATGAGTATAAATTAGTTTTTTACTTACTGAAATTGAATCCGAATGATCAGGGAACTGAGTGAAATACTTCACACTGCATGCTAAAGATAATAAATGCCAATCCAATTGAAAAACTTCAAAAGATTAGTAAACATCATTCAACATGTTGGTTTCTGACGTAAACAGGAAGTTGAAACGTTATATTTTGATGGACATTTATTATGTGTATTATATTATTATAACCACTCATTCTAATTCTGACCAACCCTTTTTTCATAATTCAGTAATCTTGAGATGAGTCCCTGTAGTCGTTCAATTTGACTCGGATGCTGATATATGCTGTGTATATATACCTGGACCTCTGCTTCTCATAAATACTACCGTGTATTGTGCACGTTATTTTTTGACAGACATCGATATTGTGAGATATATATATATAATATATATATATATATATATATATATATATATATATATATATATGTATGTATGTATATATATATATATGTATATATAATATAATATATATATATATATATATATAATATATATATATATATATATATATATATATATATATATAGATAGATAGATAGATAGATAGATAGATAGATAGATATAGAATAGAATAGAATAGAGTAAAATATATTATTATATTATATTATGTATATTCTCTATATGTTACCTTTTTAAAACTCCCTCCACTGATGTACATATTTGAATAAATCAACTAAATGGTGTAAATATTTTAATTTCAGAATGTCTTTGACAATCCAGCTCCGTAACTCTGGGCGTGAAAGTAAGAAAAGTCAACCGTTTGTCTGTCAGGATGAAGTGTCAAAATATGACAAGTGGAAAGCCAAAAATGCGAGATACAGTCAGGCCTGGAGGGATCGTTTGAAAAAAGATCCTGTAAAATTTGCTGAGTTCAAAGCTTTGGAAGCTGCAAGAGCAAAGGAGTATAGAAGAAAGAGGGCTGCTGCTTCTGTAGAAATTGATAAGGAAAATAATCGTGAGCGACAGAGAAGATTCAGAGCCAAAAAGAAGTTACAGTGTAGAAGAGCAGATGAAAAGCAGCGTAAAGCTGATGAAGAGCCTCTGCCACCTAAGAAAAGAAAAGTCTTAACAAGAAATGAGAGGATGAAGAAACGAGAGTATGATAGGATAAAGAAAAGAGAGGAGAGGGAGAGGATGGGAGAACTGAAGAAAAGACTAATTCGTGAAAGAGATGCGTCCCGAAAGAGGGAAAAAAGAAACAAGACAAAAAAGCGAACTGACACTCCACAAACAAATGTTGGCTCTCCAAGTAGTACAGCTGGATCTACAGGCTTTAGAACTAAATCGGCAAAACAAGTGGCAGTGTCACGGATGTGCAAAAGAATTCCGGCTGATGCAGAAAAGTTTGCTGACATTGTAATGGACTTCATCCATCACTGTACTCCTCGTAAACAAGCAGCTTTAAAAGCCAGAGGTCTGAAAACAGCTTGTCGACGAATAGATTTTGATGAGCCATCTCAAGAAAAACTTCGATCCACGATTGAAGCTCTAAAGAAGAGGAAGGATGCAGCATCCTTGGAAAAGAGGCGCCTGATTGTCACTAGTTTGATGGTTGCCAAAAAGTACAGAATGCAACATATTGTAGCAAGGCGCTTTAACCTCTGTCCAGCATATCTCACCAATTTACCAAATTCCTCATCCAATGAAGGTTTAGTTAAAAAACGCAAGTCTGATGCCACTTGCATGGATGTTGTGAACAATATAACTGCTTTCTATCGTAATCCTAAGGTAGCACGGGAACTTCCTTACATGAGGACTGTAAAGAAACAAGAACAAAGATTCCTCATGGAGATCTCTCTACAGGAAGCCTATGAACTTTGGAAGCTGGAAAATCCAGAAAAGAATGTTGTGTCCTTTCCGGTTTTCTCATGGCTTCGACCTTCATGTGTTCTTCTTCAGCGTCAGACAGTAAGAAACCAGTGTCTCTGTGAATATTGTACTGGAGTTTTACTGAAGCTTCAGAGCCTGAACAGAATTCTCACTGCTACTAACAATGCCGAGTGTATAAAACTCAAGATCAAAAACAAATATGAACTTATCAGTTTTTCTCTATGTCCCAAAAGTGGCAACAGCAAGTACCATAATCTAAAGTGCATTAACAGAACCTGCTCCGACTGTGGTGTATCGCTACTCAAGGAAAAGTTAAAAATGGTAGTAGATTCGTATGGCAAACAAGAAGTGTCCTGGCAAAATTGGGAGAGTAAGGCATTCAACCACGATGGTAAACAAAAGACCAAGAAGTTTCAATCAACTAAGTGTGGCACATTCAAGACAATGTTTGACGAGTTATTGCGCGAAACAGACTTTTTGGCTAAACATCTGTTTACAGCCAACTGGCAGCACGAACAGTTTTCCCTTATCCGGGAAAAGTTGCCCAACACTTGGTCTTTGTTCATCATGGATTTTGCCGAAAATTTCTCGTGCATATCCCAAGACGAAATACAGCCGGCACATTGGTCCACACAGCAGATAACCGTTCACCCGATTATTTGTTACTACAAGTGTCCCACAGAGGGTCATGAATACACCATCCAGGAAGCCTTGGTTTTTGTCTCTGATGACCTCAACCATGATACCAATGCCGTTCACCACTTCGAAACTCTGGCTATAAAGCACCTAAAAGAAAAGCGAGGACTGAAGTTAGAGCATGTAGTTGAATTCACAAATGGTTGTGGCGCACAATACAAGTCAATGGTGGCATGTGCTGACATTAGCAACTCCAAGGCTTCACATGGTTTGTCTGTTGAAAGATGTTACTTTGGTTCCCACCACAGCAAGGGGCCCAGTGATGGTGTCTCTGGGTTTGTAAAATCATCTGTTCAACGTGCTGTCCAGTCACATAGGATCACTATCAAAAATGCAGAGGAGATGTATAATTTCTGCAATCTAAATTTGACAAAAGATGGCTGTGATAGGCAACTCCGTACATTTTACCTGGTTAAACGAGGTGAAATTCAGCGTGACCGTCCTATAACACAAGTGAAGTCTGCCCTTGCTGGAACTCGTGTTCTCCATTCTGTACGTTGTGTTTCTACTGGGATCCTGGATACTCGTGTGTATTCATGCTTCTGTGATGGCTGTATGAATGTTGATGATGGAAGCCAGTGTTCCAACTCAAATTATGTCTTTCCCTGGCAACGACGTACCTTGAACATAGATGCTGAAATAGTTGATTTATACCAGCCTGTGACTGAAGATGAGAACACCGTACCTGCTAATTCTGCTACAAGTGCAAGTGAATATGACCAACATCCTGGTGAACAAATAGAAGATCTCTGGATGAAACTTACTAACCCAGGTAAGGGCTCCATTTGATTATAGCTCCAACTTAAACATAAAATTGTGTGTAATGTTCTGTCATTTAGAGCCAATAGCTGCGGTTTTGCCTTCAAAAACTCAAGTCTCTGTAAAATTAAACAAACTGTTGTATGAGTGGCATGCTGATTAGAGCAACAGGCTATAGCTTTGATGATTGTTTGATCAAATTCAATGTGTGGCAAGTGTTTAACCATGTGATCTGTGCAATGTTCAAAAGATTCCTAATAAAATCCAATGTCCAAACATGCCAAAAATGGCCATTAGGGGCTTGGCCCAGGAATTGCTGCTAGAAGCTATTTATTTCATTGTAGTTGTAAAAGATCTGACTCCAGGTTGAAGTCACTATTGCTGCTATATCTAAGTCTTGAAATGCTATACTGATTTAAGACTTAGATATAGCTGCAGTAGCAATTTTAACTTAAAGTCAGACTTTTGAAAAACGGGTCACTTTACTCTCAATATCACTATTAATCTCCTTTCAGAACTTCCAACTGATGACTTGGTAATGAATTTGTTTCAAGAAGATAAGGGACAAGAAACAAGTAGTTAAACAAACAATGAAAGGCCTATTGAAGTGCAGGTGGGTAAAAAAAAAGAAATCCTTTATTGTTTTTTAGTTTATTATTCAATCATTAGTCCTATATCCATGTACCAGAGTCCCGGTTTCATAAAGCTGACTTATAGTTGAGTAGAAAAAGTTGAGGCCATTGATGTACTGTTGTCACCATTAACATCTTAAGCCGGGGACACACTTAATGACTGTAAGGCCGATTATGAATGTAATTTGATACTTACGACTGATCATGCCCAAACGCGCCAAGTCGGAGACTGTTGCATTCAGTCGGTGTTTAAAATCTGCTCCAGTCATTGGAAACAATAAGTATGTTCATTTCAGTATTAGAATGTTTCAGCTAGTGGTTAAGTGTGTCCCTGGCATTAGACGTTTTACCATGAAGCATACTTTATGAATGCAGAGCCTGGGATCACTATTAATTGCACTGTTTAATGTATGGAAGACAATGGGCTGGGAACTTAAGAATTTTATTGGAATGGTGCCCAGGTTAAAAAAAAAAAGACACTTAGTAAAGCAGTATTATTTGTTATTGTGTTATTTCAGGATTTGCAGATGGAATTTCTTTGGGAATATGTCCACCTGTCCACCCAAGTGGTGCTTGGGCAGAGTTCTTGAACCACCAACTGACAAAGGAGTCCGGATGAAGAAGGAGCAGCGTGGAGTCAGCAATTTGTTTTCCTGACCCAAGACTCCTAATGTTCAATTAGTGCATACAGTCCAGAGTCCACATATTTCATGGACCTGTAAACTTGATTGGACACCATCCATTCTCTGTTGATGAAGAGGAGTTTAAAAACAGACAATAAAAAAAAGAATGCATTTTTGTTGATATCAAGCATAATTGTAATATGGAGTGTATACTGACTGTCTCAATAGTTATTCGTGTTGAGTTTAATGTTACATTTTATTACCCTTTGTTTGATTTTTTGAGAGAGGTGCTTACTTGAATTAATTCTTTAGTGTTTCATCTGTGCTGATTTGATTTGACTTATTCTAGTTGAATGAAGTGTGCACAAATCCTTTGCCTGTCATACATGTAAGATGCTAATAATGCTCAAATGTGACACTCCCTTGTTAGCTCTAAACTAAGTTTATATGTAAATACAAACAAATTAAATATGACTTTCTTTTTTAGGCTGTCTACAGTCCAAAGTTGCATTTGTTAAATTAAAAATACAGTGTTAAAATAATTGTTTTGTAGTTAAACATATTTTATAAAGTAATTTATTCCTGTGGTGACTAAGTTGAATTTTCAGCAGCCATTAGGGATGACGTATACATTTTTGTTGGCCAAAACCCAGAAACGAGTCCACTCATCCTGAAGTCAATGGGTTTTTTTTTTTTTTTAATGAGACTTTGGTTAAAATCCTGAAATAAGGTATGTGGTGAACAACTCAAGATTTTATTCTGTAACACAAAATACACCAGTATACCCATCTCATGTTTTTTTTAAAAGCTTTTAAAAGTTGCTATATGGTACTACAGACATTGTTGGGGACGTTAAATGTCATAACACTGAACAGGTAAACTCATCTAAGTTTAGAATCACTCTCTTGCAAACTATTCTAACTCATATTTTCAGGGAAAATTGGTTCAATATGGGAACCCATTAAGGTACTATGAAGTGTATGACAGAACCCTTTAAGGTTCAGGGCCTTTTCTTCTAAGAGTTACATTCATGTATCCATGGCAAACAGAAAATTATCCTCATGGCAGCATAGATGTATCCTTCCCTGCCTTTGATGATATCCCACAATCCTGTGCTTCCATTCTGTGATAGTTGAGCTTGAAAAAGAAAGATGGCGTCTAAAAGTTGCGGTTGGTGGTCAGTTTGTATGTAAATGTACATTTTTGACCGACTTTTTTGGAAGAAATTATTACTATGGTAACAATTCGCTTAGTTATCACCAAAACTCTCTATTTTGTTGTAAGTAATGAAACCGTTTTGCTGCCTCAGAAGTCTGTCCGAAATCAGTTTCGTGAGGTACCTTCATGTGCAAACACTGCCTGCAAAGTCATTGCTAAGTCAGCTGCCTAAGCCAGGGATGGGCAAACTCAGTCCTGGAGACCCACTGTACTGTAGAGTTTAGCTTCAACCCTGATAAAACCCACCTGCCTGTAGCCTTCTAGTGATCCTGAAGACATTGATTAGCTGGTTCAAGTGTGTTTGATTAGGTTTGGAGGAGCTAAACTCTGCAGGACAGTGGCCTAAGCAGTGACCAAGACCGAGCTTGTTCAATGTCGGACGCAGCGTTCATCCAGACCGGCAGGAGGCACTGATTATCATCGAGCTCAGCAGGATGACCGCAAACAAAACAATAGACGAGAAATATCTGTTATGAATGTGGAAATAAGAGCTTGATAGAGACTTCAGTGATATTTATCAACGCACAATGTCCAAACTGCAGATTTTAAGCATTTTTCTGACAGAGCGATTAACTTTAGCTGCGCAGGAGATATTCAAGGCTGTGGAAGACATATTTTCAGAGTATAATGAGGAGATGTGTCGCTCCAGACAGGAGATTGAGCTGCTCAAGAGGAGACTGCAGCAGGCAGGAGTTCAGATGGACTCTGGTTAGTCAATTCACCTTAAATCTGACTCTCATACTTATTTCTTTTAAGTTATGTTTTTTATGAACACGAAATCTCGATAGTTAGTCTTTAATTCCTTTACCATAGCCATTTAAGTCAACCATGATCCTTTAAATAGTAAACATTATTAACATTAGCTTATTGAGATGTTTAGGTTGTGTCACTAATTTGGCATTTTTATTATGAATTGTTCTTTGTTATTCACGTATTATTTTTTACTAATGTACTGGCATACTGTACACTTGACATGATCTCCCCGTTTATGGTCTTTAAGAGCTAAAGTATGTTTATTTTGTTTATTCATTATAGAATTGCAGCCCTGCTCCTCTGAGACTCAGAAATACACCCAGGCATTTTCAGAGGAATGGAGATCTGAACATGACTTGAAGGATACAGAAATGCATATGAAGCTAGAAGTTTATACACAGCAAGAGGAGAATGAAGTGCAAATACCTGTGTGCCACAAATCAGCATCTTTATCGCCATGTATGGACATTTACCATGATCAGATGCCCAGCAAAGACACTGAAACCCAAATGATGGACAGCGGCGAGAATACATTTCCATTTATTAATCAAGCACCTCAAATTAAGAATGAACCTGAGACTAATACTGAAACAACTACCACCTTTCAGGCACAACAGCACATCACAAGACATGGCTTGGATGATTCAGGGGCCAGTGATGTATCCAGTGATGTCAGCAAAATCAAAGTTAGCGCCCCCAAACATAAGACACAAGCATTTAACGTAAGTCTGTGTATATGCAAAACTAACTATAGAAGATTGTTTCCGCCACTGATTTAAGAAAAAAATAAAATAAAACTAATATATATATATATATGAGGTAATTGTGACTTTTTATCTTGCATTTCTGAGTTTATATCTCTCAATGTTACCTTTTTCAGAATTGCAAGTTTAAATCCAGCAATTCAGACTTTATAACTCGCAATTCTGGCTTTTTCTAAAAATTGTGAGATATAAACTGGAAATTGCGACAAAGTCAGAATTGTGAAATAAACTTGCAGTTAAATTGCAACTTTTTGTCGCACAATTCTGTATTTTTTCTAGCAATTCTAAGTTTATATCTCAAAATTCGGAGAAAAAAAAAACACATCCGTGGCTTAAACAAGCTTCTATTGAAAAGTGGAGGACTATTATTTTTATTGAATTGTAAGACACTTAGCTATTGATGAGCTGATTGATGTCGTTGTTTTTGCAGCTGCCCCTCAGAAATCAAGAGATGTTGACGCAGCATAGGATGGAGCTGGCTCAGATAAGAGAGAGGTACTTAAATTGATTCTTTAGTGTTTCATCTGTGCTGACTTGATTTATTCTAGTTATATGAAGTGTGCACAAATCCTTTGCCTGTCATACATGTAATTTGCTAATAATGCTCAATTGTGACACTCCCTTGTGTCAGCTGAGCTCTAAACTAAGTTTGTATGTAAATACAAATTTATTAAATATGACTTTCTTGTTTCAGGCTGCCTACAATCAGTGTTATACTAAAAACAGTGTCTCCAAAAATGAAATATATTTTATTTTCAGATACTTTGATTTGTACTCATCTTGGGTGATTCTCACATACGCATCAGAACATATCCTGGTCAACCACACCATAATCATATTTACTGTTACATAAATATTGCTGTACTGTAACTACGGTTAGTTGCTTATTTAAATCGGATGACTTTCTTTACTTTTGCACATATTTCTCAAAACTGCATAAACGCATTAGACAGTTTTAATTAGTAATGTGAACGCTAGATTATGTCAGAGAACTTCATGTTAAAGCATAATTGATGTCAATAATTTTATCAAAGCATTATTGAATTAATACACTACCATTCAAAAGTTTGGGGTCAGTAAGATTTTACATTTTTTTTAAAGAAATCTCTTATGATCACCAAGGCTGAATTTATTTAATAAAAGAAAACAGTGAAAAAAGTAATAACTGAAATATTATTACAGTTTTAAAATAATTGTTATATTTTAAAATGTAATTTTTTTCCTGTGATGGCAAAGCTGAATTTTCAGCATCATCCTTCAGAAATCATTCTGATATGCTGATTTGGTGATCTAGAAACATTTTGTATTATCAATGTTGAAAAAAGTTGTGCTGCTTAAAGGGATAGTTCACCCAAAAATGAAAATTCTGTCATCATTTACTCACCCTAAAGTTGTTTCAAACTTGTATGAGTGAGTAAGTAATGACAACATTTTTATTTTTGAGTAAACTATCCCTTTAATATTTTTGTGGAAAACATTTTCATTTTCAGGATTCTTTGACTAATAGAAAGATCAGCATTTATTTAATATATATATATTTTTTGTAACATTATAAATATATTTACTGACATGTTTGATGCATCCTTCCTAAATATATATTTTTTCCCCCAAAAAAAGTCATACTGACCCCAAAAGTTTGAACTGTAGTGTACATTTAAGCAATAAGTTGCACAGTCACGCTAGACTACAAACTCCATTCCCCTTCAGTCATACGCATGTGAACGCAGGGGTTGGCATTCCACTAGCCAGTTGTTTAGCAGATTTCCAGGTAGGTTTTTGTAGCTGTATTTTAATCTATCAGGTAGCAGGTGGGTGTTAATGGCCCTGCTTGGTCTCCGACAATATCCAACATGTCTGTTTTTATTGCTCAGTCGTTGTGTTCAGACAATTGTGGCCTAGGAACTGACCATTGAAACAGGCACTGGTCCTATTGAAGTCCTATTTGGATCTGGCAACTTTTTTCACACGGTTTTCAGAGGTTTTCCTACACACCATGGCAAGACCTGGATGGATAAACAAAATCACACTCATTCAGGGCAAAGTCAGAGGCAGTGATTTAGCCTGGTACAGCCTCTTCTTTCTTAACCTTTGCATGTGACAGAAAAGCTCCAACAGAAAAGGGTGAGATCTTAGCTGAAATAGTCTGCAGGTGTGACATCCCTACCAAAATAGAGTTGTTCTGAGTTGGCTAGTGGGACACCGCCCTAAAGAAGCAAATACATATGATAGTTCCTTTTTTAAGGTCAAATCTTTCTTGTTGTTTAGATTGGCAGACGAAGAGCGAAAGAAGGCTGCAGCAAGCGCTAGAACCCAGAAACACAGGCAGAAAGTGTACGGGAATCCTGAGCTTCGTGATGCGTACAGGAAAAAGGAGAGAGAGAGGTATACTGCAGCTTACATGAGGAACTATACTGTTCAGGAGTGACTGTAGGTTACAGGTAGATACAATATTACCAATGCAAGCACATAATGCATTGGTGTAGTAACAACTGAACATGTTTTCTTAATAAATACACTACCGTTTAAGAGTTAGGGGTCAGTGAGATTTTTATTTTTAAAGAAATTAATACTTTTAATTTTTTATTCAGCAGTGAGGCATTAAATTGATCAAAAATGACAGTAAAGACAAATGTTACAAAATAGATTACTATCTCAAATAAATGCATGTTCTCTTAGCTTTATGTCACTGTGTTTAATTATGTAATAATGTTTTATATATATATATATATATATATATATATATAGATAGATAGATAGATAGATAGATAGATAGATAGATAATATATATATATATATAGATAGATAGATAATATATATATATATATATATATATATATATATATATATATATATATATATATAGATAATATATATATACAGTGCAATGCATAAGTTAATACACCCATGCTAAAGTTGACTAAAAAGAGGAATAAAAAATCATATTTTGGAAATTGAACTTAATGCCTTAATTTAAAAAATTAGGAAAAATCCAACCTTTTAGGACACCAATTTTCTTTGTGAATGAATAATGTATCGTAAATAAATAAATGTTCTTCCTTAAAATACATGGTGCATAAGTGTGTACACCCCTATGTTAAATTCCCATAGAGGCAAGCAGATTTTTATTTTTAAGTATTTTTTTTTTATTAATTTTTAGGATACTATGGATCCTGATAAAGTTCCCTTGGCCTTTGGAATTAAAATAGCCCCACATCATCACATAGCCTCCACCATACCTAGAGATTGGCATGGGGTACTTTCCATAAGATCATCTCTCAATGCAAATCAAACTAGCTATTAGGCTAACTGAAATAAAACCATGCCAATCTCTAGGTATGGTGAATGCTATGTGATGATGTGGGGCTATTTTAATTCCAAAGGCCAAGGGAACTTTATCAGGATGCATAGTATCCTAAAAATTAATTAAAAAAAAATACTTAAAAATAAAAATCTGCCTGCCTCTATGGGAATTTAACATAGGGGTGTCCACACTTATGCACCATGTATTTTAAGGAAGAACATTTATTTATTTACGATACATTATTCATTCACAAAGAAAATTGGTGTCCTAAAAGGTTGGATTTTTCCTAATTTTTTAAATTAAGGCATTAAGTTCAATTTCCAAAATATGATTTTTTATTCCTCTTTTTAGTCAACTTTAGCATGGGTGTATTAACTTATGCATTGCACTGTATATATATATATTTATTTATTTATTTATTTATTTTCAGATAGAGCTGTCTCCCTTATAGTATCATCTTGCCTCCACACTTTGAGAACCACTGCTTTACAGGTTGCATGTGACATGTTGCAGTGTATTTAGAAATGGGGTCTTTATGTGAAAATCAGCTTTAGATTGAGCTTTTTAGACACTGACTCGTTGATATTTCTCATTTTTGTAGATATCAAAGACGAAAATCTCAGGGGAAAGTGAAATTCGCTAAAGATCTGAGCCCATTAGAATTGAGAAGGCAACAGAAAAAGTGGAGGAACAGTTCTGCTGCATACAGGAAAAAGAAAGCATTTCAGGAGGTTTTAGACAACATTAAAGAAGACATTAATCAAATCACCCCAGAGCCAGTGCCGACCACCTCCTCTGCTCAACATTAGTGCTTTTTAGAAATATGTGCAAAATATACTTGTATTCCTGTAACTCAACTGGTAGAGCATGTCACTAGCCAATGCCAAAGTCATTGGTACTATTCCCAGAAAATGCACTTGATGATCAAATCTATGTATTTAATGTGCTTTAAAGCATCTGCAAAAATGCAAATATTACATAAAAAAGTAAACTGTGCATGCAGTTTCTGAGAAAAATGCTATCAAATACACATTAATTCCATGTTATCAGTGTAATCATTTTTCTTGCTGTACTTTAGATTTCAGAAAATGGACCAAGTATTTTGAATCATGATTTTTTTATGCTCTTTGAATTTTGAAATAAAAAAAGTGAATTAAGCAGTTCCATGCAGTTTGCTTGCTCTTTTTGCTGTGTGAGTGAAGTTAAATGCATTCGCAAAAATGTATTTGCCATTGCTTTGATAAGTGAGGGGAAAATACTCTAGAAATTATGAATAAAATATGGTGGATGTCAACATACAACAACTTTAGGAAAATACAAAAATGCTTAAATTTTTTGTTGATAACTAGAAATATTAGTTGTATTTTAAGTACAGAGGTATGTGCAAAGTATAAATATTTATATTATTTGGACATTACATTATTGTGAGAATAACCCAATATAAATAGGCCTATAGTATTATAGGAGCCTTTTTCCCGATAAATCTCATCAATAAATGCTGCTTTAATCAAAGTAATGTGTATTTCTTTTTCCCACAAGTAAATTGCAATCACAGCGGGATAGAAACAAGAGGAATAAGAGTGAAAATGAGGAAATGCACAGAATAAAGAAGATCCGGCACATTGAAGAAGTGGCACTTGATAAAGAACAACAACAACAAATGCGTAAGGACATTTCAACTATACTAATTAAAAATCAATGTAATAATGACATTTTGAAGAAGTATTGGTCAGATATGCCGTTTTTCTTTTCTTTTAGATGCACAGGATAAACGTAAAACTGTAATTTTACCTCTTCTTTAGAATCCAAGACAAACCTGGCTGACATTTGTTTGGAAGACGTTCAGCATGAAGAGGAACTGTCTGAAAGTTACCCGCCGCATCACGACATTCACGGAAATCCACACGGTACAGGAGAGTATTTGTGTGTCGTGTGCCGCAGAAGATTCAGCTCACCAGGACTGCTGAAAATTCATCTGAGAGTTCACTCTGGAGAGAAACCCTACCACTGCAACTTTTGTGGGAAAAACTTTAGACAATCCAGCCACCTGAACACACATGTCAGGATCCACACTGGAGAGAGACCTCACATCTGTCAGAACTGCGGGAAGACGTTTATTGACTCTAGTGCAAGAAACAGACACTTCAAAAAATGTGTTCTTATCTCTCTGCAGGGACAGTGAAATCATAAGGAGCACCTGTTGAAGGTCTTTCCCGTTGTTTGCTGAAATGGAAATGTCAAGGTAAATCATTTTAAGGCTGGATTTTTTAATGGTTGTGTATCAGTTGATTATGTCCAATCCAGTGTCATTATAAAAATGAACCATTAAATGAGTTATGTGTCATAGTGTGGAGAACAGCTCCTCCCGTCTTTAAAAAGATTTTACCTGTTTTTTCCAGAGAAATTCCACTTGAACTCTTTAAAGCACTTGCAATGGTACATTTTCCACAGCTGGACTTATAGTGTTTCTTGACATGTATGGCTCACATTTTAACCATGTAATGCAGTGTTCATTTAATGAGCAATGATGATTCTTTTTCTTGAAAAAGCTGTTCATGCCCCAAGATTTTATCTTGTTTGTTGCTTCTACATTATATTAAATGTTTATTAGCTAGCATATTTATGAGGAATTTTGCTACGTTATTTATTACTGTTTTCTAATCAAACAATATTTTATTTCATTTTAATACATTTCTTTGGTCTCCTTTTTTCACTGTTAGTATAAAATGTATAAACATTACTGCCGTTTATAGTCATTAATTTTTCCTGTTTTTTTTTCTTTTCTTTTCTTTTTTCTTTTTTTTTAAGGTGAATATTGTCTGTAAAGTCTTATAAATTAAAGATTATGCTGTCTTTTATTCTAATTTGTTTATTTCTGAGGATTTCTCTTGGCATGAACGGTAATGTTTACAACTGAAAAAATATATATTAACCAGACAAAAAGAAAAATTACATGCTAATTGTAATTAAAGATACAATATGAAACTTTTTTGTTCAAAATGAACAAAATTTAAATATCATCAGCTCACTATGGTGAGCCTATTATACGTTTTTTATAGACCTAGTGGGATGGTTTTCGCGGGAAATTACGTATACATCACTCACCAGTGCCTGTCTCCTCATATCAGAGATTAGTTTTCTTGTCGCAAGAGAGAGCACGCTAAATCTCGAACCTCCGGGGAATCAACCGTTTAAAAAACGCAGAAACTACAGAGCTGGTCATAAAACGAGAATCAGCATTGCATGGCTTTTTGGAGAGATTTTTATTACTCGACAGGTGAGTAAGGTATTTTATTGAACAGATAAATTGCCATGTGTAACTCTTTAACAGAGTGCGTTGTAAAGCATTATCTATTGTGTTAGTGAAGGGTCATTTCATTATGGTTGTAGCACTGTGCTGGAATTTATTTTCAAGGAAGTACCGTGTATAGGCTATTAATGCGTAAAGCTACAGTATCTTTAGCTAGTCAGATTTAGATCCTTTCCATCTAAACTGGTTATATCTCTTTAGCCTAGCAGTGAATGTTTTATGAGCAGTAGGATAACCATATTCATCCGCTCATTCGCGCAGAGTCGAAGCACAAACAAAATGTTCTTCCGCAAAATGCACGCAATCTTATTGTTTAACCGCTAGAGGGCCAAGAGTTACAGCGTACCTTTAAATGTTGATTTAACGCGTGAGGATTATGAATTTGTCATTTCATAAATCTCACAAATTAATTTCTTTAACAGCTCTGATGACTTGTCATATACAATGTAATCCAAAAGAAAAATTAAACGGTTGTGATTTTTTAGAATATAATTAGTCAATTTGCAATCTATTTTTGTACATAAAACAGTAACTGACTTGGAAGTATTTTAACATAAAAGAGACTGGTGAAATGGCCTGGGTTGCTGCCCTTTTGATGACTGCTTTGACTGAGACTCTAGATCTGAGACTCTAGGTGGCAGAAGTGATCCACTGTCCTTTTTATTATCAAAAGAAGCTTTTTAATGCCACTTTCTGTTAATTATAAAAAAAGAAAAATCTCAAAAAGCTTTTTTTAACATGCCATACAGGCAGCCTATTTTCCATCCACTTGTTTATACAGTTGCTAATTCAATTTATTAGAAGTCAATTGTTGTCACCACAACACTGAGACCTTTTAAAATGAAAAGCTTTGACTGTAAGAGCTAACACTACAAACAATCCACACAGCACACATTTGCATTCACGCAGCTCTAACGTCAATAGGCAAGTCAATAGAAATCTACATTACGATTAGCCTTGCTAACCCACATTCCTCCCGGCCTGTGAATGATGCCGGAAGAGCCATACAGACTGTGTTTACAGAGTAATGAATACACTGTATTAGTAAACCACTGAAGCGCAGTTCACCTGCAGCTTCTTGAACTTTTTAAACTCCCTGAATGAAAATCTTATCACTCCGCAAGCATTACAGTGTTATTTACTCAGCTTTGTGGTATTCCTTTCTGGCAAGTCAATTTTGACCTTCGTGAGAGAACAAAGAAACAAAAAGGCTATACAGATACAAAAAAATGATAATATTTTTCAAAAGCTTGTGCAATTACCCATCCTAACATTTTCATTATTGTGAGGGTCATACAAAACGATGTGAGGAAAGATGCCCTTGTTTAATGCCTGATAAAAAAGTATTTAAATGATTCTATTAAACAAACAACAAACATTGCTGTAGGGATACAGATAGCTTCACACTGGTCTGACCATATTAGTTGTTTTTTTTCTCATGAAGAATGGAAGAATATTCGGCTAAGCTCATTAGTTTAAAAATAACAAGCTCAGATAATAACACAATTTGTTTTGTCGTGTCGGTATGAAGAGCACATTTGGTTCCTTTTGTTTGCTAGTCATTTTGTTTTCAGTCTAGGACTTCTGCCCAAGTGTAAGGTCATTAGTATGTTTTTTATTAATTTATTTATAGCTAAATGCCTATTTTTTTTTAGAAGTGTTCTGACATTTTGACACTTTTCAAATCACAAATACTGCAGTAAACTCTTGGCCTGTATAGCTCATTGGTATTTTCAATAGACTCTTGGCTGTGGATCGCCTAAGGCACAGTCGAAGGGAAAAACACATTAAAGTCCTCATAAAGTAGCTTTCTGAATTCTATATGTTCGTTTTTTTTCCCTCTTGTGAAACACCTACTAAAACACAACTGATGTGCTAAAAGATATGCATAGCCGTCGTCAAGTATTACATGGGCTATGTTGAAGTCAGTTATGTGATTTATTAGCTATATGATAAGCTCTACAGTTGCATGTGGTCAATATCAAGCACTGCAGTATTTATAACATGGTCTTGTGGTTCTCATCTATCCTTGGGTTTTCTGTATGAGTTGTGTCTGGTCTCTTTCCCCTGCGGTCAGACCTCCAGGCCAATCAAACCCAAGGCCTCTCGCTCACCAAAGCCTTGAAGTACTTTACCGTTTCTATGGCAACATCCGCCTCTTTGGTAAGTGGAGGACTGCGCTTATTTTTTCTTGCAATTAAGAGTTGAACTGCTGTACACAAAAGCCTTGCAGGCTTAGTAGTGAGCTCGTATCTCAAAGGACTCATGTTGTGCTTCACCGCTGTTGCTAGACTGACACTGGATCAACGCTGAAAGAAAAATCCACTTCATTTAGTACTGTCATGTGAACATACAATGAAAAGTGACAGTAGCTGTGGAAGAAAAGCGTTGTATACACTCACCTAAAGGATTATTAGGAACACCTGTTCAATTTCTCATTAATGCAATTATCTAATCAACCAATCACATGGCAGTTGCTTCAATGCATTTAGGGGTGTGGTCCTGGTCAAGACAATCTCCTGAACTCCAAACTGAATGTCAGAATGGGAAAGAAAGGTGATTTAAGCAATTTTGTTGCTTATTGCAAAATTCAAATTCTGTCATCTTTTACCATGTTATTCAAAACCCAGATGTTACATCTGAATAATGACATTATAAAGTTAACAATAAAGTGCGCACGCCCACTTTTATGGTGCTCTTGTGTCTGTTTTGTAGCATGAAAGCCTTTTATTTTCTTACAGAAGAAAGACTGGTTTCAAAGTGCACGTTTTTGAAAATGATACAGTTATCATCTCTGTGTACAAAAATGCAAATTTTGGAAAATGTTGACCACCATGCGTACTGTTTTTAGTACATTGTTGTTGTGTAAACGTACGCTTAGCTTGTCTTTTAACTTGGAAGCCATTTATTGTAATCTTTGGTTAATAAAAATAACAAAACATAAATACATTTAAAATCTACAGCTGTGCAGAGATGTTTGCAAAAACTGAGAGTGCAGGTTGGATACCAGCCGAATGTTGGCTGCAACCCAGAAACACGGTTACTTTCTATCACAAATAGATCGGAATCCTGGCACTTGTAATTGTCAACATCTGCTCTTACAGATTTTTTTGTGAAAATTGTTAAAAATTCAAAAGATGTCTGTGTGTCATAAATATACCTTTAACATTCATAAGCTTGGTGTCAGATCAGTAAGATTTTTATTAGTCTCTTTATGCTCACCAAGGCTGCATTTATTCAGAATACAGTAAATACAGTCATTTAAAATAATTTACTGATTATATATATATTTTAAATGTATTTTATTCCTGTGATGGGAAAGCTGAATTTTCAGCATCATTACTCCAGTCTTCAGTGTCACATGATCCTTCAGAAATCATTCTAATATGCTGATTTGCTGCTCAAGAAACATTTCTTCTTATTATAAATGATTAAGTGTTGTGCTGCTTAATATTTTTGTGGAAACCGTTTTTTCATGATTCTTTGATTAATAAAAAGAACAGTATTTATTTAAAATATATCTTTTTGAAAATACATCAAACATGTATTTACTGTCACTCTTGATCAGTTTAATGCATCCTTGCAAATTAGGTATTAATTTCTTAGGTATTAACTTATTGACCCCAAACTTTTGAATATTAGTATACATACAGTATATCTATAATGTTGAATATTATTCCTACACAGGAATTTTCAGATAATCTGAAATTAAGCCATTCATTTTTTTTATAATATAATACAGGTAAAACTTTACAATTATGTCCCATTAGTTTAACATTTAATGCATTAACTAACAATGAGCAATACACTTGTTGCAGTATTCATTTATTATGTGAAAGGTTTATTTCACTAAAAAATGAAAATTATCCCACCCTGAAGCCATCCTAGGTGTATATGACTTTCTTCTTTCAGCCAAACACATTATATTTAAATATTAAATATTAAATAATATCCTGGCTCTTCCAGGAATTACTGACTTCCGGTAACGGCCATACGCAAGTCAAATTGCGGCAGAAGAGTGACCTCTGACCCTGAACTAACCCCTTATCAAAATACAACTGGTTCATGTTGAATAATGTATTTAACTAACGTTAAAGGAACACGCCGACTTTTTGGGACTTTAGCTTATTCACCGTATCCCCAAGAGTTAGATAAGTCCATACATACCCTTCTCATCTCCGTGCGTGCCGAAACTCTGTCTGACACACCCACCGCTAGCCTAGCTTAGCACAAAGACTGGAGGTAAACGGCTCCAGCTAGCATACTGCTCCCAATAAGTGACAAAATAACGCCAACATTTTCCTATTTACATGTTGTGATTTGTATAGTCACAGCGTGTACAAATAACAAGGTCACATGAGACACAGCCATCTTCTAACCGTACACATACTGGGAACTATATTCTCAGAAGGCGAAGCACTGCTACTTGGGTGGAGTGATTTGCTCGCAGCACCTGAGAAGCCCCGTGGTGAGGAGCAGAGAGCTCGCTCAAGAGTTGGAGTAAATCACTCCGCAGAAGTAGCAGTGCTTCGCCTTCTGAGAATATAGTCCATAAAAGTGTATGTATGGACTTGGGAGATACGGTGAATAAGCTAAAGTCCCAAAAAGTCGGCGTGTTCCTTTAACGAATTAAACCTTACTATAAAATTTTAACATAATATAATACTTCTTTTATTATATTGTATTATCCAATGTAAATATAATATATAGTGACTAGCTACTCTAAAAACGACCACAAGCTGGTTTGATTGTTGGTTGAATTTTGTCTACCAGGTTGTACCAGCTTCTGCTCAGGGGCGCGTTTCCCAAAACCAACTATGGTCGCAAGTTCCATCGTTGCCAACAAAGAAACTTGCGACCATAGTTGGCTTACAGTGCTTTTTTGGAAACGCACCCCAGTTGAATGCAGCTGGAAACCAGTTACAAAACACTACCAGCAACAGACCAACAGTGAAAGAAGTAGAGATGGATTACAGGTCCCGGATGCTGAGTAAAAGCAATGGGGCTGGTTATAGCCATCTGTGTTCAGAGTCTGACTCACTTTGTACTTTAAATGGATCATGAGTGGCATGACTTTTTGCCCAAACAGCAGCACTCATTTAGTTTGTCCCTCACACATAAGAGCATCTGTGCTTTCACTCCCATACTGGCAAGTGGGAGACAGTTGCACGTAACACTAGCCATGGATAGTTGCTAGGCTAGTGTGCTGGCGGAGGCCTGAGGTCGAGGGCGAGGGGTGCAGTGCTTCTGTTGGGACGGGCTGACCTCTAAACTCTGGCTGATCATGAGCGGTTTGCCTGCTTTAATGCATTATGGAAAAACAGGTTGCTGAGAATGATTCTGTTTTCTAGATTCTGAGTCGTCGTTCTTTGTGTGGCTTTTGTGACTTATTTTAATGTATTTCAATTAACATAAATAGTTTTAGTTTGAACTATAATAACCCTGGTTACAGCTTATGGTAAATCCACTATTTCCTCATTCTACTTAGGAATAAACAGGAAACATTTTGACATGTTTTGATGTAAAAAAATAAAATAAAGAGAAAACCCAAATAATGCTTTATTTAGTGGGCAAAAAGACATACCCCTAACTTCAAAGTTGGTGGAAATTGAATTTATTTGACATACTGAATAATTCATCTGCCTGTGTATCTGCCTGATTTTATGCTAACGGAAAAAACCCAACATCACTGAAAGGAATTTACACTGATGCCACATATACCAAAACACAAGACTCAGATTATGTGACCCATGGGAATGGTGCATCTAGGCGGATTTGTGAGCTAAAATCTTATTTATCCAGCAAATGACAGGTACTGGTATCTGGAAATATGTCTCTTATCGAAGTGAAAGGCGCTTTTCTTTGTAACGTTATAATCATACTTTACATTGCATGTGATGCATAATACATGCAAATAAAAGTCAGTACAATAGAAATAATACCACAATCATCAAAATAATTATATATTGCTCATATTTACATTACCGCTCAAAAGTTTGGGGTCACTAAGATTTTTTTTTTTTAAAGAAATTAATACATTTATTCAGCAAGGATGCATTACTTTTTTTATTTTTTATTAAATGGTGTACTTTTGAACTTTCTATTATTTAAAGAATTCTGAAAAAATGGATCATGGTTTCCACAAAAATATTAAGCTGTTTTTTTTTTTTAGCATTGATAATCATGTGACTGAGCACAATTAGTACCCACTTTCTAATGCCCCCATTCCCCCCATAGTTACAATAAATTTCGGCCTTTTCCACATAAAAAGCTCTCATATGCTTCAAATTTAGATCAAATGGGGTATGTTCTTTCCTTGTATGAAGCAGCCATTTATTGCTTGGATATTAAAGACTAGCATAGTCTTTTGAATGTAATCTTGTGAGTTCCACAGAAAGTCACTGAGGTTTGGTACGACATGAAGGTGAGTAAATGATGACAGAATGTTCTTTTTTCTTGCTGTTATTGTATGACAACAGAACAGACAAAATAGATAAACAGATTTTAAAAAACCTAAGATGGTAGGCCACATTAAATATATTGACCCATTAAAAAAAAAAAATTCAGATATCCGTTTCCAGCAAAGCCCAAGTGCCAAGTCATATCTGGAGATGTAACAAAGAGAATTCCATGGACACTGAACAGAGCTTCAGACATCAGACAAAAACAGAAAAAAACCTTATACAATTGACATTTACTTACCTTGCACAGGTTGCAGTACCAAATAAAATGCCCAGGGGGAGCTGTCATTCAAAGTACAAAGTGATTAAATCACTCTAGCCAATGCTATGCTGCAACATGAGTTTGTGACATGCCTTATTTCATTGTTACATCAGAGCAAAGCACTATGGATAAACAAGTGTGACTGCGATATTGCAGAGTATGGACATGCTCATCAACATCCTCGTTGATCTTCGAACAACATTCCTAACAAATGGTATTTTAGTAATAAATCAGGAAAAGTATCTGAGTTAAGGGGTTCAGCAACATAATCGCTTATTTAATGAGCAGTTCATGGTAAGGTTTGGGAATCTTTGATAGGAATGTTCTTCCAGTGAGAACAAAACAATTATAACCCAGTTAAAGCATTACTTTTACCTTCCAGTGTTCTCTCACTGTCACCTGTTTGCACAAGTGTCTTGTGCACACAGCAACATGATTTCTTCCTCAATTCCATGAGAAAATGTCATTATGCAATAGACCTGCAAAAACAGATTGACTGAAAAACACTGTTTATTGCGATTGTCCTTCCTTATACTCACCCCTATGGCCATTTAGAAAAACTCATCGTGCTACTGGATTGCAGCAGGCATGCAAGCCCCTCCACCTGAGAAAGATTCTCTGCAATTGCCATGGAAACTGTCTGAAAAGAAACCAGCAGAAACCTGTTGCCATTTTCTCTGCCTCCTACATCTACATCCACATAACGGTAGAAACGGCAACAATAACAACAAACTCGCATTGGCAAAAGCTCCAGGCAGCTGCTATGCCAAACTAAGGTTACACATATTAGGGTATGTGAGGGGGTGGGCCTTGCTTTAACACGATAAGCAAACGAACAGGTCAGCTCCGATGCTGGTGGTACCGATCATGCTGGTAAATCCAATAGCCTAAAAGCTCTTAATAGGGAATAAGAGTACTACGTTATCTTGCTTGAAATTGGGAGCAGGCAAAATTATTCCCAAATGTTTTTTATCATTATGCGAACATATATCTATGCTTGTACAGGTACTTCCTGAGAAAATATAGTTCAGGGTTTCACCGCCTCATCTCCCTAATAATGTGAAACATTCATTTAATCCTTAAGACAGAACTAGCCCAATCCTCAAGACAGAACTAGCCCAATCCTCCTCCAACATCAGCTTTTATTTTATTATATTGTAAATGCTCCTGGAATTTGTTATTATTTTACCTGGTTATTATGTACTCTGTTATGTGGCGCTCTGGAATACTTGATTCTGATTGGTCAATCTCTGCATTCAGCAGTCTGATATTTCCTAATGTTCTCCATCATCCACTGCAAAATACTGAAACATGCGCTACTTTCATGTGTCTCGACTGTATCATACGGTACGGAGCCCGTAAAGAGACATGGTGAAGGAAAAAAAATTGTCAATGCTTTTACGTTCTCTCGCAAATGTTTTGCATTTCCCCGAGAACCTTTGTGTTCTCTTGCAAAAACTTTTGCGTTCCGCAGGGAAACTTTGCGTCCGCTCGCAAAGAGCTCATAAGGTTTTGCGAGGGAACACATAGTTTCTCGGGGGAACGAAAAACATTTGCGAGAGAACGCAAATGCATTGATTTATTATTTTTCCTCCCATCTCATATTTGTTTTCACCACCATGTCCCTTTAGGGGGACATACTAAAGGAAACTTTGCATTTGCTCGCAAAACATTTGCGTTCTCCTGATAAACTTGGCTTCCGTTCAAAAATGTTTGCGTTCCCCCGAGAAACTTAACGTTCACTCACGAAGAACACACGAAAGGAAACACGAAAGCATTGAAATTATATGCTATATATAATATAAAAAAATATTTTTTCCTCCCATCTCATATTTTTTTCCTTCACCATGTCCAACTAGATGTACCGCATGGCGGTACAAAATATGACCGCCGCTCAGGCCTGAACTGGCTTTCCACAAAAATAAATGACGTGGAGCAATTTGGCTGTATTGCGTGTTTATGTATATAAGTTGTATATTTTAAAAGACTGTCTGGAGTATTCCTGTGGATCATGGATAATTTAGAGTTTTGTAATTATTTGCCATTACTATTTAAGTTTTATATCAAAAGTCATTAGTTTAGACACTTAACATCCATAATGTGAAAACGTCACATCCATAACAGTGGTTAACAGTAAAAAGCGACTGAAGTGCCCTTGAGCAAGGCACCTAACCCCTCACTGCTCCCCGAGCGCCGCTGTTGTTGCAGGCAGCTCACTGCGCCGAGATTAGTGTGTGCTTCACCTCACTGTGTGTTCACTGTGTGCTGAGTGTGTTTCACTAATTCACGGATTGGGATAAATGCAGAGACCAAATTTCCCTCACGGGATCAAAATAGTATATATACTTATACTTATACTGTACATACTAAGTATGAAAAAAAAATTTTTTTCAAAGGACCCTCCCATTCAATTCATACAAACCTCTACCAAACGGTTGAGGTGCCTGTTGATGGTAAAAGTCTGTTATCTGACTTTGGCATGGGTTTGTTGTGTTTTACTGAAATAAAAAACATTTTTTCCCCAAAAAAGTGGTTTTATCTTGTAGCCCTGGTCCCAGAGTTTTAAAAAAACAATGTTAACAAAATTAAACTCATTCCCACTGTACCTAGTAGAACACTTAAGTAAATGTCCCATTGAAATTAATGGGATTTTATGGATTTAGGTGAAGAAAGTGTACACATAATACATTTTGGTCTGTACCATGAAGAGAAAACTGATTCAACTATATAAACTATATATTTTCTGAAAGCGTAGACTCTCAGGATGTGATCTAACATGGCATGAAACATGTCCCACCCACGTCATTAGTATACTGCCCAAGCATAACACATTGGGTATTGGTAAATCGGGTATATGGCTGATACCTAAAAAAAGTAGTAGTATGTGCATGTCTGTCTGTGTGTGTGTGTATGTGTGTGTGTTTGTGTATGTGTGTGTCTGTGCGTGTATGTGTGCGTGCGTACATGTGTGTGCGGCTGTGCGCATGTGTGTTTGTGTGTGTGTGTCTGTGCATGTGAATTTGTATGTGTGTGTATGGGTGTGTGTCTGTGCCTGTGGATGTCAGTGTGTGTGCATGCTTGCGTTTGTTTGTATTCCTGCATGTGTGTGTGTGACAGTATCATCCTAAACCAGCAACCCTTCGCTCAACAGCACCATCTACAGGCCGATGAGTGTACAGTTACTAAATGTGCACATAAATGAATTTATTTTATACCCCCCCATGGATGAAATTCTACGAAACTTAGCATACCCCCAGAGGATGTCAAGTTAATCATACACATGAAATATGGTGCAGTTCTGAACATCTCCACTGAAGATAGGGGCGATTAAAGCAGAATAATATTGCATTTTAATTTTTTATGGGAGGGGCGCAAATCACAAATGAGTGATTATGGGCTAGGTTGATGTGGGCCCTTAAGACCAACATACCATAAAAATTTCTTCATCCTCGGTTCCACGGTTCAAGTAGTTATTTAGGAAAAACTGCATTTTTTGGGTTTGGGGGGGCCCAGCGCGGGGGGGGAGTGGCCCCCGGGGACCAAACGAAATTTTTCTGTAAAAGTCTAGTGGGGCTACATGCTCACCAAATTTCATGTTCCCCGGTGTTTCGGTGTCCCTGGTATCGTTGACGAAAAATTCAGATGACGAAAAAAAAAAAAAAAAAAACCTTTGACAATCGATTATGGGCTAGGTTGATGTGGGCCCTTAAGACCAACATACCATAAAAATGTCTTCATCCTCTGTGCCACGGTTCAGGTAGTTATTTAGGAAAAACTGCATTTTTTGGGTTTGGGGGGGCCCAGCGAGGGGGGGGAGTGGCCCCCGGGGACCAAACGAAATTTTTCCGTAAAAGTCTAGTGGGGCTACATGCCCACCAAATTTCATGTTCCCCGGTGTTTCGGTGTCCCTGGTATCGTTGACGAAAAATTCACGGGGGCCCCAGCGCGGGGGGGGAAGTGGCCCCCGGAGACCAAACGAAATTTTTCCGTAAAAGTCTAGTAGACCAACATACCATAAAAAATTCTTCATCCTCGGTGCCACGGTTCAGGTAGTTATTTAGGAAAAACTGCATTTTTTGGGTTTGGGGGGGCCCAGCGCGGGGGGGGAGTGGCCCCCGGGGACCAAACGAAATTTTTCCGTAAAAGTCTAGTGGGGCTACATGCCCACCAAATTTCATGTTCCCCGGTGTTTCGGTGTCCCTGGTATCGTTGACGAAAAATTCACGGGGGCCCCAGCGCGGGGGGGTAAGTGGCCCCCGGGGACCAAACGAAATTTTTCCGTAAAAGTCTAGTAGACCAACATACCATAAAAAATTCTTCATCCTCGGTGCCACGGTTCAGGTAGTTATTTAGGAAAAACTGCATTTTTTGGGTTTGGGGGGGCCCAGCGCGGGGGGGGAGTGGCCCCCGGGGACCAAACGAAATTTTTCCGTAAAAGTCTAGTGGGGCTACATGCCCACCAAATTTCATGTTTCGGTGTCCCTGGTATCGTTGACGAAAAAATTCAGTAGATGACAAAAAAAAAAAAAAAAAAAACTTTGACAATCCCTATATGACCGCTTTCGCTAGCTACGCTAGCGGCGGTCATAATTAGGGGCTTTGTACTTTGTACCCAGTCAAGGTGACATTTACATCAATTGATTTTAAGCAACTCAATATATGTGGATAGTTATCCCATCCATAACTTATCTACACTTTAAGAAAAATTGCAAAAAATGTACAGCGGATTGTCACTGGGGCAGTTCTCTCAAAGGGACATCTTTGTATACCTTATTTACCCTCAAAAGCTCAGATAGTAGTAGTACCTTAACCTTATAAAGCCTATGATATCATATTTCATATGCAAGTTTCTAAGGTCACTAAATTATCATCTGCTGAATAAAAAGCTGTTGCACTCAATCTACCACATGGCTTCTGTTGTCTGATTGATAGTTCATACTTTTTTAGCAAGTAAAAGGCAAGTAAAAAGTATAATTCGAAGACTGTGGTATACACACACGTCTTTGTGTACTGTATTTTATTACATTTAATATTGTTAGTAATATTTTGTGATGAACATTTACTGGACTGAAACATCTTAAGTTTACTTGATTACCAATGCATCATTTTTCAGACAAGTCATGTTAAAATGTATCAAATATGATACAATGGATTTTGAGGAGCATTTCATTTTCCAGCAGGAATTGCACCTGCCCACACTGCCAAAATAACCAAAACCTGGTTCAATGACCATGGTATCACTGTGTAATTACTGTGTGATTTCATGTCATATTCAAATTTTTTGAAATCCTGTTTTCGTGGGTTTTATGAGCTGGAAGCCCAAATTATGTACAAATAAACAACTAAATACTTGAAATTGTTTAAGTTGTGGGCCCTGAATCTATAATCTATGGAAGTTTAACGTTTTGAATGGAATTATGGAAATAAATAAACTTTTCCATGATATTCTAATTTTTTGGAAAGGGTCTGTATAGATTGACAAGTGATATTTATATGCATTTTATACAAATCATCATTGATTTAAAAATCATTGATTTACATTACAAGCGATCAGAATTTCATCTTACTTTTTGGTTATGTAAATATCAGCAACTGCACCAGATTGCATATTTTTGAATCTGAATAAAACTAAGGTATTTTATTTTTTTTTCTCAAGTAAGCTCCATATATATCATACTACTGTAAAGCCATAAAAGCCTGGTGTATCAAATATGATACTCAACTAACAAAAAAATACATATGCAGACATTTTAGATTTTGTCTAAAGGTTTGATAAACTTCCTTTTTTTTATTGATTTTTCATACTATTATATAATATGTCAGGTTTTACGGGGTATATTTCTCAGATAAGATAAAACAAATGGTCACTTATACTACTCTAGTGACAATCTTTTTTTTTTTTCTGACAGTGTAGGGAATTTGTGTCCTTTACTTTTGGCCTCATCTGTGAAAAGCTAAACAATTTACAGACATTTTTTTGTTTTTCAGAATACTTGCCCAAGACAATAAGTACTTAAAGGATTTATGTGCTCACAGGATTTTTTTTAATCCACATTATCTCATGTATTGTCTTCATTCAGTTTTTGAAAAGCTAATATGTACTTTGGGCCAATTTCAGAGCTCAATGTACTGTATGCAAGTGCTCTGGCTTGGCTTGATATTACAAGTAAGTGTTTTTGGGCACAGGTACAAGCAGGTCGGTGATGAAAGGTCTGATTGATGATGTCTGTATAAATTATGTCTAATCATCAAGGCTAAATTGACCAAAATTCCCACAGCGTAATAGAGTAAATATACACTATTAAATAAATGGCATAATTTTTCTTTTGATATTCCAAAGTAGTTTGAAGTTGTTCATAGGAACCATCTCATAATGTGATACGGGTCAACATATCTATTTGTTGTAATCTAAGCTTTCTGTTCTCTGCACCACTTTCATTTTCCAGCAAATGTGAGGTAGCTGTTTAAATTAAATGAACAAACTGCAGATGGTTTCATGAGAATACAAATTGACCTCTCCGTGTCTATCATGTTTGTGAAAAATAAATACTTGATTCAATCAATTATTTGAATATTTTAGGTCAGTCACCTTCCCTATAAAAACTATCGGCAGTATCATTCTTGTATGTGCAGAAGCACAATTCTTAATACGCTTCTTCTCTAAAGAAAAATGGGGTCTTATTTGCCAAACTGAACTTGACAGATCCACTTGACTGGAAAATGAAATGCTCCTCAAAATCCATTGTATCATATTTGATACATTTTAACATGACTTGTCTGAAAAATGATGCATTGGTAATCAAGTAAACTTAAGATGTTTCAGTCCAGTAAATGTTCATCACAAAATATTACTAACAATATTAAATGTAATAAAATACAGTACACAAAGACGTGTGTGTATACCACAGTCTTCGAATTATACTTTCAGAGCTCAATGTACTGTATGCAAGTGCTCTGGCTTGGCTTGATATTACAAGTAAGTGTTTTTGGGCACAGGTACAAGCAGGTCGGTGATGAAAGGTCTGATTGATGATGTCTGTATAAATTATGTCTAATCATCAAGGCTAAATTGACCAAAATTCCCACAGCGTAATAGAGTAAATATACACTATTAAATAAATGGCATAATTTTTCTTTTGATATTCCAAAGTAGTTTGAAGTTGTTCATAGGAACCATCTCATAATGTGATACGGGTCAACATATCTATTTGTTGTAATCTAAGCTTTCTGTTCTCTGCACCACTTTCATTTTCCAGCAAATGTGAGGTAGCTGTTTAAATTAAATGAACAAACTGCAGATGGTTTCATGAGAATACAAATTGACCTCTCCGTGTCTATCATGTTTGTGAAAAATAAATACTTGATTCAATCAATTATTTGAATATTTTAGGTCAGTCACCTTCCCTATAAAAACTATCGGCAGTATCATTCTTGTATGTGCAGAAGCACAATTCTTAATACGCTTCTTCTCTAAAGAAAAATGGGGTCTTATTTGCCAAACTGAACTTGACAGATCCACTTGACTATGAGGGTTTAATTATGTGTCTGAATATATCAAATCAAAACGTTTTTCTCAGTTTTTATATGAAAAAAGTAATATAACTTTAACCATAATTAGTTGGGGTAACCATAGTTCATATCCAGTTGGTGTCATTTCCTGGTTCCAAAAAAAAGTTACTACTTTCACTCTTTTTCTATTCTCTCAATTTCCTAACAGCCCATCTGTTGAATTGTGCTTAAAACAAAGTGACAGATGATTTTTTAAATAACTGGAAACCTAAAAGAATATAGTAATGACATTTAGCCCAATCTTTATTTAAAACTGAGTTCAGGTAAATTCATAAATATATGATAAATAATCATTGAATTTAAAATAATTTATCAAAATATTTTAAAATAAATAAACCCCACCCATCCCCCAGATTTTGTGGTAACGTGTTTTTTTTTTTTTTTTTTTTTTTTATGCCTTGTTTTTTTTTTTTCCTGTTTTCATTTTATCCTGAAAAACAGATTACTGTGCCAGTTTGTGTGGAATACCATCTATCACATGGAGGCTTGATCAGGTATATGGATCGATTCAATTCACTTTCATGCCCTTGTTTCAGTGACCTCCATGATCAAGAGCTTTGTAGTGTAGCAAACTCCATAATGCTGTGAGCAGCTGTAGCTTCAGACACTTTATCATATCAACTAAATTACACAGCAGAATTACTGGGCATCCCCCAAAAAAGTGTATGCATCCAACAATAATGTACAGTGTATTGTAAATACAGAAAATATACAGTTTACTATTTGCCTACTTTATAAAAAAAAAAGCTGCATCAATGTCATACAATTAAACTGCATATATATCTTCAAATAATATTAAAATAACAGTCTATAAAAGCAGTCACAATTTGTGTATTTGATTAGTGAACAAAAAAATGGTGCAGAATATTATTAGTATCTTATTTGTATTACTGTCACACTTGGTTGCAGAGAGTCCCACAAATACAAGAGGTAACTAAAACCTTCTTTATTGAGCAGAATCCACAAGAGAACACGTAGGAGATAACTCTGAAATAACTGACAATCAAATAAAACATAGATGACACTGAACAATGAACTGAAAGAACTAAGGGCTTAACACAAGTAGAGTAATCAACAGAGAACAGAACAGGTGTGAAAATTAATTAACAACCAAGGAAACTGACGATGATCAGGAGCAGTGAAAACAAAGCCAAAACAGACACATTACAATTACATCATAACGTTACATTGTTTAACATTTTCCGAAATCCTAAACTCCGAGTGTATGAGTCTAACCAAGACTATAAAGATAGATGATGGTTGGATCCCATCAGCAAGAGCCAAGACAGTGTCTCAACTACCCTAAATCTTTTTCTCTCTCCCCCTCACATCACCCCTTCCAAACCAAGCAGCTTCATGTCTGTCTGCATTAAAGAGATGAGGTAGAAAGGGACCATTTGAAGTTGATACATGTTGCTCTTGTAGGAATGCCGCCCCTATGCAATTTAGTAGAGAAAAAAAAAGAGAGGAATAGCAGAACAAAAAGTAGAATACATTTCCATTTAATCTGTCGATATAGAGTCATCTCTCCAGGGGAGCCTTTGATCTGAGATGCAAAGCTTTATTTCACTGTCAGTAGGTACTGTGTAATTATGTCTGGGTAGTGTGGAGTGAGATTCAGACAGGAGACACACACACACACACACACATGCTGGGTTTCCAGGGGGAACTATCCTTGTGAGGACAAAACATATAGGGAGATACAACCACACACACACATGCACAGACCAAAGTTCACGCCGATGTTGGAAACTAAAACTTTTTAAAATACTTACTGAAGGTCAAATTGATTCAGTCATGTCACTTTATTTTAGAACAATAGCCTTGTTCAGACTATCAGTCCAAATAAATAATTTGTGCATATCCGATTCAAATCTGATCATATTTAGCAAGTGTGATTGACATATTGTTGTTGCTGAAACAAGGTTGTGTTGTTGTCGATGTGCAGGTCACGCAGAAAATGATAATATAATGGAGACATATCCGCTGCCCAGTGATGAGGTATCTTCAATTCTTTCATTGTGTGGCAGAGATGGCAGCACGAAATAAAGTCGTGCATTCCAGCCTCCTATGTCTCTGACAAGCGCTGTGCTACTGGGCTACCACGCCTAATTAAGCAGCCTTCATTAGACGTAGTAGCCTAGCGAACACAGCGCTTTTCATATTGCAATGAAATGACAACATTGCAAACCCATCCTAGTTGTTTTGGACGTAGGCCTACCAATGCAACATTATTGCCAGAGAAACCATAGAAACCAACTCAGATATTCCAGAAAACGTAAGAGCAAACACAAATCGAATCTGAACAGTTGCGATACACAGTGTTAATAATTTAGATCAGATTCTAATTGGATACACAAATAATCAGATTTGGACTGACACTGTGAACATAGTCTATAGACCCTTTCACACATGCAGTCTTTACTGGTAAATTACCGTTAAGAGATCATGTGTGAACAGGACATTTTCAAAAATACCATAAATCAAAAAGCAATTTTCCGGGATGAGAGGCTGTAACATTACCAGTAACTTACCAGTATGATGCTATTGCTGCATACGAAAAAGCATACCGTACTACATTTGGTTTGAAACTTACTTCACAACCATTAAAATAGTACATTCTATATAGTATGAATGTTTGTAGTATGAATGAAATTTGGATGTACTACATCCGCCATGTTGTCACTGTCATGTGACCTACTGCGTCAGTTGCGTCGCTTCAACACCATTCACAAATCTTTTCCCGTGGCCTCATGGGATAGTAAAGTGTCTATCGAATGCGCACTTCAGAATCTCGGCAGAGTTATGTAGGTCATCCAGGTACTTTTTGCCGACTGCATGTATTCTATGTATTCGGACATACTATCCTGTTGGTGTAGTTTTTCACATACTTTATAAGTTAGTAGGGAAGTATTCGATTTCAGACGCAGCGTATGTGTGAACAAGAACAGGATTACCGGTATAAGCATACATTTTAAATGTACCGGTATAATATTAAATTTACTTTAATATTACTGAATAGTTGCTAATATATAGTATAGGCCTACTAACATTTGATCATCATCCAATAAGAGGCTCAATATCAAGGTGTACTTTTATATTAATGATGCACTTGTTATATTATTCTTGACACTTTTGTCTGTACTCAACACGCTTAACTAGATGTTATAAAATAAACTGTGATTCAGTATTGCCAAATAAACATGTTCCTTCTACTAACCTAACATTATTTTATTGAACAAACCCACATATATGGATCTGTGTAAACATGTCCTATCCTGATAGCATCTGTGACCCTGGATGTTGTTCAGTCATCTATTAATCCATTATGCGCTGAGGAGCTGGTGATTTAACTTTTAACAAGGTCTGAAATCACCCAACTAAAGCCATAGCGAATTCCATCAAAAACGTAAATTGTCCTGCAGTGGGAATGTGTTATTTGAGAATGAGACATCTACCACAGTAATCTTAGCAGACACAATTGGAAATTGAATCGTAAATTAACAAGATGGTTTAGAGGCTCACAGATTTCCAATGCATGTTGAAGGAAACAAACAACAATACTTTTGGAAAAAAAAGAAAAGAAACAAATACATTTTAAACTTACATAAAGAAATCCTGTTTGTAGCAACTAACAATAGCAATTCAATTTAACCATGAAAATGTGCTGTAATTAAGCAGACATAAATGAATAATGAATATTGAAATTTAAAAAAGAATGCATCTTATATTATGATAAATATCAAACCATTTATAAAGTATTACAAATATTTTTAGAAATGTGATGTTGAATTTAATCTGATTAATTAGTACAATAAAATTATCCTAACTGTATTAACCTAAAAAAATTGTTTTTATTCATTGTTGTTCATACATAAAATGTCTACATTTTAGATGCTGTCAAATGTTAAATACTTAAGTGTCTATAACAGTTAATGTGTGCTGTAACCTTATTTCACATACAAACACCTCCATCCATCCATCCATCTTCTACCGCTTATCCGAGACCGGGTCGCGGGGGCAGCAGTCTAAGCAGGGATGCCCAGACTTCCCTCTCCCTAGACACTTCCTCCAGCTCTTCCGGGGGGACACCGAGGCGTTCCCAGGCCAGCCGGGAGACATAGTCTCTCCAACGTGTCCTAGGTCTTCCCCGGGGTCTCCTCCTGGTGGGACATGCCCGGAACACCTTCCCGGGAAGGCGTCCAGGAGGCATCCGGAAAAGATGCCCGAGCCACCTCAACTGACCCCTCTCGATGTGGAGGAGCAGCGGCTCTACTCTGAGCTCCTCCCGAGTGACCAAGCTTCTCACCCTATCTCTAAGGGATCGCCCAGCCACCCTGCGGAGAAAGCTCATTTCGGCCACTTGTATCCGGGATCTTGTCCTTTCGGTCATGACCCACAGCTCATGACCATAGGTGGTAGTAGGAACGTAGATTGACCGGTAAATCGAGAGCTTCGCCTTGCGGCTCAGCTCCTTCTTCACCACGACAGACCGGTACAGGGACCGCATTACTGCAGAAGCTGCACCGATCCGCCTGTCAATCTCCCGTTCCATCCTTCCCTCACTCGTGAACAAGACCCCAAGATACTTGAACTCCTCCACTTGAGGCAGGAGCTCTCCACCAACCTGAAGCGGGCAAACCACCCTTTTCCGACTGAGAACCATGGCCTCGGATTTGGAGGTGCTGATTCTCATCCCAGCCGCTTCACACTCGGCTGCAAACCGTCCCAGTGCATGCTGGAGGTCCTGGTTTGATGAGGCCAGCACGACAACATCATCCGCAAAGAGCAGAGATGAAATCGTGTGGTCCCCAAACCTGACCCCCTCCGGCCCCTGGCTGCGCCTAGAAATTCTGTCAGAACCGGCGAAAAGGGCAGCCCTGCCGGAGTCCAACATGCACCGGAAACAAGTCTGACTTACTGCCGGCAATGCGAACCAAGCTCCTGCTCCGGTCGTACAGGGACCGGATAGCCCTTAGCAAAGGGCCCCGAACCCCATACTCCCAGAGCACCCTCCACAAGATGCCGCGAGGGACACAGTCGAATGCCTTCTCCAAATCCACAAAGCACATGTGGATTGGTTGGGCAAACTCCCATGAGCCCTCCAGCACCCTGTAGAGGGTATAGAGCTGGTCCAGTGTTCCACGACCGGGATGAAAACCACACTGTTCCTCCTGAATCCGAGGTTCTACTATCGGCCGGATTCTCCTCTCCAGTACCCTGGCATAGACTTTCCCAGGGAGGCTGAGAAGTGTGATCCCCTTATAGTTGGAGCACACCCTCCGGTCCCCCTTCTTGAAAAGAGGGACCACCACCCCGGTCTGCCAGTCCAAAGGCACTGTCCCCGACCGCCACGCGATGCTGCAGAGGCGTGTCAGCCAAGACATTCCCACAACATCCAGAGACTTGAGGTACTCAGGGCAGATCTCATCCACCCCCGGTGCCTTGCCACCGAGGAGTTTCTTGACTACCTCGGTGACTTCAGCTTGGGTGATGGACGAGTCCACCTCCGAGCCCTCAGCCTCTGCTTCCTCAATGGAAGACGTGACGGCGGGATTGAGGAGATCGAAGTATTCCTTCCACCGTCCGGTGATATCCCCAGTCGAGGTCAACAGCTGCCCACCTCCACTGTATACAGCGTTGGTAGGGCACTGCTTCCCCCTCCTGAGGCGCCGGACGGTTTGCCAGAATCTCTTCGAGGCCGACCGATAGTCCTTCTCCATGGCCTCACCGAACTCCTCCCAGGCCCGAGTTTTTGCCTCCACAACCACCCGGGCTGCAGTCCGCTTGGCCCGTCGGTACCCATCAGCTGCCTCAGGAGTCCCACAAGCCAGCCAGGCCCGATAGGACTCCTTCTTCAGCTTGACGGCATCCCTTACTTCCGGTGTCCACCACCGGGTTCGGGGATTGCCGCCTCAACAGGCACCGGAGACCTTACGGCCACAGCTCCGAGTGGCCGCGTTGACAATGGAGGTGGAGAACATGGTCCACTCGGACTCAATATCTCCAGACTCTCTCGGGATCTGGTCGAAGCTCTGCCGGAGGTGGGAGTTGAAGATCTCTCTGACAGGAGATTTGGCCAAACGTTCCCAACAGACCCTCACAGTACGTTTGGGTCTGCCGAGTCTGTCCAGCTTCCTCCACTGCCATCGGATCCAACTCACCACCAGGTGGTGATCAGTTGACAGCTCCACCCCTCTCTTCACCCGAGTGTCCAAGACATACGGCCGGAGTTCGGATGAAACGACCACAAAGTCGATCATCGACCTCCGGCCTAGGGTGTCCTGGTGCCATGTGCACTGATGGACACCCTTATGCTTGAACATGGTGTTCGTTATGGACAAACTGTAACTAGCACAGAAGTCCAATAACAGAACACCACTCGGGTTCAGATCAGGGGGGCCGTTCCTCCCAATCACGCCCCTCCAGGTGTCACTGTCGCTGCCCACATGGGCGTTGAAGTCCCCCAGTAGAACGACGGAGTCCCCAGTCGGAGCACTTTCCAGCACCCCTCCCAGAGACTCCAAGAAGGCCGGGTACTCTGCACTGCCGTTCGGCCCGTAGGCACAAACGACAGTGAGAGACCTATCCCCGACCCGAAGGCACAGGGAAGCGACCCTCTCGTTCACCGAGGTGAACTCCAACACATGGCGGCTGAGCTGGGGGGCTATAAGCAAACCCACACCAGCCCGCCGCCTCTCACCATGGGCAACTCCAGAGTGGTGAAGAGTCCATCCTCTCTCGAGGAGTGTGGTTCCAGAGCCCAAGCCGTGCGTAGAGGTGATCCCAACTATCTCTAGTCGGAATCTCTGAACCTCACGCACAACCTCAGGCTCCTTCCCCGCCAGAAAGGTGACATTCCATTTCCCTAGAGCTAGATTCCGCGTCCAGGGATCGGGTTGTCTAGGCCCCCGCCTTCGACTGCCGCCCGATCCACTTAGCACCGGCCCCTTACGGTCCCTCCTGCAGGTGGTGGGTCCACGGGAGGGTACAAACACCTATGACCTATGATCACATTGCAATATTTACACTATCACTGTGCAGCTGTTTTGATATCTTCTAATCTATAATGGTTATAATATGAATACATAACATGGTTCCCGAAGTCAGCAGATACATCTTTATAAATTTTGCCCAATGCATCCGGAAAATAGCCTTAATCAACTCATTGTACTCGTAAATTCTCACTCCTGAATTCTGAGAGGAAAATATTCCGATTATAAATGAAGTGGTTCACATGATGGTCACATTACAACTCATGCATTAAATCACAATGTAAGCGTTGGTTTGTGGTTAACATAATGGCAATGGAAATTACCCACAATTCTATGAAATATAAGAAGGACACTCTAAACGCTTTGCGTGGGCTCTGTGGTAAATCAGAACAAGATATGCAAAATCTATTCTCTTGCCTGAGGCATGAATAACAAGCCTTTTTCTTGACCCAGAATGTGTTTGCTTATACAATATATATAAATCTCAACATGAGAAAAAGATGCATGAAAATTATTAACGTAGCACTACAGCACAAGATCATAAAGCAATAAATCATCCGCAATGCAAACTGTCTGTGCTGAGCTGTACACAGCTATGCAGGTGTACTAACATAAAATATACTTTCCTTACAACACCATAGTAATTTATCATAATTTTAAATAGTTCAGTAAAATTACAATGATTATTACAGTTATAATCATGTATGCCAGTATTATTATGTACATTGATACAGTAACATTTTGTTTTGTTCCCAGAGGAAGTCATGATGAATTAAACAGTGTCTTTAGCTGTGGTTCTATTCATTTGCCACTTTACTGTATTGGTGCTTGATTTAATATGCACATGCAATATGTAGCATGTGTGACCATATGTTCACATATGTCTTTTACATGTTTAATAATAAAACACATTCAGATGTGACAGATGGTGGTGGTTTGAAAGCTATTAGCGGTCAAAGAAAGTGGTAATCTGTGCCTCCACTGTACACAGCTAGCTAAATAAAAAATAAATGTGTTAGACGTGTTATGCAAGGACTTTATCACAAATAACAAAATGAGAGATTTTCCCACTGTGGAAAATCATTGTACCCATTGCTATTGTTCATATTTAGTGTTAGGGATTTTAACCACTGCTATTAAAGTGAAATCATGAAATATGGAATATTGTGGTTTTTATTATAAACAAATAATCTGTGCACATCTTCTTTTTTTTTTTTTTTTAAATGAATGTGCCCTCGTAATCTTTAAACAAAATAAACGATTTTAAGCATCACAGCAAACTACCATCCCATCAGTTCTATGATGGACAAAATCCCGCCTTGTTCTTGATCGAGAAGCAGTTTCACTTGGATAAACATCACAATAGGGAGGAAAATACTATTGAAACTCCCATTTCATGCTGACTTTAAACTTTAGTGCATAACTTCTAGTGCTGATTCTACTTTTGTATATTCAGAGCTGAAAAAAAAGGATTGCTGCTTTAAAATTTTAAGTACAATCAACTTGGATGTTTAAGTCATTTCAACTTAATTTACATTATACTTACTTAAAAATATGAGTTGAATATTGTATAACTACTAAAAAAGTTTGAAATTGTTTAACTTATTTTGATGAGTTAAAGCAATGTAAAAACATATGTTGATCATATGTTTTTACAGTGTATGCTGTATCTTTATTCTTATATTGCATAATATGCTGAACAATATATAAATTATTTACTAGTACTATTACTTCCTACTACTACTTTTCACTTTTTACAACAATCTTGTATGCACTAAAACTCTAGAATGCAGTACACAAGAATGCACTACAAGTACAGTGAGGAAAATAAGTATTTGAACACCCTGCTATTTTGCAAGTTCTCCCACTTAGAAATCATGGAGGGGTCTGAAATTGTCATCGTAGGTGCATGTCCACTGTGAGAGACATAATCTAAAAAAAAAATCCAGAAATCACAATGTATGATTTTTTAACTATTTATTTGTATGATACAGCTGCAAATAAGTATTTGAACACCTGAGAAAATCAATGTTAATATTTGGTACAGTAGCCTTTGTTTGCAATTACAGAGGTCAAACGTTTCCTGTAGTTTTTCACCAGGTTTGCACACACTGCAGGAGGGATTTTGGCCCACTCCTCCACACAGATCTTCTCTAGATCAGTCAGGTTTCTGGGCTGTCGCTGAGAAACACGGAGTTTGAGCTCCCTCCAAAGATTCTCCATTGGGTTTAGGTCTGGAGACTGGCTAGGCCACGCCAGAACCTTGATATGCTTCTTACAGAGCCACTCCTTGGTTATCCTGGCTGTGTGCTTCGGGTCATTGTCATGTTGGAAGACCCAGCCTCGACCCATCTTCAATGCTCTAACTGAGGGAAGGTGGTTGTTCCCCAAAATCTCGCAATACATGGCCCCGGTCATCCTCTCCTTAATACAGTGCAGTCGCCCTGTCCCATGTGCAGAAAAACACCCCCAAAGCATGATGCTACCACCCCCATGCTTCACAGTAGGGATGGTGTTCTTGGGATGGTACTCATCATTCTTCTTCCTCCAAACACGTTTAGTGGAATTATGACCAAAAAGTTCTATTTTGGTCTCATCTGACCACATGACTTTCTCCCATGACTCCTCTGGATCATCCAAATGGTCATTGGCAAACTTAAGACGGGCCTTGACATGTGCTGGTTTAAGCAGGGGAACCTTCCGTGCCATGCATGATTTCAAACCATGACGTCTTAGTGTATTACCAACAGTAACCTTGGAAACGGTGGTCCCAGCTCTTTTCAGGTCATTGACCAGCTCCTCCCGTGTAGTTCTGGGCTGATTTCTCACCTTTCTTAGGATCATTGAGACCCCACGAGGTGAGATCTTGCATGGAGCCCCAGTCCGAGGGAGATTGACAGTCATGTTTAGCTTCTTCCATTTTCTAATGATTTCTCCAACAGTAGACCTTTTTTCACCAAGCTGCTTGGCAATTTCCCCGTAGCCCTTTCCAGCCTTGTGGAGGTGTACAATTTTGTCTCTAGTATCTTTGGACAGCTCTTTGGTCTTGGCCATGTTAGTAGTTGGATTCTTACTGATTGTATGGGGTGGACAGGTGTCTTTATGCAGCTAATGACCTCAAACAGGTGCATCTAATTTAGGATAATAAATGGAGTGGAGGTGGACATTTTAAAGGCAGACTAACAGGTCTTTGAGGGTCAGAATTCTAGCTGATAGACAGGTGTTCAAATACTTATTTGCAGCTGTATCATACAAATAAATAGTTAAAAAATCATATATTGTGATTTCTGGATTTTTTTTATTTAGATTATGTCTCTCACAGTGGACATGCACCTACGATGACAATTTCAGACCCCTCCATGATTTCCAAGTGGGAGAACTTGCAAAATAGCAGGGTGTTCAAATACTTATTTTCCTCACTGTATATATTCTGTGATAACACAAATTAACACATTTGTTAGCATCCATTATTACTTATGCAGGGCTGAAATAGTGTTTACTTACTGCACATTGTTGAGTAAACAAAGCATTAACCCAAATATTTTGTTGCATATACTGATGGGATGACGGGAGGAAACACTATATTTGAATGCTTGCCTGAAGCTTGATGTTTCACATGCTCTTAAAAAATGTATTTATGTTCTAAGTGCTTTGATTTAGTGAAACTAAATACTGTCATTATGTAATATGCTGTCGAGAAAGAGGGGCGCTCTGGTGTAGGATTGAGTGAATTAATCAGAAAACAGTGTGAGATAATTCACTATTCCAGAGATATGGCTACAAAAACTGGAAACAAGATCATTAGCTTCTCTGGATGGCCTTTGGAGCCACGCTGCCCGAACGGATGCAACCTGCAGTCCAAACGCAGACCAGCACAGAGGTAACATGCAGGTTCCCTTTAGATTTGGCAGGCCGAAAGAAATTAGCACCAGGCACCCATGGATCATCACGTGTACGGTTGCCTGGAGCTTTGATTTCCACTTTAATCATTTTTTATATGCCTGTTTTAAATTGCTAAGATGCATTCTTCTATGTCTCTAAGTACATACTGTAGTACTGGAGAGCACCTAGTAACTGATTCAAACTTAGAGTTTAAATTCATTTGTGCTAGGCCCATAAAAGAGAGGATTTTTTCCTGAAGGAAGGTCAAACTAAAGGCTTAGATGAATTAGTATTGAACTATGTGGGATGGTTTAACACTTTCTTCTCCGGGTTGCACTCATCTATGTTCGTCAGTTCTGCTTTCACATCCCCCGCAATGTATAGTTATTCCTCTGGAAGGCACATTTGTATTCTGTGAAAGTCTGTTTATGATGGCGTATCCTGGCAACTGTGGGCCGCTGGCACCAGGAGAGCAGTGTGCTGGCAGAGGCGTCTCTACTGCAGCACAGGCAGCGAGGAGAACACTACCTGCACAGGAGGCGCTGGGTTAAACACGCTAAAGCGTGAAGGAGGGAAGGCCACCTAACAGAGCTAGGGGCTCTGTTTGCACACAGCCTGGAGAAAGGTGACACACTGACTCTGGCATAATGGAGTACCAGCGTGAATGGAAAATGTGGCACCGGTGACAGCTGATGTGCAAATAAGGACAAATTTGCATCTAGATTCAACATGCTGAAGTGGGCTTTACAGCATTAAATCAGACAAAAAGATGGGCATGCACGCATATGCACATGAACACATTTTATTTAAAGGTCCAAGCAGAAAGGTTTTTTTAAGAATATAAAATATTTAAGATTCTACACTATTTTCAGGTCACTAACTAAATAAGCAAACACAACTTCACAAACAGAATTGTGAAATCAGTGTAAATGTTTGCTGATATACACTATTGTATAATAAAATTTAATACAATATACATTACAAATTGTGTGTTAAATGTAATTATTAATATATATATATATATATATATATATAATTACTATTATTGCTATACTAATTAATTTATCCTAAATTAATTTCTATTTAACTGTGTTAAATAATTAAAATATTATTCAGGGCAGATGTCTAAGACCATATATATATATATATATATATTTTTTTTTTTAATAAAGATTTCTTATTAATTTTATTGTTTATTATATGAAATATATATGTAAATAATATATTAACACACTTTAACACAAATGTATTAATTACAACTTGTATTAAATATATTCATATTAAATGATCAGTTTTACTATTAGGCGCAATTAATTGCAATAAAAAATATATAAAAGTAAGAGATTTTAATTTCTATTTAATCCTTAAAATAACAAATCACTGTACGTGCCCTCATTAAAGAAACCTATAGGGAGGCTCTCTCCCTTTGCCCTCATTCTTCTGCAATCAAAAAAAGCATTAACCAATGAAACCCAGTTAAAGCCAAATTTGAAGGAGTTTCACAAGAGCTTTACAGTCTGTGTCCCTCAGGTAATGTGCAGCATCATGGTCAGGAGACAGTGGCTATTATCGATAACAGACCACTCAAGACTGAACATGTTGCATTGGTTGCATGAGCTGAAAGTGATGTAGGTGGAACAAAAAGACCCAGAGAGATAGGACCATATGATAACTGATGGCTGAACAAAATGAAGTCATTTAAATAATTAAAAATAAAATAAAAATAATGATGCACTGAAATAAACTGAGCTATACTTAAACACACATTGGGTAGTGGAAACCGTACCAAAGTGGAATTAGACATGAAAGCAGAACTACTGAATCTTATGCAGTTATCTACTAGCTAGAAAAATTCAATAAGCATGCTGAATGTAACTTTTTATGATATGGAAAGAGAAATAATTTGCTACATAATGTATGGTGTTGCTGGGAAGCATAACAAAGAGAAAACTCATCATTACACTGACATTTTCTCAGTACACTATAATTAAACCAACATATAGCATAATCTGCATGTTTAGTAGCCCACCCTCAACCTAAGCACAAGTTCCACTCTTTAACACAGTCATAACCCAAAAAAACTCCAACAAAACAGATACTATAAAAATACACAAATAACTCATTTTGCTCAAAAACACGTAAAACAACACAACAAAACACCAAGACAACCATTCTTATTGGCAAGTAACAGACATTTGGCAGAGATTCTTTTTGTTAGCAAATTGTCTTCAGTGGTGGCCTGGCTTTCACAAACAAGAGAATTTATAATCGAACAGAGCACAGAACAGTTTAGTTTTTTTTAACTAAATTAAACTTAATTAACTATATTAAACTATATTAAGGCAGATTTTGACAGAAAAGCTAAATTGTGTTCTCAGGACAAAGGTATTCCATAAATGTCAGGTCAGTTTGTCATATTTTTTATGTGTCATGTTTCGTGTTTTATAAATGTATACAGGTTAAGTACAATATTTGCTGTCCAAAGCAAGTTGTGACACACGCATTCCCAGAAGAATCTACAAAAACAAAAGATCTGTGACATCTCTCAAACAGCCGTCTCTGTCGGAGAGACCAGAACATGTCAGATACCTCATCTCACCAAGTTCAGGAATGTCAGAGCAACCTCTACTTTCAAAATGTAATCTCAGCGTCTTGGTATTCTTTCAGCAATCCGTCAATCATAGCCATTGTCCCTGACAATGTCTCTTGTGTGCATCAGTACCCTGAAATCTTTCCTATCTTCAGGCAGTAACCTCATGCCCCTCATAAACTCAACAATATGAAGTGGTTCTACTACTTGTGTTGCTACTGTTCCCTCGAAAAGTTTAATTTCTCTTCTGATTCTCTGTCAGTTCACTTTAAGAAGACAAAAATGAAAGGCATTACTGACCAGTCGTCCACCACTCCACAATATAACCATCTATCCAGCTCAATGCAAAGAGAAACAATCAATCAAGCCTGTAAGGTCAGTGATCCCATGTCTGATCCACTCACAATCAACCAAATTTGCACTTTTCAGATTCACACACATTAAACATGCATGGAAACAAGGTCAAGGGTGTTTCATCACTCAGTATAGAAAATGCAAGAGTCATAGGAAAGACTTTTTTTACGGTCAAATCTTGACAACTAAGTCAGAAGAGTTACCATCTGTCTTTATTCATCTACCGTATGTAGAGAAGGATAGAACTACTGTATAGTATTTCAGTGCTTTATATCAAAATCCATATAACTGCACTTGTAGTAAACATTATGCTATTAAGTTTAGTAAATCACAGAATGGATTGAATGAAATTGCTAATTTCTTAATCCATTTTGTCTGTATAAGAATCAAATCAATGATCATTCTGTGTTCTTAATCCTGCAGTATAAAGCTGGTTCAGTCACCTCTCAGCTCAGGTATTTTACCACAGTAGGGTGTCTTTTTATTTTATTTTTTATTTTTAGGTATTCTGAGGTGAATTTCTCTTTTAGTGCAGCTATATTTCATTAATTGATGTTACATAAGCCGTCACCAATAAAGCTGCTTTGTGTCTGTCTACTAAATCCCTGCTGGCTTCCCATCATAACCCAGATAGAAATTGTAATTGAACCCAGATCATGGAGCCTGTGGGCATATATGTCTTTAAAAGAACCCAGCTGTCCTTGTCTTGTCTAAAAGGTAAAGGAGGTTAGATCTAAGCTCATCTTCTAAGGTAAATAAGAATTTGCTTCAGTTCAAGTCGAAGCAAAATTCAGCACAAAAGTTTCTATTCTCTTCTGTAGAAGAGTTTCTCTGTTACTTTTATAAAGCACTGCCAGTCTTCTTATTTCTTCAGGCTTCAGTGTTTCAAAAAAGTTCTTTGATAGGATTAGATATGGATACAGTTAATTATTTAGGCAAATAAATGTTTTACTCTTTTACCTTTTTTTTACTTTAGCAACATTACTCTGCCCACCAATTCAACTATTGGTGGACTTTATCTTTCAAAGGTTATTTCTAAATAACCTCTAATATTTCTTCTTTTATTCCAACTTGGTAGTCTACTGGTGACTGGTAGTGTATTTTCAAAACAAAACCATAATCAAGTTTAATAGAAGTGCTGAGATGACTCAGTTATAACAGGGACAGACCTGTGGGAGCAGCCATGTAAACATCTAATGTGGCTTGTTCAGGGGCACAATGGTAATAAAGCAGGATTTTGGGTGTTAAGCACCCAAAGAGCATGTCAACAATTACAGAGAAGAAGCATGATGGATACTGAATGAGGGCTCGATAGACATGGGAGGTATCTTTCTGGCACACAGACATTTTTAATATGTGCAATTTGCTCAAACACGTCAATAGCAGGCATGTCTTCTGCAATATACATGTAATGTGGAAACATGCCAGACACGGAGTGCTGATGAATAATGTACCATCAGAGACATCCATGCATGAATATATATGTTGCACCTGTTTCCTTGATGTATTGTGTCTGTGCCAACTTTCACTCATCAACCAGAGGAAACTCCATTAAATTATATGCAAAATCTAATTTACAACAGCCAACTGAAGAAGAAACTGGGCATGATTCATAGAAAAAGTTAATTTTTGTTACAGAAGAGCTAGTTTATTTAAAGTTAAAATTTAGCTTAGTCACCTCACCCGTAGGCACATCCTGTCCTAGTATAATGTAAAAATAGCCCCACAAATTATTAAAACAGTTTCCTAAAAAATGAATTATTTGTCTTTCTTTGGCTTGTCGTAAAATATTTCTGTCCTAACAAGAAGATATAGCTATAAGTAAGCTTTCCATTTACAATGTGGCTAACCAGAATTCATAATCAATAATTATCTGATCAATAATTATCATGATCAATAATTATATAATAATAATTCGTTACATTTATATAGAGCATTTCTGGGTTCTTAAAGCGCTTCACATATGGAAGGGGGAATCTCTTCAACCACCACCAATGTGCATCATCCACCTGGATGATTCGACGGCAGCCATATTGCGCCTGAACGCCCACCACACACCAGCTTATTGGTGGAGAGAAGACAGAGTGATGAAGCCAATGAGTATATATGGGGATGAGTAGGAGGCAATGATAGAGGCCAATGGGTTAATTTGGCCAGGATGCCGGGGTTAAACCCCTACTCTTTTTACGAAGGACATCCTGGGATTTTTAATGACCAGAGAGTCAGGACCTCGGTTTAACATCTCATCCGAAAGATTGCTTGTTTCAGTATAGTGTCCCCATCACTATACTGGGGCGTTAGGACTCACACAGACCAAAGGAAGCAACCTGGTTTTCCCAGGAGGTCTCCCATCCAGATCCTGACCAGGCTCAATCCTGCTTAGCTTCAGTGGGCAACCAGTCTTGGGCTAGAGTGTGAGAGAATTTCACAGCAATCGCCGAGATGAAACTGAGATGCTAGATGTCGCCTAGAGTGCGTCCGTGGTGTGATACACCAGATGAAACAGTTGTCGCATTTCGTTGCGACAGCTTGAGCCCCCAATGGCTCCTTAGAGGCAGCTAACCCTACCCTCAACCTTAAACCTACCCATACCCTCGCTGCCTGGAAGGCGCCGTTGGGGGCTTAAAACACCAAACACCGTGTTTTTGATGCAAGGAAACATTTTTAAAAGTTGAACTTCTTCTAACTTGAGCGCTGCATTTTTTATAATATATTCATATTTTGTTTTTTATAACACGACACTGCAAAAGACACGAGCAATCGTCAAAAACACCATGTTTACATAGAAAAACTATGAAAACGTGTGCACTAGAAAAAAAAAGTGAGTGTTACAAATTAATTGGTTGTCAGAAGTAGTGAAACCAACTGGAGTACATCAAAAATAGAACGGGACATTAGTTTAGTACGGGCGAATCGTTCCGCCACATTTAGTTTAGACCGAATCACTGCGCTGTGCCACTCATGTCCGGTGAAGACACAGTGTAAGTGACCATTCACACAGAACGTGTTTTTGCAGTTAAAACCATAGACTGTATAAAACAACGTCACCTGTAGGTTTCTGAAGAGCATTTTTGAAGCACAAAGTGGGCGGAGCCAGCCGTCACCATCTTGGCAGAGTAGTATTAGAGAGACACGCAATAAACTAAATTAAATATACAGTACATTACACAATGTGCAGATTACCTTCCCTTCAACTTGGCATGTCAAAGGAAGCATACTGTGCAGACAGGCAGACAACATGTTTGTTCCATTCAGGTAAGAAGAATTGCCTCGTACACCCTCTCTCTCACCTGTTACTAATCAATTTGTCCGCATTAATTAGGCATTCCCATTCCCCACATTCATGAGCTGTCAAATGAATCAACTATGGTGTCACAGAAAGCAAAGTGAGCTTGGTTGACAGACACCAGGTACAAAACGGTTCTTTAGTTTCTCTGCTCTTTGGATCTAATTACAGCTCATTGCTTGTTACACTTACAAACAGTAGTTTAATTTTACCTTGCAAATTATCCAAATGAGATTAAATGTGTAATGATAACATGAGCTAATGCAACTGATTCTTTGCTCTTTCTCTTGTTTGAGAATTGAAAATTCAAGCTTTATAACATAAGTGATCGCTGGCATAAAGGTGTTAACATTTGGTGCACAAACAATAGGCTATTTTGTGTGTGTGTGTGTGGGCTGCACTTCACCATCAGCACTGACCAAGGCTTCTGTCCTTAACAAACCTCCCAATTTGTAAGTTTGTCCAACCTTCCCCACATGAACACAATGTTCAAATGCATTGCAATCGAACATGCCAATCAAATGAAAGGAAATGATGCATCAGTTTGTGAGTGACTGTGGTCAAATGTCAATACCTCTACTTACTCGCCTGTGTCATTTTACATGACCACATGCATTATGGTCTATTCTACTCAGCCTCACGAAACTGCAGCGGCTCCCTAGCAACTCGTTGCTATTAGATACTGCTGGGCCAGTCACCATGGCAGCGGATTCTCACTCATTTTCTTTCCCTTTGCACTGTAAACCCTTGCTCTCTCTTCTATGACATGAAAAACGAACAGTGCGTGTGTGTGAAATGGGGATATTCTGTGAAATCATGTGGGCATTCATTCTGTGTAAAAATACTGACATTCAGCATGTGTATAATGAAGCTCCACACACCCACACGAACTATAGCAATACTGCAGTGTGAGTAAGGAACCTGTATAATCCTGATCCATTAGTCTGTTCCTTTCCAAAATTACACTTACAACAAGCATAACAGCCTATACGTGATCATACACAAGCTGTGAGAAAACATAAGTGAATACACTTACTGTTCATGGCAGTGAAGATATACACTTACTGTTCATGGCAGCTGAAATCCTGGAAGGCAGGTCCTTTGAGACAGAAACACAGATAATATATATTCTAATTTGTTAAATAATACAAAATACATGCATTGTATGGTATCATCTCTGTGCATTTAAGTTCTGCTTCCATTACCAAAAATAAAATTCTGTCATTATTTAATCAGTTTTGTGTTAATTCATTGTAATTGCAATAAAAGCAACATTAGCTCAATGGAAAAACATGCCTAGACCTAATTTTTTGCAAAACTCAAAAAAATATAGCTACTATATTTATATATACTGCATATAGTCTCTGCAGTTTTCAGCTGAAATGGCAGTAAACACTGAAAAAAATGATTCTGACCCCTTGTAAATGTTACATGTTTTTATCTGGTTAATTTCACTGATTATAATGTGTTATTTAATCCTACTTATTTTTTATTATTAATTTTCAAATTCACTGCTCTTGTTTAAAACAAGTTAATTTCATTCAATTAAAAGTAATTCGAAAAAAATAAGTTTAATTTAATTTCCATATACACTGTAAAATGAATACGCTATATCTACTCAATAAAATTGTGCAGATTACAAGCAATATTATTAATTAAATTTAACACATTAGAAGTAAGTAATAATTAATAAAATTAATTCCTTAAAAGTTAACCATTTAACAATTTTTAAACAAAAATATCTGAATAACAGACAGACGTCAAAGATGAATTAAGAACTCTTTATTTTGTATTGCCAACATTGAAGACACCTGATGTTAACAAGCAGAATCACTGAAGGAGAAAACTGTAATGTTACAACCGTAATTTTAAGTTACCATCATGGGGATCAGTGTGTGTTTTAGTTGGGCTCTTTATCCTAAAACTATTAACTTTAGATTTTGTTTGGCTGCTGTACCTGAGTTATAACAGCCAGCTGAACAAATAGAAAAGGTGATCTGATGGTGTTGGTTGTGTTTTAACATAATCATTATTTCACAATCATTTGACCTGAAACACTGAAACTGATCACCTCTGAACATAAGCTCATTATTTATTCATGCAGCAATGCATGATGGGAGCCATGAATGAGTTTTGATTGGTGGCACCCAGAATGCACTGCAACATGCTTTATAATTGTCACCATTGTTGAGATTCACAGGCTGATTCTTGAAAAAATTGAGTAAATTCAACTTAAAATAGTTTAGCTAAAATTATTAATATTATTAATCTGAAATTACTTATAAAATATAAGTACAACCAATTTACAAAATATAAGTACACTCAACTTAAAAAATATATCTGGATTTAGATAAATTTATTTCGTGCAACCCCTTGACGTAATAAAATTAAGTAAATTCAATATAACATTTTTTTCAGTGAACCAGGAAGCCAGTCATTACAGTTTATAGTTATAATTATGGATATTTTTCTAACAAAACGCATCGCTTCAGAAGGCCTTTATTAACCCCCTGGAGTCGTATGGATTACTTTTATGATGGATGGATGCGCTTTTCTGGGCTTCAAAATCTCAAAGTTACTATTCACTCCCATTATAAAGCTTGGAAGAGCCAGGATATTTTTTAATATAACTCTGATTGTGTTTGGCTGAAAGAAGAAAGTAATATACATACACCTAGGAGGGCTTGATGGTGAGTAAATTATGGGATAATTTACATTTTTGGGTGAAGTAATTCTTTAACCTGTCCTGACTGGACATTTCATTTCCAAACTGCCACGATATAACAACAAAAAATTATAAAATGTTGTCAGATTCACAATAATCTGTTTTGGATGCCACACACTGGGCATTTCACTTTGACATTGTTGTGAAACATGCAAGAAGCAAAGAGTATTTGCAAAAGAACATTTATCAGTTTTTCCAAAGAGCCTGGGTTGATTAAAAGAGCAACCACCAGTGCAATTCTTCAAAATCTTTCTTTTGTGTTCCACTAAAGAAAGTAAGTCACACAGGTTTGGAATGACATGAGGGTAATGATGACAGAATTCTCATTTTGGTGTGAACTTTTCCTTTAAAAGTGTGAATAAGCTGCAGGGAACAATCAGACAATTTTATATGTACCACAACATTTTTTAATGCAATGAGTCACAGTGGCACAATTACAATTTCTAATCAGATCTCATTAATAACGTAATATACTGACCTTGTCATTATAATAAAGAAAAACACAATGTTATGCCTATGATGTGCTTAAACATGAATACACAAAAAAACAATGATATTAGGGAAAGGACAACTGATTTTGATGTTTATAAATACAGAACAATAACCCAGGGTCATTTCTTCTGAATTGTAAATAACACATTTGCTAATATTTGGCATGAAATGAAGAACAACAGTCTCATTTAAGAAACCTGAATGAGGAAATAAATAAAAAAACAGCAGTTTGAACAAATTTGTGTCTGTAAGCTACAGTCATTTGTAGGTGCTTCTTTTAGGCTGTGGGAAAAGGGATATAATGTATAGCACTCTGCTAAACATTGTAAACTTTTTAATTACAGTTAAAAATGAGAGTTCAGCCAAATATGAACATTTTCTCATCATGTATCATGTATTATTTATTTTTTAATTGTGACAGCCACATTTGTTTATGGAAACAAGCAGCCTGGATATTCTGCTAAACATCTTTTGTGCCCTACGAAAGAAAGAAAAAAACAGATTTTTAACATCTCAATGAGTAAATGATGCCTTTTTTGATTTCACTGTCCCTTTAAATTTGTAGGCGCTGAGCTGAATTCCCTATATTTGGCACAATCAGCAGTGCACACCAAACAGGTGTGTGGATCCTACATCCTGGCCCTTTTCCCATTAGCTGGCAGCGCCAGCTTGACCACATGGAGGTCACTAAAGCACAGATGGGCAAATGGTATAGAGGTCTGTTGTTTTTCTTCTCTGGCATCCCCCTGTCGGACAGATTCAGAGTCAGCTTAATCCAAATTCAAGCTTTAACGATTTCGAATGGAACCCTGAAGGTTTAACACCAACTTCTCAGCCAAAAGTCCTCTTCTGTCCCCAACCTATGCTGGCCAACCAGATGCATCTCTGTCCTCCCTATTACCTCACAGTTTGGGAATGAAGCCCCCTGCAGCGACAGCCGCTGACAGATTTGACTGCCACTTACAGCGTCAAGGTCAGAAACACAGCACTCTGCTGCTGCCCCAGGTGAGGGTTCAGTGCACTTCCACATGATTGACAGGGTTCACAGATAGGTTAAAAGTCTTGGTTGTTTTTTGTCCTCTGTGTAAACTTCTCCCAAACAAAGGCAAAAGTATCTGCTGTATCTAGATTTTAAATGAGAAAAGATTAGTTAGAAGTTAAATCCTGGGTGTAGCAACTGAGGAGGCTGCTCTTTCTTGCACTTTCACTGCGGAGAAAGACACAGGGGAGAATTGAAACTCAACATATCTTCTCTCTAATTTCACCCTAATTGGATTGGTTCTCTGTGCTGTGTTGGAAATCAACTCCTCTGGCACCTAGCCACTCTCATCAAACCTTTGACTACATCTCAAATGCACATCTGGGCTTCTCCTAACAGGAACACAATTAAGCAATGGTACACTCATCTATCAGTCTGCTAACATTCCCTGATGAGCAGTTTTGTTGGCTATTTCTTTTTATTTTCTTCCAGCAAGGAATTGCACAGCACTGGACCCTCTCTCAGATGCTTTTGTAGCCCACAGTGTTTGATTGCAATATTGTTGGTTGTGTTTGGAGACTTTCCGAGCTTAAACAAGGCATTACAGAGACATCTTTTTTGTCCTTTTTACGGAAAAATTTTCCTTGCTACTTTTCTCGTATTTCCTTTCCAGCTTGAGTTCTGAACGTCAGTTTTTATGGTAAAGGCAAGAAAACATGAAAATAACAAAATTGTAGAAGAAAACATAAGTGGCATTTGTCCACGCAAAATCTGTCGCCATAATGATTGGGTGAGTGATTGCTAGGGGTGTTCTAGTTCAGGGGTCCCCAACCCCCAGGCCGCGGACCGGTACCGGTCCGTGGGTCATTTGGTACTGGGCCGCACAGAAAGAATAAATAACTTGCATTATTTCCGTTTTATTTATTATATGAGTCTGAACAATGTTTCTCTCCGTTACATCCATCTATGACTCACTCTTGGCGCATAGCAAGACACTTGTCTCGGTCACGTGATACGTTACCGCTAAAAATAAACCCACAAGCTAGCAAAATGAGTAAAAAACAAACGTCTCTGGAAAGTTTCTTTGCGAAGGGGAAACGGCCCAGTGAGGAGACAGAACTGCTGGAACTGCAACTGCTGGAGATCGCAAATGATGGCGGCCTTAAAAGTATGTTCGAGACAACAACTCTGCTGGTGTTCTGGATAAAAGTCATGGCAGAATACCCTGAGATCGCCACAACAGCACTGAAAACCCTGTTGCCATTTCCGACATCCTATCTGTGTGAAGCGGGGTTTTCGGCAGTGACAGCAACCAAAACAAAACTGGACATAAGAAACACACTTCAGGTGTCCTTGTCTCCCATTAACCCTATGGGACCGTCTCGTTACAGAGAAACAGGCTCTGGGCTCCCACTGATTCAGCGTTATGGTGAGTTGTATTTTTCTTGCCCTTTATATTTGTTTTTGTGGTGTATCTTATTTTGAAGGCATGTTTAAACGTTACCATAGCGACCAGAGAGCGTTAGGGGGCAGAGAGGATGTTACTCATGTTATGTTGTTGGCGCGATGTTACGAGGACGCTGCTAATAAAGTTGCGAGTAGGTCTACACATTGGATTTGTGTTTATTATTATATTTAAAAAATACCCTAGTTTTTATGCCGGTCGTATCATTTTATTTTGTTGTATTCATCCGCCACACCTTAAAGGCCGGTCCGTGAAAATATTGTCTGATTTTAAACCGGTCCGTGGCGCAAAAAAGGTTGGGGACCACTGTTCTAGTTGGTTGTTTACTGGCCAAAATCAAAATACCTAAATGTGGCTTGGGTCCCTCCTTCTAGTCAAAGCAATTTTCCGATGTTTTTTTGTCTGCTGGGTATATGTTTTGATTGCTTAAAAGAGAAATAGCACACCTCAGTCAGCCTGCATTTTTTGAGGTATCATTCATATCCATTATAGCACATTGCAATTACACACTCAAATGTGATAAATCAGGGTAAGATGTTTGTTCAAACCCCTAATGTATTCTGCCTTAGCAAACACCACTAATAATAATAATTATAAAGTACATTTACATTTATTTAGAAGATGCTTTTATCCAAAGCGACTTACAAAGGAGGAACATCACAAGCAATTTGTCAAAAGAGCCATCAATGCACAATGCCAAGTATAAGCTAGATTAATACACAAGCTAAAAGATAAAAAGATTTTTTAGTTTAAAAAAAAGTTATCATCAATGAGTAATAATAAAAAAAAATTAAAAAAATAATAATAATAAAAGGCGCAATAGCTTTGAAGAATGTTTCTAAAAGGATACTTTCTAGCTTATAAATGCAGCTACATGTGTTGTCTGCTTGTCATCTCTGTCAAGAAAACAAATAATTCATGAGGCATCTCTTCCCTGTTGTAAAACACGGTTGGCAGAAACATCTAGCTGCTTTTCCAAAAACATAGTCTCATCTTTGGCTGACTGAGAGTATTAGCCTTCATCTGCCTGAAATCATATCAGAAACGGATTAAGCTGTCGCTCTGTTTACCTGACTGTGGACAACAATACCAGCAGCACTGGTTAAATGGAACCAAAGTCACGTCTTAGAGAACTGCTCGCTTGCTCTATACAAGGTAGGCCAGCTTGTAAACTAGAAAACATCACGACTGGTTTAGGATGAACAAAGCTCCTTCATCTCCAATAAATGCATTTGGGAGTCTATAGCAGCAGCAGGCATTCCCACGTGACACGACGCAAAGATGAAACGTATTTCAGTCATATTGTTACCGTTTTTACATACTGTTGTTGAGTAAAAGCTTCCAGTAATGGTCCACCGAGGATGTTTAGATCCCTTCACCCCCTCCCCACTTTCTTTGGAGTGAAAGTGCTCTGAGCCTATGGGATAATGGGAATGAAGTATAGTGGTATCATATTACCTGAAAAGAGAGAGCCTTAGATCTTTCCCCATTCAGGCTTCCCGCGGTGCAGTCTGCCAGCATCTCCTGTCGCCTGCCTTCTTTTCTACTCTCTCCTCGCTATTTCAGTCAAAAAGTTAGATAGGTAGCTTTCTTCAAAGGTATCTCATCACTTTCCCCTCAAATCTAACTTCTTTGACAGCTATTGAATGATGACTAGTCCTAATTCCTCAAAGCTCGAGAGTTCGCCTTTGTATACGAGAGAACCTGTGAGGCTGGAAAGGTGATGGGATGCTCTGCCTAAAGTGACACTATAGCTGTAAGATATGCTCCTGTGTAGATTCTCAATGGACAGACTGTCAGTTTGGAAGTAAATTATCCATTATGTGTCAAATTGTAGCGGCAAAGTGACTTTTTGTGAGAGAGGTTCAAGAAAGCACTTTCGGTCAGTGAAAACCCCCAGGTAAGTCAACTGCAGGGAGACCAAATGACAAGTTTTAGTACAATGACACTAGGACTGTGAAGCCTGGGTCTTCAATCCCCACTCCCTTTCTCTGCTCAGGTCACGACAAATGTTTTGACCCTGTCAACTCAATGAGGCTACTGCAGGCCTTATAAATGAATTCCTCTCACCTCACAAAAACAAAGATAAAGATCCAATTTTCTCTGCAATACCCTGGAAGGGGTTTTCTTTGAAATATGATCAGGTATTCAATTAAAACCATAGAGAAAAACCATGACAACTTTGACAGAGTATATGGCCCAGAGATGTTGAATATTAGATGTAAACGTACTATGAAACTGGACTGATCAAAGTCAATGATATGAGAGAGTGAATCTTACAGAATTATTAAAAGGGCCATTAAATCTTTGGGAGTAGAAACCGGACATTGTTGATTTATGACTCGAATTGATGACTTAAACATTCTTTACAGCCACAATAAAGAAATCTGCAATTATGAAGAGAAGAAATCTATTTCAAGAACTTCCAGTGAAGGGACAAAATGCAATTAGCAGTGTCTAGAACACAAAGTGCTTAACGTCTGCAGAGAGTGAGAGACGGGGGGGAGAGAAAGAAGAGGCACAGCCGAAGGGAAGCGAAGGGGAAATGGAGATAACTCATTCTCTCATTTGAAAAAGGAATGCTCCCCTAGTGTTGCCATGGCGACATGTCCTCTCAGATCCTCGTCGACATGCTAGTTCTCGGCCTCAGTGCTTTCTAGCCTCCAGGATCGGTGTTGGTGGGGGGCGGGGGCACTGCCATCCTGAATGAATCAGGCTAATGAAGGAGAAAGTCATTAGAGACACAGAATGTGCAACAGAAGTCAGTATACTGGCCCTTGTTGCCTCAGGAACAACAGACATTCAAAAGGAAAGAGATCATGGTATATGCCTGAGCAGGAGCCAGGTGGTTCATACGTCCTCAGATCTACAGTTGGACCAAGGGCGTACAGCAGATGACCTGGTTTAGATGTTTGACGATTGCTTTAAGACTATGTCTATTCATCCACCCATTCAGGTTTTCGACAATGTTAGCATAAATCCTCTTTTTGGTGTAAATGCATTTAAGCAACTAGCAAGTACTAAATAAGAACCATAAATAATATATTTTTTTTTATATATTATTATTACATACTGATGGACAAATAAACACCATCAGACATGCTCCTTTGGCAGTTGTGGTGCCTGATTATTGGATTAAATCTTAATCTTTTTTAATATTATTGGATCAGCACATCTTTATAGCTTTAGAGACCAGACTGATTGCCAATAAAAGGTTAGTACACAACTGACCAATTACACAGGTTAGAGAGGTTTATCAAAGGGTCTAGTATATTTTTAAGTTTTTTTTTTCCAGTAATCACTAAACAAGTATTTATGCTGATATATATACACAGATGAGCCAAAACATAATGACCACCTATGCTGTTGGTCCTCCGTGTGCTGCCAAGACCCGCAGAGACAAGAACTCTACAAGACCCCTGAAGGTGTCCCATGTAGGTTGTGAGGGGAGCTGCCGTGGATAGAACTTGTTGGACCAGCGCATCCCACAGATGCTCAATTGGATTGAGATCTGGGGAATTTGGAGGCCAGGGCAACAGCTTGGACTCTTCATCATGTTCCTCAAATCATTCCTGAACAATGTGTGCAGTCTGGCAGGGTGCATTATCCTGTTGAAAGATGCCACTTCCACCAGAGAACATCTTTGTCACAAAGGGGTGTACCTGGTGTGCAACAATGTTTAGGTAGGTGGCACTTGTCAAATTTATGTCCAGATGAATGGCCAGATCCAGGGTTTCCCAGCAGAACATTGCCCAGAGCATCACATTCCCTCCACCGGCTTGTCGTCATCCCACAGTGCATCCTGGTACCATCATTTCCCCAGGTATACAGCGTACACGTACTCAGCCGTACACGTGATGTAAAAGAAAATGGGACTCATTGGACCAGACAACTTTCTTCCACTGCTTCAAGGTCCAGTTCATTAGTTTGTGGTTTGTACCTCCTCTGACCACTGTTGGTAAATTCTCACCACTACTGACCGGGAGCAACCCACAGAGATACTTTGACCCATTTGCCCTGACATATCAATATGACACTTGTCAAAGTCACTCAGATCTTTATTCCTGCCAATTTCTCCTGCAACCAACATGTTGATTACAAGAACTGATTATTTGCTTACCATCTAATCTACCCAAACCTTAACATGTGGCCTTGATAGAAGATGATCAACGATATTCACTTCACCTGTGAATGGTCATAATGTTTTGGTTCATCAGTGTCTAGTCAAGTCAATTTTATTTGTATAGTGCTTTTCACAATACAATTTTTTTTTTTAAAGCAGCTTCACAGAAATGTGTGATGTTACTGTTTGTAATACCTTAATGTCTAATTGTCCACATTTAGCCTTTAGAGCCAATTGTTTTAAAATAAATTAATACCTTTGTTCAGCTCTGTCAATTATTTTCAATTAATGTTTAGTAATACTAATACTGAGAAGTAACGTTTAGGAGCAACCCTGCAGACATGAAAAAAGGAAAGAAATAGATTTTAATATATATTATGCCACTGATAAGTGACATCTGTGCTTCACCACTCTTCAAAAGCACTAGTCACCACTAGTTTGTTGATATTAGTGCAAATGTTGGAGTTTAGAGAAAGCCATTCACTGCAATTAAGGGAACATGAACTACGATCAAAGAATGAGAAAAGTACACAATTCACAAAGAGGTCTTAACAGACTGCTACATGATTAGGGCGGGATGGAAGGAACACGACCACTGCAACGCTTAAGATCAAGAGAAATAAAAAAATAAAACACCTCCTTCTAAAGAGCCATAGACATGACTATTTCAGATCTCTTTCATGTCAGGGATGAAAATAGTTGAAAATAGCAGACAATAGAAAAGAATTACTTTGTCTGACTAAATGTCAACATGCTTTTAAACATACTCAGTGACACAGAAGACCGAGGTAAACAGAGGCTGGATTTTAGTTTTATTCCTTTTTAAGCTAATTGTTCTCTCTGTCTCTCTCTCTCTCTCTCTCTCTCTCTCTCTCTCTCTCTCTCTCTCTCTCTCTCTTTTTAGTCCTGTATTTCCTACAGGGCAAATTGAATGACTGGCCCCGTAGACCTTTCAATAGGGGTCAGACACCTCCGAAATGGGAATCAGTACCTCCCCATGGTTCATCAAAGGGAGCATAAAATAAAAATAGAGGGTGAAAACAGCGAGAGAAAGAGCCGTGCGAGATATGTATCGTTGGCTGAAGTGGATTCAGCGGCGAGATAGTGAAAGCGAATAAACCTTTCAGATGGAAATGAGGGCACACCATACAAACCAAGGCCAAGCACAGCCTGTGCATCGTCACCATGGCAATCCGCTGCGAAACAGAGAGGGACCTGTGAAATAGGACCACAAAGAATCTCAGAGGGCCGGGCTCGTCGTTTAAAAACTCAAAGTCACTTTTCTTATTCAAAAGCTTGAGGCTGTGTAGGAGTCATGGAGCTGCCATACAGAATAATCAAGGAAACTGAATAACTCTGCATATATAGAAATGGCTGCAAATCCATTTCCTCTTTGTTGTTTATTAGGTCACAGGCCGCATAAAAGCAACCTGTCATTTCAAGACACATCAGATAACGCCCAGCACTTTTTTCCCTCTGTTAACTCATGCATTGAGAGAGACTGGGGGTAAAATCACTCTGAGTAGACAGCGTCTCCGCTGACTTTGCTAATGTATTGCATTCCCCATTCTTTCTGTCTTACCCTCTTTCTCCTGCTCTGCAATGTCCCACCGAGTTCAGTGACCCTAAAGAGAAATCAATATGCTTTCTTGTCATGCCACTGAAGCTATCTCCTCTGGTGCTGTTTCTCTCCCCTTCTGTTTTCCTTCTTGACACACTTGATGTGCTTTCCCTGTAGTTACAAAAAGAAAAAAGAAAAAAAGAAGACGTAAAAACATGAGGGGAATAGAAGGCTTGCAGCTTCATAGCATTAAATAAATAGCCTCGTATCTCCCCAGTACCTGTGCTATATGCTCCATCCTGGGAATAAAATGTACTCCTTTACTTTTGCCTAAACTCACATTAGGAATTTACACATCATTACAAGTGATACACGGCTCAAACTGAGGTTAAAAGATTTCTGTATGCCTTTCTGGTGTTTACTTCCTTATGAAAATCATTAACTGAATTATATATTAACTGAAACTACCAGGATTTACCACACTTAAATTCTGACATCATTTACTATATATAAAACAGGTTTGTTTTGGACCCAATTGACTTTCATTATATGGACACTAACAGTTCAAACATTTTTCAGAAAATAAAGAAAGTCAAACAGGTTGAATTAGTTCCAGCCCCCGCCCCCCGCCCCCACAGCAAATAACATTTATCTTGCTTTTGTCAATATTACTGATTTATTTAGCAATTATGCATTTAAACAACACAAAACATGAAAATGATCTGACCAAAGACCATGATACAAGAGAGATTAAATCTTACAGTATCATTAAATGGTCCATTAAAGACATGAGAGTGAAAAATGGACTGATTTACGGTTTGAGTCAGAATTTTTTTTTGCAGTCAAAATAAAGAAATGTGTAATCACAAAAGAAAAGCTCAAGAGAGTCTAGGGAAGAGACAACATCATTATTTATTTGATTATAAAGATGATGTAAATATTTACTCAGCATCATGTGACATTTTCCAATCTGTCAAGAAGTAGAGGCAAATTTTTCCCTGTGATTTTTGGCTGTATTCAAATTGCGCTCCAGTTAATTTCCAGCTCACTGCTTGACTTCTGAATGTGAGACAAACAGGAGAAAGAAAGTTTGTGCAATTCATAGTTCAAAAGACTGTCAACAATGGCATGCGAATGGCTGAGAGCATAAACATACAGCACATAGTGGAGATCCCAGGGGTTGTCATAGCTTGACTTCAAAAAGGCGAACCACAGAAAGTGAGAATATCTGGGAACAAAGTGAATGCTGCAGCCTCCATGTGGAGAAGGTTCGGGTATACTACTGTCATTCAAGGTAAAGTGACAGAGAAATGTTTGCAGTGGTTGCAGACATGAACCGCTCAAATGGTTGAGATTTGGTACTGCACTCTTGGAGACTATGTGTGAATAATTCAGAGCCTCTGGGGATGCCAATAGAAGAGGAGCTCGGGGGGAAGTCACTGTACTTCTTCACCTGCCATGTCTATACAGGTAACACATCAGGGCAAAACAGCTTGGAAACACTCAAATTTTCAGGGTTCTGCCCTGACAGTCTCCGTTCAATGTTTCTTTGTTTGTCTTGTGCCTGAGCACATGGCTTTGTCTTTGTTTGTGTTGGCCATTTGCTCCTCTTGTACCGCCTCCTTGTTTCCCTTTATCACACCCCCTTGTTTAGTCCTTTCTCAATATGCATTCTTGTCTGTACTTGTGTTCTCGTGGACTTGTGAAACGTCATCAGTCGCTGCCCAAGTACTGTTCCAATTCAAAGTTCACATTTAGCCAAGTCCAGTTCAAATCCCCGGATGTGTTCTTGATCCTCCCCTTTTATCGAGGATGCATCGAGAGGTGATTTGTGCGGACTTGAGACAGCCAGGTATCCCAGAATGCATCTCGCACCAACCAGCAAGCGTCAATAGCAGAGGAGGAACCCCACGTAATTTAAAATTACTGCTGATATTGTGTCATGAAATGTAGTTTTAAGAGTTTTTCAGGCGAGAATGTAGTTGATTAAAGCTCAAATATGTGGTTTATTTATAAAGATAGCGCCTATTTTAAAATTTGATTTGAGTTGTGAGATCCAGGTGATCACCGGGCGCTCAGTGCTCATGTATCCCGCCTGGAACAGCCCTTCCTCGGCTAGTCCTTCTGACGTTTGCCGCTGGCTCTGATGTCTCTTGTCTATAGTCTCTATAACTTGTATAGTCTAGTCTTGAGATATAATTCGTTCTTGTGTATATCTAACAGGTGATCTTTGGTCTCTTTAATCTATAATTTGTTCTCTTGCAAATCTTTTTGCTGAGGGCAAAGTGAAGTTTCATAACTTTATATATTTAGGCTATTTAACTTTAACGTTGTAGCCTACTAGAGAGGTGACTTATGTTTTACTGAATCGTTTGCTTTATTTCTTATTGTATAGCTTCTTATACCTTTTAGGCTACTTATACTTTTATAATGGCTATTATAGCTACAATGATTATCTTCACACGAACTATAAAACACAACCCTGCCTTTTTTTGTTTTCATTTAAAAAAATATGAAACATTATACTATTAATCATTAAAACTGACATTTAACAAAAAGGGTTTTGTCATTTTATTTTAGATATTTAAAATATTTATGTACATTCTCTTCACTCTATGTAGGCTACATGTATAATAAAATAAAATTACACAACCCTGTCTCTTTTTGTTAAATGTCAGTTTTAATGATTAATAGTATAATGTTTCATATTTTTTTAAATGAAAACAAAAAAAGGCAGGGTTGTGTTTTATAGTTCGTGTGAAGATAATCATTGTAGCTATTCGTTACCTGAACCACATTTGTGTGGCTATTAAAATGTTTAAGATTTTTTAAATTAAAAGAGGCAGAGTGGTGTTTTTAACATATTTTGTTTTATTGTAGCCTAAATATACATAACCAGCCAGAGCGAGCTGAGTGACACTATCAAGAACGCTGCTGTTCCATTTGCAGAATTACCGGACTTGAGTTCTTCCATCCTCGGGAGTTTGTTTTCCTGAGTCGAACTTGGCAAGTCCGACCTACCAAGGATGCAAGTCCGAAGTCTGCGTACTTGGTATTGAGAAACGGCCCTTGTTTGGTCCTTGTTTCACTAATTGTGCTCACCTGATCCTCATGTGCTCTGATCCCTTTATATTGTGCTCCTTTCCCTCATGTCTTTGCTGGTTCTTTGTGTGTGTATGTAGTGTGTGAGATTGTCTACTGATCTTTTTAGACAGTGTTCCCTGCCAGGTCTAGTTTTTACTTCTTCGTTTTTCTATCTGCAGTTAAATTAGCTTATTTATTTTCTCTAGGTGCTGTGTTGAGTCAGTGTATTTCTGTTTTTTGTTTTGTTTTGTTTTTCTCTATTGTTGTGTTCGTACCTGTCCTCCATCCTGATCCACCCTGGCTGCTACTCCCTAGACCAGGCAGTAAGACAGATACAGCTTCAGTTGCAGCTCAAAGTTTCCAGCCTCTGGTTCCTCAAACTACTGCCTGATTTCCAGTGTTGTCATTATCTGGTGCTACTCCATCTCCTCGGTTCTCCTGCCTAGCTTTGCCCGGGTCGGATCTTATCCGTCTTCCCTTTCTCCTGTTGACTGCCCTGTCCTACTGTTTGGATCTTCCTCACTCCTAACAATCCCTATTGTGCCTTGTCTTGTCAATAAAATTCAATCCCTTAGTCATTCTGCATCTGGGTCCTCTTTCTGCCGTGACAAAGCCTGACACAAATCTTCAGCACTGAGGCTTTACAGATTTTAATACACTCTTTAAAAGCATGGACGCTCTTAATAATTTTAATGAAAAAATATAACTGAACCATTGTTACATACAGTGGCGTCCAAAATCTGAGGCCGTGTCTGGGATTCAAAATGTTGATTTGAAACCTTGAAATAAATATTACACAGAGACACAAATAAGGAATTTTTACTATTCTCCACTATTTCTAGGCACACTAGATGCTCTCAAATCATGTTGAAATACTAAGACATTCTGAATTTCATGTGAATTTTATCACACACATATGTGTGTGATAACATTCACATGAAATTCAAAATGCCAGTATTTCAGCATGATATATTCAAGAAACTTTACACACTTTAAATACACTTTAAAAGAATAGTTCACATACATTTAATTACGTCATAATTTACTCACACTGTAAAAAATGAATAATGAGTCTTGTAATTTTCATTAAAAAAATTGAGGTGATCATTAAAAATATTATGTATATTTTATTAAGAAAATTGTGGTTCAGTGTTTTATTGAAAATATTGAGAACATTTCACTAATAACACCAAGAGATGCCTTTTCCTATTTTTTTTTAAGGAAACATACACAATTTTAAGACTTGAATTGAGGAACTGATAAACCTCATAAAATTAAGGAAAAGGGGCTACCTATTTATTTTAAGAGAATTAGCTCATTTATGCGGTTTTATATAGAGACACCATTGTTTGTTCCCAGCATGCTTTGCACATGGCTGGAAATGGAGAGTAAATCTTGAAATTAAGTGTTATTTCATGTGTTTTTGAGTAAAGGGAAACATCTGTTAATGTTTAATGTTCAAGTATGTTTGACATTTGAAAGAGTTTCTATTATGTTAAAGTTTTGATCATTAACATTGTGCAGAAGAGTAGGGCTTATGGTTAGGTTGTGAATAACTGCATGTTTTTAATATTCTGAAGCATGTTGTTTTATACATATCTGCTAATGACAGTGCAGTAACAAGTTTGATTCTGTGCTGTCCGAGCAGCATATAGTCTTTTTTATAAAACAATATATCTCAAAGTTAAATATAAACAGGTCATATCCATTCTCTTGACTTCACACAATTTTGAGAATAAAAAATACTAAATAATAATAGAATAAAAGCACATTTCACTAAAAAATTGTAATTCATTATGTCATAGACTAAATAAATTAGGGCATTTTACATGATTTATTCAGGTAGATTCCATGAATGAAATCAAGCTTTAACTACTCAAAAATATTATGTGTAATATTGTTACCATAATTTTTTTTAAGTAAATAGCAGTAACATTTTTTTACAGTGCACCCTCAAGTTGTTTCAAACCTGTATGAATTCCTTTCTTCTGCTGAACACAAAAGAAGATATCGTGAAGAATGTTGGTAACCGGACAGGGGTGTGTTTCCGAACAACGACGTAACTCGCTGCTTAACTACCATAGTGCGATGCATCGTTGAAGAAATCAACTAGCTAGTCACGACTGTTTCCCGAAACATTGTGCAAATTGGTCATTCAACCACGTTGATTAATGTCACGCACGGGGTGGCCTAATACCTTCTTTTAATGAAACTGTTTGAGTTCGAATTAACGCTAGATGTTTTGATATAAATTACAGACATGGCATTTGAGGACTATTTCTCATTTTTCTCAGTTATTTTGCTTTATTTCCAGATTCAATCATAGGCTCGTTCTTACATAGTCGAGCACGTTCACACATGCAGTCTTCAAAAACGGTGCTTTAAATCTCTTGACAAACTAAAAGACGTAAATGACATTTTTACGTATTCTAAATTAAAGACACAGGTTGTACTGAATGTCAGCTTGCTTATTTGGCTCAATATAATGATTTATTAAGTCCACATGTCATGCAAACTAGGTGGAGAGCTGTCATTCCAACCACACAATTTTGCGATGCTGTTTGCGAATGTTCGTTGGAACGATGGTTTCGGGAAACACGGACTCGTTGAACTATGCTGATAATGATGGAACTTGCGAAACATAGTTGGCCAACGATGCTTTTGGGAAACGCACCCCAAGTTGATGTGCTTGATACTAGATTTCCATAGTATTTTTTTTTCCTACTATGGAAGTCAATGGGGCCCAACAATTGTCTGGTTAGCAACATTCTTCAAAATATCTTCTTTTGTGTTCAACAGAAGAAAGAAATTCATACAGGTTTGAAACAACTTAAGGGTGAGTAAATGATGACAGAATTTTCATTTTTAAGTGGACTATTCCTTTAAATTCATTCATGTTAAACGATCAATAAACGTTTGGCTGCCTCCTCCAAATGTCTGTGAAAAACACTCTGCTTGTATAATACATTTATTTTTAAAAAATTCTCAGTATTTATATTTTAGAAAACAGAAGAGGGGCATTAATCCGGAAACACAAATAATTTCCCATACTCCATTTTATTTTTTCCATTCTGATCCAGACCTTGATATTACATTAGTCTTTCCATTCTTGTCCATAATGGGAGCCCTAATACATGTAATTTTTCTTTCTCCTGTTCTTAAAGAGCTAAACTGGTGGCAAAGATAGTCGTGCTATATAGGTCGATTTCTCTGCTGCGCTCCGCTGTGCTCATCTGGAAATCAAAAGCTATGAAAGCCGAGGGAATGACCTATGTCAAAGAGGCGAAGAATGAAATCATCAAAATGGAAGCGGCAGCCAGCCACACTGTACTGACAACAGCTTTGTTAGAGGAAGTGCATGGCAGCCTCTTTTCCCTTAAGCCACAGGTTGGAGTCCTGCAGGACATGTTCCATCTGATGAAAGGCCCATCTTTGTCCTAGAGAACATTGAGTGTGCTATCTCTAGTTCTGCTCTTCCCTAAACACTACACACAATGATAGATATGCACAGGAGAAAGAAAGAGCAGCTGTCCACTAATTGGTTTGATTCATGCAAAATGAGATGATGTGAAATATCTAATGTCTCAAAATCAGGCAGAGCTTAATTCATGTCTTTTGTGAAGATGGCAAGTGGGTAAATGACAGCAGACTCCTTGAGGAGCTTTGCAGAGAAACATTCCTCCATAAACTGTCAACGACATAAAAATAGGATTTCTAAAACTGAGCTAGTTTTTTTTTTTTTTTTTTTTGGTCAAGCCAATGCTGTAGTTAAGCAAGTTTGTCATGCCGACTATAGCAGGTGCTAGAAGCAAAAAGCAAGCTTTCGCCTGGAGTTAGGCACAATTAATTAGTGACAGAATTATACATACACATGTGTAATTTATGCTTCCAAGACCTGTCTGGTGATTCAGATCGCCTGAGGAAAAAGAAAAATCCCAGAAATCTTCAACAGCCTTGCTCTTGGATGAGCCGTTTGTGAAAACAGCCACATTGCTGAATTTCAATTGGCAAAAACTAGGAAAATCAGTCACATATAACAATAATGCAATCATTAAATCTTAGAACGATGCACTGTGATGAAATTTTCAAGACTGTTTCTCAGTATGTCCTTCTAAATCACAAGGGTATTTTAACTTCACCTTGAGTGTATGTATAACCCCAATTAAAACCAAAAGAGCTGTTAAAGTTCTGGCTTGATTTGAAATTAATTAATGTTAAGCAGCAAAATAAGAAACTTTTCCAAGAGGCTAATTAGTTCTCTTAATGGTCAAATTAAATAATTAGTCTGAACAATAGGGAATATTACAGAGAACAAAATTTAAAAGCAGTCCATGAGTTTAGAAATGTGCATTTAAAGGCACACAGGGGTCAGTTGGAGTTTTGCTGCCAGCTTTCGGATTATTTGAAATGGAAAAGTGTAAGACAGTCTGACTCCAGGCAAGTAACGGTGGGAAAAAAAAAGGAAGGATTAGATTAAACCTCTAGAGATGATTCGTGGGCTTAATTCTCCTCTAATTCCTTGAAGTTTACAATTTGTGTGGTGCAGGAGAGGTAGATCTCTCTAATGAGGTTGGCACTAGTAGTCAAGGGTTGGCGTTCAGAATGCCGTTTGGTTCCAGACGTGGGCATGTCATTTGTACGTATCGGAGATCAAAGTACATGTATGTGCTGACAGTGTCCTCAAAGCATCTTAATTAGGCAGTGATGTATGCTGGGACTCCTCATAATTCACACCAACGCAAAAAAAAAAGAAAAAAAAAAGGAGTTCTCTCAGGTTTGCCAGATCCTGTAACAATAGAAGGAGTAGAAACATTTTGCATCTGAGAGATGACTTCTAAAAAGATGAAAACAAACAAAGACGAGCTTTTTAAACATGGAAAGCGTTAGCAAAGATTGTCTGGGGAGGTAAGCCTGTATGATTCATCACATATTTGAAATATTTGAAACATGAGATGTTCTTGGCTCGATATTGCTGCAGTTAATGACTGCTGGTTCATAACAAATAACTTGAGGAGGAAAAGGAAGTGAGATTGACGAAGAAAACTCTTATATTGATGCACACATCTGTTGGGGGTCGGCAAAGGTTTTCAAAAAAATAGGTCTTCCGCTGCAATTTGTGGGTAAGAAAATTTGCTCTTATCTTTTCCAAACTGCTCACCGTTGCTTGCTAGTCAAGCAGTTTCCTTGTGGTTTCTAACTGGTGAAAAGGTTTATCCATGCAAAAATATTCTCTGACCAGATATAGTATCATCCAAAGATGACGATTTGTGAAGCCACCCTCACCAATTCTAGTTGAGCTCCAAGTGTCAACACATATTTACATCATTTTCTTTAGCAAACAGAGTGTGAATAGTGAGGGAACCCAGCAAGCAATAGCTGTAATTTCACGTCTAGGTTAACTATAGACCCGTCACCCGATTTAGTCCGGCTATGAGTAACCCACTTCAAGCCAAAATAACCTTGAATTTGGTTTCATGTCGTTTTGTTCTATGCGTAGCCTGTGCGTCTGTTCTTGGGCTATTGTTAGACATCTATTAAATTTTCACTGACAGGCCAAATTTTTCCTTGTTTTAGCCTAGATGTCAGGGCTATGTTTGGACGACGTCTTTTTAAATGCAAAATAGCTTGCTAGGAAGTCTTCACACAGCCAGGGGTGCATTTCCCATACAACGACGTAACTCGCTGGTTCACTAGTACGAAGCATCGTTGAAGAAATCAACTAGCCAGTCACGACTGTTTCCCGAAACCGTATTGTCTCAAATTGGTTGTTCAACCACGTTGGTTAATGTCACGCAGGTGGTGGAGTAATATCTTTCTTTAATGAATCTGTTTGAGATCGAATTAATGCTAGATGTTTTGCTATAAATTAAGAACATTGCATATGAGGACTATTTCTCATCTTTCCCAGTTATTTTGCTTTATTTCCAGATTCAATCATAGTCTCGTTCTTACGTGGAAGAGCACGTTACATGCGCACTCTTCAAAAACGGTGCTTTAAATCTCTTGACAAACTAAAGACGTAAATGACATTTGTATGTATTCTAAATAAAAGATAAGGATTTATTAAGTCCAAACTATGGATGTACCACAGGTCAAAAGCTGTCGTTCCAATCACACAACTTTGCAATGCTGTTTGCGAATGTTTGTTAGAACGATGGTTTCGGAAAACAACGACTCGTTGAACTGCTGATAACAACGGAACTTGCAACCATAGTTGGCTAACAATGCTTTTGGGAAACGCACTCCAGACCGACTGAAGGGAATTGTGTTAGTCAAAAACATCCTTGCACTTTCCAAACCTTGAAGTGAATCCGAAGCCCTTTCTGTTTTGGTTTATGCTGTCATTGTGTCAGTCATTCTTTGCTAGGGAAGCTTTGTAATAACTTCCTGTTGGATCAAAAAGGGCAGCATCAGAGAGATATATGACTGCAATCTGCACTGAGCTCAGCTCTACTGCTCACGATAACAATAGAAAGCAAGAATGAGGATTTGCAAATGTGTCAGATGCGTCTGTTAAAAGTATCAACTCCTAATCTTTTACGCTGTTAATTTTGCAACATTCTCTGGTTTTCAGCTAAGCCACCCAATATTACATGTTTCTGGATTTTGATAAATAAAATTTTTTTATGTTACATTTATCCAAATGCAATATTTAAATGTCATCATTCGCTAATATCTGGAAACATAGTGCAACAGTGCAATGGATTATGGATATTTCTGCACACACTGTTGATGTTTTAAGGGAACTTTGACTTAAACTAAACTTTTCCTCTTTTTTGTATTATTGTGCATTTAGTCTTTATCTGCATTTGTCTTGTATTTGTGCTATTAAAGGGATAGTTCACCCAAAAATGAAAATGGTCATCATTTACTCACCCTCAAGTTGTTTCAAACCTGTATGAATTGCTTTCTTCTGTTGAACACAAAAGAAGATATTTTGAAGAATGCACGGTGACCAAACAGTTGATAGGTCCCATTGACTTCCATAGTACTTTTTTCCTTACTGTGGAAGTCAATGGGGCCCATTAAATGTTTGGTTACCCATATTCTTCAAAATATCTTCCTTTGTGTTCAGCAAAAGAAAGAAATGCATACAGGTTTGGAACAATTTGTGGGTGAGTAAATGATGACAGAATTTTCATTTTTGGGTGAACTATTCCAATAACATATGCATTTTAGCTACTGGCAACAAGCATTGCACTGTCATAACAAAATGAGCTTGTGAAAAATAAACTTAGTACTTTGAAGGCCTGGGGTGCCTGTCAAATGATGCCCAAACCTGCCAGAAGTACATCAAACCATGTCCCATGAAATGAAATTAGTGTGATGTGTAATTTTCTAGTTTTCTTTCCTGCATTTACGTTTTCCTATTGAAACAGGAAGTTTGGGTGGGATGTAAAAAATAGCCAATAAGCATTACAGTACTTACATTGAGGCCTTTGTCCGGGGATTGTGCTGACTAAAATTCAGCTAAAATAATGATCACAAAATGTTTTGTTTTTTTAAATGCATATTAGTTTATTTATAAATGTGAATCTATTATTCCTTGCATATAAATACATATACAAACGTTGTGCTTTAGGAATGGGTAATATTTGAAGGGACTTGACTTTTAAAATTTGAATCACAGCAGATTATTTGTTACTCACTAGTCGGTTGCAGGTGATATTTGGAAGAAGGACATTTTCATTCAATATTCTGACACAAATCTGCGTAGTGCAGGATGAATCAATTGTCCAGGAAGAGAAAGACTTTAAATGTTAAATGTGTATCTGCTAAAAGTGATTTTTTGTAAACTAGCATATGTAAATGGGTTCAAAGGCCACAAAATACTCATTTTGATTTTGTGGGGTCTTAACTTGTGCTTTGATGACAAAAACAGAACAAAGCAAGAAAGTTTGGCAACTGTGAAACTGTCCAACCACACTCATTACCGAGGTACATCTAGAAACTCCTAATATAGTTTCAGGGATTTGTTTTTAACCCCACAAATTCAATGATGATTACAGGGCAAAGGTAGTAGCAGAAAAGAGATAGCGGGGAAAAAAAGAGAGCAAGACAGGCTTTCTGAAGTAAAAGAAGGGATTATCATAGTAAGACCTTTAAAAAGTGAGACTGAGGATTATTTCACCTTCTCATGGAGGGATGCATAATTCATGTGGTCTGGAATCCTCAGTGAGTGTAGTGGCTTCCTCCTCATTTCTTCTATATCTTCTCTCATTCTGTTCTTCCATTCCTTCTGGACTGATGATTTTCCTGCTTTCCCAAAGTGTTAAAGAAGGCTGCTTTATCTGCTTGTCTGCAAGGAACGTTTTAATATCAGTTGCAGTCTGAATTCCCCCTACTGCCCATCTGCTCATATCTTCAAACTTCTACAAACTTTATAGTACTTGCTGAACTCCTTCACCGTCTTGATTCTATATTTTGAAATGTAATTTATTTTAGCTGAATTGTCAGCAGTCATTACTTCAGAGTCATCAGAAATCAGAAATCATTCTAATATTCTGATTTGGTGCTAAATAAACCTTTCTTATTATTATCATCAGAAACAGTAACTATTCTAAAAAACAGTACATTTACCTGATGGTAAAGCAGAGCCATGTGCTCTTTATGTTTACCATAAACACAAGGATAATGTGAAGCAACCTGTCCATCATCATCCCAATATCCTGCACATCACATTCATTTTGCTTCTAAATATTTAAATGGCTGGTGTCAGCACTTTTGTGCATTATTCTTTTTTTGGGCCCCTGTGACATTTCCTGACAGTCCGGCATTCTAAAGCTGGAGATCTCCCAGTAACCGCTAACCGCTAGTCATAGCATTAGCTTCAATGCCACTATAAGTGAAATTGTACACAGGTTCCTATCCAACATGTCACTTTTAATGTGCCAAACAGTATTCACAATACTAAATACCAAAGATGTGCATTCATAATGTTTAATAAAATATGGAATAATTATTAATAAACCATATATTTATTTTTGTATGTATAACTTTCAAGAGGAAATTTTGCTTCAGACAACTGAGGCTAAAACTTTAGCATGACCCACTTGTAGTATTTCTCCTCCCCAAGAGAAGTTTGTCTTCAGTGTTTATCGTGCAGGTTATTTGGAGCTGCATATTTTTCTAAATTGAAAGAGACACTACATATCAGGGACAAAAAAATACTGCAATCATTTGTCACTTGCCTGATTTAAATGAGAAAGTGGATGAGAGAGTGAGAGAATTAACAGGAGAATGTATCCTGTGGACATAACTGATCTTCAAACACTGAGATTCATTTGAAATTCAGATTTGGGTTCTATTTTTAGGCAGGACTGTGACAAGCGCCAAATCATGGCAGATTCAGCTGTTCAGTTTTTTTTTTTTTTTTTTTTGTCCCTTTATACATCTGGGTCCCTGAAGGCTGAGCTTTCATGGCATTGCCATAAATTCTGCCATTAATCCATGATGCAATGTATGCTCATCTCAGGTCTGGAGATTATCCAAAACGTCATCTCTTCTCAACTGTTCTTACCTTCTCATGCTGCATTGAGGGCTGGAGTTGAATCGAACAAAAACGTAATCAATAGTAGAGTTGTACATGTGTTGTGTTAACTAATTAGTTGTCAGTAAATTACAAGCTAGACATGATGCAACTGCAAAGACGTCTGTCTGCATATACACAGACCAACTATTAAAAATAGTGAACTAAAAGGTGAGTTTTTTGTTTATTTTGTTTCGTATGTGCATTGTAAGTATTTGCAGCGTCTTTCTGTATTTGGTTGCGCTGTGAGTATTTGCAACGTAACACAATCCAGTAACATTAACATAAAGAGCTATGGCCCATTTTTAAGAATGGAAGAACTATAGAATTACGAATCATAAAGTCGCAGCATTGTATAATGTTTTAAACATCAGACTTGGTAGAGAAACAATAGATACAAGCTAAGTGCAGATAACATGAAAGCTGTTGCAGGCAGATCTTAGCCAAGTAAACAGTAGGAGGTGGGCATGTGTAGGAGTAGAGGATGATGGAAGGGGTGGGTTTGGGGACGTCAAGACTACAAAATTACCCTCATTAGTCTAGTGAATGGGTCAACAGGGAAAGGTCCTCTTCAAAGGGATTTTAAACAGCAGAGGAAGAACTGAAGGACAGGAAGCAACTCACACATCCAACACGCTGCTAATTGCCGCCAAACTCCTGATGCGTTTTGATGATAATATTTCTCTTAGTTACCTTAATTTGGGTCCCAAGGCTGCATTTGGTTTCTGCATGGGCTTGATGTTGAGCTGCTCGGACTGATGGTGTGTTAAAAGAGTGAATCCTACGTGTACACATGGGAATGGCTTAACTGAGAGTTTTCTTTCTTCTACAGTTTATCTCTCTCATTCACACACACTATTGCAGAAAAGAAAAACTGTCACACATTCTGTTTGGAAGAAAGAGGTTGAAGCGTGGGCAAGCGGCAGACAGACCTACAGTTCGGAGAGGACTAATGTAATTAATGGAGCTTGCTGGGCTAGGCTGGCGTGGGACTGATCCAGCTGCAATGTGTGTCACCGGGCAATTAATTCACTTGACAGGGCCTCCCAAAAAATTGCAAAAGGTCAGGGGACAAGGATCTGGGCCTTAACTGGTAATAAAGCCTTGAAAAAGCCTTGGAAAGTTGCTCACCGAAGGCCTCAGAAAGTTCATATGCTGTTAACCTGCTGTGTAGGACATTTCAAAGTCTTTAATGTCAGGGATAGTTTTTAATCTAGAGGTCAAACCAGGGAAATACAATTTAAAATGAAGGATAAATAGAAAATAAGTTATTGTTTTTGTACAGTTTTAAAGCAGCAGCATGTGACAGACTTCTCTTCTGAGTTTTTAATCCAATGTAAATACATATTTTATTTGATGCTTTTCTAGGTAAAAGACATGCACTTTAAAATAATTTACCTTACACTTGATATTGTCAACAAGCACGCAGTATCATTTATTAAAGCCAAGTCCCATCAAAGCCTCATAAATGTTTAAATATGTTTTGCATTGCCTCAAAAATAATACTAGTATATAACAATAAGAGGCATATTCTTTTTTTTTTATTTAACTGTTGTTTGGCTATCATTGTTTATATTCACCTTCTATTCGCACCATTAGTCAAATCTTCAGTAAACACAATAGGTGTTTACTGAAATAGTGGAGACAGGCACAAAGGTGCATCTAAAAACCAACTCATTCACAGATCATTTCATGTTTCAAGGGAAATTGCACTTCTGAAGTCATGTGCTTTTTTGTCAAAAAGAATAGGAATCAAGGAAGACGCCAGGTTAATTTTTGCTTATATCTTGAGGAAATCTTATTAAAGCCAAAATTTATTTAAGATATTTAGACGATTCTGGAGTTTCAAGTAAATGTTATTTTCACTGTGTAAAATACAAACAATGATAGCCATTTTGATATCCAGACCAACAACACAAATGCAAGCGGTGCTGATTTTATACAATGATACATTTTAGACACAAAATATACCAATTAGTATATATGTTCTTCTGCTCTGCCAATGAAAATAGTTCCAAACAAAGAAATGGCGAAAGCAGGACCGTCTCACCTCACGTCTCTGAATAACACAGAGTAGTGGTGTTCATTCAGGAATTAATTGGTTCTTGAGCAAATCTATTGAGTGGATGATTCAATGACTCACTCATTAAGACAGCCACTTGTTTCACTGAATAATGGGTATTTTTGAAGGAATTGGAAGATAATGAATCAATGACTCACTCAAAAGACGATGGCTGCATCCAAAATCCTATATGTAATCCTTATAATACTATAAAAAAGGTGGAAAACAGTATGTAACAAAATAAGTATTCACAGTACTCATAAAAGAGTTGGCAAAAATGACCCACTACTTTGGGCGAGATTTTGAAGTGTGCATACAATGGACACCTTACTATCCCATAAGGCCACAGGAGAGGATTTGTGAATGGCAGTTAAGCGACGCAACTGACGCTGGTTGGTCACATGATAATTATAACATGGAAAATGTAGTGTCCAGATTACATTTATACTACACACATTCATACTATATATACTTTTTAGTGGAACATAGCCTACTTTTTACTTGTTTCGTTCCTGAATGAATCAGAATTTGTGAATCCTTCACTTGAGACAGTAGTGACTAGTCGCCATCTACTGGCATAACTTTCATGTAATGATGTGATGATATAAGGGGCAGTCATGGCCTAATGGTTAGAGTATCAGACTGGTAACCCGAAGGTTGCGGGTTTGATTCTTAATACCGGCAGGAAATGATTGAGGTGCCCTTGAGCAAGGCACCTAATGGGCGCCACAGCAAAATAGCTTACCCAAGGTTTGTTGTGTGTGTGTGTGCTACCTACTCCTAATGTGTGTAACTTAGATGGGTTAAATGCTGAAGTATGGGTTATCACAACCCTTTAACAACCATTACATAATATATTAAGTTCATAATAGGCCTACAGCTAAGTTTGCTGTTGCCCTTAAATAAAGATGATCTCCTCATGTGCCAAAAACCCATGTACTCAAGGGTCCTCTTGACATCTTTCGACCTTAACTAACCCATAAGCATTTAAAGGAGGCATTAGTTTGACATCAAGAAAGCATCATGTCTCAAGGGAGGCAAAATGTACGCTTGTCTTCACTCCGAGAACACTATATAGATCAACCGCTACATAGTTTCTGCACTCAGGCGATTGTAAACGTCAATAATTTAAGCATAATGGCTCACATTTACTGATATGCATGTAGAGACAATCGTACTTTGTGCCTATGAGATTCATGATAGGCTTTGTTCTTCTGTGTGAACACTAAAGAGTCTTTCACTGTCTTGAACAAACATTTTGCACAATACAAACAAAATAGCATATTCACAGCAAACATTATCCATCTTATTCATATCACCTCATTTCAAAAAGATCAGCAATACAATGGAAAATGACGAAACACTGACTCAAGCTCTTCTAATTGACAGAAAAACACAATAATTGTAAATGTTCAGGCTAGAAAGTATAAAGTGTGCCCACTCAGGTAATGGCAGCAAGGAAGAACCTAGTCTGAAAAATCACAAGTGGAACAAAAAAAAAAAAAAAAGAAAGAAAAGAAAAGATACCTTTCAAAAAGATGAAATGAATGTCCTTTTAGAGGAGATAGAGCAAAACAAAGATGTTATTTTTAACAGATTTAAAGGATTTTTTTTTCATTCATTTAATTTTGATTAAAATTATTAGATTAAATTATTTCTATTTTTTGTTTTGTTTTCTGACCTTTTTAATTATTTAATTTATACATTAATTTAACCAACAACAAAAAAAGAGTAATAAAGTGTTCAATAAAGTACAATCAAAACCTTATAATCACATTGCATTTGAATAAAGTTAAAGGTGTAATCTGCCGGTTGTCCTGCAGGTGTCCTCATAAATCTGTCTTCTTACGATGCACTTGGGGATGTACGATTACTCCAGAGCACTCGTAGATCTACGAAGATTTTCAAGTGCTACTTAAGCTACGATGCTTTTGGGAAACAGACCATAATATTAAGATCAGTCGTACGATCGTTTTTACGATCAACTTAGACTTACGATGCTTTTGGGAAACGCAGCCCAGGTTCTGTCATGTTATGTAAACACCACATATGTATAGACCATTTTGAGATGCTTGTGAATATTTTTGGATGAATTTCTGTTAATTATAACACAATCATGTCATATCTGCAGCTTTAATATAAACAATGTCAATGTTTACTGATCACTCTCAGCCTTTTTTGTGTAATGCTCTTTGTAGGTTAGGCTAGATAACACCTAGATTCACAGTTTTTACAAACGGCTAACAAAATCTAACCCTTGATCTGCACAGCATGATTATGTGTGAAGTCCTGAGCTGACTAAGAATGCTGTAATACATATGCTAAGTGCACGGCATGCATATTCTTACCAGATATGTGAGAGAAAAAAATGTGTTGTCAAAAGTGAAAAAGACAAAAAAGGCATTGAGAAGGATTTTAACAGTATCAATATCCTCATTTTCACATAAAAAAAAAAATTGGATCAAAGTCACCATTAGCTGGCCATAAATGTGGTTTTATTTTCACAGTTTCACTTGTCAGAGCTTATAGAATGCATGTCATTTTGCATGCAATACATGGAGGGAGCTACTTTTGGAAGGATGCTAAAGTGCTGGCTGTGAACGAGTGCATGGCCTGCTGACATGCCTTTGGGCAGTGGATGAGCCCTCAAAACGATATTGCATGAGACGGTGGCAGGATCAGTAGAGCTATGGGCCGAATCAGACGAATAGAGCCGTCTTGGGTAGAGGAGCTTGTTGTCACACTTGTTACTCCAGTGAGTTTTTCTTGGGGTAGTTTTATTTATTGAAAATCACTTTGTATATAGGCATATACATTAATGTCTGGACTACAAAAATGCTATTGAACATTTCAACTGTCAATACCTAGAAAAATATATAGGGGGAGACAGGATATGGTTGTAACATGGGGAGTTGTAACACCACCAATACCACCAATGAGGGATTAGCTAGGAGTCCTATGATCATTTCAGTTTTTACTCACTTCCTCCCAGATCCTACTGTATATGAATGGTTGTAAAGGCTGGAAATAGGCATATGAAGATTTCATAAAGAAAAAAAAGATTTTGAGGTAAGAATGTACATTTTGAATGAATTTTTATTTTTGACCAAAACTATTTGTTTAAACTTATATTAGATTAAAATGTAGTTTCTCAGACAAAAGGTTTTTTTATTCAGCTAATTTCAAACTATTATGCTAAAATGGTTAGCTAAACAATGGCTGACATCTTTAAAAAGTGTTACAACCAACCCCTTACATACAACTAAGAACAGTTTATTTTTTAATAATGTTACACACTCAATATAATGATTGCCTATACAGTGGGGAAAAAATACAAATAGATGTGTGCCAGCTATACAGTAGGTGTGAATATTTACTTGCCTCACGATTTAATTTGATCATGATGCATTCATGGGCCCACGAAGCCTGCACTCACAGGGTTAACAGCATTCATTTGTGACTCTGATTGAGAATGTTCACACATTGACACAAACTCACAACTTCACAGTGAGTTTACATTAAGCATAAATACTGTCTACTAATTTACATACACATGCACACACTCATGAGTCAAACAGTAGTGAATTTGAGCTGTGGTCAGTCACATATTTTTGATTGTTTCAGTAAACCTGTTTTTGAATAATTTTGCATGGTGCGGCCGGTGCTTCTTTTGTCTAATTGTTATAACCTGGTAGTGGGGTAGATTGTACCATATATTTGAGGGGCTGTGATATTCTCGCAGAGGTTTGAATTGGTGCATTTTGTAGGAAACAAATGTGGATAATTTGTATGAAGGTTTGAGCAACAAATATTAAGTGAGTTACAGATGCTGAAGCAAAAAGTGTTACAACCTTACCCAGTCTCCCCCCATACACACACTATTGTTCAAAAGTTAGAATATAGATGATTATTTTTAGAAATTAATAATTTTTTTCAGCAAGAATGTCTATTACTATTAAAATAACTAAAAATGACAGTTATTTGCTTTATAATGTTACAAAATATTTCTATTTCAAATAAATGTTCTTTTCAATTTTCTATTCATCAAGGAATCCTGAGACAAAATTATATCCACAAAAATATACTTTTTTAGCACCAAATCAGAGCATATTAGAAAGATTTCTAGAGTAAGCTAAACATGACTCTACTTGACATTCTGTTTACTCAGATAAATGAGAAACTTTAAAGATCTTTGTACAGAGAGTGAGTGTTTTTTTTGTTTGTTTTTTGCAGACATCATTGAATGTTTACATACAAAAAAGGGCAGTAACGAGCGTTGCCATGATCAAAATATCATCTTTGCAATATAACAAAAATGTTGCAGCATTCAGTTGAATGAGAGAAGTCTCTTTTAAGAACAAAGATCATCTTCCTCACTGTACGATCAGCGTCAGCAGCAGTAACCCAGGATTCTTCTTCAGCGAAAAAAAGGAAATGCAATCTGAACTGGGCCATGAGTAAGATGGGATGGCTCTTTTATCTTAGTCACAGAACCAAACCGATACCCTAACCCAACATCACTCAACCCAGCACTCAGTCAAGGAGGATGATGGGAGAAAAAGCAGATTTATCCATCATGCAGAAGGTTTGTGCTCTCCAGCCGCCAAAGTCTCTGATGCATGATTTCTGTCTATACCACACAGAAGAATTTCAAATCAAGTGTTGACAGAGGGAGCAGATTTGAAACCAGAAACAATCAGTATAGTATCATCCCTATGAAGGCAAAGAAAAATTAGGCAAAAGTTTTAGCCAAATTGAAACATGTACACAACAAATTTGATAATAGAACAAATGGTTCCCATCACTAAACTTATTTATTCACCCTCATCTTCCATGGAGAACAAAAGGAGAAAATCTGAATATTGTTTTGAAGCTTTCAAGCATTAAAATAGATGCAAAAGCACCATAAAAATGTCATGAAAAACATTCCATATAACCTACATAAAAATGACTTAAATTTCAGACATGCCTTCAGATGACTTTCAATAGTCATCTAAAGGCATTTAATAGTTTGTCTTTTTTTATGCCCTACATTTTTATGACCCGTCCGTATGTAAAATAGCTTTACTGAGAGAATTAGCATTGTGGTGCAAATGACCTATGTTCTCTTCTCTGTCATGTCAGCTATTTTCTAATGCACCCATGCAAACCAAAGGTCAACTTGACTATTAAGAAAAATAGCATTTCAAAGACATGCCCCATTGCTCTTTTTAATTGTCTGTCTGAAAAACAGCCTGCTTTGCTTCCTTAGGACACCATTTCTCTCACGTTTAATATCTGCCATGGCTTTCTGCCCTGTCATTGACATCTCAGCCAGTGATATAAGACGCTCTGTTGATTGTTTTTATGTGATATATATCCAAGCGCTGAAATTGGCACAGATTGAAACCTCATCTGCTGTTCGTGCTACGTCTGTAACAGCTTTGATTACTAAGCCCACTGTGTTGTTACAAGTTTTGAAATTACATGCTTGAGAAGATGGCAATGGAAAATGGGAGACTGAGGATCGCAGACAGCAGCTTAGCCTCATTGGTCCCCAGAAATCATTTTCTCCAGTATAGAGTCATGATCAGCCGCTTGACCACTTTTAAAGTGTAATGGTGAAAAGGCCAGGCTGGTCAATTTTGGCCAGTAGCTCTTGTCAAATAACGGGTTTGCCCATCATCTATATGAGAAACAAGCAGACATTCTATATGGGTTTTAGGAGAGCTTGGGGTTAAAGCTCAGCAACTTCAAGAACCTTGCTTTGTCTCCACTGCCATTCAATTTCCACACTCATCAGTCTTCACACTCACATTTCATATTACACCCTCCACCACCCTGTTCTCTTTTCTTTGCCTGCCTCCTCTCATCCATTCAAATAGACATCAGAATAATGATGGCAAGGCACGGGTTATCGATCAAACACTGACGCTCAAACTGGCGCAGGACAAATCATCGTGCCATTTTGGTCGTAGAAAAGGGACTTAGTGAACTGTGATCCCTCCCGCTCTCTGATCCAACCCCCCCGGGTGATGTGTCCTCGTGGAGAAGAGCGTTTGGCTGCTCCACATGCCCCTGAGCTGTAAGACTGTTTAATTGATGTCAAAGCTGGTCGTGTGAGCATTTTCTACAGCGCGGATCTGAGCGTCTTGTCACGGCAGTGCATAATGGATATTCCTGTAGACATGCCATAGACACATCCATTCATCATGCCAGAGATGGCAATAAAAAATTCATTATCACAAGAAAACTTGTGATATGCTGCTAAATTGAGAAAAGCTCCGCTCTATCGCTATCTCATTGAAATTTAATACAGAATGGCTGGTGAAAATATTGTGAAGCTCTGACTATGTACTGTATGGCTCATATAGACTATAACGCAGTGCATGGATCTGAAACAGTCAGTCCGACAGTACATCTTTATACTAATAAATGTATCTAGAAAAGGCAAAGTCTTGCCTAAAAGTAAAATAAAAGAAAAAGTCTGAAGCTTTTAATGGAAGTCTACAGGATTTTTGTGGTTTATCAAAATCTGTACTGAGAGAAAATCTTGATCATTAGCACAATAAAGTCTCTGCCCAGTTTGGTGACGTTAAGGTTGTGAATCATAGAGATTTGAATTGAGAATGCCTTTTAAGTTCCAATTCTATTGCTGAATTTGAACTAAGGAATTTGAACTTGCATTTCAGTGTAAGAAAGTAATTAAAATTAATTTTAATTTAAAAAAGAAAAACACAATTTTTAACTAAGGCGTTTTTTTTTTTTTTTTGGGATGGATGGATGGATGAACACAAATTTGCAGATTTAATCATATTTCACAAGTTAACTTTTGTCAACCAGGGTAACAGAACCAACCTGATCTCACAAGAAAACAACTATTTACAAATTGGCTATTCCATACAATTTGTGTGATTTGTATTGCTGGACTCCTAAACCTAAGCATTAAAGGGCCATGGGCAGATCTTGCAAAAACACACAAATGGGATAATATAAAAGCTCAAATTTTGCTCCAGGGTTAGTGACTTATAAAACGTTCTAACAGAGTGGTGCTCAATCCATTAGATATGTCATCCCTCGTCCACAGGAAAAGTGAACCTGAATGGATATGTCTATGAAAGCATACCAAACAAAATCAAAGTCAGTCTTTCATATGCAAGAGCTGCTGGAAGGCAGGGGACCATTTAAAAGTAGCTGCACTTTAGAAGATGCATGTGACTATAGCAGCCCAGTTACATGGCAAAGGGGCAAGTGAGGCAACAACAGGTTTCATATATACTGTTCTGACTGTGAGAAAGAAATGAAGGAGAGGCGGAAAAATAGAGCAGACAGCAAAGGGGTTGGGGGCAAGAAAGGGAGACTTTTAAAAGGAGGAGGTGGGGCTACCCGGTAAGGGCAGAGTGAGAGAGAGAGAGAGAGAGAGAGAGAGAGAGAGAGAGAGAGAGAGAACACAGATCCGTTCTCTATAGATCGCCTACACAGTGTCAGAAATAGAGCTGAGTTTAAGGCAGGTGCGTCTGTATGAAACCCTAGGCGATGCGCTAATACAAAGTCGTGAGAGAGGATACAGGTTGATTGACTAACGTCAAGAAGGAAAACGAGAAGAAAAAACGCAAAGAAGAAAAAAGCAAAGAAGAAGAACAGACCGAGATGTACGCTGAAATGACCCATCACTTCACGGTAGGGAAGTTACCTTACATTTTCTCTTTAGGTCGAAACATTTACGCGTTGCATTAGAACGCGCACTGCAGTTGCTTTTCTAGTGGTGTTGACACAAGAAGGACAAATAAAATGTCTCGAGCAACCTGTCAGAAATCATCATAAGCACGTAATTCTTTAACATTTAAGGATTATTTGAGTGAGTTTGTGTGTCTCAAAATCTCGTGCGGTAAAGTGTCGGTAGTTTGAAACGGAGCTCAAGTTGTTCGATGCACTGACAAGTCGAGACTTTTCCACGCTCACGCTGCATGGCAGTTATGGTCAGCATGCAGAGCACATCGGGATAGAGTAGCACTGACTCACACATTAGCTTGGCTGAGGGAGAGGGAGAGAGGGAGAGAGAGAGAAAGAGAGGGGGGAAAACGCTTCATGCCGCATTGAAATTCCACAGCTTTGCGAAAATAAGGAAAACGCAGTGTGCGCACGCGTTTGTGTGGATCATGTATGGGGACGCATCTGTCATTTCATTTAAGTGATTAGCGTCCAGAAACTCTCCCTCCCTCTCTTCCTCTATCCTCCTCTTCCTCCTCCCTGCTGTTGCTATCCGTGTCCGCGTCGCTGCCGCTGTCGCAGTTGAATTTGCAAAAGCTAGCTTGCGCGCTCTGCTTCTCCACAGCGAGCCTATTGTTGTTGTCCTCCTCCACACTCTCCTCTGAGGGGTGTCAGCTCACGGTGCTAATCATCCTCCTCAGCCTCTTCATGTGTGGGGAGGAAGTGTGCGCGTGTGGGTGTCATCCTGGAAGACTGGACCAACACACGTGAGAGTGTTGGCAGGTGTCCGGTGCATTATGCGGCTCGGAGAGAGAGAGAACGAGTGTGCAATGAGGACAGATTGGGTGTGATAAATAGATTAGATGATGCTCAAATGTATTTCGTATTGGACGTCTGTGTGGTTGTTTCTTGTTTGTGCATACATAGGCTATATAGAGTTCAACTAAACCAAATAGCCACTTGAGGAACCGCATTTTAAAAGCTTAGGTGGTCAATGTGAACATCAGTTCTCAACCTATTTTAGTCCACAAAAGTATTTTAGAGAAAACAAAAACTTTATTTAATCCATCAAAAAATGTATTGGATTGTGAAAAGGGATGTTACACATCGGAATGTAGCCAATTTTAGTAAAGGAGGGGTTGAAAAATAAAAACTGAGGGTCTTTTAGTCGTTTTAAAGGCGGATCAAGTTATAACATTTTGTTCTATGCTTTATAACATTTTAAAAATGGAAATAAAATCAATTAGGCTATGCCAAAGAAGACCAGGAATGTGCATTAATAAAGTAAAGAGAGTAAATGTTTACTTTAAAAAAGAAGAAAAAAGAAAATATTATGGGCCTAATAGTTTCTTCCCCAAAACATAAAAAAAGAAAATCAGCCATGAAATGAGTTTTGGACATGGTGATGATGATGTGTTGATGACAGTGAATCACACAGTCCAATTTGTTATGAAGAATATTCTGACAGCTCATAAAAATGCACCCAGACATCAATGAATAAATTCTTAATAAGTCATACCAAGAAATTAAACACATGACTTGTCCTGACAACTAGACTGGAAAGATAATTGCATAGTTTGTTTATCACAATGTTGATTAGCCCACAGTGTTGTGTATGGGCATGATTACTGAATGCAAATCTTGCTCTACAGTCCTGACAGTGCATCACTGTAAACATTATTATCTTTACAGTTCCTCGTCATTTAGTGGCTTATATTAGTTCCTCCTACTCAAGATAGGAGTTTTTTACAAGGCAAACTTTAGCCAAGCCAATGGAATATTGTTATCTACAACAATAAATTTAGTGGCATGGCTTATTTCATTCAATTCAATGAAAATTATACCATGACCCTTAAATTACTCCCAATTAATGATTTAGCAAGACTTTAACCGGTTTTACGGTCCCAGTGGGCTGTATGTAGCTATATAATGTGCTGGAGTAGATAGTAAACCATAAATGTTCTCTTTTAGGATTCAATTATTTTGTCTGTGCCGAAAACTCATTTGTTCAACCCAAATCCACTTTGAATCCTCAGATGTCTTGATTCCATAATGCTCACTATTGTTCTCTAAATCAACCTTTATCGTGCTTCACATCTAATCTAGATCCAAAGGCAATCTAAATGAGAGGCAATTTATTTGAGTTCAGCTTAGAGTTATTTTGAATGTCTCCATCGCAATGAGAAAAGTATCCAAAGAAGGGCGCAAAAGATGATGTCTAAGAACAGCAGAAAAAAGTTTTTTGAACTTTTGAAAAAAGAAAGAGTTGCCCATTAAACTACCTAACTAATGACTAACATGAGCTATGATTTATTTATTCAAAAAGAAAATATATACTGTATACATATATATATATATATATATATATATATATATATATATCCCATAATCTCAGATGTCAAAAAAATATGTTAACAGTTAGTCTTGCACTCTTAAAAATAAAGGTTCCAAAATGGGCGTTTTAGCATCAATGCCATAGAAGAACCATTTTCAGTTCCCCAAAGAACCTTTCAGTCAACAGTTCTTAAAATAGCCATTTCTTCCCCCTTAGTGTGAAGAAGAACATTCTAAAAATCATAAGAACCCTTTTCCACTATAAATAACCTTTTGTGGAATGGAAAGGTTCCATGAATGTTAAAAGTTCTTCATGTAACCATCGATGTCAATAAATAACCTTTATTTTTAAGATTGTGGAGAATAAACTGTAATCACAAACACTCCTACTTTACACGTTCCCTACCGGTTCCCCTACAGAATAACACGATTGACCACTAGTGTCTGCTCTGCCTTTGAAAAACATTGGGATGGGCTCGTTAAAAGGTGACAGCGGCGCGTGTCCAGGCCTACGGTGCACTGTCAACAACCACTTCACATTGAGCATAAGACAAGAACCCCCACCGAAGGGCGAAACGCTGCCACGGCTCTGCTTTCTAAAAATAAAAACACTAGGGGCTGACTGTACAGCTGCAAACAATTATTAAGGGTTACCTTGCTTGCAAATACAAATAAAACACACCAGCTACTCTGCCCTCTATGCCACCGTTTCGTGCTGGCTTTGATGCGTGTGTGGTCTGTTAGGAGGAGTTTTTAGCTTTTAATGTCTTCATCCTGCAGGTGAGTGTGAGCTGGTTTGTTATAAACATCTGTTAAATCCTACTCATGTTAGCATGGCTAATGAGGCGGAGGGTGTGACAGAACAGATGCCTCCGAGTGCGAAAAAGAGATACAGAGGCGAGGATGGAAGAAAGGGAGAGAATGAAAGGGTGAGTGCAGCACATCCCTTCATCCCGTACAGATGAGTCTTCAGTGAGGGCAGATGTTTCCATGATTAAGAAGTTGAGACAGCCTAGGTGCTGCTTAGCAGATATATTTGCTGTTGCAAAGACATGCCCATTTGACTATAACGGCAGGGTCGATTATGTTTATTGATCTGCCACAAAGGAAACAGTCTTGTGCTATTTACCACATGCAAACGGCGCTCTCGTTCCATATGGTTGACAATGACATGCAAGAGCCTCAAACCAAATTAAGATTTGTGTGTGTGATGCCTTGTTTAACTTATCATCATTCCATGAACGTCCCTGCCATCTAGCTGCTGTAATCCCCTTTTATTATCATGGATCGGCCTGTGAACAATTTGAGATAATCCCTAATAAACTGGTTTTAATAAAAATGTATAGCAATAAAAGCCAATGGATTTGATTTGGAGAGACTTAGGGGAAAAACTCCTAAAAAGAAATATAAAGTTTATCCGTGGTTCAGCGGAATATAATATGATGACACGTTGGGAATAGAGAACTGTTTGTTTTTCAGGACTGGTTTCATACTGTAACTGAATGATTTATGACATCAGTTCTGTTAATGGATCTTAAAAAACATTCACAGATGTGAATGATATATATATTTTTTATTTTGGTTTGAGTTTGCAGTCTTTCACTGGTGCTGTTAAATTATACAAAAATATCTAATATAATAAAATCTAAATAATGAAATTTAAAATTATATATGTCAGTAAGACTTTTTTAAAGAACTTTATACTTTTGTTCAGCACACATTAAATTAATCAAAAGTGACAGTAAAGACATAATGTTACATAATATTTCTAATTCAGATAAATGCTGTTCTTTTGAACTTTCTATTCATCAAAGAATCCGTAAAAAATATATATCATGGTTTCTGTATAGATTGTCTTTAACGCTGATAATAATAAGAAATGTTTCTTGTGACTTGTGGCACTGAAGACTGGAGTAATGGCTTCTGAATATTAGCTTTGCCATCACATGAATAAATGACATTATCAAATACAAATCAATGCAGACTATTGAGCATAAGAGAGTTCTTTAAAAAAATAAAATAATAATAATAATCTTACAGACCCCAAACTTTTAAACTGTACTGTAATATATATTTATAGTACTGCTTAGTTTGGACCAGTTTTTGGGAGAGGACTTTTGGGAAAAGTACTAAATGAATCATAAATGGAATAATTAAGAAACCAGAATAGTTTTTCTGTATGATTCCCAATCCAAAGACATGTACACAAAGTCTGTCCACATCCAAGTGGATTCCCAGTGGCTTTACTTTGATGTGTATAATCTCACATGGCTTAATTATGTACAGCACACCGGACAGTCAACTTTAAGCACACACCTCTCTCTCTATTGCTCGGCTCGGTCATCCCCGGGCAAGGACTCCTGGCCATGACAAACAGCAGTGCTGCAAATGAGCCTCGTGTGTGTATGTGCAGATGTGCACAAATGTGAGCGAGCATATGCGTAATAGGGTCAAAAGGGCTGCTGGACTTCACCTCTTGTACTCGCCGAAGAGGGCAGATGAACTCAGGGCAGGAAAGATCACAGACATCTGTCTGACAGAGAAAGAAAAAAAATTCCACTGTCACAACACAGCCCATCACCACACACGCATCCAGACGCACTGTTCTGTCTGTGCGCTGAATTTTTGTAAGCACATATACAAAAAAATCAGCTAAAGGAGCTGAGAAATCCAATTGAATCAAAGTGAAAGACAGGACCAGGATGTGATGTCTCCTCTGTGTAGCTCATATGGCTCCAAGGCTTCAGTCGCCTTACAGGCACCCTACAAAAAGACAAATAAGGCTGAGTATTTTGTGCATCATATCTGCATAGGCATATAGTATGCATTGCTGTCAGAAATGAATATGTTTTGTGCTGAGAGTGGTACGGATCCGTCTGAAAGAGGAGGTGAAGACAGAGCACTGCTCACAAGCCTCAAGGGCATATCTGTGAATAAGCAAACACATCAGTCTGCCATCTTGCAGCACGATGATGAACGCAAACAGTGACAGTGAAACAACTCGAACAGATTTATCAAGCGATCGGCCATTAACATTTCATTTTGTAGCTCGACAGAACAACGTTTTCGTACATTGTAGACATACTGGTAAAGAGCAAAAAGCTCATTGAACCAATTTTTTGGATTGCTTGCACTGAAATCTGCAAAGAAAATCATTAAATATTGGTCTTTTTTATATATGAAGTATATATTTGATTGCTTTTAATTATATGCATTTTATTTTTGATAAAACGGAAACGTTTTTCCTTGCGTTTTTCGCAAAACAATCCCCATTCACACGGAACCACAAAAATGATTAAAAATGCTGTATTCTGCTGTCAGGCCAGTAATTGGCAATATCACTTTTTCAATAAACATTACGCTCCTACAGACTGAGCATGAAATACACATGCACATGACGTCACCGTTTTTGTAGTTTACACAGAGACGATAATGGTGTTGTTTTCAAAAACTTGCACATTGAAACCCAATTTCAAAAGATTGCCCCCATTACACTGTTGTCGTGTAAATGAACGGCCAAATGCATACAAAGTTTTCATATTTGATTAATAATAAACCGTTTTAATATACATTTTATGTCTTGTGAACAAAAAACTGTCAATATATTGAAGGCAAGTAATTAGCAGCTATTATAGGACTGTAAATTGTTGTTTTTAGGCAAATTGAAAAGCTATTTTTCAGTGTGTAATTTTAACACCCATCACACTGACTTAAAAGGCATGTATGCCATTTTAAAATAAAACAGTACATAAAACAGTAATGACATAACTCTGATTTGACAATCAGTTTTTAATCTTATCCTGTACTGGAGCAAGCTACAAAGATTTTGAGTTGCTTTGTGGAAAATTGTTTACTCTCGCCGTTGGTTGAATCAAATCCTTTATGACTTCAGTTTTCAACTCACAAAGCTTATTGTCTGATTCACAGTGCCATTTTAGAGCATTACATCTGAACTCATTTGGACATACAAAAAAAATGCATTTCCCTGTACAAACAAGATCATTTTTTTTTAATGAAATCTCTTTGACTTTGTTTGTGTGGACATACTTTAACAATGTGCTTCAGAAAAATAGAGAAAAGTAAGGAGGAAAAAACATGCAGTCGTGAGATAAAACTTTTTTTATATATAAAAAATAGTGTCTTAATGAGGACGTCAGAAGAACTTGCTTCAGTAACTACATTATGCATTTTTCCCCCTAAATTCTTAAATATATCCTTGCAGGCCTATAGCAATAGAACAGTTCATTAAAAAAGGCTGCCTCTTGAAAAACAAAAATAGTCAGCTTTGTCCTGTAAACTCTCTTCCTGCCTTCTCAAGCGAGCTCAGTTGTGAATACTAAGGCATCTCTTCTCATTAATTGCTCTCACAGGCAGCTTAGCCAGGGTCATCTCTGCATTTTTGACTCAGTCCAATTAATACTAATCACAGCATCAAACTGGCTGAGCGAGAAGATTGTACTGTCGGAGCAAGTGATCATTTTGGAAAATTCATTAACAAAAGAAAGAAAAAAAGTGGGACTCTGAGTGAATATGGCAATCTGTTTTGAGATTTTATTTTTCAGCCTTCAGCTTTCAAAATGTTTGGACAATTTGTCATTATCATTCATTAAGGTGCCAGTTCCAGAAAACAAACCAGGTCTTAAATGAACAGATGGACTTTGCCTTGTAGAATGGCTTAACATGGAAGAGGGAGACAGACTGGCTGCTGTCTGCTCCAACGGCTCAAGGCATTCGTGAAATATCAGAAGGTATGCAGCTGAATTATTTATAAGATACCCCCGTATATTAAATTAAAAGGAAGCAAGTCATAAACAGAGGACAACATGATAGCAGATCAAGGCTTCTGCAAAGCAGAGCACAAGAAGACAGTGATTTTGTTTGTCTTCTACATTTAATCATTTTGCTGGCCAAGTCAGACTTGAAGGTGTCTGCTTGCCATGGCAATATATTCTCTAACCCTAGTGAAAATGTTGGTATTTATTGGCCAAATAAAATAAAATGTACTTTATATATAAAAGGTGAAAATTTCCTGATTATACTCACCCCCAGGCCCTCCAAAATGTAGGATTTTCTTTCTTCAGATGAAGACAGAAAGCATTTCAGGATTTTTCTCCATCTAATGAAAGTGAACAAAGATAACCTTAGTCCATTTTTAATGTTCAAAAACCATTTTTAGGCAGCTTCAAAGTAATCCACACGACCCCAGCTGACCCCAAGAGTCTTCACTAGCGAAACGTTCAAAAATGTATATACTTTTAACTACAAATGTTCACCTTGGTCCTGCTCTGTGGTGCGCGTCCATAAATGATTTAGTTTACGACCTCTTGCGTGACCGACACACATATGTTTGCATCCCTTCTTGGCAAATAATTCTACCCCACAATTCAGCAATGAAAAGTCTAAGCATAAAACACCGTTTACCAGGACAGACATTTCCTAACGAAAACATACGACTTTCTGCCTATATATGCAGGTTGCATAATATATTCTTTACATGGCATCCTGCCACGTGCATGAATTTTCTGAGCTGCTATTTTAGTCCACATCTTACTCAAGTGTAACATTAACATCTCCTCCTATTTTAGAGCCAAAGTGGAAAACATGCATGTTGATAACCATGTTTAGACGTGCCCCTGCCCAACCATAGAAATGCAATTATTCCCACAAGCCAAGGCCATTTAAGCCATAATGGTCACACTGATAACCATAAATTGGATGGCCGGTCTCATGTCGGCAGGCTAAGTTTTCCATTACCGTGTTAGTCACGTTTCAAGGTTGGCATGTGCTTATGATATCAGAACTCTATTTTTTTCCGCTCGTGAACCATTGCGTCTCTTAATTTCCTGATAAGAAACATAATTGTCGGATTTAATATGAATTCCTAAATAATAAGTGCTTTCGTGGGCAACATATAACCGGAAAATGATTACTGCAAATTAATTTTCCATAACATTTTTAACTAAAATGTGACATTTACCAGTTGATCTTACAGTGTATGTAAATGCACAAAAAGCCCAACACAGCCTCTCATGCCATAAATGTTATTACATGAAACGATAACCCTCTGTAACCAATCAGACCATAACGGCATTGTAATTATAAAACAGGTTTTGCCAGACGACATGCTTAAGACACGCGAATACAGCATGAGACAGGATTTTTGCTGCATCGACGGCCCCAAGGTATCCAGACAGCTAAATTTATCTGCTGCAAAATTCTTCACACCAATATAAAAACCAAGTGGACAGTGCTAAACGCCTCCCTAGACAGCAGGCAGTTATACTTAGGTCTCTCAGAATGAATAAATGTTAACAACTTGGGGCCACACGCTCTAACCTTCATGCACATGCCATCCTCTCGCTTTGAGTTTGGCATTTCTTTCTGGGAACGATACAAATCTTTCTTATAAAGAGTAATTCCCATTATTGCGAGCAAGGGCACAGTGCGACCCTCTGCGGTGTGTCAGTGGGAATAAAACGCTTAATGAGTGACACAAATTGAATGTTGTTCCTCTTGGTGCAGGAAGGTGGAGGAAATTGAGGCAAACCTAATGAGCAGTCCGTTCCCTGCAGCGACACCTGACATCGATGGCTGGTGACAGGTCGCACGGCGAGAGAAGAAGAGCAGGGAGGGGACACCTTGCCCCCCTTTTCGCCCGGCCCCATGTGACATGATCCAGGCTGCCACGGGCCATCTGCGCCCAGTGAGAGACTAAGTGGCACTCCTCCCTGCATCTCCCAAAGGAATGGAAGCCTTTAATCACCACCATCAGCGTCATTGCACGCGCACACTTACGCGCTCATGCATTCGCACAACCCCTCGGCCTCTTGTGGCCAAAGAGCATGGATAAAATGGAAGAGATGGGTCGTTGCGCATTCAGTGAGAATTCTGCGTGCAAGAGCAGTAGCACTTGTTTGTTATCCGAATGCATGTTTATGTCCCCGCAGACCATCAAACGCATGTCCATTAAGCTTCTGGGCCAAAGTGTAAACAAACTTACGTAACTCTGTCTGTGCATGATTGAACAAATGCAGATATGTACTTTACAAGGGAATGGAGAAGCAAACATCTGCAATTCATTGTTCATCAAATATTTAGTTGAATGAACCAGCTTTAATATCCTCATCTGCCCTATAAGACGATACAGTGGCCACTAATCTTAAGCCATCTTTCCTTTACCTACGACTGTTATCTGATCAGCAGCAAAGGGTAATGCCAATTTATTGTACATAAGAAAATAATTATATGCAATACTTGGCAATATTCAATTCGGTAATTATTCAGCAAGGATGCACGGAATTGATAAAAGGACAAAAGTATTTTACAATACAAAAAATTCCATTTCAAATAAATGTTGTTCTTTTAAACTTTTTCATCTATCAAATAATGAAAAAATGTATCACAGTTTCCAAAAAATATCAAGCAGCACAACCATTTTCAACAGTGATAGTAATAAATAATAATTTCTTGAGCACCAAATCAGCACATTAGAATGATTTCTGAAGAAGTAATGGGCAAAGAAAATTCAGCTTTGCCATTACAAGAATAAATTACATTTTGAAATATATTAACAATTATTTTACATTGTCATACTCTTTTACAGTATTATTTTACTGTAGTTTTGGGATGGATGGATGGATGCCCTTTTAGTAGGTGAAAGAATTAACAAATCAAATAAAAAAGGGACTTTTAGAATTGTATAGTTACATTTCCAATTCTGTGGAGCTTTAATCTAAAAGTGTGTGCTGATTTTACAGTTCTCCACAGAGGAAAGTGGAACAGTCGTATAAAGAGAGATACTGTCACACATCTGCGGTTGCAAAGCATGTTGGCGTTGATAGGTAGTGCATTGATTTAAATGACATGCCTGATGTTGACGTCCCCCCATTTTACACTCCTACCTTCCTCCGCTTCCATTTAATTTCAAGTGCCATCCTTTGCCTCCAAGCGCACTACTCTTATCTGATTCATTGAGCCATTTAAACGAGAAATTAAATTATATTCTTCAATACGTACTTCAATACGCTTGTTTCCCAAAGAAAAGTTATGGCCATGCCATTTATTAAAAGCAGACAGTTCCCTTCTTAAACTTCCTCTGATTTACGGAGACTCATTGCCGATAAAAATTGGATCAGCATATTCCCACAGTTCGCAAAACCTGTATTTTCTCCTTGAATGTTGCGATGATAGAGAAACCCCTCATTCACAGCAGGGCACTGTAATAAGTCTGATTACATACAGGAAGTAATTGGAAGGATCTGGATGGATCCACACACTAATGTAAACTAATTTGTCATTTGGGGATTGTGCCAAGATAATTTCCCAAACACCTTTCTGCAATTAGACTGAAGATGCAAAACAGTGAGACTGAAAGAAGAAAGAAAGAAGACTCTACACTGACGGTGATGCTGTGCGGGTTAACGTTTCGTATGCAGGGGGCATGACCCACAAATCTTACTGAATGCTCGTCCGTTCCATGTGGCTGTCGGCAGAGATCTAACCAGCTTTTATTGATGTATAGACAAATACAACTAGGGTCATGGCCAGAGTATTTTACTGCCCTATTTATGGTCAGACATGTAAAAGGATTGAGAAGCCAGGCACTTTAATGGCCTATCGTGTAAAAGTCAAGTGTTGGGTAAAATAAAGACAGACATACGCACAGGTTTCTCAGTTGAAATGTGACGGACAAATGGAACACGGGGAAAAAAAAACTTTATATCAATCAAGGACTTTCTAGAGAGTTATCATTAGCATTTCCATTCATGCTAGACTAGCACATACAGCCTATGAAGTAAAAAACAAACTGTATGCGACTGTGATAACCCGCAAAAGGAATGTAATCTGCAACTGCCCAGATAACCAAAAATGTTCTAAGAATGTTTTGCTAACACTATGAAAACGTTATATTTATTTTCATGCTAACATTTTGAGAACATTAATAACTAACCAGATGACTTTGAACAAACGTTCTATTAACGTTACTGGAGAAACGTTTGTTTAAAACTCTGAGAGAATCTTGCCAGAACATAAGGGAAGATGTTCCCTTTTGGCAGGCTGCACATATTTATTAGTAACTATGAAAAAAGAGCCCAAAATAAAGTACAAAAAGAGTATATGGCAACACTGAAATTCATTAAAATTAGAAAAGGGCATAATAGTATCCCAATTTTGTCACGATCCACACACCAAGGAAAGGGAGAGAAACAGGTGGATCCAAATACAACACTTTTATTTGTAGGGCAATCCAATTCGTCGTCATCCATGCAGGGGTCAAAATCCATGTTAGCGGTCCAATAACAAAATAAACAAACAAGGAACAAAACAAACTCAAACCAGGACACAGACTTCAAGAAGTGTAAGTGACATAGCACAATGACTCCGTGACAAGGACTAAAACAGACAGGGTATTTATACACAGAAACTAAACAATGTAATGGGAAACAGCTGCGTGCAATGATGAGTGATGAGAACAGACAAAGGATTGTGGGAAATGCAGTTCCAGAATGAATGTGACAGTAAGGGAGAGAGACCTCTAGTGGACACCCGGGGAAACACAAACCAGACACTGTGACAAATTTGTCTGTTTAAAATAAAGCTTTTAGACATACTGACAAAATGTGCACTCCTGTCATTCATGTAGGACCGGGAAAGATTTGGTCTCAAAATCAGGCTGCTTATGGTGATGGTGTCAGTCTCCCTCCTTCATGTTTTAGCACTGCGTGAGACTTTTCCTCACTGCATATTTAAAAGCAGCTCCTTCAAGCTTAGCGCACTAATAGCTATTTAGGCCTGCGATTGCTTTCTTTACCAGCAGTCTGAGAGGAGGACACACACACCGACACGTACGCAGCTCTGTAAGTCACCAAGACAAGAAAGCAACTCTTGTATTCAATCACATGCTTTTCATTCTCCCTCTTTATCATGTGCTAATCCAGCATCTTCCTTGCTGTACTCAGGCTTTTATTTACAGAAGTGGTTTAAAGAATAAGTACACTCCTACTCATATTCATATTTATAGCACCCCAGTCCTGTGAGAAAGAGGCACGGGACACTGTAAAATCAGCCCTGCATAAAATGCATATGCAATGGCTGATACACTGATGTGTGATGTCTGCGCGAGCAGGGTGCGCAGAAGCATAAATACTTGGGTGTGAATCGTCGTGTTGATGATTCGATACGATTTCACGATGCGTTGCAATATTACTGCACAAGGCTACATTTGTCAATGAATACAAGCAGTCACATAAATGAACTCCCTTTTTATTTGATCTGCTCCAAGAAAGTTCACTTCCTGAATGTAGTCAAACAAAACTTAAGTCTGAACACAGCAGATGACAGGAGCATTTAGAACTAATACTAGTAAATACTAAAGGCACATGAAGCTGTCAAGTAGTACTTAAGTTACAATAACGCTCACACACACACACACAAACACACACTCACTCGCACGCATGTACACACTCGCACACACACACACGCACGCACATGCTGTAAAGGTTAAAATAGTAATTTTTGGTTGCCATTTTACACTAGCAAGACAAGCACATATGCAACGAATGTTGTCAGAGCAACGTCTATAATCGATTATGGTCTATTACTGAATAGATGCAGAATCGTAGAAACGCAATGCATCGTAGAAACGATTAATTTCAACACCCCTAACATGGGTTGACAGGCAAGTACGACATCCTATCATTGTATTCAGACCGAATGCAATGATTGGATGAAAATGTTTTGGTCCTGAGACTTCCACAGAAGATATGTACATTTTTTGGTTTTAGTTTTATACCACTTCTATTATTGATTGCTATTAGGATGTTTTAACAAAAGTGTTTCTGAAAAACATTGCCTATACCCTATCTCTAAGCAACAAATTTCACTGACTATTAAAAAAATTACCCTATTCATGTAAAATGCCAGGAACATACATTCTTTGGGATTTTTTTCAGGTTTCTCATTTGCATCTCTGACTTAAGACCTACGTCGTCATCTCTGACAAAACCTGAAGGCCGCGGTTAAAAGCTGAAAAATTCCCATAAGTCTTCTGTTAAGTATTGTTAACAGTTCTCTAGGGTGAGTGAAAGTTTGCGCCAGGTCAGTGTCTGAGCTTTTCTTTGCCTGTGAACTAAAGCTATGTCCTCTTTAAATGCAGGAACTGCATCCATAATATATGAGGAAGCAGTAGGCACGAAAAATGAGCTATGGGCTTTTACGTTAAAGTTTTAACCAATTTTTAAAGTTTAAGTTCTAGGAGCTGATGGAATTGGTTCAAATATAGAGAAATAGGTCAGCAGATAGTTCGACTGTCATTTCTGCCAAGCAGTTATTCAGCAGGGTAATCGAATGGGAAAAAAGATGAGAAAAATCACATATATCACAGCGCTACTTATATTACAATATGCACACAGAAAAAAAAGGCAGATGCTGTGAGAAATATTACCATTAGATTACTCTACTAAGTCAGTGATCTTCTAAATGCTCAGCCTCCTCCCATCATGCATGAAGCCCCTCTGTGAGCTAACATTTCTAAACTTTCCCTTTGGTATGTTTTGTACTACGGCCAGTGGAAAGTAGTCAAATGTCCCTTCGCATGATAGCTGATCAGAGGACGGAGAAGCATCTGAGTGACAGCTGTGACATTTCTAGTGAGCGCTGCGAGAGAAATAGAGAGATGCAGATAGAGTGAATGAGAGAGCCCTCAGGTGACCCCTCTCACTGAGCACTAGAGAGGACCATTTGCATTTAATTGAATGCGACGGACATACAGCGACTTCACTCACATCCACCACCCTTTTTTCTTTGCCATGTCCATTTCCATGTGGAGTCCCACTCAAATTGCACTGCATAAATCTCCATTGGTTAGCGTTAGCAGGTGGCATAGAGAGCTATAAGCACAAGAGTCTGCAGAACTGTGGCTTGGCCTTTCTCCTTTAGCATGAATGCTGCTTAGCATAACAGACGAACACGGACTAGGGTTTGGCTATCATTGCCAAATGAAAGCAAACAAAAGTGTGACTTAGGGAAAGGAAGGTTTCAGAAGCTGATTTTGTTTGGCAGATATTTAACAAATCTCATTTCACTGGTTAGTTTGGGATCACTTTTAGCTTGGTGTATGATCCCTAAGAAACAAACACAAAACCTCAGTACAGTCTTCACTCTTCAGTGTCACGCGATCCTTCAGAAATCAGTCTAACATGCTGATACTGCTCAAGAAACATTTATTATATTATCAATGTTGAAAACAGTTGTGCTGCTTCATATTGTTATAGGAACTGATCATTTTTTTCAGAATTCTTTGATGAACAGAAATCTTTTTTAACATAAATGTCTCTTTTAATCAATTTAATGTATCCTTGTTAAAAAATATGGTAAAACTTTATTTTACAATGTCCCTGTTAGACATCTTGCATGTACTTACTACAGTAATAACAGTAAATTATGCATAATTACAAGCAACTAAACCTAAACCAAACCCTAACCCTTAAGCACATTAACATCATTTAGTATTTATTTGTATCATTACACTGTAACAATATAGTGTTTTTCTCTGAGAGCACTACCCTCCAAAAATCCCCTTCTGTGCAGAATGTCACCTCTTGCACTCTGTTTGGTGAATCTTCTGACATTGTGATCAATTTGGCCACGATATGAGAGAGAGAGAGCAAAACCTTGTCCAGCCAATTACACAAATGCCATCGATCCCTGTGGCTCTTTTGAGGCATAAACCATAAGGATGGACCTTCTGGGTATGGATTTTTCTCCTCTGGGTTTTCCTTCTTTCCTCCAAAAGACGGGATTAAAGGTGATGAGAGAGGACAGGCAAGCTGACTGGAGGCAGACTTGTTACAAGGTCTGATCAACTCTGCAAATACACACTCTCGGCCAAGGCCTACTGCAGAACTAAAAGTGTAGAAATAGACACCTATATTCCTACAGCTTTTAAAATTAAGATAGATATCCCAGCATGACTGTGGACAGCAGGTCAGTCCTAGGTGAGACATCTGCGGGTGGTAGATCTGCCCTTGTTATCATTATCTTCAGCACCACTGAATGTGCATAGCATGATCCATGAGTCCAGCTTTCCCGCTTAATACTGGTTTCTGATCCAAGAAAAAACAGAAATGATATCAGTTTGCTTCAGGGTTAAGGATGTGCAGTGCCTTGTGCTGCTATAGGGGAGTATGTCACTTTTTCCGTTGAATAAAGGCAAGCATAATGCTTAATGTAATAAATGTTTATGTTTTAAAGTAAATGCACTCGCTAAATAAAGTCAGAGTTTGTTTTCTTTCTTTATAGAGCAAGTCAGAGGTGAGTGCTGTTCCGGATCGTTTCAGGCTAATATAATTCCTGGGAGAACCCTTAACAGAAAGATCAGTGACACATCAATGTCTTAAGTCAATTTACACTCACAAATCCTAATTATTTATGAATCATTAAGACCACAGATCTACACCAGATCTATACATTTATACCTTACAAGGGAGGATGGGGAGACCTGGAGATAATTATTAGTTATTTTCAGTAAGTCTATGTTTTCTAAATATAAAATTATATTTACAAATATTTGATTAATTATTGAATTTAATTTAATAATAATTATTGAGATGGTGGATGTCATAATTTTTGTTTGACTTTGGCAAATTGGCAAACGAGAAATTTAAACATGCATTAAACAATGAAAACAAAAATAGCAGGTTAAGAAACAAATATAATACATTTATAATATAGTGCATATATTTAATATTATTATATGGTTTGTTTATATATATGTGTGTGTGTGTGTGTGTGTGTGTGTGTGTGTGTGTGTGTGTGTGTGTGTGTGTGTGTGTGTGTGTGTGTGTGTGTGTGTGTGTACTGCTCAGAGATGCTATACAATAAGCAATACTGTATCTTTCAACATATCTTGCGATTTTCATGACTAGTATATGACTAGTAGTAAAGAGGACAAGACGATTGGTTTACTGCCGCTCTGTACTGCCGATAAATATCACATTAAATATGTTTGAAAAATGACATTTATTTTGCAAGATGTGGCTTTTTTAAAATAATTTTTTTTCAAATGTTAGTGAGATAAGTGAGATTTGTATTTAAAAAAAAAATATATATTAAAATAGAAAACAGTTATTTTAAATTCTAATAACGTATTACTGTTTTACTGTATTTTTTTTTAACAAATAAATGCAGGGCACATTTTGCATTTCACATTTTAAAATGTGTTGCCACTCAAATTCAAAAAGTTATATTAGGCTTAAAGAGTTTTATCTTTAAACCATAGTGTGTGGTGGCAGTTAAGACTAATCTCTTTTCTTCCAGAGAATGTCAGCTCATTACTGGGCAGTCATGGTAAAATGTAGTGCTGTCAAATATTGGAGGCTGCAGACAGGGGCCGTGTGCGGCAATCCAGCAGCCTTCTGTATAATTCCGGCGTGATGTGCGAAGGATTTGATTCATTCAGTTGAGAGCAGCCTCGTTTAAAAATTCCTGCTGCACACTAATGATTAATAATTGTGTTTAATTAGCCTTCGACGGTTAGCCCTCATATCTTGGTGAGTTGATAAACACACTTGCTCTGGCCCAGACAGATTTCTTCATTAACCTTCCATGGAACATGTGTGAGCCAGGTGACGGCTGGTGAGCCTGCAAAATGCTGGAAATGTGTGTATGAGACATTCTGCAGTGGCAGCCTACCTCAACAGTGTCACAGCGAGGTGAAGCTCTTCTCTCTCTCACGCTGGAGTTACTCTATCTCAGGGCTGTTCCTTTGCCATTTGATCCTTAAAGCAAAGCCGCCAAAAGCTCCTGCAGACCTGCCTCTCTCACCTCAGAACTGTCGCCTGAAATGATCCACGTTTCACTAGGATGACATTTTCAAAAACTCACAGTAGCTTTGTGACATCCTATGTGGCCTCCAACCATGCCAGAAGGCTGCTGTGCTGCCATTTGCTAGTTCCAAACACCTTAAACAGAAATAATCAAAATGAAAAGTAAATGAACATTTGCAACAATGCTGTAAATGAGTTTAGCCTAATTTGTTAACTTCTGTTAGAGTTTGCATGATCCTCCCATTGAGTTGAGTCCATCTATGACATATTATATAGTTATATAGTGATTATATAGTTATAGTTAAAAACCTTTAAAGACAGACTTGATAACTAATGGTATATGCTTTTGCTAAAGCCATCAACTTGTTTTTTTAAATAATTGTGTTCAACCAAGGATTTCCTGGTGAAAAACTACATTACCTATGATTCTGTAGAGAAATCTACACCAATCAGAGAATTACAAGCAAATCATGGCAAAAGAACTCTATAGCACCCGCCCACCCCCACGAAGCGTTGCGAATTACTACTTATACTACTTAAACTACTTAAATATTTCTATGCCTAATGCATATTTTGCAATAAACATGCATTTAAATCAATAGTTTTATATTGCTCCATTGTTTTTAATATGAATATGTCACTTGCAATGCTTCATGGGATTTAAGTTTTTAAAAGTCTCATACCTTTATCTTTTTGTCTAATTTTCAAATACTGTTTTGCTTGAAATCCAAGTTTGTAATGTTATGATTCACATCATAGCTTAGCTGGTTGGTTTGTTTCATGGATTGTAGCTCTGAAAGACTTTATTAACCACCTATTTCAGTGATGTCTCAGCAGAAACATTTTATGTGTTTTGGTGTAAAAAGCAAAGCAAAGACTACATTACAGATGGAAAATTTTATATTTTAGAAACCTCCAGCTACCTCTCATGCATCTTTCAGCCAATTACCCACTATAATGCAACCTTAAATTACATACAGTAGGCCTATCACAGTCATGTTACGGTTTAAATAGGTAGATCTTTATAGTCAATAGAACATTTTTGTTCTGCATTACAAAACGTACGTCAGCATTGGCCTTTCATATTCATGCCCAGGCCTGCTGAGTCTGGATTAAAGCTTTTAATCACCACTTACGCTCTTTTATCTCCACAGTTAGCTAACAGCATAGCTGACAACAGCATACAATCAAGTGATGCAGTGCAGTGCATCTGCTCCTCTTCCCAGAACCAATCAACATGCTCTCTAACCCTCAAACATCTCATGAAAGTGAATTACTGCACTTTACTCAAAGATTAATTCAATCATTGTCATTAATTCAAATATGTTTAATAAATTGTTGGCTGTAGGCTTCTTATCCAGCGTTCCTCTGAGACTTATCAATATTACAAGCTCCAAGAAATGAGAACTCTCCGAAGGTTTGCTGTTTTTTTGCGCAAGAAAATCCAATTCCATCTCCTAAAAAGCTGTTGGTCGCTAATAGGATCATCTCATTCGAAGATGTCACAGACCAATTTAGACCTCATTAAACGCAATTACGACACACACTGCTTTATATACGCGATGCGTTCTACAGAAATGCATCCGAGCGAGTTCACAATTGCCTGAATCACAGCTGGTCTTTACATTAGTAATATATGCATGTCAGCTCTGACTTCTGCGATATTCTGTAAAATTACAGTCACCATTTGGAGGGAGGGGGGTAAGGCCAGAGGGTCCTCGTGCTTTGGTAATCCTCAAAGCTTAATTGGCCCGTGTGGTCATAGCTGGCCTGCATGTCAGATTATTGCACGCTTGTCAGAGGAGATCCAAATGACGATGCACCACGGTCTTGTGGCCGTGCGTGCCGAGGTCATGCTTACAAAAGGGGTGCAAGTCATCTCATTTGCCGTTTCAGCTCTGATTAATGGATGTTACATGATAAGCAAAGACATCTCGTTTCTGATGAAGCAGATGCGTTTTGATGGGAAGCCAGTAATGAATAGGCTTGCTGGCTTTCTGTGGTCGCCATCTGTTCTCATTGAATGATATCCTAATTCAATGTATAAGGCCTATACAGTGTTTACTGGTAAGAATAAGCATTTCAGAAGAGACTTCTGGGGACTCAGAGAGAGGGAGAGAGTGGTTACACCCAAGTCCGCGACTCTGTCATCTCTCTAATAGCCTCGTCCTTGTGTAGATAGATGACTGCAGCTGAGCAGTGGGTTTTACTGCTGCACTCTTCGTTTTTTCTCTTTTTCTGAGTGGGGGGGTGGTGTCTGATTTATAGGCCTCTCTCCCATCTTCGCAATCTCTTCTCAACTTCAGGCCATCCCTTTTCCTTTGCTCATTTGTCTGTTTCTGAGTCTTATAAACAGCGTGTCTTGATGCACTGCACTGAGGGTCACAGTGTGTCACTCAGTCATATCTAATGTGACATGTTGAGCTTAAAGAGATAGTCCCCCCCCCCCCCCCCCCCCCAAAAAAAAAGGGGATCCGGCTGTTGAGCTCAAAACAAAAGCATAAAATGACAAAACAGCACCATATTAAGTGGTCCATATGACTTGCACTATATTACAAGACTTCTGGAGCCATACGATAGCTTTGTGTGGTGAAAGGGCTGATATTTACAGTGAGTTATATGCATGGACACCCTTTTCCATTAGGCACTTTTTACTTTATATCTCACAATTGCAATTTTATTTCCCATAATTGCAACTTTATATCTCACAGTTATGCTTTTAATTGTTGTAATTACGACTTAATATCTGACTTGTGATGTGGCTATTTCTCACAAAAGCAACACTTCATAACATTTCCCAATTGTCAATTTTATATCTTGTGGTGTAATATTGTGGTATATCTCACAAACGCAACTTTTTTTCTCACAGTTGCGACTTTATTACTCACAATGTGACTTTGTTTTTCACATATATACATCTTTTGATGTGACTATTTACTGCAGTTGTGACTTTATATCTCACAGTGATTTTTCTTCTTATTTTAAACTTTACCTTTCAATAATGTTTATTATTCTTTACACTGAGGCGTACTTTAGTACAGGTAATACATTTGGGATCTTTTCCTCATGCAAAATTATCTTATGAATATAGAGCCTGAGCTGTACGCCCACAGATATAATGTATTTCTAAATCAGCATCAAAGCTGAACATGTTAGGTATTTGTCTAAATATCAGGTCATAGTACTGACAGTAAAGCTGACTGAGAATGCAGAGCCCATTTAATTCAGATCACAAAGCAAGCTGACATACACACACACTGAGGACCTGTGTCTACACCAGAGCTGTAAACACACCTCAGAAAGTCCCACTGGATGATAGCAATGGCTTCCTGCCATCTCTTTCTGCTTGCCCCACCCTCCCTCTCTCTCTTCCCACTTCACCTCTCCTTCACCTTGAGGGATGAAATCTCTCTAAGCCCAGCATTGGATTTTTCTGGTTGATGCAAATTGAATTTTGGCCCAGTTAGGCCGACGGGGCAGCACTTACAGCCAGCAGTACTTCTCTTAACAGCGAGAGTGATCTTGGGCCTTGGCAGCGGCACAGACAGGAAATGACACCTTTGTTAATTCATCTCTTCCATTTCAGTCAAAGTGTTGTGCCACTAAAAATCTGCCTAAATTAATGGAGAATTATTATAACACATTTAATAGTTAAATGTTTAAGCATTGGTGCAATGGGGGGGCTGGGGGGGCTGGGGGGGGGGGGGGGGGCATTACTGACTAAGCTAAAATTAACTAAAATTACTAACTAATAAATAAAAACTAAATTTTAATTGAATCTAAAACTAGAAATTAAGAAATTAAACCTAAATAGTAACCTAATGATTTTTTAAAACAAAATTACAAAGGCACATAAGAAATTACTAAAAAATTTAAATGAAAATATAGAATAATAGTTAATTCAAAATATTAATAAAAAACTATATTAATATATGCAAACAAACTCTTGGCAAGCTACAGATTCAAAGGATACCACTATATTGCATTTGTGTAAAAAAAAAAGAAAAAAAAGTGAGTCAATCGTAAAATCTGAATACAATGTGTAGCAATGTGTAGTGTGTGTCTGAGAGGGAGAATTCATGTCTGTCTTGTACTACACATTCACATGTTGGAAATAAATGTTCCTCTCAGTTCTGCTTAGTTTACTGTTCTATCGCTTTAGTTTCACATATAAAGAGGGTGTGTTTATTCAACAGCTAATGGGGGCTATAAATCATTTCATTGATGAAATGCAATTACCAAGAGCTGCCAAAGCTATTTAAAAGCCCCGAATGGAAGTAAATGCATGATTTCTTGTGGCTGTGACAAGTCTCAAGAGTCAGTGTTTAGAGCATAGCTGAAGATGAATGGTATTGATGCTATGATTTATAGCAAAGCAATTTCGGCCCACAATGTACCTGCCAGTGTGTCTTTAGGCCGAGTCATCACTATTTCAGAGGGGATACTGTGCATCACTTCAGCACCAAGCAAGAAAGAATATACTGTGAAGGGAAGAACATGAATTCATAATTGCCCCTGAAATCTAGCGAATCACCTAACAGCCGGCAGCAACAAAAATGCAACAGAACTGTCAGAGGGAGCATGTAATTATGCTGGCTTCAGCAGATTTTTGGAGACGTACAAAAAATGATCAAAATGAAGACCGCATGACAGGCAAGCGCAGGGAATAATCTGTGTGCACCTCTTTTTCAACAAAAGTGTCTGTTTTAGTTTTTCATGACAATTTTCCAAACTCTTTCTGACTGTTAGAATTAATCTGTGCCTTTAAGAAAAACACTGATATAGTTTTAACCGCTCCATCATTCAATAACAGCCTCTTTGCAAATCCTCCAAAACATTGTGACAGATTTGCACAATATGCTTCATAATCTGTTAAGAAAACCCCCCAGAAAAGATCAAGGACTATGATAAAATAAAGAAAAAACGAATGTGACCCTTCAGATCTGCAGATGCTACACACAACTAAAGCACATAGTTTGACCTCATTTTACTTTTATTGTTAAAAATAAACTTCTTTATTTTATGATTAACAGTGTCTATCCTACTTCCTCATTATCTCATTGTGATTTGACAGGCCAAGTTTATGAACACTGATCTTTAAACATCAACGCCTATTCAAAAGTATTCTGCCTGACAACAGAAAGTTGCAGAAGTACAAAATTTGATTAGTTTTTTCTTTCCCGTTTTGAGTTCTGAAATTTACAGTATGTTTGGGTAACACTTTATTTCGATAGTCCACTTTAGACATTCTACTAACTATGAGTAACTTTTTGCAACTAAGTGTATATGTCAGCTACCAGTCATTAGTGTGTTATTTCTGATGCTCTCCCGATGGACATTCTATTGACTATAAGTAACTATGCAAATTACTGTACAAGTCAACTTACTAACCGTAACCTCACATTATACTAATACTGTAATGAAAGTTAGTCGTCATGTAGTTGTAAATTTACTTATTATTAGGTAGGATGTCTAAAGTGGACTATCGAAATAAAGTGTAACCATATGTTTTAATACTATAATTCTCTCACCTCAAAAGATTAATGAAAATTTGCTTCCTCATAATATGACACTTAATAAACTTATCTACTGCATGTGTATGAAATAAACCAATATTCCCATACTGTGCATTGCAGCTTTCCAAATAACACTGGAAAAAAATGCTGTCGAGGTACACCTATAATTTTTTTTTTTAAAAGCCATTCCCCTTTCGGCAGCTTAATTTATTTATGGAAAATAAATTCCATAATTCCTTGGATCACAGCTAGTTAAATACAGTAAAATCATTATGAATTGACAATGTTGCTTTAAGGCTTAGATGCAATTGGATTTACTGTGTGTTTGTATGTGCTTAACTAAACAACACTCAACTGAAAAGGGACATAACAAATGCATTTCCAAAGAACTGAATACTGTTTCAGTCCTTTATGATCCATTATCATATAAACCTCAGTATGCTAGAGCAGATGAAAGCTCATTAGCAACATACGTAATTAATGCCCTCTGTTATAGACATCAACCACTCCAAGGATACCATAGGCTTTTGTCACCAGTCACTGAAGTTACTGCAGGCGCCTTGAAATACCACACACCATCACAGTGTAATGCATAATGAAAATCAACCAAGGGGGTAAATCAAATAAATACAAGCGGAAGAAAACTAAGCGGTAACACTCGCGAGTGACACTTCTGGTTACCATGAGCCTGCTATTGTTAGCATACTGTGGGATCTACTGCAGAATGCATTAAAAAGACAAAATGCAGCTCCTATTTCCTTGTACCTGCTTTCGCTATAATTCTCCATACTCCGTATAACTTCAAACTATTGAGCGAGGTGCAATGTTGCCGTTCTACACACAAACGCGCTGTTAAAGGGCTGAGAGAAAAGTAAATGGAATCCAGTCTCAGACTCTGGTATTATTATTGATTTCTCAAACAATCTGTGAAAAGATCGACCCCCCTGGGTTGACATTGCTTTTATGTGCTAACTCTAATTAACATTATAGCACACAGACTGCAATCCGGAGAGCCCTGGATTAAAAGAGCAGCTTCAGCAAGCTAACTTAATTCATCCTTGGCTGGGACAAAGGGTTGTCAGATCTTCTGGTCCCACTCTGACCCTCAGTTTTTTTTACCAGAGGGTTCGGCCTGCTATCTGTCAGGCTTCTCAATCGATGACCCATTTGCAGATCACTCTGCAGTGTGAGCTAAGCGAAGGTTATTTACTGGAGAGCTTCAAGAGCCAATCTAATTAACAAAGGCACATCTTCACTAAATGCAACACCCAAAAGCATTAGGAAACATTTGCATGTTAAGGTTTTTTTCTCTTTGTCTGTGCGGAATCTTTTCCTCTGTAACTTTAAATATCAACATTTCACCTTTAAATAGAGAGAAAACAACAACATGGATGAATCACTTCCAAAAATCATAATGTTTTTATTCATTTTTTATTTAATTTTTAGCATAAAGAATTTAATTAAATACCTACTTAAAGGGTTAGTTCACCCAAAAATGAAAATTCTATCATTAATTACTCCCCCTGATGCCATTTCAAACGCGTATATATAGAGAGTATTGAATGATATATACTAAAATTATATATATTAGTATATTTGAGTTATAATTTTTTATACTGTATTTAGAATACATTTTTATTTTTGTATTTTCAGTTTCATTTTATTTAGTTCAAAGTTTTAGTAATTTGTGTGTTTTGTCATTTTTAATAATTATTGTTTTTTAATGTCTTCATAGTTTAATAGTTTCATGATAATCCTTGTGGATACAAGAATACATTTTGTGCTTTATACTACAATGTCAGAAAATTATGTATTTATTGCATTAACAAGAATATTAGCAGAAAAACCATGCATGTATCCATCTGAAATGGCATTTGATGTAGGCTACTTTTACCATTCAGCATTTAGGACGCACTAATCTGAATATCACACACAATGCAGGATGGATAGTATGCCATCTTAGATGGCTGAAATAAGTAATATAGCAAATTGAAAATAACTACTTTTCTTCTGTTATGGCCAATGATCATATAACATCTGCTTGACGACGGACAATATGGCATCTTGTCTCAAATGTGAGTCTTCAGTCTAGTATCTTGTCTATCTTCCCCTTAGGGTAGCCCAGAGAGAATAGAGCCTTTAAGCATTACCAAAGTAGGCTGATAGATGGCTTTGTTTCAATTATCTTAGGTGATGGGATAACACACACCCTTGGTCTCAGAGGAGGCATAGAAACAGAGACAGCCAGGAGGGCAGCAAGCAAACACAGACAGGGAATGATGAAGAGATTTTCTCAAGGCACAGGGAAGATTTCGTTTCAGTTCACAGTGATTTCAGATTTATGTGAGAGACAAAGCAAACTATTTAATAATTGACAACAACATAAGGTGGGCTATTATTGTAATCATTGTAATGCAATGAAAGCATGTTCAGCTGTGCTAAAGATGTATAGAAAATAAAGCGATAAATGAATGTTAATTTCCAATCTCACAATAGCCTTTTTTTGTGATGCTGTCGCAGTTCTTTGAGATTCTATCCCCTGTTGTAAATGAAAGCAGTCTCCTCTAAAGCTAATTAAAAGTTTATTAGTGGCAGCGCTTGTCTGCTGTGCGTCAATGCCTGGAGGTTTGAGAGGACCATATTGCATGCTGGGATTATTGCCACATCACTCCATAGCCTACTCCAAAATGGGCACTGGAAAAGGAAAGGGCGTCATTTACTGGAGGGAAAGTACAGAGGGTAAGGAAGAGGTCAGCAGCCTCCGAGCACCAGTAACACGTCATCTAAACATGGGGTATTCTACAGGCCTACATATGGTGACATAAGAAATGATAAGAAATGAATCTACTTTTACTACTGATCCACAATAAATAAATAAATGAAGGATAATATCACAAACTAACACAACAGTTAATTTGAAAATCTATTGCGCATATTTAAGCGACTGAAAGTTATAATAATAATACAAATTAAGTCTGTCATGTACTGTATTGGGGAATAATGACCATCTTTAAACCAAACCAGATCCTAAAATTAACTACTATACTGTATATTAATAGCATAACATACTACATTTAATTAACAAATAATCATCATGGGACATGGCACATTAAAACACAAGTATATTGAAGAATACATAATACACTGCAAGAAAACAATAGCAATTAACTTTGCACAAGGGGATGCACGAAAACAGGAATAAATCAAAGTGTGCTTTTCTTTCTATTGCGAGACGCCCCTTGTAACACACTGGGCATAATGATGAAATTCAGTGTATTTAGTTTTAGATCAATGCACCACACTTAAATTCATTGCCTGTGGTGTATAGATGCATTCAAATGCCTGGATTTATGCATTATTACGTAGGTGGAAGAAATACATCTTGGAAAAAGCAAAACAGAAGCCATTATGAAGCATTCAGGACTCTTACAGCTCTTGAGAACATGGTTCAGTCATGGACTGTGATATCCAGAATGAGCCAAGCGTCTCATATGTCCTCATCCAAAGTGGTCTTCTGCAAGCCAGTTTTGCCTTGTACCCACATTGTGTTTCCACACACTCTGCCAGGGATATCACACACACTGGCATGTCAGCACAGGCAGTCTATAGCTGGCCAGAATAGACACACAAACAAAGCAAACGTGATATAAGCTCAGCGTTTGACATGTGTTCTGCAGTATTTCAAAGCGAAGGTGAAGTGTAAAGGTCTATTGAGTGGTTTTCACTCATGGCTACAAATACACAAGCGCAGATACACAAACTCTCTCACACACATCCTGAAGGTTTTGAAAGATTGTGTAGGTCAGTAAATGGCTGACTGGGGTTTATGGCGCAGCAGTGGAGTCGTCTGGTTCTCTGTGGCCTGCAGGAGGTTTTAGTTAATCAAACTTAAACCCCTGCGCTGAGACTGAACTCCATTAGTGTATCCATCAGCACAATGGAAAAACGTCTCATCAATCAGTGTCAGCCTCAATCGATGGCCGCGGCTTCTGGAACCACCATTTGATTTTATTACGAAAATGAAAATAAATACGGAAACAAAGAGCGCAAAGTGGGCTTGTGAAGTTGTTGATGCAAGCATGCAGAGGGGATGTAAGCTTCATTGCATAAATATAAGTTAAACTCGTAGGTGGTGATGAAGTTGAGACCTCACACCAATGAATCCGTCAAGCTAAACGACTGCCAAAAAAACCCCATGGAGGCGAAACAAAGAAAGGCGAAGCACTCTTAAAATGAGGCACTCTACACTGCTTCTATACTTGTAAGGAAAAAAATAAATACTTACCCGGCAACTTGCAAAAAACAATCGATCAGTCTCGTTCACTGCTGACCCTCATGGACAAAAAAAGGCTCCAGCAGGTTAATATTATTCTGCATATTTGATGCATGTTTTGCCTCCAGTGCAGTGACATTCTGTAGCCTAGATTCACAGACTGAATAACATCAGATGGGAAGGCAGAAGCAGGGTGCGCTATATTGGAAAGCTGAGTTCTGGCTAGAACATCTAACATAATGCAGTAGCAGGAGATTTAAAAAAAACAACAAAAAAAAACACAAACAAAAAGTGCTGAACTTAAATTTTGCAACTGTCAGGTGTTTTGTGTGTATGTGCTTGTTTGAAAGAGAAATGTGGGCACTGAAGCTTTGTGGTGGAATGGCCCAGCAAGCACAAAACACTTTTCAAGTATTTCATATGATGGACTTTGGTTGCATTGCAGTAGTGTTTTGAAAATGCTCTAGAATACTAATCTAAAAAACAAACTAATAAAACCTGATGATAATACCAAAAACGATAAGTAACAAACTGTACATTTGTGAAAATTTACATTTGAGAAGTAAATATCACATTTTAAACAATTTGCCACAATTGTTAAGTGAACTATTTCAGATTTCTGAATTTAAAAGAGACTTTTAACTGTCACAAAACAATTTTAAAGTTGAAGTTAAAAATGTACTTTTCTGCATGACAAAATATTATGTATTGTTAAAACAACGCTAACGTATAACTGTATAAAATACCAAAATAAGTAATGTCATGACATTATGTTTTAGTGTTAAGGTGGAGAAAAAAACATTACTGTTTCAGTATTTTTTAAGCTGTTCAAATGTATTTATTTTATTTTGCAAGAAATTAATTGTTGTTTAAGCAACGATGCATCCAATTAATCATATATATATATATATATATATATATATATACACACAGTATATGACATTTATACTATGTTAATTCTTCATTGAATCATGTTGAACTGAATACCTTTCACAGCCAAAAACATTTGAAAAAAATCTAACCCCCAAACTTTTGAACGGTAGTGTATGTAGACCTGATACACCCCTTCAGATTTACATAAATCACATTATTTCACCATAGCCTATATTATCATTTAAATTTGGACAATAAAATTGGTTATGAAAACGCATACCTCGGGTCTTTAGTGACCCGGCACATCATTCACTACCCTCATCCTCATTCATTTTTTAAAGTTAGACATCAACCTTCTTAGCATTCCTCCATCAATTAATTATAAACAATATAACAAGAAAAACATTTATAAAATTATAAAAGAATGCTTGTTTAAGGCAGAAAACCATAGAATAAAAGTATCCTCAGCCAAACTTGAAATGGCTCAGCGATTTACTGCAGAGCAAATACTGAACGCAATTAAATACTAGTGTCACTGTCACTTAATGCTGGATCTGGTGAAGAAGCTGACAGCGATCAAAATATTGATTTTGAAGATAAAAAAAAAAAAGTCAAAAATTGTAGTTTTGAGTCTATGTTTGAGATTCTGAATGTACTGGGAAATGAGCTCTGACAAGGACAGTGATGATGGTATAACATCTGCTCAAACTGATCCCTTCCAAGCTCCAAAAGTTAACAAAATATGCTTCATTTTATTCATCTGTAATTGTTACTCTAATATCAGGAGAGTTTTGTATCATTGCGACAGGTAGAGACCCATCCGTGATAGATCCGGGTCGCTAAAGTAATAATAATTGGCGAAACATTCATGCTGTGTTTAAACTCTCAGCAGGGTCATGTTACGGCAGGCGGCAGTGTGCACATTTCTTGGATGTACACACAGCTCATTTAAAGCACCAAAGGATAACATTTCCGTTTCGTCTTTCTGGGTGTGACAGCAGCAGTGGGGAAGGGATTGTGTAAAGAGCTAGAGAGACTACCAGTGTGAAGTAAAGATAATCCTTACCTGTTCTGACCGCGCTGAAGCTGATAGGGATACACTGATGTGCGGCAGAGCCCTGCTAGCTGTGGTCTTCAACAGTAGCCTAGGTCCCACGCTGACCAGGAGATGGATGACTCTTTCTGTGCTGCGAACGTTAACATGCGCATGTACTGTACAGACTAGGACATAAATACTGATAAAGTAACTGCAACAAACAATGTAAACACAGGAAATACATGAATCACGCAGACTATATTCTTGTTAAACTGGACGCACAAAGTTACAGAAAATTAAAGGTAGGCTATAGTTCACCTAAAAATTTCTGCCATCGTTTTTTCACCCTCATGTCGCTGCAAACCTCTATGACTTTCTTCTTCTGTGTAACTAAAATAGTGAAATTAAGAATAATATCTAGGTCCTGAAGAACATCCAAACATTATTGGTTCTTCACTTGTTAAATTCCTCTAATGTCACTATATTTGAGAGCTGCAGTAGAGGGGAGGATTTCAGTAAATAACTATTTCAATTTGAGTTTGTTCCTCACAATGAGTTATCATACAGCTTTAGAAGACTTGGAATATATACTACTGTTCAAAAGTTTGGGTAACTTTTTATTTTAAGTTAGCCCATTACATGCACTTACTACAGTAAATTATGCATAATTACAAATAACTAACCCTAAACCAAACCCTAACTCTATAGTACATGAGGTTAATTAATATTACTCAGTACTTATTTGAGTAAGTATAATGTAACTATGTCACCTTAAAATAAAGTGTAACCAAAGTGTTTTTTTTTTTCAAGGCTGCATTTATTTGATAAAGAATGTAAGTCAGTCCAGTTTAGGACGACAGGGTTAGTAAATGATGACAAATTCTAATTTTAAAGTGAACTATACCTTTAAGCAATTATCTTCCTAGATCGATGTTTTCCTCTGCTTTGCCCTAGTTTTCCAAAGTAAAAAGGGCAGATTGCAGGCAAACATGTCTCGGATGATAGTCTGATTGAGCTCCCTCTAAGCTAAGCAATGGCAGGAAGAGGATGAAAGATGTGGCGACTGGGGCAGACAGAAGCAGAGATAGCAATGAAAGCCTCCCAGGAGTGGACACTGACATTGATGCTTAAAGCCAAGTGCTAATGAAGATGAATGTAAGGACCACAGGCAAGCCTCTGTCAATATTATTGAGGGTGGTATGACAGAAGGTCACTCTGAGCATGAGTCATCCTCCCACCAGCAGGGGACCAGCATGGAAGACTCAACCACCAGAGCTAGTTTCAGAGGACGCTTGAGGATACACTCTCTTTCATGATCTGCAAACAGCACAGGCTGACCCCTTGCTCTTGTTCTCGTCACTTTCGGTGAGGTTCGGTAATGGCTGTCTAATTGAGCTGCGCATTTGAACATATCAGTTTGCACGTTTAATTTGCCCCTTCTTTCAGCTGGAGATGGATGTATCCCTTCAACGTCACCATTTTGCCGTTATCCTGGTGAAAATAAAAAGAGAGAAGTGAATAATATATGATGTATGAAAAGTTCATGGATATCACTAAAGTGTTGGTCCAGTGATATTAGTCTGCCATTTTACAAGAACATTTACTGTAAAAGTTTGGGGTCAGTAAGATTTTTTAAAAAGAAATTCATACTTTTATTTAGCAAGGAATACATTTACAATATTACAAAGATTTCTATTCTGTTTCTGTTCTTTTGAACTTTCTGTTCTTCAAAGAATCACGGTTTCCTCAACAAATCGTGTCACTGAAGACAGGAGTAATGATGCTGAAAGTTCAGCTTTGCTGACAAAGGAATAAATTACATTTTAAAATATTAAAATAGAAAACAGCTATGTTACATTGTTATAATACTTCACAATATTACTGTTTTTATTGCATTGTTGATCAAATAAATAATACTTAGTGAACAATGTTTCTTTCAAAAACATTATTCACAGGTTTAACATAAAACAAACAAACATTTGAACAACAGTGTACATATACTGCATATATTTTTATATAACTCAAAATTGCTAGTACTGTACATATCATTAGATGTCTACCAGAATTTATTTTCTTTCAATTTCACTGGAATGGAAAACTGACGGGCACTGACTAGAAGCATAATGTTTAATGTAATGTAATGAAGGTTTTTCGAGTGAGTACACCCACTCAATAGAGATGGAACACAGCTCTGGTTTGCTCCAGTTCAATTTAACCCCTGATTTATCTTTGATATTTAAGTTTCACTTTCTTTGGCATATCCATCTGTCTCTCAACAACACCACAGCTCTTAACAGACATCCCAGAAAGACCGAATGAAAAGAAAAATGAGATGTCAGAGACATGAACACATTTATAGAATTACACAGGGCATCAAGCGGCCACTGTTCACATTTAGTAAGAGAGAAAATACTGTAATCAGCCCCCCCATCCCCCATCCAAAAACAATAAAAATTCAAAAAGGTGCAAAAATGCTGATCAAGAAAATGCATTCAGGAATCACTGCAGGGCTTTCCTGAAATATAAAAGATGAAATACGAGAGATGTTTGAAGAGCTGATGTTTACTCCACGTGTGAAAGACTTTCCCATTAATGAAAAACCTCAGGCCTCTTTTGTAACGGAAACAAATACTTAGCATTGTATCTTTGAACTAGAAAGAAGAAGAGAGTTAAAAGAGTTCAACCAGAAAATGAAAGAAAAATGTTCAGTAACACTTTATTTTAAGGTGACGTAGTTACACATACTTACTACAGTAATAACAGTAAATTATGCACCTAAACCAAACCCGTAACTCTAAAGAAAGTACATGTAGTTAATTAATATCACTCAGGACTTATTTGAGTAAGTACAATGTAACTATGTCACCTTAAAATAAAGTGTAACCAAATGTTCAGTTTTACAAAAAAAAAAAAAAAAAAAAAACTTTACAACCGACATCACTTTAGTTAGGATAATATGTACACTGTAATCATTTTGTTCTAAAACAGTTTAAAGACCCCCAGTGGTGAAAATTGTGGTTTTATATGTCTATGTGGTATTTTTAATATGCTTATGAAAATTCATAAGTCAACACCATTGCTGAGTATTTTCTCTCAAAAACGTGGTTTGAAATCGTTGGTGTTTCTGACATCCCAAACTACCTTGTAACCAATCACGTCAATGTGTGATCGTCAACGAGCTGGTGTGAGTGAGTGGAGGCGGGGCTAATTTGCATATTCATAGAACCACGGATAGTAAATGAGGCAAGGGTGTAGAGTTACATTCAAGCTATTTTAAATGAAGCATGAAGACATTCTTTTTTCAAGGAATTTTTTTTTAAATATGTAATTTTGGTGATCAAAGATGAGTTTTAAGGGATAAAATTAATCAAATCAAATCAAATCAAGTATATTTGTATAGCGCTTTTCACAATACAGATTGTATCAAAGCAGCTTCACAGTATTAAAATAAAATAATACAACAAAGTTTGTTTCTAGTGGAATTTATTGATTGATAGAATAAAATTAAATATCCCCAAAATATCCCCAACTGAGCAAGCCAAAGGCAATAAAATTAATGACTACAGAGGGACTTTTTGGGGCATAAAGAGATGTCAAAAGACATCTCTTTACTTTCTACAAAAGTCAAAGTGGCTGTTGTTTGAGAGAAAAAGCGTTTGATAAGCCCTGCTGTCATTCTGCATCTCCGTCCAGGAAACCTGCCTCGTTCATGCTTGGACACTAGTGGTCCCTCTGATGAAAAATGCCAGTTTAGGTTGTCAGTTCTCTTGTCATCACACACTGTAAGCTATAAATGAGGCCATTACAAAACACCTACATTTTTCAGTGAGATAATTTGATCAAAAGTGACAGTAAAGACATTTTTAATTTGACAAAATATTTCTATTTCAATTAAATGCTGTTCTTTTCTTCTTTCTATTCATCAAAGAATCCAGACAAAATAATTCTAACTAAAGCATTTTTGCATGTTTTTGTTTTGTTTTTTAGAACCAAATCAGCATATTAGAATGATTTCTGAAGGATCATGTGACACAGAAGACTGGAGTAATGATGCTGATAATTCAACTTTGCCATCACAGGAATAAATTACATTTAAAATATATTCAATATATAGTTAGTTCTGGTTCTCAAATCTGATAGACCGAGCACCAGCTCCAACTCCAGCACCAGCCCGGTGAAAAATCGCACAATGCGCTATTCGACTAATATCACACATTAACTGTTTCACAATTTGTATCACTCCACTTGTTTCTGCTGGATATAGTGGCAGCATTTCTCACAGCGAACGTCAATGGCAGAAGAGGAAAACCACTATACTTTTACAAATAATAATATATTATTGTGTCACTTTTTTTTTTTTTTTTTTGCTTGTGTTTATTTCCTATTGTACAAACTTCTTATACTTTTATAATGGCTATTAGTGTTCATTTTAATATCATTGTTCAATAAATAATATTTTATTTTATATAAATAATATGCCATATTTGGTATTAAGAAAGGGGTTAGTGATTGTGATTTCAACTTCAGTGAATGTCACATTATTTATTAAAATTACTTATTAGTTCCACACAAAAGATAGTTTTTAAAGATACTGTTGCTGTTTATTATTTATTTACAGTACACACTTGTGCCGTCAAACTTGTTTAAAATCAATATCACACTCATAGTCGTGATTTATACTCATATATCACGGTTCTATATCAGCACGGCTATAATTACCTACATCCTACTGGTGTTATATTGTTCATATATTACATTTAAAACATTTAAGAATACTATTCAAAACTTTTGTACAGTAGTGTTGATATTACATAGATATTACTAGCAGGTATGTTGAATTAAATGATAAATCAAGAATAAATGCATCTTCACTTAAATGTAACAATTCATTGAAATCTGCAATTTTATAATGGGGACTTAATCATTTACCAAGTCACAAATGTGGCCTGATGGACAAAATTCACACCGTACACTTTTCCTTATTGCATAGCCTGTTTACTCAGAAATATGTCCGATTATGAAAGTAAAATGTCATGTCATCTTCGTCCGCTTATCCGGGGCCGGGTCGCGGGGGCAGCAGTCTAAGCAGAGATGCCCAGACTCCCCTCTCCCTAGACACTTCCTCCAGCTCTTCCGGGGGAACACCGAGGCGTTCCCAGGCCAGCCGGGAGACATAGTCTCTCCAGCGTGTCCTAGGTCTTCCCCGGGGTCTCCTCCCAGTGGGACGCGCCCGGAACACCTTCCCGGGAAGGCGTCCAGGAGGCATCCGGAACAGATGCCCGAGCCACCTCAGCTGACCCCTCTCGATGTGGAGGAGCAGCGGCTCTACTCTGAGCTCCTCCCGAGTGACCGAGCTTCTCACCCTATCTCTAAGGGATCGCCCAGCCACCCTGCGGAGAAAGCTCATTTCGGCCGCCTGTATCCGGGATCTTGTCCTTTCGGTCATGACCCAAAGCTCATGACCATAGGTGAGAGTAGGAACGTAGATTGACCGGTAAATCGAGAGCTTCGCCTTGCGGCTCAGCTCTTTCTTCACCACGACAGACCGGTACATCGACCGCATTACTGCAGAAGCTGCACCGATCCGTCTGTCAATCTCCCGTTCCATCCTTCCCTCACTCGTGAACAAAACCCCAAGATACTTAAACTCCTCCACTTGAGGCAGGAACTCTCCACCAACCTGAAGTGGGCAAGCCACCCTTTTCCGACTGAGGACCATGGCCTCGGATTTGGAGGTGCTGATTCTCATCCCAGCCGCTTCACACTCGGCTGCAAACCGTCCCAGTGCATGCTGAAGGTCCTGGCTTGATGAAGCCAACACGACAACATCATCCGCAAAGAGCAGAGACGAAATCGTGTTGTCACCAAACCTGACCCCCTCCGGCCCCTGGCTGCGCCTAGAAATTCTGTCCATAAAAATTATGAACAGAACCGGCGACAAAGGGCAGCCCTGCCGGAGTCCAACATGCACCGGGAACAAGTCTGACTTACTGCCGGCAATGCGAACCAAGCTCCTGCTTCGGTCGTACAGGGACCGGACAGCCCTTAGCAAAGGACCCCGGACCCCATACTCCCGGAGCACCCTCCACAGGCCGCCGCGAGGGACACAGTCGAATGCCTTCTCCAAATCCACAAAGCACATGTGGACTGGTTGGGCAAACTCCCATGAACCCTCCAGCACCCTGTAGAGGGTATAGAGCTGGTCCAGTGTTCCACGGCCTGGACGAAAACCACACTGTTCCTCCTGAATCCGAGGTTCTACTATCGGCCGTATTCTCCTCTCCAGTACCCTGGCATAGACTTTCCCAGGGAGGCTGAGAAGTGTGATCCCCCTGTAGTTGGAACACACCCTCCGGTCCCCCTTCTTAAAAAGAGGGACCACCACCCCGGTCTGCCATCCCAGAGGCACTGTCCCCGACCGCCACGCGATGCTGCAGAGGCGTGTCAGCCAAGACAGCCCCACAACATCCAGAGACTTGAGGTACTCAGGGCGGATCTCATCCACCCCCGGTGCCTTGCCACCGAGGAGTTTCTTGACTACCTCGGTGACTTCAGCTTGGGTGATGGATGAGTCCACCTCTGAGCCCTCAGCCTCTGCTTCCTCAATGGAAGACGTGACGGTGGGATTGAGGAGATCCTCGAAGTATTCCTTCCACCGTCCGACGACATCCCCAGTTGAGGTCAACAGCTCCCCACCTCTACTGTAGACAGCATTGGTAGGGCACTGCTTCCCCCTCCTGAGGCGCCGGACGGTTTGCCAGAATCTCTTCGAGGCCAGCCGATAGTCCTTCTCCATGGCCTCACCGAACTCCTCCCAGGCCTGAGTTTTTGCCTCCACAACCACCCGGGCTGCAGTTCGCTTGGCCTGCCGGTACCCGTCAGCTGCCTCAGGAGTCCCACAAGCCAACCAGGCCCGATAGGACTCTTTCTTCAGCTTGACGGCATCCCTTACTTCCGGTGTCCACCACCGGGTTCGGGGATTGCCGCCTCGACAGGCACCGGAGACCTTACGGCCACAGCTCCGAGCGGCCGCTTCGACAATGGAGGTGGAGAACATGGTCCACTCGGACTCAATATCTCCAGCCTCCCTCGGGATCTGGACGAAGCTCCGCCGGAGGTGGGAGTTGAAGATCTCTCTGACCGGAGACTCGGCCAAACGTTCCCAGCAGACCCTCACAGTACGCTTGGGTCTGCCGAGTCTGTCCAGCCTCCTCCCCCGCCATCGGATCCAACTCACCACCAGGTGGTGATCAGTTGACAGCTCTGCCCCTCTCTTCACCCGAGTGTCCAAGACATACGGCCGCAGGTCAGATGAAACGACCACAAAGTCGATCATCGACCTACGGCCTAGGGTGTCCTGGTGCCACGTGCACTGATGGACACCCTTATGCTTGAACATGGTGTTCGTTATGGACAAACTGTAACTAGCACAGAAGTCCAATAACTGAACACCGCTCGGGTTCAGATCAGGGGGGCCGTTCCTCCCAATCACGCCCCTCCAGGTGTCACTGTCGTTGCCCACGTGGGCGTTGAAGTCTCCCAGTAGAACGATGGAGTCCCCAGTCGGAGCACTTTCCAGCACCCCTCCCAGAGACTCCAAGAAGGCCGGGTACTCTGCACTGCACTGTCGACAGTGAGAGACCTATCCCCGACCCGTAGGCGCAGGGAAACGACCCTCTCGTTCACCGGGGTGAACTCCAACACATGGCGGCTGAGCTGGGGGGCTATAAGCAAACCCACACCAGCCCGCCGCCTCTCACCATGGGCAACTCCAGAGTGGTGAAGAGTCCATCCTCTCTCAAGGGGTGTGGTTCCAGAGCCCAAGCCGTGCGTAGAGGTGATCCCGACTATCTCTAGTCGGAACCTCTCTACCTCACGCACTATCTCAGGCTCCTTCCCCGCCAGCGAGGTGACATTCCACGTCCCTAGAGCTAGTTTCCGTGTCCAGGGATCGGGTTGTCGAGGCCCCCGCCTTCGACTGAAAGTAAAATGGCCCTTTTAAATGCTGTAAACTGACAAAATGACTGTAATAATACGCAAGTATATGTGAAAAAAGATAAAAGATAATGTGGAAAAAAACAAGACATCTATAAATATGCTACTACCACTACATTTAAAGCATTTATTTATATTTTTAGTGGGCTGTGTGAAGGAGCAGACCTGTTATGCAGAGCTCCTTCAACTTTCACACTGACCTTGTGAAACACGGAGGCAGATCTCCATGGCAACTCTGCAGCGAGAACTGCAATAGCTCCTTCCAAGAAATAAATGATGGTGGCTCTGCAGAGGGTTACAACAGAAAGGGATAGAGAGAGAGAGAGAGATCTCACAACTTTTTTTTATTAGTAAAGCACATAAGACATTTAAACACACACAAAAAAACAAACAGCTGGTCTAGATTACACATTCTTATAGTGAACTGCTTCTTGTCCCGCTCTGAAAAGAAGCTGTTATCAACTCGCTGCCGCAGCACTCATCTAATTATTACAAAGGTCAATATTCCTCAGGAAGGTGAATGAGAATATACGACACTCTCCTGAGATGCAGGTGGGGGGGGGATGCTGCGGTAAGGTTGGAATAATTCTTGGTCATATATCCTAGTTTGCATCTATCCAGCATATAAAACTGCTTTATAAAGAGCAATGTGATGGACATATGGACAATAGCTATTATATATAGGTATAGTCAATATGCAGCGCTGTCAGTTAGTTTTAATTGATGACCAGTGTGCCTCTCAGATAATATCTATTCGTAATATATATTAAACCTGTCGCTTTAGTATGAAATCTTTTATATGGAGGATAACTTTCAATAAAACATGAAGAAGAAAGGCCAATGACATTACATGTTACTGATCAATGTCTTTTACATTTACACCACCGTGATTTGAAGATGGACAGACAAGCAAATCGGTGTAATCTGTGATACGTGAGCAGCTATTCTGCACAGCTTTTAAGGGCAATTTTTTATTCACTCTCTAAATGACTCCATCATGTTCCATCAGGTGCATTATAATTACACAAAGACGCTTATGAAAGGGGCTTAGGGGTCGTTCACACAGGACAAGCTCTTGCATTCAAAAACAGCTGCAACTAAACAAAATGCGCCATGGTAAAAGACGTCCATGTACGTGAAAGCCATTATAAACAGCGTTCTCGTTTCTCTTCAAATGCTGGTGGGCTCATCCCAAATCATGTGTCTAATCACATTTTTTTTTAAATGGAGGCAGCGAAGTTCCTTTGAAGTCATGATAATACAAGAGTGCTCACCCTTCCGTCCCCTGGAGGAATTGCCCAAAGCCTCGGTAAGACAGACTCACGCTGATGAAGGCAAAGATAACAAGATGAAAATCCCCAATCAGATTCCATCTGTGGCGATGGTGGATTAGCCTGGCTTTGAGTCACCATGACACCAAGTCGATGTTTACGAAGCAGCGGTTGACGCTGGACAGCCTTGGGTAAATCCAATGCTGACACGCTCAAGGGCCCTTCTCCATGCTTCTCTCAGCCTCTTCTGAGAATAAAGAGGAATATTCAATTAACTTGTGCAGTTGCAGCTTCAGGTGTTGTTCCCCTTGTTATTATTCAAATGCTTTCTTCTTTGTCTCAAGGGTTAGTGAAACCAGGTGTGGATCTCACTTTTTGGCTTAAACCAAGCTTGCGTATGCATAAGTTATGTGTGTGTGCGTGCACATGCCTCGGAAACAAACAACTCTTGCAAAGACTGGAACAAATAAGGATTACTTGCAACCAAATAAACACAAACAGATACTGGGAAAGCAGTAGCTTTGGATAATATTGGAAATCTGGTCACTATTGCACAGGACATTAGCATAGATGAGTCCCCACCACAGTTTGCCATAGTAAATTTTGTCACTACTACATTATTAATTTATGATTAAGTCATCTAATACAGAACAAGCATCTCCAATTGTTGAGCAGGAGGTTTTATTTTGTCAATGCGTTATAATGAGTGGCAATATGGTGCTGGAATTTATTTTTTAATGCTGTGTGGTTGTTATTGTTGTTATTAACAAGAAAAGTAACAGGGGCAATATGTTCTCTCAAGCACACAGCTGTCCGGCTCCAATCTATCGCTTTTCCATTATTCCATTTACAAAAAAGCACACAAATGTGTACAGATGCAATTATTTTTTTTATTAGATTAAGATTAAAACCATTTATTCACTGCTAGATGTAAGAATTTATCCTCTGATTTACACACACACACACACACACACACACACACACACACACACACACACACACACACACACACACACACACACACACACACACACACACACACACACACACACATATTCATTTATTTAATAAAACAATAAAATATCATGTTAGATTACATATGTATATCCTAATTCATATAATGTAATGTAATATAACAATATACAATCAAGAGCTATAAGACTTTCCATGATATAAGACTCTGTGCAAGTTACTCCAGGAAGTTACTTCAGGGCCACCGGAAGCAAAAGGGGTCAAAATAAAGTTTTGAGAGGCAGAGAGACACAGTATGTGTGGCAGTAGAGTCAGCTTGTGCTTTCAGAGCTTGAAATTAAGTTGGCGGAAAATAGGCTGGCAAGGTCAGTGCAGGTGAAAGCAGAAGGAGACAGACAGTAAAGTTCTTTCCATTCCAATGTTACACACACAAAAACACACACTTACAGAAAAACACACAAGACAAACTACTATCTTAAAGATATCTACGTTTTTGGACATTTAAGCCACACTTATGCATGTATGTATAATAGACCTTAGTCAGGGTAGTGCCATGTTTAATTTTTGGAATAAAAATGAGGCTGTGAGGGATAGAAGTACAGTGCATTCAATGGATTGTACTGTTGTTTAAAAACAATCCAATTGTTCAGCTGATGAAACGTTATTCTAAAAAAAAAAAAAAAAGAACTTGCAGGAGACAAAAACGTTGTGGGTTGTGAAAATTATGTGATCTAAGACTTTTATACAGTGGATGCCGTTGTAAAGACTAAGACTATCCCTCATAACCTCATTTTTCATCAGTGTCAAATTCAATATGGTGCTAAACTGACTAAAGTCTAAGTAGAAGTAATTTGAATAAAAAAATGGGCAAGAAAGATTAAGTTAGTTTTGAGAAAAGCATTTTTTTTTGTGTGCAGATGTCACTTGGTTTCATATTTTGTATCTAATGTAATTGCATTTAAGATTATAATAAATAATGTGCAAGAGTGACATGTCCATAGGTGTTCGAATACATCTTGGGGTCAGGGGTCAGGATCACGATAGTTCGTGGTAAGACAAATTCTAAAGTATTCTTTTTGAGTCTTCTCCAATGAATTAAGACTGTCAGGTCCATTCAGTATCTGTGAACATCATACACTCTGCAGCGTCTTCTGTATTCATGTGAAAGAGAGGACCATTTCACATCCCATAACAATTTATGGATTCTACATTGATTCAGATATTCCCTTTTATTTCTTAACCTGAAGCATGCTTCATAAATGATGAATACTGCCAGTCAATTCAGTCCCTTGATGAAACATTAATCAGCATACACATTTTTTTTTTTCAAAGAGAAAATGGCTCGAAGAAGAAAACCATGATAATACACGAGGATAAGATCGTTTTTTGTTTTGTTTTTGTGATGGTATGGATTATGGACTGGAATTCTAATGAGATAAAAGCATGCAAAAGCAAAGGAATTAAATAAATAAAGCAGGTGTGAAGTTATTACTTTGGCACAGAAAAAACATACATAAATAGTGTTCGACCCAAAACAGCCGTTAATGCAATGTACAAACTCACCTTTGAGGACCGGGCAATCGTTTCCAGGTGTGTGCAACCACAAAGAATTATTCATAGAGTCTGGCAAATCTGCATTACTACTAGAGTGCAAACAAACCTTTTTTCTTTTCCACTCACCGTTAAGCTCCGAAATGAGTTGTTGAAGGAGAGGACAGGAGGAGTTTTGGCACAGAGATCCAGGCATCAGCAAGCAGCCAGAGGTGGCTCGTAAACTCGCCTATCAGCAATCATGCCATGAATGAACATCAGGGCCGTAAGGAAACCGGCAGCAGCAAATTCGGTTAATCCCTGCAATCTGCAAAGCAAATCAAGAACATAAATTGAGATTAAACTGAAACAAAGCACGGTTTTATTTGGGTTTTAAAAGAATCTGACAGAAAAGAAAGATTTTGCAGGAATGCATTTGTCAGGGTAGTGACAGGATTGTATGTTTCATTGGTCAAATCACAAGCTGGTGCCAAAATGTCTTTAATGTCTTGCCATTATATTCCCAGGAGAGATAATAGTAGCTTGCACAATCCATTGTTAAGGTCAACAAAAGACGATTATTATGAGCAGGAAGCTTTCAGGGCCACATTGAAACATGTCAGATCCATTCTCATTTGTGCAGACTGCATCAGACATCACAGAATCTGACTCGAAAACCTTGAGGAGCGGAGAATGTGTCCGTAGAAACACATTCACCACTCTTGTGGTAGTACAATTCATGAACAAATCAAAAACAGAGCGCAACCACTATAGCCACATTGTCACAAACAAAAGATACTTTTGAGCCAGTCCTTTTAAGGACTCGTTGAGAAAGACTGAATGAACTTTATATATTTATATACTTTATGTAAGCAAAATGGACACAAGACTGAACTGAATCTGTATTGCTATCCAGCCCTAATGACGCTATGACAGCAAGAGGTGAAAACACATTTATTTAGAGACGACAAAATGGTACCTACAAGATGGGACCACCTGTTGCATGGCATCACAACAGCTGTTTCCTTCTGGAGGCCTCCTGGACGCACTTTGTCTAGCCTAGCGTGCTTTTTTTATGGCCAAAATTAGAGCTAAAAGCAGTGAAAAGAAAGATTAGTGGGCGAACTCTGCAAATGCATTATTCAGTATGCACAAGTGAGCAGCCCACATGCAAACGTCTCCATTCTCCTCACATTAGGGGCACTCAAGACACCCTCACAATTTATTACGACGCAGGCAGGGAATTGACAGTACGCAGCATGTCCCAGGACCAGCTGGGCCAAGGTAACGGGGTGCATCAAGGGCCAAGCTTCTGCTTGAGAAGTTGACACTTTGTAAATGAGCTTGAAGTTGACGTGCACAAGCCGATGGCTGGCGGGGGAGAGATCAGGGCTTGCTCACATGGGCCCGTTGATAGCTATGGATCGCTCTTCTATCCCTCCACGCCAGTGTGCATATATGAGAGAGAGCAAAGAGGAAGCACAAATAGTCTCTGAACAGGCAGGTAGATCCCTGGGGGACAAAGGAGAGACAGAGAGAACATTACGACTAATTGGGCATTCAGGAGAAGGATGGATTGCTGTGGCAGAGCTTTGAGGAAGGGAGGAAAAGGGTGGATACTATAATCAGAGCTAGTATTTCTGCCATTCTACCATGTAGATGTGGTGTCTAAATGACGCATGAATATTGCATGGCTGAGGTGCATGAGGTGCTGTGAAGGGGCGAAAGTCATCTCCAGAAAAGAATATAATATGCATTGTTGTCTAGACTTATGCAGTGTCATGCATGTTATCTAAACCCCAATGAAGATTTTTGTTTCAAAGATACAGTATGGTTAGTTTGAAGGGTGTGAGGTAAGAGCATACACTAATGGCAGGAACTAAACCAAACCAGGCAATTTATAGTGCAAAAATAAAATTGCATTAACTCCAAAGCTGATGTTCTGAAAGTTAACTATGAAAAGGGTTTCTACTCTTCTCCAAAAGTAGAGAAGCTCTAAATCCAAAGAAGACAGTTTTGAAAGATTCTCTACGCAGCATGTCACAAAGTTTAAACAAAGTAGGTTAGACCACAGTCAGAGTTTCCTTTTCTTAATGCATTTTTATGTCCCCTCTGAGTCCGAGTCTTGTGAATTTAGCCAAAAACATCCAGCCTCCAGCATATGAGTAATACCAGGGCCCTGATTATTTGCAGAGCTAAATCCTAAGCCATGAATTAGGCTCACTAAATTTCAGCCTGCATTTCTCTCGTATTTTCACAGTAGTCATTTTCCGCCATCTACAAGACGTGCAGAGAAATTCAACTGCAATGTCCCAGAACTAATTTAGAGGAGGTCTTTACAATATACAGTCTGAGAAGCATGCAAAGTGTGTTGAAAGCAACCAATATATTTTCCATTCTTTACAGTAACAATTTATAACAATGACTTAACTACTATATTGTATTCTAGTTTTATTTACAAAAAAATTAAATAAAAAATGCCTGCAGTGTAAGGGGATTATTGAAAAAGGACAACTGTGGAACAAGTTTGTTGCAAACAAAGTGAAAAGTGAAACAACATATGAAGCTACTGCAATCATACAGCATGCTCTGGCAAATGGAATTATAAAATCTCATGATATAATTGTTTTTTTCTTTTTGTTTGTTTTTTTGTCTTTTCCAGGTGTGCCCCTAAACCAATCCTAAAACTTACTCTACTGTGCTAGGATGTAAGATCATTGGAGTGAGACTGGAGAGAATTGAAGCCATCTGAAGGAGACGGAAAGGGGATTTTGAGATACTCGTGTAACTACTTCACAAGACTGGAGATGAATAAACGCTTAGTCTTTGAGACAACTTTCTTAGCAAAATTCAACTAAACCCTTGGCTCTCCTGTTACATGAACCTGAGAGATAAGTGAGAGACTGGTATTAAAAGCAGACAGAAGGGTCTAGCTCACAGTGAATCTACATCAAATTATATCAGTTTATATTAATTATGAAAATGGGACAGATTGCAATACTTCTCATGCACACACATCTGCTGCTTGGAGTCGCAAGCTCCCTGGTCATTCAATCCATGCCCTGGAGAGTGCCCTGCCCTCACCAGTGTGTCTGCCAGATCAAGCCCTGGTACTCTCCCCAGTCTGTGTACAGAGAGGCTCCTACAGTAGACTGCAATGACCTGCTACTTATCCAGCTGCCCACTTCCCTCCCTCAAGAGACACAAACCCTCCGGCTGCAAAGTAACCTCATCAGTTCTGTGGACCAGAGTGAACTCCAGGGCCTTGTCAATCTGACAGAGTTGGATCTCTCACATAACAGCTTTACCAGTACCCGCAACCTGAGAATAACTGACCTGCCAGCTCTTCTTAGCCTACACATGGAGGAAAACCAGCTGAGACACCTCCCAGAAGCAGCTTTCTTTGGTCTCCCTAGCCTGCAGGAGTTGTACCTAAATCACAACAGGCTTCGAAGCATCTCCCCTGGGGCCTTTAAGGGTCTGGATAAACTTATAAGGCTTCATCTTAACTCTAACCGACTGGTTGTAATTGATCGGCGCTGGTTCCATGCTATGCCACAACTGGAGGTGCTCATGATTGGTGGAAACCTTGTGGACACTATTCAGGACCTAAATTTTAAACCACTGGGCTCTTTGCGTAGTCTTGTCCTGGCAGGCATGGGCTTACGTGAGATCTCGGAGCGAGCGCTAGAGGGACTTCAAAATCTGGAGAGCATTAGCTTTTATGATAATCACCTAATAAAGGTTCCAAAAGAAGCATTGCAAAAATTGCCAGGCCTAAAGTTTCTTGACTTGAACAAGAACCCCATTCAGCTAGTGCAGAGGGGAGACTTTAGAAACATGCTTCACCTGAAGGAGCTTGGCTTAAACAACATGGAAGAGCTGATCTCTATCGAGCGCTCAGCAATGGAAAACTTGCCTGAACTGACCAAACTGGAAATCACAAACAATCCTCGGCTCTCCTATATCCACCCTCAGGCCTTCCAAAAGTTATCGAGTATGGAAAGTCTAATGCTGAACAGTAATGCCTTGAGTGCCCTGCATAGCCAGACAGTAAGGTCGCTGCCCAGCCTTCAAGAAATCAGCTTGCACACCAATCCTATTCGCTGTGACTGCCTGATCCGCTGGGTGGGAGCCGACAATGACAAGCCAGTCCGTTTCATTGAGCCTCAATCCACATTCTGTTCTGAGCCTCCTGAGCTGAAAGCCCGGCGAGTTAAAGAAGTCTCATTCAGAGAGATGGCAGACAGCTGCCTGCCCTTGATTGCCCCTAGCACATTCCCCTCTTACATTGAAGTCAAACATGGAGACAACGTAGCCTTACACTGTCGAGCACTTGCAGAGCCAGAGCCAAGCATCTACTGGGTCATTCCCCAAGGCGTGAGGTTGACTCCATCCAGCAGTTATGGGCGTTATCAGGTTCTCACAGAAGGCACATTAGAGATTTTTGGAGTCACTGCTGAAGAGGCCGGCTTCTACACTTGTGTTGCGCAGAACCTAGTGGGAGCTGATACTAGAAGCTTGACTCTAGAGGTGGAGGGGGGTGACATGATTCGGGCAAATACTCAAAAGACAGAAGATAGCTTTGAAGTTCAAGATGTCAAAGAAAGGTATGCCTTACTGACCTGGCAAGCAAGCCGTAACATTCCAACTGCCCATCTATCTTGGGTGGCCAATGGTAGTCTAGAAGAACATCATAGGTACAGCACTCGAATTCTAGCTGGTACCAGGAGATTCA